>NC_139677.1:106613013-107213013 GCF_964106915.1 Podarcis gaigeae
GCTCCGTCTTGATGACGACTAAGATGGTGCCTTGCCCAAGATGGTGATGAGGTACATGGAAGAGAGGGGGATGGAGAGCCAGTGCTGAGCACTTTCCAGCCCTGGGATTCCCAGCAGGATGAACGAGGAGGGGTTGGCCTGGGAACTGCAGTTGGAAGCACACATGATGCTCTTGTTGGAGAGATCAGGTCATCATCACTGGGCATGCTTCCTGGAGGAGAAGAAGGAGAGAGAACTTCTGTGAGGAACATCGTAGGAGCATTGAAACTGCCCCCCACCAAGTCAAAAGATCCCAAGAGGAGCCTGCTGAATCAGGACAATGGCCCACCATCTTCTCACAGTGGCCAGCCAGATGATGAACTTGTCTAATTCTCATTTAAAGCCATCCATGTTGGTGGGACGCGGGTGGCGCTGTGGGTAAAACCTCAGTGCCTAGGACTTGCCGATCGTATGGTTGGTGGTTCGAATCCCCACGGCGGGGTGAGCTCCCGTCTTTTGGTCCCAGCTCCTGCCCACCTAGCAGTTCGAAAGCACTCTTAAAGTGCAAGTAGCTAAATACGTACCGCTTTATAGCGGGAAGGTAAACGGCGTTTCCATGTGCTGCGCTGGTGCTGGCTCGCCAAAGCAGCTTCGTCACGCTGGCCACGTGACCCGGAAGTGTCTCCGGACAGCTCTGGCTCCCGGCCTCTTAAGTGAGATGAGTGCATAACCCCAGAGTCGGACACGACTGGCCTGCACGGGCAGGGGTGCCTTTACCTATGTTGGTGGCCATTACTGTCTTTTTCAGGCATGAGCTCCATCGTTTAACTCTGCTATGTGCTATGTATGTATGTGCTATGTACTATGTATGGAACTGAGAGCTGGACCATCAAGAAGGCTGATTGCCGAAGAATTGATGCTTTTGAATTCTGGTGCTGGAGGAGACTCTTGAGAGTCCCATGGACTGCAAGAAGATCAAACCTCTCCATTCTTAAGGAAATCAGCCCTAAGTGCTCACTGGAAGGACAGATCGTGAAGCTGAGGCTCCAATATTTTGGCCACCTCATGAGAAGAGAAGACTCCCTGGAAAAGCCCCTGATGTTTGGAAAGATGGAGGGCACAAGGAGAAGGGGACGACAGAGGACTAGATGGTTGGACAGTGTTCTCATAGTGACCAACATGAGTTTGACCAAACTGCAGGAGGCCATGGATGACAGGAGTGCCTGGCGTTCCCTGGTCCAGGGGGTCACGAAGAGTCGGACACGACTAAACGACTAAACAACAACAACAACATGTGTGAAGAAGGACTTTCTCTTATCCACCCAGACTTTTCCAGTATTCTCCATCATTGGATGTTCACGAATTCTAGGGTGAGATCATTTATTTTTCTAGGTCAGGATTATCTACCACACTGATCTGCGTTTGGCTCTCCAGGGCTTCAAAGACTGGTCTTTTCATGGAGATGGTGCCAGGGACTGAACCCAGGACCTTTTGCAGCCACTGAGCTGTGACACTTGCCATCAGAACCTGCCTGGAGAAACAGGAACTGTGGAACTCAAAGCAACAATTTGAGCCGTGAAAGCTACACCAGTCTTCCAGCTTCTTTTGTACAGGAGGGAACAAAACTGCTGGGGGGAAGGGCCTTAAGTCATAGAACCATAGAATTGTAGACCCCAAGGGCCTTCTAGTCCAACCCTTCAATGCAGGACTGTGTGAGGTTGAGCCTGGTAAGGCAGGATGTGCCCTTCAGCCGGCTCCTTTGGCCTCTGAGTTGGCATGCAGTGATGAGGGGGCTTTCCTGGGGCAACAGATGGGTGTCTCTGGCTCATCTCTAGCCAGAGATGGAAAGAAGATAAAGTCCCTACCAGAGAAGAATGGCAGTTCAAGTTGATGAATTATGCCAAAATGGCTAAAACGACCAGAAGAATCAGAAATCAGAAAGACCAAAGTATAAATAAGGAATGGGGGAAATTCATAACTAATCTTAAAAACCATTGTAAACAGTTAAAATCGTTAGTAGGGTTGGAATATCACTTGTAGTTTAATGGACACAGTGGAGAGGTAAAAGATTTGGATTATTATAAACGATGGAGGAGGAAATTATTAACACTAGGACCCACAAAGAGGAAGAGGGGAGTCCAGAAGATTCTCTGGAATCTCGTTTCTATGTTGTATGTTGGATATGGGACTGTAAAATTTTCAACTGAAAATTTTCGGAGTTTGTTAAGAGAGAGGTAGTTAAGATCCATTTCTGTTCTTGTATATAGTAACTTGTAGAGACTGCTGTAAATAATAAACACCTCTAAGTAACCAAGTTACTAGTAGCAGCGTCTTGTTCCTGCTTCGTCCATCCTGCCTGCAAATGATTGCTTTCTGGAACTCTGAGTATGCTCTGCTAAGGTCTGGCTAAGCTCCTGCAACAGGTCAAAGTTGAAAAACACCAATATGTTCAGCAAAGAACAGGGATCAGCTAACCAGCAGAGCAGGAGGAACGTTCAATAACCAGGTTTTCTGGAGGAGACCTGGGAGTCAGCAAAGGCCATTTTGCTTGCATATTGCCTGGTTTTGCTAAGCAGAGAGTATGGGCCTGAGAACCTAAGAAGATCTTGCCAGATCAGGCCTGTGGGGGCCAATCTTGCCCAGGGTCCTGCTCTCACACTGGCCAACCAGATGCTGAGTATGGGAAACCTGCAAGCAGGATTCAAACACAAGAGCTCTCTCCATTCCTGTGGTTTTCAGCATCTGGGCTCCAGAATCATGGCTGCCTCCAACTGTGGAAGCAGAGCTGAGCCATCCTGTCTAGTATCCATGTATAGCCCTCTCCTCCTCCATGAACCTGTCTAATCTTATTTTAAAGCCACCCAAGTTAGAGGCCATCATTGCCTCATGTAGAAGGGAGTTCTATAGTTTAACTACATACTGCAGGAAGAAGGACTTTCTATTACCTGGGTTTGTTTGTTGGTTTTAAATCTGCTCTCTCTCTTTAATATGCAGCCAGAATTGGATTCTCCAAGACAAACACCCAGATAGGATCTTGCTGTTGTGACTGAGGCCATCAAAAAGGGATTCCCTCACTTTGCAGGGAATGCTGCAGTAACAGACATAGTTCCAAATATCCTGGTTGCTAATCCTCACCTTCCTCCCCCTGTTCCTTACCGCAATTTCTGGCCGGATGTTCTGGACTCCAACTTCAGCCGAAGCCCCTCTCAGACAAGCCATTGGCACCCCAGTGTCACAACTGTAGCAAACCTGATTCTGCCAGAACCTGGAGGAAAGCCAGGAAATATTTATGGGCTGCGGTGTGATCTTCAGGGATCACTAATTGGCTGGGAGCTTTCTGACTGTAGCACCCTGCTTGTGGTTAACGCTTAGCTGGAATGAAATATTCAACGCAGCAATAGAGAAATTAAAATAATAATTTATTTGTCAGACAAATAAATGAGAGGCACAGTGGTATATGGTTACCAAGCTCTGGCCTGGCCTCTTGCCATCCTGGCCAGCACTTATATTCCCTTAATCCAGCCCCCTTTGCTCCTCCTGTGGCTGCCTCTGTCCAATCAGCCTGGTTGAAATTCCTATTGGCTGTTTGGTAGAACCAATCACAAAAGATACACCCACAAAAGATACACCCACTTCCTTGCCCTTATAAGGGAGACAAAGAGCTATATATGTGACAAATAAGTAATAATATATCTTACATGGAATCTTAATTACCAGCTCACCTCTTGCCCTCCTTGCCCTATTGCCTTCTAAAACAAATGTTTAATCTTACATTTTTATGTTCAACAGATGTCAAGGATCTTGAGTTTCACATCAATATTGAGAGCTAAAGAGCCAAGCCAGTTGCCTTTTTCACTGCTCTTGGCCTTTCAACCTTAGAAAGAAGATCTGGCTCATTTCACTGGGAGGCACATTGGTATTATTTTACTATTTACCCTTGCCTTTAATTGTGTTTTTTCAGCCTTGGGGCAGCATATGTAATTCTCCCTTTTTATGACTTTGAGAATTGTTTTTCTACTATAAATC
Organism: Podarcis gaigeae; assembly: GCF_964106915.1. Classification (NCBI taxonomy): domain Eukaryota; kingdom Metazoa; phylum Chordata; class Lepidosauria; order Squamata; family Lacertidae; genus Podarcis; species Podarcis gaigeae. The sequence continues at coordinate 106,617,019 of NC_139677.1, forward strand.
AATGGGGCCCCCTTGTCTTAGGAGAAAAACCTCTTGCCAAGGTTCTTTCTGCCTGGCATGAAACATTTGAAAATCCTTTTTTAAGCTCATTTTTAAATACAAGCCTTGATTGCAATATATAAGCTTTGATAAAAATGCAGGCTTATGATTAGGTGCCTCATTCCCCCCTTTCAAGCTCAAGGACCTTCATCCCAAATGTCCTTGATAGCTTGACCTTCATCATATTCCTGAGGTAAAGCTCTGTATAGGGCCATGATATGAGGTAGAGTTTCATTTGAAACCATCTTGCTAATTGTACTTCTAAAACATGAAATGATACATGGCATCATACACAAAACCATTACCACTACTGTCAAGAAAAACAAGCAAGACAATAGTATCCCTTTGAGTCCTGTGACATTAGGTAACCAATTGGTGAGCCATCCCATATCCCATCCTTCCCATGTTTGTACTGGGACATGTGCTATATTCTCCATCTTTGTGGCCAACACACGGATTGCCTCACCATTATCAGAAATGTTAAAGCAACAGGCATTCCCTGTCAAGTTCAAGACTCCACATAGGCCTCCCTGCCTGGCAAGTACATAATCCATTCCCATTTTCAGCTGCAAAATGGCGGCTCTACTTTCATCCAACTGTTGTGCAATAAGTCTCAAACTCTGGGCCGTTGCATTGGTTACAAGTTCCACTACTGCTTGCAATCGAATTATTCTGTTTAGATTATAAATAGGATCCCGTGCCCCTTGTATGAGCTCACCAGGATTCCAGGAGGCAGGATCATAATAGGCTATAATGCGCTCTGGCGGCCAATCATCAGTACCGCTCCAACTTTGGGTACTTCCTCCTGCTATATGAGAAATATCAGCATTCCTTCGTGTTCGCCTGGCCGAACTAGTGGGCATAATCCACATTGGTGGTAATACCCAACCCAAGAAACAAGTCCCACTCCATTTGGAAGGGAGCTTTTTGTATGCCCATTCTCCACATATCCACCACAACCATCGGGTCTGAGGTTTTTGGTACGTGGAGTACAGAAGGTGAAATACCAAAAGAGGTAGAGAGTTCACAGTGCAGTATGTTAGATTGCCTTTTTCTGTCACAGTTATGTTCCACACCACTTTCCATGCGTGAATAAAAGGAGGTGCACAGGGCAAGGTATTCCGAGTTCGATAGGTAGTACCGTGTGCCCAGGTATGACTATTCTTAATATAATCCCAAGTATAGTGGCAATGAGAAGAGCCTACCATGGTAGAATCAGCTGCATCTGATGATTTATGCACACAGAATTCCCCTTGCACAGGTATAACTCGTATTGGTTTAGTTGAGTTCCATCCGGGGAAATTCTGTACTTCTGTTTGGTGTGGCATTTCGCTTACCATACCAATGGCATTTAATGGTATCAGTAATAAGGGCATACCTCCCTCTGAATCATCTGGCCCAAGAGAGCAAACAAGGCAATTGGTCCTATTTGCAACATTGGCTACCATTTCAGCTAAGCCTACCCACATATTGTGGTCATGGTTGAATCCATATTTAGCCAATTTGGTCAGATTCAAGGACCCTTCCCCTTCCCAAGGGATCAGGATTAATAATAAAATCATGTTGATGTCTAGCATATGCATTCCTTCCACAAAAGATTACCTTATTGTGATAGCAAAAAATATTAGCCCCAATATAATTCCCTCAGTGACAGAAATGGGGAACCACCAAGACCAAAACATATATCCCGAGGATCCCCAATGAGTAATATCCCTGATAATTGTTCCACAAGGGGGCAGTCAATCAATTGTATTAGAGAATCTTTCCGTTCACAGTCGCTGGTTCAGACGCTCCTCAAGCTTCAGGCGTGCGCAGGTCAGCCAGCTTCCAGGTTGTGGCTGCAGCAGGCCGGTCGTCAAATGTTGCCCGTGACCTAGCCCGTTCCCGGTAGGGCTAGATACAGGGGTTTTTGGAGAGAGTTAGTTTTAAAGGATTAGAGGGGTCACCTTTGCACGTCCAACTGCCTTCGGACTTCTTCAAACGAGAGTGATGAATCCAGGGGGTCACCTCAGCTACCTTCACCGCTGTTGGAGTAGAGAGCAAGACGGTGTAAGGTCCACGCCATTTAGGTGCAAGTGGATCGCGTTTCCACTCTTTCACCCATACGCTATCGCCAGCCTGGAACTGATGAATCGGCTCGGCAATGCTGCACGGCGTGCGTTCGAGGGCCCACCTGTTAAGAGAAACAAAAACACGGGAGAGAGATTGCACTTGTCCCTGTGTCACATGATCTCCTATTTGTTTAAGGTCAGCTGGAATATCCTGAACAAAGGAGGGCGGTCTCCCATACAGGAGCTCAAAAGGTGACAACTTAAGTCTTTTTGTGGGTGCACACCGAACACGAAACAGTGTTATGGGTAACACATCTACCCATCCCAATCCCGTTTCCTGGGTTAATTTTGCCAATTGGGTTTTCAGAGTCCGATTCATTCTTTCAGTTTTCCCTGAACTCTGAGGCCTATATGCTGCATGCAGTCTCCATTTTACTTGTAGGACTCGACATACATCTTGTACCCCAGTGGTGGATTCCTTCCTCGCCCTCTCCCTCCATTTAAGGGGCGGTGGTCTTGCTTCACTGCTGTGGCTAGCATTACCATCTTTTCCTTCTGCCACTTCTTCTTCTCTTGCTTCTCAGCCTCATCCCTATTCCGATAAACTCGGCGTGCAATGGCCATAATTTGGCTCATCAGCATCCCTTCCCATCCTTCTGATTTCTGAATTTTCTTACGAATATCAGAAGCGCACTGGGCCACAAATGTAGCAGTAATCATTCTGCTGTTTTCAGGGGCTTCAGGGTCAAAAGGAGTCCATATACGATAGGCTTCTTGCAGCCTCTCTAAAAAGTCTCCTGGACTCTCATTTGGTTTCTGTTCTACTTCTGAGACTTTAGACATATTAGTGGGCTTCTGGCATGCCCTGCGGATACCTTGCACAAGTGTCTGGCGGTAGGTGGTAAGTCTGGCCAGGTGAATTCCATTGTTTGGATCCCAATTAGGATCTTCCAAGGGAAAGTTATCTTGGAGATGACGGTCAATATTAAAAATATTTCCCACTCTGGCCTGCTCACGCAAATATATCTGTGCCTTTTCAATTATGTCTCTCCTTTCCTCAGTGGTGAAAAGAGTATTTAGGAGCTGGCGACAATCTGTCCAAGTAGGGCTATGAGTATTTACTATTGAAGTCACCAAGTCCATCATAGCCTGAGGTTTTTCTGCAAAAGATGGGGTGTGTGTTTTCCAATTCATCAAATCTGTAGTTGTGAATGGAATATATTGCAGGGTCGAAGTTCGAGGTGGCCGTGGTCCGGGTTGCCCGTTAACCAGCGCAGGCTCCTCAAGTGCATCAAATACTCTTCTAAGAGGGGCTACTACGTGATCTTTCTCTTCGCTTTGCTCTAGGGGCCTCAAATCATAGGGGATGGTATCTGTCCCAAGGCGTTCTTTTAGCAGCTTTATACGCCTGGCTGTATTGCTTGCTGACCGATTAAGGTCTCCCTGTAACTTCTGTAATAATTCTCTAGGACTTGGATGTACAGGGGTTTGGGGTGGGCAATCAGTTGTTCCACTAAAGGAGACTGTAGATGCAGGTCTATTAGGAGTCACAGGTGGAATAACCACTTCTGCTTGGGCTTTATTATAGGACTCCAATGCCTCCTGAAGATATTTATCATAATCTATCAAGGAATCAAGCTCTGTGACTCCACTCCCATTATTCATTCCACTTTCTTGCCTTGGGGTTACAACTGGCGGAGTGTTTGAATTAAGCTCCCTTCGATGTGGAGCATAGGGTGGAGGTGGAAGCACCTCTTCCTCTGGTCCCTCAAAAATGGGTTTGAGTTTATTTGGCAAGATTCCTTTCCTAGCTTCAGCTTTTATAGCCAATAATTTGCATCGTTTGACTTTGCATTCCCTTATCCATGGAGGATTTTTATTTAATGTGCTCAGCCAGGAATCTATATATGGAAATTGTTCTGGGCACCCTCCAGTTTCTTTGGCGATATTAGACCAAAGTTTGCTTACTAAATTTATATCAAAGGTTCCCTGAGATGGCCATTCAGTATTTTGTTTCGGCCATTCTAGTTCACATAACGTTCTCAAGCGCTCTGGCGTCATTTTGACTCCATATGCCCCTGAGAAGGCTTTCTTAAAATTATTTAACATACACTCAAGAGGTGTATTTTCCCCCTTTGAACCCCCAACTCCCATTGTATGGCCCTGTGAAGTATCCACTCAGTCACTCGCACACACACTTCGTGAGTTTCCTTGCCCAGATGGAGTCGCCTCACTGGGAACCGAAGTACTACCCACTCCACACTCAGGTCAGCTACAGATTGCTCTGTACTTTCTCACACATACAATGCGCTGGATACTTCACCACACTCTACCTCCCAATCCTTCCCTTTCCCTACACCAGATCACCATCTGATGTACCCAACCACCTAGCGTACTCAGTTTCCCCTTACTGAGACGCAGAAGTTTGATCAAGACTTCTCTTCCTCCTAATTAATTGGAGGGCCAAAAATCCCTTTGTGCACTTACCCTTGGTTGGTTCCCTGTTTCCCCCGGTCCGTCGCCGCCAATGAGCAGGGTATCAGACAGACGAGTCTTCTGCGTTCCCCCTGGAAAAATTTACCAGTGCGCGCTTTGGGTAGGCAGTTGTCCTCTCTCTTGTACCCTGCCCAGTAGGGTGAAGGGGCTGCGTTCCAGCAGACCACTTATCCGAGTCACAGTGGCACCATAAAATGTAGCACCCTGCTTGTGGTTAACGCTTAGCTGGAATGAAATATTCAACGCAGCAATAAAGAAATTAAAATAATAATTTATTTGTCAGACAAATAAATGAGAGGCACAGTGGTATATGGTTACCAAGCTCTGGCCTGGCCTCTTGCCATCCTGGCCAGCACTTATATTCCCTTAATCCAGCCCCCTTTGCTCCTCCTGTGGCTGCCTCTGTCCAATCAGCCTGGTTGAAATTCCTATTGGCTGTTTGGTAGAACCAATCACAAAAGATACACCCACAAAAGATACACCCACTTCCTTGCCCTTATAAGGGAGACAAAGAGCTATATATGTGACAAATAAGTAATAATATATCTTACATGGAATCTTAATTACCAGCTCACCTCTTGCCCTCCTTGCCCTATTGCCTTCTAAAACAAATGTTTAATCTTACATTTTTATGTTCAACAGATGTCAAGGATCTTGAGTTTCACATCAATATTGAAAGATTTCCTTCATTTGAAAGTTTCTAAACAAATGCCTGACAACCATATATCAAGAGTGCTTGGATGGCGTCTTCTGTCTGGCAGGGGGGCTAGGCTGGTGGCTGACTTAATTTCAGGATAAATACAACTCTTACAACCATATGAAATAAGAATCTAGCATTCCTTAAATCCTTTGCATAATTACATTTAAGCCAATATATTTAAGCTAATATATTTCATTCATTTATCATAGGTAGCCTTTTAAAAGAATAAAGCCTTTGTAAAGTAAAAAGGAACTCAATAAAAAACAGCTTTAAAAGATTTCCCAAAAATGCTCTCTTTTCTTCTAGCCAAGCCAGTTGCCTTTTTCACTGCTCTTGGCCTTTCAACCTTAGAAAGAAGATCTGGCTCATTTCACTGGGAGGCACATTGGTATTATTTTACTATTTACCCTTGCCTTTAATTGTGTTTTTTCAGCCTTGGGGCAGCATATGTAATTCTCCCTTTTTATGACTTTGAGAATTGTTTTTCTACTATAAATCAATGGGGCCCCCTTGTCTTAGGAGAAAAACCTCTTGCCAAGGTTCTTTCTGCCTGGCATGAAACATTTGAAAATCCTTTTTTAAGCTCATTTTTAAATACAAGCCTTGATTGCAATATATAAGCTTTGATAAAAATGCAGGCTTATGATTAGGTGCCTCATGACCACTCCATGGTGCCTCTCCAAGGGGAATGGATGGACCTGGAGAAGAAAGAGAAGTCTCTTCTGGCACTCATGGCAAGGGGTGCAGACAGGATTTATGTTGCGGGGGGGGGCAGGGCACCCACCTCTCACCATCCTCTATCAGGTTCTGTCTAGCAGATTTGGAATAAAATGTCTCAGCAACAGTTCTTTTAAATTGCTTTCCTTTGACCCCAAATTCTCAGAAAAACCTGTCAACAGCTTTCTACAATTTCTACTTTTAGTTAAGTATTTTTATTTACTTACTTGACTGGGGATAGGCGCAGCTGCTGCCCCTTGGCTATGCCCAATCCCATGTGTCAGGGGTTCAGAAGGAGAGACACAGGAGGGGGAGCAAATGGAGAGTGAGGAGGAGGAGTACGAGGGGGGCGCAGGCAGTGACAGTGGCCAGAGTTATTCCGCAAGCCTCTCTAGCGAATCGGAGGACTCACAGAAGGGAGCGCCGGTGGCCAGAGCAAGGGAGATTCCAAGGGAGAAACCTCAAGAGGGAGGGGCCAGCGGGGAGTCCCTGAGCAGCAGCTGGAGATCAGGGCCAGCGTCTCCACCAGAGCGCAGTGGGGAGGGGGAGTCCCAGGAGTCGGGACCAGTGTCCTCACCACCAGAGGGAGGAGAGGAGTCAGGTTTGGCAACACCCACATCAGGAAGCGGGGAAACGGTCAGAAGGAAAGTCACCGGCTGGGCGCGCGCGCCAAGTTCAAATGTACAGGAGCGCGGCACAGCGGGGAGCCCGGGAAGGGAGCCAGGTCCTAAAGCCCGCCGGAGGGAGGGGCAAGACTCAGGAGGCTCCGCGTCAGAGGAGTCCAGGAAGGAGGGAACCCCAGAGGGCAGAAGGACCCAACGCAGGAAAGAGCAGCGCAAGAGGTGGAGCCGGGCTAGAATCTTAAACTGGTGTGGGTGGAGCAGTGAGTCAGAGGGGACTTAGCCGGTCTAGCGTTAAGACGTGGGCCTGCGCGCCAGGAGCTTGGAAATGGAAACTAAACTTCAATAAAGACTTTTGTATATAAGATCCACTGGGCGTTGGTCCTCTGTGAGCTGGGACCTAGCGGCAGTCCTGACACCATGCTTGTGGTTCTTTTAATAAAGTGCTTCAACTCCACAATGGCTTCAACCTTGAGAGTAGAGTCCCTCTGCTAAAACTTCCCACAATTGCAGCGAAATAGCTAAAAATTATTCTAAACTAGCCTTTTCTTTTAAGAGCTGTTCTCTACCCCTCCAATACACCCTCAGCATGTAGAAGAACTCCAGGATAGAGCAGCTTTGCCCAGTGCTTTTTCCCTAGAAAAATAGGTACCGGTACTCACTGTGAAGTTGCTACAGTAAGTGCTACACTTTTTGACAACCAGAAAAAGAGGTGCTGGTACTGTGTACCCCTGAGTACCGCCTGAAAAAAAAGGACTGGCTTTGCCTGGTTCACTGTGTAGTCACAGCTACAAAATGCTACCAAATAAACAGATAGGCAAGGTAAGGTAAAAGGTAAAGGACCCCTGGACAGTTAAGTCCAGTTGAATTTGACTGTGGAGTGCGGCACTCATCTCCGTTTTCAGGCCGAGGGAATTTTCCTGCAGTCAGTTTTCCGGGTCATGTGGCCAGCAGGACTGAACTGCTGCTGATGTACAGAGGACCATGATGAGTCCCAGAGTACATGGAAATGCCATTTATCCTCCCACCACAGTGGTACCTACAGTGATACCTCAGGTTAAGTACTCAATTCGTTCCGGAGGTCCGTTCTTAACCTGAAACTGTTCTTAACCTGAAGCACCACTTTAGCTAATGGGGCATCCTGCTGCCGCCACGCCACCGGAGCACGATTTCTGTTCTCATCCTGAAGCAAAGTTCTTAACCCAAGGTACTATTTCTGGGTTAGCGGAGTCTGTAACCTGAAGCGTCTGTAACCTGAAGCGTATCTAACCTGAGGTACCACTGTATTTGTCTACTCACACTAGTATGCTTTCAAATTGCTAGGTTGGCAGGAGATGGGACAGGGCAACGGGAGCTCACCCCATTGCGTGGATTCGAACTGCTGACCTTACGATCTGCAAGCCCAAGAGGTTCCCCCATCCAGGAGACAGTTTCCTGCACCTGCTGAAGCTTAGAAAGTGAACGTTTGGGGGAACTGAGAGTTTCACACAACACCCACCTGACCCATAAGCGATGCTGTGTGACTAAATGACCATATTTATACCCCGCCCATCTGGCTAGGTTTCCCCAGCCACTCTGGGCAGCTCCCAGGAGTCCAGGCCCTGAAGGAAACCCTCACCAAACCTTGAGAAGGTCCACCACTGGCAGGCAATCCTCACCCAGTTGTGTGGAATCAATCCCATCACCATTTCTCCTCTTCCTCTACCCATTGTGTCCACATGAGCTTCACTTAGCTGTGGGTGGCATTCAAGTACCGTATTTTTCACTCCATAAGACACACTTTTTTCTTCCTAAAAAGTAATGGGAAATGTCAGAAAGATATTTCCAGATTTGTCTGGCAGGGCAAAAAGCCCAGAATAAAATTTAAGATTTTAACTGATGTAAAGAAAGGGGGGGCTTTGCCCTGCCGGACTTCAAACTTTACTACGAATCAGCAGCCTTTTGCTGGTTGAAAGACTGGCTGCTTCTTGAGAACACAGACATTTTGGATTTGGAAGGTTTTAACAATACCTTCGGGTGGCATGCATATTTGTGGTACGACAAGGTTAAGGCTCATAAAGCATTTAAAAATCATATTGTCAGGAAAGCATTGTTTAATGTTTGGATAAGATACAAAGATTTATTGGAAAATAAAACCCCAAGGTGGTTGTCACCAATGGAAGCTAAAGCTTTCAAAAGACTTAACATAGAGTCCAAATGGCCAAAATATTGTGAGATTTTGGAACAAGAGGGAGACAAATTGAAATTGCAGAGTTTTGAGAAATTAAAGAGTAAAGTACGAGATTGGCTTCATTACTATCAGATAATGGAGGTTTATAAATTGGATAAAAAAATCGGATTCCAGGTGGAAAAATTGAAATTAGAAACAGAATTGTTAGAACCTAAAACAAAGAATTTGTCAAGAATGTATAACTTGCTGTTGAAATGGAACACTCAGGATGAAACTGTTAAATCTGCCATGATAAAATGGGCACAAGATGTTGGACATAATATTATGTTCGCAGACTGGGAACAGTTGTGGACCACCGGTTTGAAATTCACGGCATGTAATGCCCTAAGAGAGAATATTATGAAAATGATTTACAGGTGGTACATGACTCCAGTCAAGCTTGCAAAAATTTATCATTTGCCCGACAATAAATGTTGGAAATGTAAAGAGACTGGAGGTACATTCTTTCACCTTTGGTGGACGTGCCCAAGGATTAAGGCCTTCTGGGAAATTATTTATAATGAATTGAAAAAGATACTTAAGTACACTTTGTTGAAAAAACCAGAGGCCTTTCTCCTAGGCATGGTTGGCCAATTGGTACTAAAGAAGGATAGAACTTTCTTTATGTATGCGACAACAGCAGCAAGAATTCTCATTGCAAAATACTGGAAGACACAATATTTACCCACTCTGGAGGAATGGCAGATGAAGATGATCGATTACATGGGATTCGCAGAAATGACCGGCAGAATCCGAGAACAGGGAAAAGAGTCGGCGGAAGAAGATTGGAGGAAATTTAAAGATTATCTACAGAAATATTGTAAAATTAATGAATGTTAGAATGATGTTGGATGGAAATTAAATGGTTACCAGCTGTAATGTAAAGGTGGAATAATAATTTAAAATAAGCTATACTAAGGCGTAACAAGGATTTGCTGAATTAAGAATTTGAACTGGAATACAAAAGGGGGAGGTGAGAGGAGGTCCGGGACATAAGGTAATGGAAATAAGAATTGGAAATTATATTTGTTTTGTTTTGTTTTGTTTTGTTTTAATTGTGTATTTGTTTGATGGTTTTTCTTCTTGTATTAAATTGGAAAACTGTAATAAATATTTATTTTTTTAAAAAAAGAAATGTCTGTGCATCTAATGGAGCAAATGCATGGTCCCTGGAGCCGAATTGCCCAGGGGCAAAAAGAAGACCATGCTTTTTCTTTTGAAAGAGGGAAGTGAGTGTTGAAACAAAGCTTGATCGTTTGCCGATCAGGGAGAGAGATAAGGGATGCTAGAGATAAAGGAGGCTGCCTGGGAGGGGGGAAGTGAAGACAGCAAACTTGCAAAGGGGGGGAAACAGGAAGACTAAAGCAATAAGGAGAGAAATTAGAAGAAGCAGAAGCAAAAAACTGCTCCAGCTACGGAAAAGACACTAAGGCAAACAAGAGGGAAGGGAGCGTTGACAGGAAGCAGCTGATTGGTGGGATCAGAAGAGAGATAAGGGACACTTTTGGAGGCTGCCTGGGAAGGTGGAGGTAAAGCCCATTGATCGACAGGATTTTTGCATTGGGTCACCCCAAATTAACCATCATATCAAATAGCATGTCCATGGTTACTGCCTGCACCAAAAAAAATCATGCACCCACTGTTTCCTGGGGCTGCAATGGTGCAAAAATGTGCTTACAAAGCACAGATCCACATGGATCCTCAGGATTTTTGCATTGGGTCACCCTAAATTTACCATCAAATCACATAGCATGTCCATGGCTATAGCCTGCACCAAAAAAAAATCATACACCCACTGTTTCGTGGGGCCGCAATGGCGCAAAAATGTGGTTACAAAGCACGGATTCACATGGATCCTCAGGATTTTTGCATTGGGTCACCCCAAATTCACCATAAGACCATGTCTGTGGCCACAGAATGAACCACAAAAATCCACTCTTTCATTCAGAATATTTTTTTCTTGTTTTCTCCTCTAAAAACTAGGTGTGTCTTATGGTCAGGTACGTATGATGGAGCAAAAAATATCGTACTTTTAGTAGCAAATCAGCCACAGCAACGAAAGAACCCAGGATAAAATATTAGAATCATCAAATAATGGAGTTGGAAGGGACTCAGAGGGTCTTCTGGTCCAACTCCCTGCAAGAATATGCAGCTGTCCCACATAAGGGTTAAATTTGCAACCTTGGCATGATCAACACCACACTCCCACCAGCTGGACTATCCAGGCTGTTTAATCTTGTGTTTATTTAGAGAAGGCAGAAGAGATATGATAACATTAGACATAGAGGGAAACAACCCAACAAAAATAGCATCCTAACTGGTACAACTCTGCGTCAGAGAGGGGAAATGCTGTTTTTCTACAGTGCATGGCACAATATTAATGAATTGATATTTGTCCCAGTGGGTTGAGTGACTGGCTCTCTCTTGGGATTTCCTTGGATGAATGGTCCCAGGGTCTTGCCTGAAGGACCATGAGGCCACTGCCTTGCTGGAGCAAAGCATGTCAGTGGTCAGTGGCAGGATGGGAACACAAGAATGCCACTTTGTGTTCCATGATGGGGGAAAAGGAGGATACAAACACAGGAAAATAAAATGAAGCAATAATCCACGAACTGACAAATCCTTCAGGAGTTCCTGACCATTCTGAGGATCCTGCTGTAGATCTGCTTTGTTTTGATGCTGTAGATGATGGGGTTCATCAAGGGTGGCAGGAGGATGTAGACATTGCCCATGATGACGTGGAGGAGTGCAGGTGCATGCTGTCCAAACCGGTGTACGATGGAGAGCCCAAGCACCGGGACGTAGAAGACCAGAACGGCACAGATGTGGGAGACGCAGGTGCCCAGGGCCTTGTGGTGGCCCTGGTTGTCAGAGGCCATGCCCAGGACAGTCCTTAGGATCAGGCTGTAGGAGATGAGGATGAAGAGCAGGTCAGAACCCATGGTGAGGAGGATAAGGATGAGGGCATAGAAGCTGTTGAATGTTGTATTGGCACATGCCACACGAATGGTGTCCTGGTGAAGACAGTATGAATGGGAAAGGACAGCATTAGGGCAGTAGGGGAATGTCAAGAGGAAAGGCATAGGAGGCAGTAGGAACAAGGTACTCCTTAGCAGGAGGACCAGCCCAATTCTGGCCACCCTACTGGAGTTCAGCAGTGCTGTGTACCTCAGAGGAGAGCAGATGGCCAGGAATCGGTCCAGGGCCATGGCAAAGAGCACAGCTGACTCCATGAAGGAGAAGGAGTGGATGATGAAGAGCTGAGCTACGCAGGCTTCCTTGCTGATCTTCTTCAATTGGAACCAGAGGACGCCCAGCACTGTGGGCACTGTGGCGAGGCAGAGGCAGAGGTCCGTGGTAGCCAGCATGGCCAGGAAGTAGTACATGGGCTGGTGCAGGCTGGGCTCCATCCGTATGACGTAGAGGATGGTGCAGTTTCCTAGGATGGCTGCCAGGTAGATGGAAAAGATGGGGATCCCGATCCAGCCATGAGCTGCCTCCAACCCAGGGAAGCCCCTCAGGGCAAATTCTGTGGTGCTGAGGTTGGCAGAGGTATCCTGCACCATGGTGAACCCCAGCTACTATCTTCCACTTCCAGGATCTCTCACAGAGAAATGGAGCATTTGGAGGACATGATCAGTTGTCATCTTTGAGGATGGAAGGCAAGGAAGAATTCCTGTAGAAATCTAAGCTATGCCCCAAGCTGAAGATATCAGTCATTCAGGAGTGGAAAGTATTGGAACATAGGAAGCTGCAATAAACTGAGTTGGACCACTGGTCCATGTAGCTCAGGGTTGGTTACACTGACTTGCAGCAGATCTCCAGGATTTTGAGATAGGGGACATTCACATCTATACCTGGAAATGCTGGACAATGACCCTGAGACTTCCTGCATGCAAAGCAGACACTCTAATACTGACTCTTCTTCAAGAATAAAAGGATACCTTGCAGTGAAGGGGATGGAGAAATCCTGATCTCCTTGACCCAAGTCTCCCTGGTTGAGAGTTTCAGGGGATAGAAGAGAGGCCTGGGGGTGATGTTTGCTGGGTCCATGAAGTCTCTTCTCTTGGATGCTGCTAAGATGCTGTGGAAGAGCCTCCTTGTGGCTCTATTAATAAAGTGCTTCAACTCCACAGAGGCTTTGCAATGACCTTGAGCACCAGAGTCCCTCTGCTCAAACTTCCCACAATTGCAGTGAGATAGCTAAAAATTACTCTAAACTAGCCTTTCCTTTTAAGAGCTTTTCTCTCCCCGTATACCCTCAGCATGTAGATGAACTCTCTCTCTCTCTCTCTCTCTCTCTCTCTCTCTCTATATATATATATATATAATTTTTATTAATTTTCATAATAGCAAAAACATTACCTTAAAAGGCATAAAATAAAACATTTAAAACAACTACGGTATATATACAATTAATATTGAATCCACAGAATTCAATCCACAGAATGGGATTACTTGAATTCCCTGACCCTCCCCCCCTGTTCCTTTATATTATTTTCATTTGTGCATGCCAATAAAATCCTGTATTTACTTCCAATTTTGTACATTGTGTATAGTATTGCAAGTGGTTTTTTTTAAAAAAAATCCTGGTGATGTATTAACTTGTGTATATTGCTTTTGTAAATATGCAATAAACAATTCCATTCTTTTAAAAATTTGTCATATTGATTTCTAAGTTTCCTGGTTAATTTAGCGATTTCAGCATGCTCCATTAACTTAATTTGCCAACCTTCTTTGGTGGGGACTTCTTCTTTCCAATGTTGGGCAAGCAATATCCAGGCAGCCGTTGTTGCATACACAAACAGATTCTTATGTTTTCTAGGTAGATGCATTCCTGTAATACCCAATCAAAAAGGCTTCTGGTTTTTTAACAAAGGTTATTCTGAACATTTTTCTCAGTTCAGTATATATCATTTCCAAGATTTTTTTAATAACCTTACATTGCCATCACATATGATAATATGTACCTTCTGTTTCTTTACATTTCAAACACTTATTTTCTCTTGTTTTATACAAGCATGTAGAGGAACTCCAGGATAGAGCAGCTTTGCCCAGTGCTTTTTTCCTAGAAAAATAGGTACCAGTACTCACCATGAAGTTGCTGCAGTAAGTGCTACACTTTTTGACAACCAGAATAAGAGGTGCTGGTAACTGTGTACCCCTGAGTACCCCCTGAAAAAACCCCACTGGCTTTGCCTGGTTCACTGTGTAGCTGCGACTACAAAATGCCACCAAATAAACAGATAGGTAAGGTAAGGTAAAAGGTAAAGGACCCCTGGACAGTTAAGTCCAGTTGAATTTGACTGTGGAGTGCAGCACTCATCTCCGTTTTCAGGCCGAGGGAGCTGACATTTCTCTGCAGTCAGTTTTCTGGGTCATGTGGCCAGCAGGACTGAACCGCTACTGATGTACATAGGACTCTGATGAGTGCCAGAGCACATGGAAATACCACACATAGGTACCACAGTGGTATCTATTTGTCTACTCACGCTGGTATGCTTTTAAAATTGCTTGGTTAGAAGGAGATGGGGCAGAGCAACGGGAGCTCACCCCATTGCGTGGATTCGAACTGCTGACCTTACGATCTGCAAGCCCAAGAGGTTCCCCTGTCCAGGGCACAGTTTCCTGCACCTGCTGAAGCTTGGAAAGTGAACATTGGGGGGAACTGAGAGTTACACACAACACCCACCGGACCCATAAGCGATGCTGTGTGGCTAAATGGCCAGGAGTCCAGGCCCTGAAGGAAATCCTCACCAAATCTTGAGAAGGTCCACCACTGGCAGGCAACCCTCACCCAGTTGTGTGGAATGAAGCCCATCACCATCTCTGCTCTTCCTCTACCCATTGTGTCCACAGGGGCTTCACTTAGCTGTGGGTGGGTGGCATTCAGTACTTTTAGTAGCAAATCAGCCACAGCAATGAAAGACCCCAGAGGGTCTTCTGGTCCAACTCCCTGCAAGAATATGCAGCTGTCCCACATGAGGGTTAAATTTGCAACCTTGGCATGATCAACACCACACTCTCACCAGCTGGACTATCCAGGCTGTTTAATCTTGTGTTTATTTAGAGAAGGCAGAAGAGATATGATAACATTAGACATAGAGGGAAACAACCCAACAAAAATAGCATCCTAACTGGTACAACTCTGCGTCAGAGAGGGGAAACGCTGTTTTTCTACAGTGCCTGGCACAATATTGATGAATCGATATTGGTCACAGTGAGTTGAGTGACTGGCTCTCTCTTGGGATTCCCCTGGATGAATGGTCCCAGGATTATGCCTGAAGGACCATGAGGCCACCGCCTTGCTAGAGCAAAGCATGTCAGTGACTGGTCAGTGGCAGGATGGGAACACAAGAATGCCACATTGGGTTCCATGATGGGGGAAAAGAAGGATACAAACACAGGAAAATAAAATGAAGCGATCAATCCGTCAACTGACAAATGCTTCAGGAGTTCCTGACCATTCTGAGGATCCTGCTGTAGATCTGCTTTGTTTTGATGCTGTAGATGATGGGGTTCATCAAGGGTGGCAGGAGGATGTAGACATTGCCCATGATGACATGGAGGAGGGCAGGGGCATGCTGTCCAAACCGGTGTATGATGGATAGCCCAAGCACCGGGACGTAGAAGACCAGAACGGCACAGATGTGGGAGACGCAGGTGCCCAGGGCCTTGTGGTGGCCCTGGTTATCAGAGGCCATGCCCAGGACTGTCCTCAGGATGAGGCCGTAGGAGACGAGGATGAAGAGCAGGTCAGAACCCATTGTGAGGAGGATTAAGGTGAGAGCATAGAGGCTGTTGAAGGTAGTGTTTGTGCATGCCACGCGAATCATATCCTGGTGCAGACAGTAAGAATGGGAAAGTACAGCATGTGGACAGTAGGGGAACGTCAAGAGGAGAGAGACAGGGGGTAGTATTAACAAGGTGCTCCTTAGCAGAAGGACCACTCCAATTCTGACCACTCTACTGGAGTTCAGCAGCGCCGCATACCTCAGAGGAGAACAGATGGCCAGGAATCGGTCCACGGCCATGGCAAAGAGCACAGCTGACTCCATGAAGGAGCAGGAGTGGACGATGAAGAGCTGAGCTACGCAGGCTTCCTTGCTGACCTTTTCAACCTGGAACCAGAGGATGCCCAGCACTGTGGGTGCCGTGGTGAGGCAGAGACCCAGGTCCGTGGTGGCCAGCATGGCCAGGAAGTAGTACATGGGCTGGTGCAGACTGGGCTCCGTCCGTATGACATAGAGGATGGTGCAGTTTCCCAGGACAGCTGCCAGGTAGGCAGAGAAGATGGGGATCCCGATCCAGCCATGAACCGCCTCCAGCCCAGGGAAGCCCCTCAGGGCAAGCACTGCACTGCTCAGGTTGGCAAAAGTATCCTGCACCATGATGAACCTCGGCTACTATCTTTCACTTCCAGGATCTCTCACACGGAAATGGAGCATTGGAGGACAGTTGTCATCTTTGAGGATGGAAGAATTCCTGACTCTTCTTCAAGAATAAAAGGATAGCTTGCAGTGAAGCGGATAGAGAAATCCTGATCTCCTTGATCCGAGTCTCCCTCCTTGAGTGTTTCAGGGGCTAGTAGAGTGGCCTGGAGGGAATCTTTGCTGGGGCAGGAAGGGTCTTCTCTTGGATGCTACTACGATGCTGTGGAAGAGCTTCCTTGTGGCTCTCTGAGCTCCAAGGGTAAGGCTTCTGAGCCTTGAGTTCTTCACCGCTGCTCCTTTCCAAGTAGCTGAGAGAAGGCTATGTTGTCTAAGCTGCCATGGAAGAAGGCTGTTCTTCCCCCTTTTCATTTTGTTTTGGGGGAAGAGAGTTTGCATGCAATATTTGGTTGCAAGAAAGAGGACAGGCTATGAGCGTTTATAGAGGACCTTCTTGATGTGGGAATGATGAGGATGATAGTGCAGCTTAGGAGCCCCCATACAATAACAATGATGGGGAAATCCACAGTGCCTAGAACAGTGCAGCTGATTTGCTGCCTGTGCCGTTAATTAAATGTTCCCATGAGCACCTTCTTTGAGCAGGTGCCTCCTTTAGTCTCTTGACTCTGGAAGTAGCCAGGGAGTAACACTCAATTTGAGGAGCAGGAGGAATTATTCTGAGCTCTTCCACGCTTACAAGGAAACTTCCCCTTATTGCTGGATTCACCCAGCAGTGGTTGATTCCTACAAAGAATGGGAGCTGGGCTTAAGGGCCTTTTGTGGTCTCCCTCACTCATCTGGAAGACAAGCTCTCCACCAATTCCCAACAGGGGTGTAGCTCCCCTGTCCAGCACCTGAAATAGGTCAGCCACCAAGGTGCCCAAGGCTGTTTTAAGACCAAAAATGGGTTAGAACCAAGGGTGAAATGGATCAAGATCATCTGTACCACCCAAGACCACTTTGGCGCATCATAGTGATCTGGAGCTCCAAAAAAGGGACCATTATCAAGGCAGGAGAGACCCAAAGAGGCATTTTTGCAACAGTGGTTTAACAGTGAACTCATCCACTGCACCACACACCTTACCCCACCTTCACCGGCCTCTATGACTACAACCTCCATCCACCCCATCGAGCAAGGCTTTTCTGGCTGGGGACGATGGGAGATGTAGTCCAAAACATCTAGAGAGTGTAGTGGAGAATTTCCCAGACTCACTTGGATTGCCAGTAAAGACTCCAGCAAAAATATAGGAGCCAAACAGCAGCCTGTAGGCCTGGTCTTTATTGTTGCAACAAGACTTCAAACTACCGCATATAAGAAGTTGTGAGAAGCCCCGAAAAAGGGATGGCTCTCCTTTTTATAAGTTTCCGGAAGTTACCCATAACAACTTTAGTAAAACATCATACATTTGTTATAACTATGTCACAAATTGAGAGGGGTCTTCTGGCAGAAACCTGAGCACCAGGCTTGCTCCACCTCCCACCCTTTAAGTGAATCAAAGGTTTTCCCAGCCAAGTTAAGCACACGCTTTTGTCTCGACTGAGACCCCATCCACTGAAGCTGGGTTTGTCAGGATGCCAGCTTTATCACCCAGGCAGTGTTGCCAGCTGAGTACATGTGGTCTCAGCTTCAGGGATTATAGCTGCCCCATCTCATGTCCCAAGCTCCTCCCATGATAGCCATTTACCTTCTGAGTAGAGGTGTAAAACCATCACAGGAAACATTTTATATGAATTGCTAAAAGTTTTCGCGACAGAGGAACCTTCTAAAGCAGGCATAGGCAACCTCGCCCCTCCAGATGTTTTGGGACTACAATTTCCATCATCCTTGACCACTGGTCCTGCTAGCTAGGGATCATGGGAGTTGTAGTCCCAAAACATCTGGAGGGCCGAAGTTGCCTATGCCTGTTCTAAAGGTAGAGCCGAGGCTGGTTTGACAGCTGCAGTGCCAGTGTAGCCCTTGGTAGGGGGCGCTGTTTCATAACTCTCTAGGCATTCTCTTGTCCAATAGGCTGGGATTTCAGTAACTGTCAAGATTACGGGTTTTGATTGGTTGCTAGTGGTATGGCAAGTGGTCTACCCATATCTACAGGTGTGCTTTGGCTAGGGAGGGGGAAAGGAGGCATTAACGGGGTGTGTGAATGGGGCATTTGAGGTAGAGTGAACCTTGTTATTGGAGGGCTGCCCACACCCCCTTTCCTTCCTATGAATTATAATAATAATAATTTATTATTTATACCGCGCTCATCTGGCTGGGTCCCCCCAGCCACTCTGGGCGGCTTCCAACAAAACACTAAAATACAATAACCTATTAAACATTAAAAGCTTCCCTAAACAGGGCTGCCTTCAGATGTGACTCCTGGCCTCACAGTGGCCTCTTTTAATACCCAGGAAGGGAGTCATCAGGCTTGCAGCTGACCTCAAATGTTGGTTTGTTTTATTTTTATTTCAAGGTGATATACAATGTGAAATGGGTGTGTGTGTGGAATCAATAAAACCAATTTAAAAATAATAAAGTATGACCTTGTTGTACCCATAAAAGGAACAAGCAAGCATCTGAGAATAAACCCAAATTGCACCCCTCTCACTTTATGGTGCATTCAAGTCCTTTCTGGTTAGTTAAAGGGGCTGGAATTATATTATTTTGTCGTATTCTTATGCATTCCTTTCATCTTTAGTAACTGAGCTGATTATGTCTCAAAAGTGAAGACTCGCCAGTCTGAACTCAATGACAGTCTGTATCATTTGGACAGCAATCTTTTTTTTTGGAACAGTAAACATCATGTACTAGAAAATTAAAAAATATCTAGGTCCAAGCTATCTGAAAGACCAGGCGATTTTGGAACTGCATGCCCAGAGAAGTTAGACAGGCTCCCTCCTCGTTGTCATTCTGCCAGCAGATGAAGACCTTCTTGTTTTCCAACAGTCTCTTGGGGACAGGCTGTTTTCACTGGAAGGAGTGGTGCTGTGCTCTTTGCTCCATGAGGTCAGCAATGCTGCAGAGATGTTGGCGCTGCTCTTCAGCATTATACCTGCAGAGCCTCCTGCCTGAGAAGCCTCTCCATCTGCTCCCTTCAAGGTGGCCTCAGGAGCCCCACACATCCAGCCAGCCAGCCAAATCTCTCAGGAAGGCAAACCTGAAACACCTGAGAGGCTATTTAGCAGGTGAGAGGAGGAAGCCCAGGCGCTCCCACCAACGTTGCCCAGCTGCCCTTAAGCACCAGGGCCTCAGCTTCTGGGGATCTTTGCTGGGAGGTTGGCAAAGGAAGCCTATAAAGTCTGTTGCCTGCCCTTCACAGGTGCCCCCTTGTAGAATCGGTATCACCAGGACCCCACAAGGACTCTGCCTCTCCGCTGCCTGCCTGGTGAGTTTTTCTAATACAAAGCGAGTCAGCACTTCAAGCTTCCTTTGGTGGCGACCAGTACAGCCACCACAACATAAGAAGTGTCTGCTGGATCAAGCCAATGGCTCATCTGGTCCAGTATCCTGTTCTCAAAGTGGCCCATTATGGGAAACCCGCAAGCAGCATTTGAGCACCAGAGACCTCTCCCCTACTGTGATTTGCAGCATTGCTGCCTCCAGCTGTGGATTTGCAGAGCAGAGCCATCCTGGCTAAGAACCATAGATTATCTTCTCCTCCATGAAGGATATCTGTCTCTGTTCCTTCATAAGGTTGTGCCTTGTGTAACTGCTTTTCTTCCTGATCCCTGTGGGACAAGGGAGGGGGAGGAATTCAGTTCACCTTTTGTCTAAAGATGAATTTCCTTAATTTGAACTGCGCTGAAATAGAGCTGCCCTTTGAAATTCTCTGAGTTTTGCATTCCAGCTCCATGGCCAAGGAATATATGGTGATTGTTTTAACTGTTTTTAATATCGGCTTTAAAATTAACTTAAGCTTCCCTGTGACGAGTGGGTAATAAACCAAAATAACAGCAGCAACAACACACATATGATTGAAAATAATATATAGAATGCGGAATATGATGCGGAAAATAATATACAGAAATGCATTGTAATAAGAAAAAGGATTTTCCAAAAATGTGCATATTGGACAACATTTTGTATAAATGTTAGGAGAAACATGCACTAAAATCCTGCTGAATATTCTTTTTCTTTTAAAAAATTTTTATTCAGTTTTACATTTAACATTTACACTCATTCATAAACCATGATAATAGAAATGTAGGATTCCCTGAATCCTTGGACTCCTCTCCGCCCCTCCATGGATTCAATTGTTAATCTTTCCCCACCTGCATCATATAATGTTTTCCATTTTCCCTTAAAATTCTGTTCATACCATGGTTCTTGTTACATTACAATTGTTGTCATAATCCTACCAAAAATCCTGATGAATATTCATAAAGAATTATTTAATATTATTATTTTTTTAATGCAAACAAAGTTGGAAGCGGCAGTGATTCAGAATCTCAGTTGTTGAAACTGTAGGAAGGGGGGGGGGCTTGTGCTTGGATCCTGCTGGCGGATTTCTCATAATGGGCATCTGGTTGGTCACTGTGAGACCAGGATGATGAACCCCGTTGGCCTGATCTTCTTATGTTTTTTACGTGCCAATGTGAAGAACTGAAGTGAAGACTGGAAAAAATGAGAACCTGAGCCAATCCAAAATGGACAGATTTGTCCCTCCATATGTGGGGCTGGACCTTGCACAGTCCACATGTTCCCCCAGTATGTATTTCTTCTCTCATTGCTGGAGTTCCATGCACAGCGCCAGGACAGCTGAAGCAAAAGCTCTCTGTGCAGAATCACAGAGGATGCTAGTGCAGGGAGCGGGATCAACCCCCCCCCCCCAATCTATATCTGATGATCAAGCGTCTGGAAATCGCACCTTCTAAGGGACGGTTGAGGAAGTTGGGTATGGAGAAGGGGAGACTGAGAACTGAAGATGGAGCAAGCTTGTTTCCTTCTGCTCCAAAGGTGGAGACCTGAACCAACAGATTCAAATTGCAGGAAAGGAGGTTCCGACTAAACGTTAGGAAGAACTTTCTGAGCGTAAGAGCTGTGTGACAGTGGAACAGACTCCCTCAGAAGGGAGATTGGAAGGCCACCTGTCAGGAATTCTTCAGCCGGGATTCCTGCTTTGATGGAGATTGAAACAGATGGCTCTCATTCAGCTCTACAGTTCTGTTATTCTATGACCTCAGAAGCTGGAGGTTTTTAAACAGAGATTGAATGGCCATCTGCTGGGGTTATTTAACTGGGATTCCTGTATTTCAGGGGGTTGGACCAGATGACTCTGGGGATCCCTTCCAACTCTGCAATTCTACAATCTTCTCATGTCACCTTTGTGTGTGTCTGTTTTTCTGGGTTTCAGGAGGCCTGTGAGTGAAGCTAAGCAGCCGTGGTGAATCATCTGCCTCTGATGAAGCTGGTTCCTCATGGCCATGGCCAACGTCACCCACTCCTGGCCTCCCACGTTCTTCCTGCAAGGCATCCCAGGGCTGGAAGCCTACCACATGTGGCTCTCTGTGCCAGTGTCCTGCATCTACGTGATGATCATTGCCGGGAACTGCACCATCCTCCTGGTGGTGGCCACAGAGCCAGCTCTCCACAGACCCATGTGCTACTTCCTCTGCATGCTGGCAGCTATTGACCTGGCAGCCTCCACCTCCGCCCTGCCCAAGATGCTTTGCATCTTCTGGTTCCAGGGCGGGGAGATCCAAGCCGTTGCCTGCCTGGCCCAGATGTTCTTCATCCATGCCTTGTGCATGATGGAGTCAGCGGTGCTGCTGGGGATGGCGCTGGACCGCTATGTGGCCATCTGCTTCCCGCTCAGGTACAGCTCTTTCTTCTCCAGCTCACTGGTGGCCAAGATGGCTGTGGCCGGCATAGTCAGGGGAACGCTGCTGATGGCACCTTGCCCTTTCCTGATCCGGAGGCTGTCCTACTGCCGGACCAACGTCATTCGCCACACATACTGTGAGCACATGGCAGTGGTCAAGCTGGCCTGTGGGGACACCAGCATCAACCGCACCTATGGGCTGAGTGTGGCTCTGATCGTCATCGGAGGAGACCTTCTCTGCATTGGGCTCTCCTACTTCTTCATCGTCCGTGCGGTGCTCCGTCTCTCTTCCCGCGAGGCGAGGCACAAGGCTTTTGGCACCTGTGGCTCCCACCTCTGCGTCATATTGATCTCCTACAGCCCTGCCCTCTTCTCCTTCTTCACCCACCGCTTTGGCCACTCCGTGGCCCCCCATATCCACATCCTGCTGGCCAACCTCTACCTCCTCTTCCCTCCCATGCTGAACCCCATTGTGTATGGGGTGAGGACCAAGGAGATCCGGGAAAGGGTCACCAGGGTTTTCCTCCCAGGCAGGGTCATGGTGAAACTCAGGCTGAGTTGAGACTGAATCCCTTCCCCCCTAAACGCCAACCCTACCCGGCTCGAAGGGCCCTGGCAAACTCCATTTGTAGCTGGTTGGATTGGGACGATGTCATCTACCTTTCCTGTACCTCGAATCAGGTGCCATGCCCCAAATAAGTTCTTCTGCAGCTCAGAATGCAAGGAAGAGAGGATTATTGATGGCTGCTAGCCACGATTGCTATGCGCTGCCTTGGTTAGAGGCAGTGATGCTTCTGAATCTCTGTTGCCTGGAAACCTGAGGAGGCGAGAGGGCTCCGCTTGTGCCCAGTCCTGCTTGTGGGTTTCCCATAATGGTCACCCGGTCACCCACTGTGAGAGCAGGATGTGGGACTAGAGGGGCCCTGGCCTGACCCAAAAGTGGTCTCCTTGTCCTCTTAGCTCAGTCCCAGTCTGTATCTGCATTGGAATTGTTTTCAATATGTCTTTACTGTTTGCTGCCCTGTGCTCCTTAGGGAGGAAATGTGGAATATAAATTAAACCAGTAAATGTGTCAGAAGGGGGCTCTTTGTGCATGCAAATGTCTGAGCGTGTAGGTCCTTTACACAGTGGTGGATTCTGGCTCCAGTAAAAACACCCCACACTGGCAAACCCATGCGCGCATATGTCAGGATGCATCTAGAGCCCCTTCTGATGGATGACAAACACAAAATGGTGAGGAGGAGGAAGAAATTAGCCTGAATGGTCCCACAAGCCCATCATGTGTTCTCTCAGTGCAAGGTGTGTGTGTCATCCGAAACCTGAAATGGCTTCCCTGCAATAAGCGAGAGCTCCAGTTGAAGGAAAAGCTTTCACAGCTGAGAATTTGTGTGCCTGTTCCTCTGAACCAGCTGGCATTGACTGCCTGGCCTGCTGAATGCCAGGCAGTGGCGCGAGTGTTGTGGAATGCCCTTCCGGATGTAGAACGAGAGCCAGTGTGGTGTTGTGGTTAAGAGCTGTAGACTCGTAATCTGGGGAACCGGGTTCGCATCTCCGCTCCTCCACATGCAGCTGCTGGGTGACCTTGGGCCAATCACACTTCTCTGAAGTCTCTCAGCCCCACTCACCTCACAGAGTGTTTGTTGTGGGGGAGGAAGGGAGATTGTTAGCCACTTTGAGACTCCTTAGGGTAGTGATAAGGTGGGATATCAAATCCAAACTCCTCCTCCTCCTCCTCCTCTTCTTCTTCTTCTTCTTCTTGTATCAGCATTCCACTGGCTCTTGAAGACACACCTGTTCAGACAAGCATTCCCCCACCCCACGCCCAAACTTGGACATCTGGATCTTATTCTTTCAGTTGTTACCTTTACTGTGTTAATTGTTGTGCTTTTTAATGGACTTGTTTATTTGTGAATTTTAATTATGTATGGATTTTATACATGTATACCCCTTAGACACCATTGTAGCATGTGAGTGATATATACATTGATAAATGAAGAACACTAATAATGGAGAGGTGGTACAAACGTGATTACAGTGTCCTTTACTGGGCAATATGTGGCTTAAAGGCTCTCTAAGCTTCAGTTGCACAAAATCCAGGCAAAGGATAATTGGGAGTTTCTGGGGCCCAGAGTATGAAGCTGGGTGGGAAAGGGGGCCAGTCCAGTTTTCTTGCTCTTCATTGTTTCTCCATTATGGAGCATATGGCTACACCAAATTGTCACACAGGCAATACCCCAAATAAAGGAGGATTCATGCAAAAAGGTGAATCTGTCCATTTTTTAGGAGTTTCTGCTGTTTCCTGACAGTCAGAGGCTGAGAATTGTCAGCATCCTCCTGAGAAGAGTATGAGGAATAAATGCTGACTCTCCATTGGCTTAACAGAAATAAGATATATTACTTACTAGATTTAATAGAATGCACCCATAGTAGCTATATTCTCAACCCCAAATTGTATAGAAAGGGTGAGACTCTCTCTCCTTTCCTGTTAATCTGCTTGTTTCCTTTCTGCAGCCTGTTAGCTGAACCATGAAAGGTTGAGGAAGTTCCAGGCTATCCAGACAAGCAGTGCAGGAGAGCAGGTTGGCAGGCAGCCAATCGTTTGAAGTAGATAGGAGCTAGTCCCTTTTTTAATTCTTTCCCTTTTTTTGCTAAAGTACCTGTAAGCTATGTATTGCTCTAAAAACCTTTGTTATAAAATTTGCTAATTAAGAAGCTTGTAAAGTGGTACCTCGGGTTACAGACGCTTCAGGTTACAGACTCCACTAACCCAGAAATGGTATCTCAAGTTAAGAACTTTGCTTCAGGATGAGAACAGAAATCGCACGGCTGCAGCAGGAGGCCTCTTTAACTATAGTAGTACCTCAGGTTAAGAACAGTTTGAGGGTAAGAGCAGATTATGTTGCTTTGACTGTATACTTTACATTTGACTTTCTTCAGAAATGTTTGATTCTAGATTGTTTTGTTGTTTTGTTGTTTTGTTGATGTTTAATATGCTGTAAACTGCTTTCAGTTTCTTCTTTAAAATATATAGCGGTATATAAATGAAATGAATAATAATAATAATAATAAATATTTTAATGTTATTTTTCACCTATATAATGCATACCACCTCGTTTTCTACCCCTTAGTGGGATTGGAGAAGCATGATTTTTCAAGGAAGGCTGCGTTAAGTGTTGCATATTGTTCTGGGAAGTGTGGATTGCATGGTTGTGCTTGTCAAAGCAAATTGAATGAATTATCTCCCCCATCCTGACCGGACATACCACCCTCCCTGACCCTTTTTTGAACTATTTGTAGCTGGCAGCCCTGCTCACAGAGGCCCCCTTCAGCAGGGCACCCTACAATGGCAAAAACATTGGATGTGAGCCACAGCATTTTAATCTTCTCCTCCTTCAGTCAATAAGGGCTTAGAACCTTCTAGGAAAGGACCTGTTGCTTCAGGACATGTGCACAATATGATCCCCAGTGGGTGAGGCACATAGTCCAAGTCCCAGCTGGTTGCATAAGTTCTTTCTTTCTTTCTTTCTTTCTTTCTTTCTTTCTTTCTTTCTTTCTTTCTTTCTTTCTTTCTTTCTTTTAGAGAGCCAGTGTGGTGTAGTGGTGAAGAGCGGTGGACTCGTAATCTGGTGAACCGGGTTTGCTTCCCCGCTCCTCCACCTGCAGCTGCTGGGTGACCTTGGGCCAGTCACACTTCTTTGAAGTCTCTCAGCCCCACTCACCTCACAGAGGGTTTGTTGTGGGGGAGGAAGGGAAAGGAGAATGTTAGCCGCTTTGAGACTCCTTAAGGGGAGTGAAAGGCGGAATATCAAATCCAAACTCCTCCTCCTCCTCCTCCTCCTCCTCCTCCTCCTCTTCTTCTTCTTCTTCTTCTTCTTCTTCTTCTTCTTCTTCTTCTTCTTCTTCTTCTTCTTCTTCTCTCTCTCTCTCTCTCTCTCTCTCTCTGACACACACCCATTATGTGTTGCCAGATATCCATTTCTGTCCTCAGTGCATGGAAGTCTAAATGATGGGGACCCACAGCTCTTTATTTTACAAATGGATCCTGAAACCTCCTATCCTTCTAGGTGCCCTCCTCTGCCCACCTTCCAGCTTGTCAACATCCTTCTTAAATAGTGGTGCCCAAAACTGGACACAATATTTCAGGTGTGTTCTGACCAAGGCAGAAGAGAGCAGGAATATTACTTCCCTTGTTCCGGACACTAGACTTCTGCTGATGCAGCCGAGAATAACATTTGCCTTTTTTTGTTGCTGCATCACAGTTGACTCTTCTTGAGCTCGTGGTCCACCAAGACCCCTAGATCGTCTTCACATGTACTGCTAGTAGGCCAGGTGTCCCCCATCTTATATTTGTGCATCTGGTTCTTCATGCCTAAGTGCAGAACCTGACATTCGTCCCCAATTCGTCCCCAATGAAATACATATTGGTAGTTTGGGACCAGTTCTCCAATCTGTTGTCTTGAGTTCTGATTCTGCCTTCTGTGTCACCTGCAAATTTGATGAGCATCCCCTCAGTTCCTTCATCCAAGTTGTTTATAAACATATTGAACAACAACAGGCCAAGGAGAGAACCCTGCGGCCCCCCACTTGTCACTTTTTCCCAGGATGATGAGGAACCACGAAGGAGTACTATTTGGGTTCAGTCAGTCTGCTACAAATCTACCTAACAGTTACTTCATTCAACCTACATTTTACTAGCTTCCTTCTGAGAAACTAAACACAGTTTCCTTGGAGGAAATGAAACACAGGAAACTAGGAGATCATTGGGGGCACACTATGGAATTAAACTCTGAATAAAGCATTATTTCCATATGGGAAGACTGAACCTTTGAGTGAATTAAGTAGGGCCTTCCTTACATTGACTTCCTCAGAGGTTCTTCATTGAGATCATTCTGAGGATCCTGCTGTAGATCTGCTTTGTTTTGATGCTGTAGATGATGGGGTTCATCAAGGGTGGCAGGAGAATGTAGACATTGCCCATGATGACGTGGAGTAGGGCAGGGGCATTCTGTCCAAACCGGTGTACGATGGAGAGCCCAAGCACTGGGACGTAGAAGACCAGAACAGCACAGATGTGAGAGACGCAGGTGCCCAGAGCCTTATGGTGGCCCTGGTTATCAGAGGCCATGCCCAGGACAGTCCTCAGGATGAGGCCGTAGGAGATGAGGATGAAGAGCAGGTCAGAACCCATGGTGAGGAGGATGAGGATGAGGGCATAGAAGCTGCTGAAGGTTGTGTCGGCGCATGCCATGCGGAGCAAGTCCTGGTGCAGGCAGTATGAATGGGAAAGGGTAGCATCTGGGCAGAAGGGGAACTTCAGGAAGAAAGGCAAGGGTGGCATGAGGAGAACAGTGCTCCTTAGCAGGAGGACCAGCCCAATTCTGGCCACCCTACTGGAGTTCAGCAGCGCTGCATACCTCAGAGGAGAGCAGATGGCCAGGAATCGGTCCAGGGCCATGGCAAAGAGCACAGCTGACTCCATGAAGGAGCAGGAGTGGATGAAGAAGATCTGAGCTATGCAGCAGGGCTTCCTGATCTTCTTCAGCTGGAACCAGAGGATGCCCAGCACTGTGGGTGCCGTGGCGAGGCAGAGACCCAAGTCAGTGGTGGCCAGCATGGCCAGGAAGTAGTACATGGGCTGATGCAGACTGGGCTCTGTCCGTATGACGTAGAGGATGGTGCAGTTTCCCAGGACGGCTGCCAGGTAGGCAAAAAAGATGGGGATCCCAATCCAGCCATGAACAGCCTCCAGCCCAGGGAAGCCCCTCAGGGCAAATTCTATGGTCGTGAGGTTGGCAGGAGTGGACATTGCCATGAGGAACTTCAAGGAATGGCTGCCACTTCGGAGTAGAACACTCCCTGTGCGGCTCACAATTAATCTTATCATCGGCCTGTTTCCACTTCAAAGGCAATTAACAAGCTGCTAGAAGTTCCTTGTCTCCTATTAATGGGACAACAGAAAAGGATTTTCCATGCCCTAATGGCTGCCAAAAGGTTGATATTAAGGAACTGGAAAAATAAAGATACAAAACCCTTCAATCAATGGGCTGATGATATGACATCACTGTCAACTGATGAACGGACTGCTTAGAGGCGCAGGCTCTGTATGGATAAATGTGATAACATATGGAATGAGTTTATACAAAATGCAGTAGGCTATTAGCATTTACATAAGCACTAGGACAACCACACTATACCAATTTATGCAACAATGTATGGGAATAGCGTACAGTGGTACCTCGATTTTTGAATGCCTGCATTGATAAACATTTAGGTTTTCGAATGCCGTAAACCCAGAAGTAAATGCTTTGGTTTTCAAACATGCCTCCGAAGTTGAACATGCTACACAGCTTCAATATTGAGGTTTCTGTATTTGCTTGTTGTTGTTGTTGTTTTTTGTTGTATGTTTTCATTTTTATATGTATCTTTGTTGTTGTTTTTCTCCCTCTTACTTTTCCTTCTCCCCCCCCCCGTATCACTTTATTTTTTTTACTGAAATCACCTTAATAAAATATAAATATTATAAAAATAAATAATTAGAATACAATAAAAGAATAACAAAGCAATGGCTACCATTTCCTCTGCAAAGAGGACAGAGGTAAGTACCACCATCAGAATCCACTGTGGGGACATTCCACTGCCAGAGTTTAAGATTTTGCAGTTTATGTATCTTAACTGAAAATGAGAAGAAGAAGAGTTTGGATTTGATATCCCACTTTATCACTCGCCTTCAGGAGTCTCAAAGCGGCTCACATTCTCCTTTCCCTTCCTCCCCCACAACAAACACTCTGTGAGGTGAGTGGGGCTGAGAGACTTCAAAGAAGTGTGACTGGCCCAAGGTCACCCAGCAGCTGCATGTGGAGGAGCGGAGACGCGAACCCGGTTCACCAGATTACGAGTCCACCGCTCTTAACCACTACACCACACTGGCTCTCAGTGAGGGGCTGCCAACTTTCCTCCTTTCACTTGCCAACCACATCTACCCACTAAGCTCTTTGCCAAGTCACCTTCTCCAACACCTGGCCCACCCCTCCTCCCTTTACATCTGCTTTACCCCTCTCCTATCCTGTCTCTCCTTCCCTCACAAGTTGCCCCAAGGCCCTTTCCCTCCTCTCACAGCTCACCCCACCCCCACCTCCTCTTAAAGGAGGGGGAGGCACTTGGGAGAGTGTTTTTCTGAACTGCCTGCCCTCCTCTGTTAAGAGCTCAATGTATTGGGTTAGGCACTTATGCCAAACCACTCTGAAGAAACTCTCCCCCCCCACACACACACATCAGTTGAAGTGTGCTGCCGTCATGTTTGCATGACAACAGCCTTGCATTTTTATGTATATAGGAGGAAGATATTTATACCACACTTGAGCCAGCAGCTAACAATATGATGAAAACTATGATGAAAAGCAATCGCTTAACAAGCACATAAAAGGAGAGAAGAGCAGAAATAACAAGAACTTTGCTTAAAGGTCACATGACCTTATAGGAAAGGTCCTGTTCTCCTTGCCCACCTTGCTTCCTTTCTCCACAGGGAACAGAATATCACACAGGTCCTATAGATACTCAACTGGTCCCAGTCTATTTAAGCTTTTCTGTGTCAAAATTCGTGCCTGGCATTTGTCCGGAAACAAACTGATAACTGGTGCAGTAGATCTTTACATTGCAAGTGCCATTCCATCTGTACACTGTTCCTTCCACTACAGCTTGTGTTCATTATTTTTGGGGGTGTGGGGCTGGTGCAAACTCTGCAGCTAAAGGGGCTGGCTCTCTGCACACTCCATAGCCATGTTTTGTTGTACCTACCTTGTTTCCAAGGATACTGCCCTCGCCACTCCAGACTGGGGATGGAAGAAACCCTTGTTTCTAGGTGAACCCTGGAAAAGCTACACTCTAAGCAGGCAGCACAAACATGCATTGATGTTATTCAACAGGTATGGTGCATCAAACATGCATTGACATGCATCAAATGATAGAGAATCTACATGGTCCATGAAAATGCATCAGGTGACAGGACGCGGACACCAGGAAGTATCTATGCAGAACTCTCTGGGATTTTATCTCACATGTGCCCTAGCATCAGAAATATCAGGTCAATGGTGACCACGGTTCAGATCCAGAAGACTGGTTGTCAGAAGGCACCATTCATCTGTGGGCTGTTCTCTCTTAATCTCTTTTTGGGGGATTTTGTGTAACAGTGTGGTGATTCTGCCCATCAAAAGAAGAAGCTCCGTTCCCCATTCATATTCCTCCTTGGTTCCAGTCAACCGAGGAGAGAGAGCTGCCTTAAGTCTTGCCTAAGCTGTAGCCTTCTGCTCCCTGTAGGACACCTACCTTCCATAGCACCAGAGAGCTGCTCCTGTTCCCTGGGAGTGCTTCTAGAGGGGAGCATATGTGATGTCTGGCGTGATGTAATCTTGGGGTCTTCAGGCAATATGTGATGTGAGGACAGCCACAAGGGAGAGGGCAGCTGCTGATTTGTTCTCTGCGCCACGAAGCCCTCTTCCCAAGGGTGTCTGTAGGAGTTTAATTCTTAAGAGACTTTAATCAGGTACCACAATCTGGTCCTACAAAACTTCCCCACCACTCTATATATTTTTCTTCTGCTACTAATAATTAATGATTAATAATGTTGTTCTGCAATAATGTTTTATTCCTCTTGCAGTGACCTTCCAGGCTTTCTTGTTTGTGTTTTGAAAAGATTGGGTCATAATCCAATGGATTTCTGTCTGGGACACTATTGCTCTTGAACACACCTTCTGCCTCCCACTATGGGGTTTGATTTCAGATACTGAGTCTATTGCTTTTGCTGAAAGTGAGGTGAGTTCCACGGATACAGTGAAAACGTGTGCCTGATGCGCAGATCTGAGACAGCTACCACCAGGTATGCTCGTGAGTTTGCTAACACAGCTGTTGCAGATTTAGCTGTGGCTACTAGCTCGACACAGGTCTTGGAACCCGAAGTCTTGAAAGGGGTAGAGGGTGTG
This sequence comes from Podarcis gaigeae, assembly GCF_964106915.1. Lineage (NCBI taxonomy): Eukaryota > Metazoa > Chordata > Lepidosauria > Squamata > Lacertidae > Podarcis > Podarcis gaigeae. Next base: position 106,648,054 of record NC_139677.1, read on the forward strand.
TCCTCAAAGGATAGAAAACCACGCAGAAAGGCTGTAAGGGTGGACACAGTTTCCTCAGAGAGGAATGAGGCTAGGGTTTGAGTCCTGACGAAGCAAGGTGTGAAACTTCTTGATAGTCAGGAGAGCTATGATGCCAAGACTAGTCAGAAGTGCAAGATGGTAAGGCCCAAGGCCAGGCCAGTTGCAGGTAGTTCCAAGGGTGGAACGGTTGATACAGGGGTATACTGTGTGTATGACATCTGTATGGTTGTTGCAGTTACACTGATGATTACAACATGGTACACGAATCAGGGGAGAATGTTAGGATTCTTTATTGGGAAATTTTGGAACAAGATGGAGACAGAGTAAAACTGCAGAGTTTTGAAAAATTAAAAAACAAAGTGCGAGATTGGCTCCATTATTACCAAATAATGGAGGCATATAACTTGGATAAAAAGGTTGGCTTCCAGGTGGAAAAATCAAAATTGGAAACAGAATTGTTAGATCCCAAAATTAAGAATCTGTCAAGAATGTATAACTTGCTGTTGAAATGGAACACTCAGGACGAAACGGTGAAATCTGCTATGATTAAATGGGCACAAATGTTGGACATAACATTATGATGGCTGACTGGGAACAGTTGTGGACCACAGGTATGAAATTTACGGCATGTAATACCTTAAGAGAGAATTTAATGAAAATGATTTACAGGTGGTACATGACACCAGTCAAGCTTGCAAAAATTTACCATTTGCCCGAAAATAAATGTTGGAAATGTAATGAGACTGAAGGTACATTCTTTCACCTTTGGTGGACATGCCCAAGGATTAAGACATTCTGGGAGATGATTTATAATGAAATGAAAAAGGTATTTAAATATACCTTTCAGAAGAAACCAGAGGCCTTTCTCCTGGGCATGGTTGGCCAGTTGGTGCTAAAGAAGGACAGAACTTTTTTTATGTATGCCACAACAGCAGCAAGAATACTCATCGCGAAGTATTGGAAGACACAAGATTTACCCACCCGGGAAGAATGGCAGATGAAGCTGATGGACTATATAGAATTGGCGGAAATGACTGGCAGAATCCGAGACCAGGGAGAAGAGTCGGTGGAAGAAGATTGGAAGAAATTTAAAGATTATTTACAGAAATATTGTAAAATTAATGAGCTTTAGAAAAATGGTGGAATGAAGTTATATGGCTTTGGCAGAAATGTTATAAGGAACTAGGTACAGATAGATTGTTAATGTATTAAAGGGAAAAAAACAAGGTTAGAATATGTTAAGATTAATTACAGGACAGAAAACAGATGAACATGGAAAGGAATTGCTGAAACAGTTAATTGAAGTGGAATACAAAAAGGGAGGCGTGAGGAAGTCAATGAAACAAGTGAATGAAAGCTAAGATTGAAAACATTGGAAGTGTTTTTAATTGGTTTTGTTTTGTTTTGTTAATTCAATGTTCTACGTAGTGTTTTTGTTTTTGTTTTTGTTTTTGTATTGTATTATATTGATTTGTTTAATTCTTTTTCTTTCTTGTTGTAATCTTTAAACTCTTAATAAATATTATTTTTTTTAAAAAAAGAGAATGTTAGGATTCTTGCTCCGTGCTTGCTGGCATGGGATTGTTTTATGTCACATGACGGTGTATGTTTTCATTCCACATAGTGGGAAGTAACGGAGACAGGATGTTTTTTTAAAAAAAGATATTTATTGAGGTTTTACAAACAGAAAGAAGAAAGTAATTACAGAATAGAAAATAAAAAATTACAAATACAAAAATACAAAGAAAAATACAAAGTACCTAAAAAGTGAAAAATAAAAAACAATTAAAGAAAAAGAAGAAGAAAATCAATATTTTCATATCTTATATTTTGTTTACATGTTTCCTGACCTCCTCACACCTCCCTTTTTCCTATTCCAGTTCACATGTTGGTTCAGCAAATCCTTTCCCTCTTTGTTTTTATCTTAATTCTATATCTTAACATATTATAGCTTCATATTTTCATCCGATTATCAATCCATTTTTTACATACTCTTTTTAACCTTGTTGCTAAAGCCGTTTCATTTCAATCCAACATCATTTTAACATTCATTAATTTTACAATGTTTCCGCAAATAGTCTTTAAATTTCTTCCAAACTTCTTCCACCAACTCTTCTCCCTGGTCTTGGATTCTGCCAGTCATTTCCGCCAATTCCATATAGTCCATCAGCTTCATCTGCCATTCTTCCCGGGTGGGTAGATCTTGTGTCTTCCAATACTTTGCAATAAGTATTCTTGCTGCTGTTGTAGCATACATAAAGAAAGTTCTATCCTTCTTTAACACCAATTGGCCGACCATGCCCAGGAGAAAGGCCTCTGGTTTCTTCAGAAAAGTATATTTAAATACTTTTTTCAGTTAATTATAGATCATCTCCCAGAAAGCCTTAATCCTTGGGCACGTCCACCAAAGGTGAAAGAATGTACCTTCAGTCTCTTTACATTTCCAACACTTGTTATCGGGCAGATGGTATATTTTTGCAAGCTTGACTGGTGTCATGTACCACCTGTATATCATTTTCATAATATTCTCTCTTAAGGCATTACATGCCGTAAATTTCATACCTGTGGTCCATAACTGTTCCCAGTCAGCAAACATAATGTTATGTCCAACATCTTGTGCCCATTTAATCATAACAGATTTAACCGTTTCATCCTGAGTATTCCATTTCAACAGCAAGTTATACATTATTGATAGATTCTTACGGAGACAGGATGTTTGTATTACAGTGTTCCATGATGTGGGACTCTTGTCCTTTGTTCTTTCTCTCTTTGCTGTCTGATGAGAAAGAGGAAGGCGCTGATTCAGAATGCTCCGAGTGTTTTATGTGTAAATAAAGTAGTTTAGCCAAAATGAGTTTGTTAAGCAGTGTGATGGCCTGGGATTTCAACTCAGAAGCTGAACCTGAGGAATCCCAGCCTGCACAGGAGTCCCCGCCTCCAGGACCAGCTGAGCCAGGGCTGGGGCTTGAGCCTGAAATGTTCTCACCTGTGCCGGATCCTCAGGAGCAGACACCAGCTGAGTCTGCTCTGGCTCTGGAGGTGATTGAGGACCCATTGCCTGCAGGTGCTCCACTCTCAGGCCCATCAGAGGAAGGTGAGGTTGCCTCTGGGTCCGGTAACCCTCCAGCTTCTCCTGAGCTGCAGAGGCTCAGGGCAGAGAGGCGGAGGGAACTAAGTTCCCCCAGAAGGAGTGCTCGCCTCCAGGCCAGGAGAGGTGAGTCACCTGTGGTCTGGGGCCGCCCTATGCCTTGGGGCAGATAAAAGCCAGCCAGCCCAGTCCCAGGTTGCAGGAGCAACATTGTTGGTAACAGTTCTTGCCAGCACCCTGTCCTGCTCTTCTGCCAGAGTTCCTGACCTCACCTGACTCCCTGCCTTGGGCTTCAGCTTTGCCGGACAGCCTCCATACCTCACCCTCGTCCTCGGACTGGACTCGAACCTCGCCGCACGGTAACCCCCCGGGACCAGCACAAGCAAACTACTAACACTCTGCTGTTCCTAAGCGTGCTATTGCCTTTTGGTATCAGTTGCTGTGATGTTCAGCTGGAAAGAGCTTTTGAAGCTCCCGAACCACTGACCAGGAGGGAGAGAACAAGCCAGTTGGGCATGTGTCTCTATGGGAGACTTACTTGCGTGTGGGATGATCCTGACACCCCTGACAGTTAAGTCTAGTCGCGAGCCACTCTGGGGTTGTGGCGCTCATCTCGCTTTACTAGCCGAGGGAGCCAACGTTTGTCCGCAGTTTTTCTGGGTCATGTGGCCAGCATGACTAAACCACTTCTGGTGAAACCAGAGCAGTGCACATAAACACTGTTTACCTTTCCGCTGGAGCGGTACCTATTTATCTACTTGCACTTTGACGTGCTTTCGAACTGCTAGGATGGCAGGAGCAGAGACCGAGCAACAGGAGCTCAACCCATCTCAGAGATTTGAACCGCCAACCTTCCGATCGGCAAGCCCTCTAGGCTCAGTGGTTTAGACCACAGCGCCACCCATGTCCCCATAAAACAGTAGTGGGTGGTAATTCAACTAAATTATACTAGTGGAAAGATTAGCACTTGTGCAAGGCACTCGCCCTCCTTCCTCTGGATGCACCATGTGCCAGCCAACCTCTGTTCCATTCTTAAGGACTCTGTTCTGGTTTTGATCTTTTTTTGTGGTGGTTGCTGCTTTTAAAATCAAGCGGTGTATAAATTTTATGAACTGAAGTAAAAGACAATGTTGATGATGCCTGCTTGGCCCCAGTACACATTGCTGAGCTGGGGAACTCTGTTGCAAAATGGAGGGAAGTGCATATTTTGAAGGCTTTGGGTACGTTTTCCTTCCAATGACCAGCTATACTTCTTGGCCCATCCTCCAAACTTAGCTGGGGGGGTTATGCTCCACCCCCCGTGTCATTCCCTGCAGGATCCAATGAGATGACATTAGGGAAATCCCTGTTCCCCTCCCCCCAGGAGAAGGGATAGGTTGGGGAAAGCCTACTTTTTTGGCCAAGGGCCTGACTCCCCTCCCAAATTCTTCCCTGCAAACTCAGCTACATTTACTTATTTTATTTTTAATAGTTTGATAATAGTTTTAAGTTTTAATATTTAATGCTGTATTGTTTTAACATTCAATTGGCAGCTGCCCAGAGTGGCTGGGGAAACCCAGCCAGATGGGTGAGATATAAATAATAAATCATCATCATCATTAGATTGGCAAAGAAAAAATGATTGATATGCATTGTATGTGCAATATAACGTTGTGCCACCGGATGGTGCAGTGGAGTCCTGATTTTCTCTACTTGTTTTCATTGTTTCAATTGACAACACGTTTAATTGAAGTGCTTCTTTGATGAATCCAGACTCTAGATCCAACCAGAATTAGAAACCATAATTCTGTGACCCCATGACAGACGGTGGTCATCGGAGGGTGGTGGGGGTGGGTGGCAGAAAATGTTGACCCTGTGGGTGACAGCTGGGAGAAAAGTTTTCCATTTTGGGAAAGGGATAAAAATGAAAGAAGACCAAAGGGAGAACAATATCGTGGTTCTCAAATGATGGATAACATAGGTTACTACAAATGAAACAAAATAAAAAAATATTCCCCAAGACAATAGTGGGAGAGACACTGAGCGGAGACCTTCGGAATAACAAAAAAATAAATATTTTATTAGGGGGGGAAATAGTCTAACAGAAAAAAAATATGGGTGCACAAAAGAAACCACCCAAACTAAAAGGGAGACCACCTAAGGAGATGCCAATATAGCAGAGATCCTGGTGGAATTAGGAAAAGATTTACAAAATAACACCAAAAAGATGGGCAAATTGACAACAGAAATCAAAACACTATCTAGGAAAACTAATGGTATGGAAAAACCAGTCCAAGCTTTGAAGGAGACAGTTAAGAGAAAGAAAGAAGAGAACTGAGAAATGAAAAGGGATCAAGATAGAATGAAAACAGAGCTAGCCACAGAACCAATGGCAGTCATCTTTGAGAATTCCTGGAGAACGGGCGAAGTCCCGGCAGACTTGAGGAGGGCAAATGTTGTCCCTATTTTCAAAAAGGGGAAAAGAGAGGACCCAAATAATTACCACCCAGTCAGTCTGACATCAATACCAGGGAAGATTCTGGAGCAGATCATTAAGCAAACAGTCTGTGAGCACCTAGAAAGGAATGCTGTGATCACCAATAGTCAGCATGGATTTCTGAATAATAAGTCATGTCAGACTAACCTGATCTCGTTTTTTGACAGAATTACAAGCCTGGTAGATGAAGGGAACGCAGTGGATGTAGCCTACCTTGATTTCAGCAAGGCATTTGACAAGGTGCCCCATGATATTCTTCTAAAGAAGCTGGTAAAATGCGGACTTGACTATGCTACCACTCAGTGGATTTGTAACTGGCTGACTGACCGAACCCAAAGGGTGCTCATCAATGGTTCCTCTTCATCCTGGAGAAGAGTGACTAGTGGGGTGCCACAGGGTTCTGTCTTGGGCCCGGTCTTATTCAACAACTTTATCAACGACTTGGATGATGGACTCAAGGGCATCCTGATCAAATTTGCAGATGACACCAAACTGGGAGGGGTGGCTAACACCCCAGAGGACAGGATCACACTTCAAAACGACCTTGACAGATTAGAGAACAGGGCCAAAACAAACAAGATGAATTTTAACAGGGAGAAATGTAAAGTATTGCACTTGGGCAAAAAAAATGAGAGGCACAAATACAAGATGGGTGACACCTGGCTTGAGAGCAGTACATGTGAAAAGGATCTAGGAGTCTTGGTTGACCACAAACTTGACATGAGCCAAAAGTGTGACGCAGCAGCTAAAAAAGCCAATGCAATTCTGGGCTGCATCAATAGGAGTATAACATCTAGATCAAGGGAAGTAATAGTGCCACTGTATTCTGCTCTGGTCAGACCTCACCTGGAGTACTGTGTCCAGTTCTGGGCACCACAGTTCAAGAAGGACACTGACAAACTAGAACGTGTCCAGAGGAGGGCAACCCAAATGGTCAAAGGCCTGGAAACGATGCCTTATGAGGAACGGCTAAGGGAGCTGGGCATGTTTAGCCTGGAGAAGAGGAGGTTAAGGGGTGATATGATAGCCATGTTCAAATATATAAAAGGATGTCACATAGAGGAGGGAGAAAGGTTGTTTTCTGCTGCTCCAGAGAAGCGGACACGGAGCAATGGATCCAAACTACAAGAAAGAAGATTCCACCTAAACATTAGGAAGAACTTCCTGACAGTAAGAGCTGTTCGACAGTGGAATTTGCTGCCAAGGAGTGTGGTGGAGTCTCCTTCTTTGGAGGTCTTTAAGCAGAGGCTTGACAACCATATGTCAGGAGTGCTCTGATGGTGTTTCCTGCTTGGCAGGGGGTTGGACTCGATGGCCCTTGTGGTCTCTTCCAACTCTATAATTCTATGATTCTATGATTCACAGTAAGAGAAACTCAGGAGGATATAATCAATAATATTGCACTTCTGGAATTAAAACAAAATGATACAACACTACGTTTGAGAGGCATTCCAGAGCATCGGAAAAAACAAATTGGGGTTAAAAGGAAGCATGGAAACAGAGGATGGGAAGTCAAGGAATGCTTTCTGATTTTTTTGTTAATTATTTTAATTCTGGGGAAGGAAAGATTTTCCTTTGTTGTATCGTTTTTAGCTCGTTTTTTCCTACTGCACAGGGTAGGACACAAACCAATGGCATCAAGTTTTTTTATTTTAAAAAAACAAGACTGACTAAACATGCGGAAGAACTTTTTGACAGCAAGAGCTGTGAGTGGATTGGACTCCCTTGGGAGTGCTGGAATTGCCATCCTTTGAGGTTTTCAAGTGAAGTTGGATGGTCATCTGTCATGGATGCTTTACTTGCTATTCCTGCATCACATGGGGTTGAATAGATTGCACCAGGGTTCACTTCCAGCTCCACACTTCTAAAATTCCGTGATTCTCCCCTCTATGAATTTTTTGATGGGAAGTAAGAGAGGACCTCTGATTGAAGCTCTTTCCACATTCCACACACTGATGGAGTTTCTCCCCTGTATGAATTCTTTGATGGGAACTGAGAGTGCAGCTCTTACTAAAGCTCTTTCCACATTCAAAGCATTTATATGGTTTCTCCCCTGTATGAATCCTGTGATGGAAAGTGAGAGAGGAGTTATGAGTGAAGCTCTTCCCACATTCAAAGCATTTATATGGTTTCTCCCCTCTATGAATTCTTTGATGGGAAGTGAGTTTGTAGATATGAGCGAAGCTCTTTCCACATTCCACACACTGATATGGTTTTTCCCCTGTATGAATTGTTTGATGGGAAGTGAGATTGGAGCTCTTCCTGAAGCTCTTCCCACATTCAAAGCAATTATATGGTTTCTCCCCTGTATGAATTTTTTTATGGATAGCGAGACAGGAGCTCGTACTGAGGCTCTTTCCACATTCCATGCACTGATAGGGTTTCTCCCCTGTATGAATTCTCTGATGCCTAGTGCGATCGGAGCTCTTCCTGAAGCTCTTTCCACATTCCACGCACTGATAGGGTTTCTCCCCTGTATGAATTCTTTGATGGGACGTGAGATGGGAGCGATCAGTGAAGCTCTTTCCACATTCCACACACTGATAGGGTTTCTCCCCTGTATGAATTCTTTGATGGGAAGTGAGACTGCGGCTTTGAACGAAGCTCTTTCCACATTTCATACACTGATAGGGTTTCTCACCCGTATGAATTCTTTGATGCTTAGTGAGATCGGAGCTGCTACTGAAGCTCTTTCCACATTCCACACACTGATATGGTTTCTCCCCCGTATGAATTCTTTGATGCTTAGTAAGATCGGAGCTGCTACTGAGGCTCTTCCCACATTCCACACACTGATAGGGTTTCTCCCCTGTATGAATTCTTTGATGCCTAGTGAGATCGGAGCTCTTCCGGAAGCTCTTTCCACATTCCATGCACTGATAGGGCTTCTCCCCTGTATGAATTCTTTGATGGGAAGTGAGACTGTGGCTCTGACTGAAGCTCTTCCCACATTCCACACAATGATAGGGTTTCTCCCCTGTATGAATTCTTTGATGTTTAGTGAGAGAGGAGCTCGTACTGAAGCTCTTTCCACATTCAATGCACTGATAGGGTTTCATTCCAATGAGATTTCGTTGATGGGAATTGGAATGGGAGCTCTGACTGCAGCTCTTTCCACACTCCAAATTTTTACGTGCCTTCTCCACTCTGCAGATTGTGTTGTGGTCACCTTTGTTCTTGCTTTCCAATTCATCACAATCTGCAATGGAGAGAAAAAGGGATTAGAGCCTCAGAAACAAATGGAGGCCCCAGTTAGGGAATAATGCTCATTAAATTTGTTGTAGAGAAGGCAGTTGGCTGTGTGTTTATTACCTTTGTTATTTGTAATAAACCAATGTATTTATTATCGGATTCTAATTAATTGTTGAATGTTGCTTTGTTTGAAGTAAGTTACTCATTTAATTTTTTTTGTACTTTTTACATTAGATTAGACTGTTGTTAATATTACTGTTTCATGTTTATACAGTAGCACCTCGTGTTACGTAACCCTCAGGTTATATAAACATCAGCTTATGAAAGCGACAAATCCATTCGCAGTGATCCTCGGGTTGCAAAAACCTTGGGATCTGGCCGGACCTCCGGAACGTATCCCATTCGCAACCAGAGGTACCACTGTATATGTGTTGGAAGCTTCCCAGGTTGGCTGGGGCTACCCAACCAGATGGTCAGGGTATAAATAAAAATTAATATTATTAGTATGATTATCACTGCTAGTACTACCTGAGATTCAATCAGCCTGGCTCTTCTCTGGGACAGATGTTGTTTGGCCTAATCATGGCATCTCCTCCATCTCCAGTGTCAGTCGTCTCTTTGGTCAACCCAAGACTGACAGCAGCAAAAACAAAAACAGAAAACCTGACAGAAGCTACTTATCTTTTCTTACAACTCTGAAGCTGACATTTAAGATGCCTGGGCAGTTCAGATAAGCCCAACTGTGGCAGAAGGAGGCAGAACTGGAGGAAGATTGTTCACAGAAAAACTAATTTACTATTTCTTGTGGAGGTGTTAAGTTCCCAGGTGTTGTAGGGGGCGCTGTTGAGCTCTGTGAAAATATATGAGGTTTGTCACATAGAGGTATTTCTTGAATTTCCTGGCAGATAGGACGATCCCACAGGGAGCCTTACCAAGAGAGGCCACGATCCCCCGATTCTCCTCTATGACATCCTTATGCATCGCTCTCTCGTCAGGATCCAACAACGCCCACTCCTCGTCCGTGAAATGAACAGAGACATCTTCAAAGCACACTGGACCCTAAAAGAAAAAGGGAAATGTCCTCCTCTGAGACAGCAGAAATATGATCTGCTACACAATGCTCTGTTATTTCCACAATGCTGTGTTATTTCAATAGGATTGCTTTGCTGCACATTTTAATTATGGGCACCTATTTTAACGCTTTAATTGAATTCTTTTATTCTGCATTTTATGGGACGCAGGTGGCGCTGTGGGTTAAAGCCTCAGCGCCTAGGACTTGCCGATCGAAAGGTCGACGGTTCGAATCCCTGCGGCGGGGTGCGCTCCCGCTGCTCGGTCCCAGCGCCTGCCAACCTAGCAGTTCGAAAGCACCTCCGGGTGCAAGTAGATAAATAGGGACCGCTTACCAGCGGGAAGGTAAACGGCGTTTCCGTGTGCGGCTCTGGCTCGCCAGAGCAGCGATGTCACGCTGGTCACGTGACCCGGAAGTGTCTCCGGACAGCGCTGGCCCCTGGCCTCTTGAGTGAGATGGGCGCACAACCCCAGAGTCTGTCAAGACTGGCCCGTATGGGCAGGGGTACCTTTACCTTTACCTTTATTCTGCATTTTAACTATGGGCATTCGTCTTTGTGCAAATAGGTGGTACTCCAGCTTATGTTTACGTTATTCTGCCTACGCAAGCATTCCAGTTTCCCCGATGGAAGGATCCACTTTCTCCTCTCCTCGTGAGTTGTTCTGGGGAGGTTCCCTCCCAATGCCCTAGAGCCAAATTCAAGGGGTTCATGGGGGCATGGAGAGGGGGAGGAGGGGGGGGCAGGCCCCATTTTGCAGCAGATAGGGCTGGCTAGGTGAATCCTGAACACTATTTGTTATCGTCTCTACGCTGCTTAGAAGCCTATTTTAGCATTCAGTGATGAATACAGAAATAAAATCCTAGTTTGGATGGCCATCTGTCTTGGAGGATCTAGCTGAGACTCCTGCAATGCAGGGGGTGGGACTTGATGACCCTTGGGGTCCCTTTCAACTCTAGGATTCCATGAAAATTACAACTACAGATGAATCCTACAGGCGACATTCAGAAGGCTGGTGTCACAGAGTTATCTGGGCAGGAAATTCCACAGTTCACAGCTGGAGTTAACTCTTTATCAGCAAGAACACGATATTCACAGACTTGGCTGTGTGGGTCTGTCAGTTTGTATTGTCTATCAATTAATGGACTAGTTGTCTAGGTGGAAGTTTAGTGTGGTTCTGTCAACTCTTCTGTCGAGGTCATGCTGACTATAACAAGAGGCCAGAAGAAGCCTGGGTTTCACTTTCTCTTTCTATATTTCTATCTCTCTTCCTGCTGGTGTTCTGTACATAGTATGTGTTAAGGTTAAGGTTAAGTGTTAAGGTTTAAACTTTTAATAAGTTTAGGTAAGTTTAGGTTAAGTCTGCTGCAACTGGATTTCTTATGGACATGACCAATTCTGAATGTTTTGGATTTGTGACTATTATGCTCATATGCCTTCAATAGCAGTAAAGCTCTGCTGGATGAAATACAATTGCCTCTGGTCTATTTTTTTGGGAATCCTGTAATATTTTTAGGTTTTTACTCTGCTAACTAAACATTGGAATTCTGCTCTGGATCAGTGTTGAGTCAGGGTCTTCCTTCATGAAATCAGCTGCAGAGAGTGAAGGCCCCCGGCTCCCCACAGCTTTCCAAGTCCCCTCCTCTCTGGTGTTTCTGCCAAGCGATTGAACAGTGTGCCAGTGTGCAGCCTGCCTTTGCTCCTCCATGTTAGACCTCTCTTGGTTCTGAGAGACAAGCAGGGAGGGTGGATTCTGGCAGAAGGAAAGGGAGCCCCCGGTGGCTCCTCCTTCTCCTGACTCACCTCTGCCTCTCGACCTTCCTCTCCCACTCGCCTACCCCCTTTCTGCCTTTGATTATGCACTCCATTCTGCCTCAGAGTCTCCCAGCTCACTAAGCCCTGTTGCCCCTTTAGCTTCTGACATCTCCTCTTCCCAGGCTTCTCCCTCTGACTGCTCATCCTTCCTCCACCTCCACTCCTTGGGCTCTGAGCCATCTTCCCTTCCTGGTTCCCCGGCTGCTTCCTCCCACCATTCCTCTGTGCCCAACCAGTCCATGACATGTCCCCACAAGACGGCTTCCCCTGACCTGATCTGGTTCCACAGCCACTGCTTCCCTTCTGCCCCCATGAAAAGATGGATCAGGAGGTCTTGCCGGCATCATTCTTTCACCTGCAAAAGAAAAAAAGGTAACCAGGATGCCAGGAGTGCCTGCTTCTCTCACAGGTGAAACAGGGCATCTCTAACTACAGATGGGCCTTTCAGAAAGACTTACCTACTGAGAGTATTTGGATGTTTGTGCCCATTTCATATGTTTGTTTGTGCAGAAATACATCTCCCCTCCTCTGGACACTTGTTCCCAACTGTCTCCCCCCAAAACAAGATGAAAAGAACCCTCAGATGAGTTGGAAAACCAACAGAATGAGACCAAATGGAGAAAAGCCACCTTCCTCCTTACCCAGTGGCCTCTCTCTGGTGTCCAACGGAGGCCTCTCTGCCTCACAGGAATCCAGGACGATTTCTGCAAAGAGATCCCTTTTCTGAAAGAGCAACAAGGATTCAAAACAGAGAATGGCGAGAAATGCTAGAAAGAGAATGACAAAAACAGAAGCTTTAAGGGTGTTAGATCTCATTCCATGGATGCCTTCCCAGGAAAAGAATGGGCCAACAGTAGAGCATTATGGGATGTTCTCTGTCCTGTTTGGAGCCCCTTGGGAGTATCCAGAGGAAAGTCTCTCTCACCTGCTTTCTCTCCTCTGCCTGACTCAGGAGGAAACCTTCGGCCAGGGCCACCGCCTGGGAACTGGTCTCTGCTCCACAGTCCCTCACCCAGCTCTCCATCTCCGGGGGAAGGACAGCCAGGAACTGCTCCAAGATCACCAGGTCCAGCATCTCAGCTTTCGTGTGCCTTTCCGGCTTCAGCCACTGGTGGCAAAAGTGGTAGATTCGGCTGCAAACCTCTCGGGGTCCTTTGTCCTCCTGGCAGCAGAACTGCCTTAACTGCTGGCTCTGCACCTCTGAGGGGAGGGTGTTCTCCTCACCCAGGATCTTCTGCCCAGAGTTTTCCCAGAATCCCCCACTGCTCCCAGTTTGGATGGCATGGCCTCTTCCTGCTCCAGGGCCAGATGTGTCTCGCTCATCCATCTGTGCTCTCAGGAAGTCTCTAAGAGATTTGAAGGTACCCTTTGGTCTTCTGCCAAGTTCTGTCTGTCTGAATGAGAAGCTCTAGCAAATCCTACAAAGCAAATACATTGTTTAGTTACAGAATTTTTAGGTCAGAAGAAGAGAAATGTTCCCTGAGCAAGCATGGATGAGTCTTCTTGGGAACCAGGGTAGGACTGCACCACAGCGCAGACTCTGAGCTATCTTTCTAAAAAAGAGGAGGAGGAGATGTAGGCCTCTAGAAGGGAGATTGTGGAAATGTGGAGGCAACTGAAGGGATTTCTGGGAGATGAATCAGCCTGGTTGCTCCTTCCTTCCAGTCAATGCCTGAAGTCAAAACTGATTGACAAGGGTGTCATTGGTGCCTCGTGAAAAATGACTAGGAGTGTTGAGTCCGAATCTCCTTTCATGTAGCGTGAAGCCATTGGTTGGAATCCTGCACCCAGGTGACATGGCTCTCAGATCTCCTCTCTGTCTCCTCCTCTCCAACTCAACATACCCAGCTCCTCATAAAGCTTGGCTTGATCTGCTTGGCTGGCCTCCTCTGCCAATAAGGAGAAAGAAAGAAGGTAAACAGACAAAGAGGTTTGGGAGCAACCATTCAGACACGTTTCCTCTCTTGTGCAATGACGCTGACCCGTGTCACACACAGCAGAAGTCCTACTGATAAGCTTCTTCACAGAAGCTAGATTTCTATCTGCTAGATTTCCCAGGGGGCTCTGAATAATTTTTTTCTGGAAGGGGGGTGGTAACCTCCTCCCCTCCCCACAAAAGACCTAAAGGAAGGAGAGAGTTCCTGCAACCTCGCCCCTCCCTGGCAGGACCCCCTGTTCCCAGGGGCTCCCCTCCCCACATGAGCTACCCTCCCCTGCATCCCTGGGCCCCCCACCTTCTCCCCACTGCACCCTCTGGGGGGAGGAGGAAGGGACTCACCAGATCCCCGTGGAAGAGAGCAATGCAGCATTTGCAATTGCTGAAAGCAACCCCGCCCCCCCCCCTTACAGGAAGGGGCGGGAGGGGGTTTTCCTCTGGAGGACCTGGCCCCCCTTTACTACCTGTCCTCTCTAGGAATGCAGCTCAGTTCCCTTTAACCCTTGGAAATCCGGGTCCACCCTCTTCAGTCCTCTCTGCCTTTTCTCTCCTGCATTGCAGAATCCCAGAGATGCTCATTTTATTTTTGCTCTTGGTTGGTCTGTGATCCGCTCCTTCCCTTGGCCAGAAACTGGAGGAAGAGGTTGCAGGGAAAAGGGGTTTGCAGGAAGCAAGGAAGCTCCTCCTAGAATGGGAGGGAGCCCTGAGGGTCATCTATTCCAGCCCCCCTGCAAGGCAGGAATCCAACCTCTGCTTGAAAACCTCCAAGGAAGGAGAGTCCGCCATCTCCCAAGGGATTCTGCTGCTCTTCCCGTCAGAATGTTCTTCCTGCTCTTTAGGCAGCAGAAACTGCTTTCTGGTCCTCTGGGTCCCTTATTCTGGGTGCTCTCCTCTAGGGCAGGAGAAAACAAGCTGGCTCCCTCTTCCATGGGTCAGCCCCCCCAAATATTGAGAGGTGGCTCTCAGGTCTCCATCCAGGCAGGTCTCAGCTGAGGGGGGGTCAGGAAGACACGCTGTCCCTGCCTCTCCTGGGACTACACGTTGCTGAGCTGAAAAATGCAGGAAAGTGCACATTTTGAAGGCTTTAGGCATGTTTTGTTAATGGAGAAATCTGAGGGCTCCCTTGGACAAAAAACAAGGACATCCGCCAGGAATAGCAGAGCAAAACAGCAGCCAGTAGGCTTGGTCTTGATTGAAGACTGTGGCAGCAGGACTCCCACCTGCCACAAGGTGGAACAAGATGGATGCCCAGAACAAGAGAGCCCCCAAACTTTTATCAGCTGCTAATCCCCATGTTACACCCCCCCCAACTACATCACTCATACATCATGGTAAGGGGAAGTCTGGTGGAACAATCTGAGCATTCTGGACTCTGCCCCATGGTTCTCCTTGCCATCCACCAAACACCCATTGAGTGTAAGAAAAGAGATATTTACATTTCCCTTTTTCCCAGCCAAGTCAATCACACCCTTTTGTCTCCATCTGGGTTTGTTATTTCTGGAATGGCTACCTGTCTGGCACTCAGGTATCAGGATGCAAGATATTATCACTCAGGCAGAGGGGCTGCTGAGTACCTGAGCTATTTCTGAAGTTTTCCCAGTGAGCCAGTACATAGATACCTTTATCAGTGAATTCTTACATTTGGTATCATGCAGCAGAGGCCTTCTGAATAGATAGGAAGAAACTGTGATGAAGTGTTTTGTGGGGACAAGTCACAAAAGTCACAAAAGTGATGGTGATGATTTTGGTAGTGGGCTCCATGTGCATGATATCTACTGCAGGGGCACCCCTCCCCCATTATACATGAATTCCTGCAACAGTTTGCCTTCCAGTGTCCGGCTATACCTCTTGGCTCATCAAACTTTGCTGGGGGGCTGTGTTCCCCCTCCCAAAGGAGGGACACACTCTTAGCACCTGAAAGCTGTACCACCTCATTGCTGCTGCCGGGGTTGAGAGTGTTGGGATACTGACAGGGAGACAAAGGCCATCATGCCCCCACATCGATTCCGGATGATCCATCGATCTCCCATAGATACCGTATCAGTCAATTAGCGACACAAGCCTCAGAAATAGCTTGCCACATTCCAGGGCTTGTGCACACTCTATCAGCAGAGTTCATACAATGAAAGTTGCACTCAGGAGAGCATTATTTACAACTTTATTCATCGTTGATCAGAACAAAGAAAAAACTTGACTGCCTGCTTGCGTGTCCAGACGCAGAGAGGGAAACAAAAGCTCTAAACAAAAGAGAAACTTCCTGTGAACAGGAAATACTCAGGCTGTGACACAACAACCTGCTCCCTTTTAAGGTGGAACGGAAATATCCTAACATCCTCCCCCTTTCCGTGTAACCTGTAGTACCTGTGGTTCAACCCAATTGCAACCTCTGTACGTAAACCTTAAGTTGTTCTCTGTTAACAACCTTAGACAACAGATCAGCAGGAATTTCATTTCCTGGCATGTAGGACACCCAAGTGAGTCATTTCTGAATACACTCTCTTGCACGATGTAGCTTAATCTGCAAGTACTTGGTTCTCTGCTTGCAACTCTCTGAGTTCAGCAAAGCCAAACCGGATCTATTGTCTTGATACACTTGTATAGGACATTTCACAGAAACTCTGATGTCCTTAAACAGTTGCATCAACCATTTACAATCCATGACTGAAAATGACAGAGCATTGAGTTCTGCTTCACATGAATTTAGGCTTACTGTTGTCTGCTTCTTGCACAGCCAGTCAAACAGACAGTGGTTGTACATGTAGCATACTCCAGAAGTGCTTGTACCATCCGTGGTGTCACTTCCAAAACTAGCATCTGCAAAGATTTCAAGACCTCCAGTCTTCTGACTGGTGAACCTCAGCCTGTAGTGCATAGACCCTTTCAAATAGCGGGCTATGCGCTTCAGAGCTTTCCAATCCTGAACAGTACGATTGTTGGCATGTCTGCTAGGCAGGTTAGTGCTTACAGCAATGTCAGGTCTTGAGCATCTAGCAATGAAATTCAACTTGCCTGGAATGCATCTATACAGCGTAGTGTCAGAAAACGCTTCAGCAGTACTATCTACCTGGTAACCTGTCACCATTGGAGTGTCTGCTGAGTTTGCATCAACCCAATTCAACCTGGTTAATACATCGGCAATTTTCTGTGTTTGGTGTACCAGAAAATTACCTGCTTGGTCTCTCTCCAGCTGCAGAGAAAGATAGTTGGATACCTCACCAAGATCCTTCATGTCAAAGTGCTCCTTCAATTGAGTGAGGGTGCTTCGGTACAAAGCCTGATTCTTCCAAAACATCAGAAGATCATCAACAAAACATAAACAATACAGTTTGTTTTGCCCCTCCTCCTTGACAAACACACACGGATCAGCTTTGCCCTGGTGAAAACCTAGAGAAAGCAACGTCTCAGTGAGTTTTGTGTTCCAACACCTGGCACTCTGCTTGAGACCATATAAGGATTTCTGAAGTTTACAGACCACTCCCTTCTGTGTTTGCATTCCATCAGGTGGAAGCATATACAGCTCCTCCCCCAAAACCCCGTACAAAAAAGCTGTATTGATGTCATGATGGGAAACATGCAGTTTCTCCTCTGCAGCAATCTTGAGCATTAGCCGAATGCTCTCATATTTGACGGTGGGTGAGTAGGTCTCGTGGTAATCCTGTCCTGGTACCTGTGAAAAACCTCTGGCAACCAATCTGGCTTTGTGTCTGACAACTTTGCCATTCTGGTCTGTCTTGGCCTTGAAGACCCATTTGCTGCCAACCAGTCTCATTCCTGGGACTACCGGTACCAGTTCCCAAGTTTGGTTCCTATTCAAGGAATCAACTTCAGCCTTCATGGCATTAAGCCAAGGCTCAGCATCTTTAGAAGTTAACTCCTGAACCTCTTTGAAGTTTGAAGGTTCCCATACCTTCTCTGAGCTACTAAGAACAGCAGTTGCTGTCTTAGCAAACTCATCAGCAAATCTCTTTGGAGGTTTGCCTTTGGTGGCCCTTTCAGATCTGCGTACTATACACCAGGGGGTTGGACTCAATGGCCCTTGTGGTCTCTTCCAACTCTATGATTCTATGATTCTAAGTCTTCTTCACTCTTCTCCTCCTTCTTAGGAGAAAAGTGACCAATGGTGAACAGTGGTTCTTCCAGTTCATTGTCAGACACATCAGATGGCCTGACTGAGGCCTTTGCGCTCTTGTAGTCTGCTGAGTCATCACTGTCGCTGACACCAGCAGCAGCGCTACCCACTGAGCTGGAATCTGAACTCTGATCATCATCATCATTCTCCTCAGCTTCCTCTTTTACCTCAACATTATCTGCTTTTTTTACATCACCTTGATCTTCCTCTGGGTAACTCCCACATTTTCCCCGCACATAGGATTGTACTCAACACTCTTTGTGAACTTAATGGACTTAGAATCAGTCATCCATACCCTGTATGAACCTTTTTCGTACCCCATGAACAAACCATGTGCCCCACGCTTCCCAAGCTTGTTGCTCTGTGGGGTGTGTACCCACATGTCAGAACCAAAGATTCTCATGTGCTTGACATAAGGTTTCTTACCAAACATCTTCTCATAGGGAGTACAACCAATAGGTGATGTCAGTCTCCTGTTATAGGAATAAACAAATGTGGACAAAGACTCCCCCCAAAACTTCTCAGGGAGATTGGCATCATGCAACAAGGTTTTTAGGCCTTGAAGCAAAGTTTGATTTGCTCGCTCCGCAAGTCCATTCCTCCATGGTGATCTAGGCGTTGAGAGATCATGCTAGATTCCCTTCTCAGTCAGGAAAGCTTCAAACTGCTGAGAAGTGAACTCCCCACCTCGATCAGTAAACAAACAGCCGATATGTTTACTGTGAGAATTCTCCAACCAAGCATAGAATGCCTTGAACCTAGAAAACGCTTCCGATTTCTGCTGGAGCATAAACACATGAATGTACCTGGAAAAAGAATCAATTAAAACCATGAAGTACCTTGCTCCACCCAAAGAGGGCGCAAGTGGACCAACCAGGTCTGCATGGACTAGCTGGTAGGGTTTGGAAGCTTGCCTGCTAGACTCCTTGCCTTTTGGAGCAACCTTCACCTTGTCCTCTGCACAAGATACACATTACATGTGATACTTACAGGGCTCAAACCCTGTATCACATGTTCAAACCCTGAACCCTGTAAGTATCACATGTTCAAACCCTGAACCAACCCAAGCATCTTGGCCAGTGCCTGCCAAGACATGTGACCAAATCTTCTGTGCTCCTCGTGAATGCATCCTGCATGAAGAACTTTGTTAGTTTGTGCTGTGAGGAGAATCAGAACTTACAGGGTTAAACAGTTCTGTGTGACGTCTCACATTCTGAGGCGTGGTTATGTTCATATACGGGAATCTTTATTTGTGTGTGAGTTTCCTTTCGTTTTTGGCTGAGAGACAAAAGGATGTCTGCTCTCTCGCCGGGCTGATTTATGATGTTTTTCTTCTCATTAAAGGCTGTTGGAGATTAGCAAGAAGCCTGCATTCAGTCTGATTTATAATCCACACACAAGGCAACACTTTCTGCCGCTGCAAAAATTCTGCTAAAGACTCTGCTAAGAGAGCTAAGAGAGCTCTGGTTTTTCTATCGGCACAGACGTCCATCAGCGCAGCAGAAGCGTACTGGGCGCCATCTTATCTCACAGGTTATGGGAGCTAGCCAAGCTTTGGAAGCTGTTGCCACGTCGTGCCTGTGTATGTGGGAGAAGCCAGCTGGAGCTCCTGCCTAACGTTTCAGGCAGCGAAGCTCGCTGGGGAGGATCTCATCTTCAGGACCGGGTGCCAAGAGGAGCTGCTGTTACATGAGTAGGCTCAGCCCCGGGGGAGAAGATGGCAGATGGCCAGGAGTCATACTCAGTTCCCTTCGAAAAATTAAATGGGAGAAACTGGGAGGAGTGGTCAAGGAAGCAGAAGGCCTGGCTGGTAGCCAAGGGTCTGTGGCAGGCGATCCAAGGGCCCCCACAGCAAGCTGCAGCCAGAGCTGCAGCAGCAGATGTTGCAGCTGCCCAAGCCTCACAGAGGAAAAACCAAAAAGCCCCAGGAGCTATAGTGCTCAGTTTGGAGGGCTCACAGCTACCTTTGGTGGAGGGTCTTGAGACTGCTCATGAGGCCTACCAGGCACTAGAGAGAGTGCACCACAGGACCACAGCTGGGGCAAAGATCCACACCACCAGAAGCTTGTTTGAGCTGAAGCTGCGTCCTGGTGATAGCATCAGACAGCATGTGACTGAGATGCTCTCTGTTTTCAACAAGCTGAGACTGTTGCAAGTCAACTTTACTGAGGAACTGAAAGTTTATATTTTGCTCAGCTCTTTGGACAAAAGTTATGACAATTTGTGTTTAACTTTGGAATTGATGAATCCAGCAGATCTTATGCTGCAGTATGTGACTGGTCGTTTGTGTGATGAGGAGGAACGCCGTCTCAGAGAGGGCCGAGCTGGCGCAGGGTGCCCTGCCGGTAGCAGAGGCGGGGGCCAAGCCAGAAGGCACAGTTCAGGCTTTTTCCACTCATTGTTGTTTTGTCTGCGGGTCTGTTGACCATCTGCGTCGATCCTGTCCGAGGAGAGCCAGAGAGGCCGGGCAGGATGTCTCCAAGGTCACTTCCCATGGCAGTCAGCCAAGTCCTCCAAGTTTCCATGGCAGCCAGTCTAGGAGAGGAGGCCAGAGTGGGAATGCGAAGGGAGGACATGACAGAGGAAGTGAGAAGGACGGTTCTTCTTATCACCTAGCTGCCTCTATGGCAACGCTAAAGAACAACTCCAGTGAGGGCAGCATGCTGCGTTGGGTCATCGACTCAGGAGCCAGCCATCACCTGATGCCTTCGCCATCTAGTGGTGAAATGTGGAACTGCAGGGCTGTTTCAACTGGGAAAGCAGTCACTCTTGCTGATGGCTCACAGAGACAATTAACCACTGTTGGCAATGTGTTTGTTTCTTTTTTACAGGCAGAGCTGGAAGTCTGCATTGTGCCAGGAATGAAATGTTGTCTTTTATCTGTATCTGCTCTTGTAAAGGAGGGTTATAAGGTTTGCATTGAAAATGATGTCTGTTCTATTTCCAGGGGTGGGAAACAACTGGTCGATGTTGCATGTCAGAGCAACCTCTTTGTTCTGGAGACACCTATGGAGGTTAAGGGGGACGCTGAGACAGCACAGGAGCAGTGTGCTAACGTTCCCACACATGATTCGTGTGCTCACTTGTGGCACAGGAGAATGTTGCATAGCTGTTGGAAATATATCCAGAAGTTGCCCGAATGCACTGAAGGTTGCAAGATGAAAGCATGTGGTAAATTCTTGGATTGTAGGGCATGCAAAAGAGCAAAGATAAAAAGGTGCAGTTATCCCAGATTGGAGAGGGTGACCACAAGGCCTTTTGAGCTTGTGCATACAGACCTTTGTGGTCCCATGCCAGTGCCGAGTCTGGGCGGGGCCAGGTATGCGCTCATGCTGACAGATTATTTTTCTAGGACCGGCTGGGTTTTCTCGCTGAAACGGAAAAGCGAGGCGGACAACTGATCAAAGACTGGGTTGCGGCGGTGGAACTACAGTTTTCCACCAAGGTGCAGAGTTTTCAGAGTGACCGAGGCGGAGAGTTCACCAGGTCTGCTCTGCAGAGTTTCTTCTGCCAGAAGGGAATACGTCACAGGTTGACGGTTGCTTGTTCTCCTCAGGAGAATGGCGTAGCAGAACGCAGGAACAGAACGCTAGCTGAGGCAGCTGACGCTCTACTGTTTGACTATGGTTTGCCTCAGAGCTTTTGGGCCGAAGCTTGGAAAGCTGCCAGCCAGTGGCGTAGCGTGGGTTATCAGCACCCAGGGCAAGGCAAGTAATTTGCGCCCCCTAACCTGTGGATTTCCCTAACCCCCAGATGTTGCGCCCGGTGCAGCCGGCCCCTGCTGCACCCCCCACGCTACGCCACTGCTGCCAGCTTCACTTTGAACAGGTCCTATAGCTCTGTTGTAGGAGACACACCCTATTTTCTGCTGCATGGGAAGAAGCCCAAGGTGCATTTCTTCCTTGTGTTTGGTTGCGAAGCTTGGGTGCTTGTGCCAAAGGCTCAACGCAAGAAAGGTGACCCGAGGTCCCGGAAAATGATCTTTTGAGGGTACGAGCCTGGGACAAAAGGGTGGAGGTTTGCCTATCCAGAAGGCGATCAGTCCAGGATTCTAGTCAGCAAGAGTGCTGAGTTCTGTGAGCAGAGTGGTTGGTCAAGGATCCATGTGAATCCTGATGTTCTCTCAGAGTGTCTGTCTGATTCTGATGAGGAGGGAGAGTTAGAAGCTGAACCTGTTGATGAGGACCAGGTCTCTGACCAGGGTCAAGAACAGGGAGGGGCATCTCCACAGGTTGTTAAAAGAGAGCCCAAGAGTGAGCCTTCGTTTCCCCTTAGTAAAGTGCAGAAGGCCAGAAGATGCAGTAAGTCAGAGGGGGAGTCTTCTGATAACAAGGACACACTTGCTGGCCCCAGTGGGTCAGAGGGAGCACCTGAGACAGTGCTCAGTGTTGGAATTCTGCCTTGGTCAGAGGGATGTGCCAGTCTTCCAGGCACCGGCAGATATTCCTTGTCGACCTCCCGCTTCTCCACTCTGCTGATAAGCAGGCGAGGTCTCGGCGATTTTTCTCAGGCTGTGAGAAAAACACACCGTTCTTCCTCTCTCCCCTTTGGTGTCCCCAGGGAGGGGAAAGAAGCAGACAGAAATCTATTTACATCTTTTATTCCTGTCTTTTACATCAGTACAGAGAACACATGTCTGCACTCAACAGCAGTAAGAATAAACTCCTCCCATGTACTTCCAGTACAGGTCATATGACACACACACTGAGCTAACATCCTGTGCTCAATACAGAATGGACTGCCCCTTTGTTCCCATGGCAACAGTCACACACTTCCTGTTTGGCTCTGTGGCCACAAGCAGCTGACTGAGCTGCTAGAGCCTTTGCTTGCTGCTGCATTGCTGCTTTAGAATAACATACTCCCCCTAAAGTATCAATGCGTGCTGCAAGCAAAGCGTCATCCAGAGAAGAAAACAAACAGTTGTTATACTTATAACATTCCCCTGTTGTTTCAGTTCCACCCTTGGAACTACCCGCCACTGGTTTTACCAATGTACCTCTCTGGTTGTGTGACTTCCAAGGAATGAGTGCATCTGCATTACCTTGGTTAGCAACTCTCTGTTGTGCCTTTGTCTCTGACTCAGACACAGCTTCAATTTGACCTTGGTCGTTTACAACAGCAACACATGCAATAGCTAGGTTTGCAAACTCTTTTGAATACCTCTTGGGTGGTACACCCTTTGTTGCTCTCTCAGACCTACGTAAGAGGTGCTGCTCTTCTTTGCTTTCTGGTTCAGCCTCTGAACTCTCTGGAGAACCAGTACTAAGCTTAATCAGTGGTTCATCCTCCTCTTCTGAGGGTCTAGTCATTACGTGAGATTTCCTCTCAATGACTGTGACAACTGAGCTGTCTGAGCTATCGCTGTCATCATCAGTACTACTGAACTCAATAAGATCAAATTCATCATCATCATCAGAATCATCATCATCATCATCTCCTGTGGGAAATGTGTGAACAATCACTCTCTCCTGTTCAGGAGCACTCTCCAGGAATTTTGTGAGAATCACCTGACCAGATTCAGACAAAATTACTCTGTAGAGACCCTTTTCATAACCCACAAAAATGCCTCTGGCATTCTTTACCCCACCTGGAGCTTCTGTTCTCACATGAGACCCGAAAACCTTGAAATGGGCAACAGAAGGTTTTCTGTGGAACAGTTTCTCAAAAGGAGAACTTCCCAACTCTTTTGACAACTTTCTCAACCACGTATAACAGAATGACATTAGCGACTCAGCCCAGTACTCATGTGGCAGATGTGAACTTAGCAATTGTGCATGCATTCCCTTTTGCAATTCTTTGTTCACCCTAACACAGACACATCTGTTCCAAGCTTCTTCGGAACTAGCAATTTTGTGTCTTATCCCTTTCTTCTTCAGGAACCTCTGGAAATCCTGTAAAAGAAAAATTGGCTTCTCATCTGTGCAAAGACAATCTATGTCAGCATCATGCATATTTTTAACTTTGTCACAAAACCCTTTAAACCTTTCTAAGGCGTGTTTTGGACTCTCCAAAAGATAAATCCAGACAAACCCTGTGAAAGAATCAACACATATCAGGTAATATTTTGCATTGCCTCTAGAAGGTGCTAGAGGACCAATCACATCAGCATACACCCACTGAAATGCCCTGTTGACCCTCAAGGTGACCTGCTTGGCGTCCTTCTCAGCTACACCTGCAAAAGAGATCATGTTAGAATTACAGTTCATGTAATCACTTTGATCAAAAGTCAACAAATATAGTCCATCTTTCTCTTTGGCAGAAAGATACAACTCTCCATCTTTGTAGATCTCGCAGTTCCGATCATCATAGGACAGTTTTAGTCCCTTCTTGGCGATCTGCGAAACGCTGAGCAGATTGTACTTCAACTCTGGAACCAAATAAACATTGTTGATAGTCAAGTTCAGACTTTTAAGATACACAGTCCCAATTCCGGTGGCTTCCAGCTCTTGACCGTTGGCCTGTTGTACAGCGAAGCTTTGCTTCTTAAACGTAGAAAATAAATCCCTGCGTCCTGTCATGTGAACCGTGGCTCCAGTATCGATGACAAAGAAATTCCCCGCTTCTGGTGTGGCTTTTAGCGACATCAAAGCCTTTGCAGTCTTTGCCTTTGGGATGGTATGACCTTTGTCTGACGCCTCAGACTTTGCGGAGCTCGCCTTGGCTCCTCTGTTCTCACGTGGCTTCTTACAGTTCCGCTGAAGATGCCCAGTTTGTTTACAATTGTAACATCGGACAACGTTCAAAGCTACAGCATTTTCTCCAGTAGCAACATCAGTGGGGGTGTCAGAACTCCGTTCTTGTCTCCCCCTGTCCTTCACCTCCAGGGCGGCAAGTCTGTCATGTTCACAAAGAACCACGGCAAAGACCCTCTCCGAAGTCAATTCATTCGCTGGGAGGGGCCCCAGCTGACTGGCAACGGTTTTGTAAGTCCGATTCAGGCTGTTTATCACCATGAAGCAAAACACTTCCTCCTGCAGACGGAAATTACGTTCCACCATCTGTTGACGCAGATATTTCATTTCCGTCAGGTGTGCTTGAACATCTCCATCAGGCGCAAGCCTCAGGTTGGTCAGCTTCTCAAAATACAGCAACGCTGAAGAACCTGCATCTCTCTGATGTGTCCTTCTCAGCGTGTCCCAAACAACTTTCGCGTGCTCTAAAGCCTGTATATGAATAAGCTGCGAATCTGACACACACAGAATTATAGCCGTTCTGGCCTTCACATCCTGTGACTCCCAAGCACGCGGTGGTGCTGCAGGGATGGGGTTCTCAATCACCCCAAACAGCCTCTGATTCTGCAGCAGGGCCTTCATCTTAATAGACCAAGATGCATAATTATCACTGGTCAGGAGGGGTGGAGAAGGCAAACTTCCCCCCTTCTTGGCATCCATTTTTGAGTCCTTGCATTAACTCTCAAACACAAGCCTCTAAAATCCAAAAGCTGGTTTGTTTACACTCTTGCCACCTGGCAGCTCTCAACGCTGGCTGCGTTGGAATTTTCCAAGAGCTCTTCAGACTCTGTAGTCAAAACATTCCATTTTAACTTTCACTTCTCCTCTCTGAGGTTCAGCCTTCACTGAAGGGCGTCGCTTAGCAACAGTGCATTCCTTCCCTTGGACAAGAAACCACAAAAATGTCTGGAATGCAGGCCTCTTCTAACTTGGAGCTGTTTTCCCATACGCTGCTCCCCGTGAAGCAGAGAATGAATCAATCTGCATTCACACTTTTAAGCCTGAAAATCTCATACCTTGGGCTCCGTGGCTTGGCTCAGCTTCGTCTGGTCAGCTTCTGGCTGCAGGGGGATTAGCCTCTCACATCAGGCTTCCATGGAGCGATGAATATAGTAGCTCTGCCACTCCTTGATGCGGACTCCCATGGATCGAAGAAAACAGCAACCATCCTCTGCTACCACTGTTGGAATTCTGCCTTGGTCAGAGGGATGTGCCAGTCTTCCAGGCACCGGCAGATATTCCTTGTCGACCCCCCTCTTCTCCACTCTGCTGATAAGCAGGCGAGGTCTCGGCGATTTTTCTCAGGCTGTGAGAAAAACACACCGTTCTTCCTCTCTCCCCTTTGGTGTCCCCAGGGAGGGGAAAGAAGCAGACAGAAATCTATTTACATCTTTTATTCCTGTCTTTTACATCAGTACAGAGAACACATGTCTGCACTCAACAGCAGTAAGAATAAACTCCTCCCATGTACTTCCAGTACAGGTCATATGACACACACACTGAACTAACATCCTGTGCTCAATACAGAATGGACTGCCCCTTTGTTCCCATGGCAACAGTCACACACTTCCTGTTTGGCTCTGCGGCCACAAGTAGCTGACTGAGCTGCTAGAGCCTTTGCTTGCTGCTGCATTGCTGCTTTAGAATACCACGCACTACAAAGGGGGTACCACCTGAGAGGTTTGAGGTCACCAGCGTGTGGGTTGGTTTAGCACAGTGCGAACCTGAGAATTTTGAGGAGGTTCAACAGTTGCCTGAAGCAGAAGCCAGGAAGTGGCAAGAGGCAATGGGAAAGGAGTTGAACTCAATGAGGTCCTTAGGTGTGTTCTCCACCACGAAGCTGCCAGAGGGCAAGCAGGCCGTGAGCTGTCTACAGACAGGTACACAGGTACAAGGTTTTGCCAAAGAGCTTGGTAAGAAGTTTAAGCTCAAAAACCTTGGTCCCGTTCAGGTTTATCTAGGCGTTAGGATAGACAGGTCTGAGAATGGGAGTTTCTTGCTCAGTCAGAAAGGCAAGATTGAGCAGTTGCTTGAGAAGTTCTGGATGTCTGACTGTGCAGGGGTCAGAACGCCCATGGAGACCAACTTTGTGAAGGACAGTCAGCTTGGGGAGCGTTCTGAGTTCCAAAACCCTGAGGTGTTTCAGTTAGCGCTAGGGAGTCTGTTGTATCTCTCTCAGTGGAGCAGACCAGACATAGCATTTGCTGTGAATCTGCTCAGCAGGGAGGCTACAGAGCCCAGTGTGAATGCCTGGCAAGGCATCAAGAGAGCGTTGAGGTATTTGCAGGATACCAAAGAGTTTTGCCTCACATTGTCAGCTGAAGGTGATGCACGGCTTACGTGCTGGAGTGACAGTGATTGGGCATCTCTTGGAGACAGGAAGTCTGTGTCAGGGCTGGTGGTAAAGTTCGGGGAATCCCTGGTTGGGTGGAAGTCCCGGAAGCAAAGTCTTATTGCAGTTTCTTCCACTGAGGCTGAGTTCAGTGCGTTGTCAGATTTGTGCAGGGAGTTTGATCCAAGAGATCTGTGGGGATTGTTACTTGCCCATAACTGTTTGGGGAGACAATCAACCTTGTCTTAGGTTGGCAGAATCTGGACAGTTCAAGTCCAGAACCAAGCATTTGTCGGAATTCAAGCCCATATCAGCAGAAACTGGCAACAATCCCAGGCACCCGGCTTGATTCCCTGTTGACCTCCCTGGCTGCATTCCCCAGCAAGCGCAGGCAAGGTCTCGATTGGCGATTCTTCTCAAACGTGAGAAGAACACACCCCTCTTTCCTGCCCCCCTGGCAGGGGAAAGAGATAGACAGAAACGTATTTACATGTCTTTATTTCTGTCTTTGCAGCATTACAAAAACGTGACTGCTCTCTTCAAAACCCAGCAGTGTAGTAGCAAACACATCCTGGACAGAAATAAACAGAAGAGCTCATATTACACTCTGAGCTAATTCCGGTGCTTCGCACTGTGAATTGACTGTCCCTCTGTTTCCCATGGACAGTCCCAACATTCCCATCATGTTTACTTTTCAAGCTAGCACTTTGCAGCTGCATTGCTTTCATATCGTAACAGCATTTGGACATACATTTCCAGAATGTATGTCAGAGTGTCCAAGCAGGTTGGATACGGCTCAAGTATTGTTCAAGCCGGGAGAACCTAGCTGATGGGTTTACCAAACCCTTGACCTTCCAGCGACATGGGGAGTTCTGTGAAGGGTTGTGTTTGGGGTGAGTTATACTCACAGTTTCCCTCAGGATGCGAGACAAGAGGGCGTGTGAGGAGAATCAGAACTTACGGGGTTAAACAGTTCTGTGTGACGTTTCACATTCTGAGGTGTGGTTATGTTCACATACGGGAATCTTTCTTTGTGTGTGAGTTTCCTTTCATTTTTGGCTGAGAGACAAAAGGATGCCTGCTCTCTCGCCGGGCTGATTTATGATGTTTTTCTTCTCATTAAAGGCTTTTGGAGATTAGCAAGAAGCCTGCATTCAGTCTGATTTATTATCCACACACAAGGCAACACTTTCTGCCGCTGCAAAAACTCTGCTAAAGACTCTGCTAAGAGAGCTAAAAGAGCTCTGGTTTTTCTATCGGCACAGACGTCCATCGGCGCAGCAGAAGCGTACTGGGCGCCATCTTATCTCACATATGCAACACAACAAGAATCAACATTAGACACAGCAACAGCATTGTCATCATAAGTTATACAGAATAAGCCATCCATAAACTTTGCATGCAAAATGTCCTCTTTGCCTTTCCTGATGACACAGACGCTCTTTTTGAAGGAAATCTCAAGCCACGCCCAGTCAGCTGTGGGACACTGAGCAAATTGTCTGCAGAATCTGGAACATAAAGTACATCTCTGATGGTAGTGTGCAGACTTACCAGTCTCACATTCCCGACTCCTGCAATTCGCAACGTCTTTCCATCAGCCTGGTGGATCTCTCCATCTTGAGGCGTGAAGGAGATAAATAGATGTTTATCTTTTGCCAAATGCCATGTGGCTCCCGAATCTACAACAAATCTGGCTTTGGCAGCTTTTCCAGCAAGCAAAAGCTTGTCTTCCACTGGCTTGGGCTGCTGCTTGCCCCCCTGCTCCTGGCCATCAAACTTGCCTTTGGCTTTTGGAGAAGCAGTGCCAGCAAACAAAGCCTTGCTTTTCCCTGGCTTGGGCTTTCCACCCCCCTCTGCTTCTGGCCATCTGCTGGCTTCTTCCTTTGTTTATTTCCAGTCTTTGGACAAAACTTCTGAGTGTGACCTTGGGTCCCACAGTTCCAGCACTTCACAGCTGCCAACACTTTGGCTCCCCCTGGAGGCTGGAATGCTGTCCCACCTTGCTCCCCCTGAAGCGCACAAGCCGACTCAGCTGCATTCCTCCTATCATATTCGTTTTGCAGGGTCGCCAAGACCTTTGTAGCAGTGAGGTCCTGCACAGGAAGGGTCGCCATCTGACTTGCCACGGCATGGTAGCTTTCATCCAGGGAGTCCAGGATGAGAATTGCAAACAGTGACTCAGGCATATTGAAACCTCTCTGAGTCAATTCCTGTCTGAGATGCTACAAATGTAAAATGTGGGCTCTAAGGTCTTCCCCTGGCTCCAAACGCTTCCTGTGCAGCTTTCTGAAGTAAAGCAACACAGACCCAGCCTCTTGTCGGAGATGACAGGCTTTAAGCCCATCCCACATCTCACAGGCACTGGCCTTGCCAGCCAGGGTGATTAACTCTTCAGGAGCTACTGAGAGCAAAATTATCCCCATGGCTCTTGAATCCTGTGCCTTCCATTCATCTGTCACAGGGGCTGGGGGGTCCTCAGAAATAGTATTCCACACACCAAGCCTTCTCATCTGGCCCTCACAGTACCTTGCCCAGGTCTGATAGTTGTGGCCATTTAGCTTTGGTGGACACGGAGCAGCTTCTGAGGATTGTAAAAGATCCATCTCAGCTATTCACTTGAGCCGTGAGCCTTTTTCACTTCCGAGGCTCCTTATCTTGGCTACTCATACATCTCGAAGCCTGCTTGGCTCGACTCCCAGGCTAATTAGCCGGCCGGAGTTCAAAGTCTCTGTCGTGGACTTCCGGAGGCGGCGCCATCGGCAATGGCGGATTCCTTCCAGTTTTGAGGGGATAGCTCCGCAGAAATCGTGTCTTGCCGCTATGGCGAAGTGGGGGACCCTCCAGAAACCACAGGCGGGTGAAGCCTGTGGCCGTGGGACTTGGTGGGCACCTTTTGCGTGCCCCCCAATTAGCGAAGGAACCCTGAAAAGGGCTCCGGAGTGAGAAGGGGGTTTGGTGCGGTGCTGAGAGTCAATTGCTTCTTCCGTGGAGTGAAGCCGCACAGCTGTTGCCGGAGAGCGCTGACCTTTTTCCTGTCACACTTCGGCTAAGAAACAACTACCCGTGAGTAGGTCAAGTTCAAAGATCGGGGGATAGAAGAAAAAAAAGGATTAATTTGGCACTGAAGCAGGAAGGTGTAAACAGGAAGTCCACCTTCCGTTTTTTGTAAATAGATCAAAGCAAAGACTGATTGAGCTAAGATCCGGAAAACTGCTTTAAAAGGACTCAAATTCCAACGTCAAATCAATAGAACTCCCTCCCTGGGTTGCAGGAGAGGGAAGCGGAGAGGGAAAGTAACTTTCTTTTTTGCCTGCAAAAGGAGAGACAAAAGGGAATAAAGACCACCACTTAATCCTTGGGAATGGAATGCCAGGGACTAATAGACTGCCGTATTGAGAGCCACACTGTTTATGGACAATGTAACTTTTTGACTCTGCAAGTGAGATACTTTTATTTAGAAGGGTTTCTCTGGACTTGAAACTGGTGCTGATTTTATTGAAGGGGGATTTGGAAAGTTAAAAGATACTTTATTATAACAAATTTGACTGCTACTGTGTCCCCCTAGAGGAACTTTGAAATTGCTACAACTGGTTGGGGAATTTTCCACTTTAAACTGGCTGGGGGAATTTCCACTGCAAAACAAGCTGCGGCTGTGGGACTGACCTTGATTCTCAGATAAAGTGTTATGGCAAACCTGCCTCCGGAAAAAGGCCTGCTTCAGGATAAAACAACAAGATCGGGCAAGGTTAGATTGCAACAGAGCAGCGTAGCATCGCAGCAGCGCAGAGCATCAGCATCTGGCCCTTCTGCACCACAAGGGGAAGATCCGGCACAAACTGGGTCAAAAGGAATGGCATCTGAAGAGGGATTTACTTCAGTATTAAATAAAATTTATGATTCACTAGAAAAATTAAGTAAACAAGTTACTGAAGCATCAACTAAAATTGATCAAAATACTACTAGTATCAACAACTTGGGGCAGAAGGTGAACTCTAATACAGAATCTATAGAGAAACTGTTGCAAGAATCTACATCAAACCGAAAGATAGCTGAAGAAGCAAGGGAAAAGGCATTGGCAGTGGAGGAAAAGATACCACCGATATGTAAACAGCTCGAGGACCACAGGTCGCAGTTGTCTATGATTGAATTGAAGGGAAAACAGACTAATCTGAGGATCAGGGCTGTACCTGAACTTGAAAAAGATAGCCTAAGTGACTTTCTTACACAGGAATTTGTGGAATTCTGGAACCTAAATTCAGACAAGCAAGACTTTAAGATAGTAAGGGCTTTCAGACTTGGAAGAGGGGGGAGAAAGAACAGGGTGAGAGACTGTTTGATTACCCTCCGAACGAAAGAAGAGAGAGACAAAATATTGAGTCTGTACTTCCAGAAGACTTTGGAGATACAAGAATCAAGAGTCGAGATTTTTAAGGACATTCTATAATACTTATTGGATCTTAGGGTAAACTACGGTGATTTGGTGGCCCTGCTGAGAGGAAACAGAATTGTTTTTAGGTGGGAATTCCCCCAAGGCCTTTCTTTCACCTTTAAAGGGAGAAAAATCAAAATAAGATCAGTGGAAGATAAAGAAAAATTTCTGAGAGACCACGGAGAAACCCTACAAAAAGAAGCTGAAGAAGAAGGAGAGCCAAGAGCATTAAAACCAGGAGAACTAGACCTAGCATTACTACCTTCGGGATTGGACAAACTAGAGAAGTGACACCACCATCAGATCAAGAACAACTACTTGGAGCAGTTGGAGGAAAAGCAAAATAACTATACCATGTCTCTGCAACTTTTAAGTTGGAACATTCACGGCTTTAACTCCCCAGAAAAAAGAAAAAAGTTTTTCATTTATTGAAAAAGGAGCAATTGGACTTGATTTGTCTACAGGAAACACATGTGATAAGGCTACATAGGAAAGTACTGATTAATAAAAGATTGGGCCAAGAGTTTATTTCATCGGACAAGGTTAAAAAGAGAGGAGTTGTAATTTACGCCAAAGAGAGCCTATCACCGAAATTTATCTTTAAAGATGATCAAGGAAGATTTGTGGCAATTGAAATTCAAATTCAAGGAGAGAATTTTTTGATAGTAGGAGTATATGCACCAAATGAGAGGAAATCTGATTTTTTTAAGAAGTTGCATGAGACATTGCTGGACTACATGGAGTATAATATCATCATGATGGGGGATATGAATGGAGTGGTGTCCACAAATATGGACAAGTCACAAAGACAGGTAGTCACTAAAGATGGCAGACTACCGAAAACCTTTTTCGACATGACTGACAATATGGATTTAATTGACATTTGGAGAACTAAGAACCCCCTGGGCAGAGAGGGAACTTTCTTCTCTGAAGCCAAAATGACATGGACAAGAATTGACCAAATTTGGATAACTAGAGGACTGGCTCCCAAAATCCGAAAAGCGGAAATCTGCCCTAAAACTTGCTCCGACCATAATGCTGTCAGAATGGAGATGAAACTAACACCAATTGGTTCCTTTAGATGGAGAATGAATGACACCTTGTTTAGAGACCCAGAGGTTACTAAGAAGGCCCAAAAAACCTTGAGATTATTATTTTGAGATAAATATGAATACCACAGTTGAAAAAAGAGTAATCTGGGACACAAGTAAAGCGGTTATGAGGGGGTTTCTAATCCAACAGAATGCAATAAAGAAGAGAACTCAAAATGAGAAAAGAGACAAAATTTTGGAGAAAATAAAAGGCGAGAGGAAACTGAGAGCAAAACCAAAGTCACAAGAGATTCTGAGAGAAATAAAATTATATCAAGTACAATATATGAAAATGGTAAATCAGGAAATAGAATGGAAAATCAAACAGATGAGACAAAAGACGTTTGAATCGGCTAACAAATGTGGGAAACTGTTGGCATGGCAGATGAAAAAAGACAAAAATTAAACACTATTACAAATTTGGAAGTGGAAGGAAAGAATATACAGAATCCACTGGAGATTAGAAAGTGTTTCCAGAGATACTTTAAACAATTATACTCACAAGGGCCACAGAAAGAGACTGATATAGACCAATTTCTTAGAACAAATGGATTTTAAAAAATTTCTCAAGAAAATAAGTTAATGCTGAATTACAAAATAACAGAACAGGAAGTAGAAGGTGCCATCCAGAATATGCAGTTGGGCAAATCTCCAGGACCGGACGGTTTAACCTCAAAATATTATAGATCTTTGAAAGATTGGTTAATTCAACCACTAAAGGAGGTCTGCAACGAAATTTTGGAGGGGAAAAAAGTGCCAGAGTCGTGGAAGGAAGCGTATATTACACTTATACCGAAAACTGAGACTGAAAAAACACAACTTAAGAACTACCGCCCCATATCCCTGCTTAACGTGGATTACAGAATTTTTGCAGATATACTGGCTAAAAGACTGAAAAAAGTATTAGTTGAGGAGATACATAAAGACCAAGCTGGCTTTCTCCCGGGTAGACATTTGTCTGATAACACGAGGAATATAATTAATATTCTGGAGAAGCTGCAAGTGAACATCAATACTAAAGCAGTCTTAATTTTTGTAGACACGGAGAAAGCCTTTGATAATATTTCTTGGAATTTTATGAAGAAAAATATTCAGGGGATGGGGGTTGGTCAAGGTTTTGAAAATGGTATAGGTGCAATTTATTCAGAACAAAAGGCTAAACTAATAGTTAATAATGTGGTGACAGAGGAATTTAAGATAGAGAAAGGGACACGACAAGGCTGCCCAATTTCCCCACTGCTTTTTATTTCGGTCCTGGAGGTTTTGCTAAACATGATTAGAAGGGACCATCTGATCAAAGGTATACAGGTCGGAGCCAAACAGTATAAATTGAAAGCTTTTGCAGATGACTTAGTATTGACACTACAGGAGCCAGAATCTAGTATTAAAAGAGTACTGGAACTGATTCAAGAATTTGGTCAAGTGGCAGAATTTAAATTGAACAAGTTAAAAACTAAGGTTCTCGAGAAAAACTTAACACCGATTGAGAAAGAGAGGTTTCAGAAGGAGACAGGCTTAACACTGGTTAAGAAAGTAAAATACCTGGGGGTTAACATGACCGCTAAGAACTTAAATTTATTTAAAGATAACTATGAGAAATGTTGGTCAGAAGTGAAAAAGGATTTGGAAATATGGTCAAACTTGAAGCTTTCCTTGTTGGGTCGAATTGCTGCTATAAAGATGAATGTATTGCCAAGAATGTTGTTTTTGTTTCAATCACTACAAATTTTAGACAAAATGGACTGTTTCAAGAAGTGGCAGAGAGATATTGCTAAATTTGTCTGGCAGGGCAAGAAGCCCAGAATAAAATTTAAAATATTAACTGACCTTAAACTCTACTATGAATCAGCAGCATTTTGCTGGCTGAAAGAATGGCTGCTTCTTGAGAACACAGACATTTTGGATTTAGAAGGTTTTAATAATGTTTTTGGGTGGCATGCATATCTGTGGTATGACAAGGTCAAAGCACATAAAGCATTTAAAAACCATATTGTCAGAAGAGCATTGTTTAATGTCTGGATAAGGTATAAAGATTTACTTGAAAAGAAAACCCCAAGGTGGTTGTCACCGATGGAAGCGAAGGCTCAGAAAAAGCTCAATATGGAGGCCAAATGGCTGAAATATTGGGAGATTTTGGAACAGGAAGGTGACAAATTGAAACTGCAGAGCTTTGAGAAATTAAAAGATAAAGTGTGAGACTGGCTTCATTATTATCAAATAAGGGAGGCGTACAATTTGGACAGAAAAATTGGCTTCTAGGTGGAAAAATCAAAACTGGAAACAGAACTGTTAGACTCCAAAACTAAGGTATTATCAAGAATGTATAACTTGCTGTTGAAATAGAACACTCAGGATGAAACGGTGAAATCTGCTATGATCAAATGGGCACAAGATGTTGGACATAATATAATGTTTGCTGACTGGGAACAGTTGTGGACCACAGGTATGAAATTCACGGCATGTAGTGCCTTAAGAGAGAATATTATGAAAATGATATACAGGTGGTACATGACACCAGTCAAGCTTGCAAAAATATATCATTTGCCGGACAATAAGTGTTGGAAATGTAAAGAAAATGAAGGTACATTCTTTCACCTTTGGTGGACGTGCCCAAGGATTAAGGCTTTCTGGGAGATGATCTATAATGAAATGAAAAAGGTATTTAAATATACCTTCTTGAAGAAACCAGAGGCCTTTCTTCTGGGCATGGTCGGCCAATTGGTGCCAAAGAAGGATAGAACTTTATGTACGCTACTACAGCAGCAAGAATACTCATCGCAAAGTATTGGAAGACACAAGATCTACCCACCCAGGAAGAATAGCAGATGAAAGTAATAGACTATATGGAACTGGTGGAAATGACTGGCAGAATCCAGGCCCAGGGAGAAGAGTTGGTGGAAGAAGACTGGAAGAAATTTAAAGACTATTTGCAGAAACATTGTAAAATTAATGAATGCTAAATGATGTTTGGATTGAACTGAAACGGCTTTAGCAACAAAGTTAAAAAGAATATGAAAAAATGGATTGATAATTAGATGAAAATATGAAGCTATAATATGTTAAGATATAGATTTGAGATAAACACAAAGAGGGAAAGGATTTGCTGAGTTAACTATGTGAACTGGAATACAAAAAAGGGAGGTGTGAGGAGGTCAAGGAAACAAGTAAATGAAACAGAAGACATGAAAAGATTGATTTGTTTTTAATTGTTTTTTTATTTTCTTTGTGTATTTTGTATTTTTTCACTGCACCTTTGTACTTTTTTGTTTTTATTTTTTTCTTTTTATTGTGTAATTTTCTTCCTTTTTTGTCTATAAAATTTTAATAAACATCTTATAAAAAAACACAACAAAGTCTGTTGCGGCAACAGAAAAGCCTTACTTTCGCTTTTCCCCACATACCTCACAGCAGTCTGTCGCAGTCTTACTCTCCTGTAAGCGCCGTGAATCTGGGCCCATAACCTGTTGTTGGGATACTGCCAGGGAGACAAAGGCCATCATGCCCCCACGTCGATTCCGGATGATCCATCGATCTCCCGTAGATACAGTATCAGTGAATTAGCGACACAAGCCTCAGAAATAGCCTGCCACATTCCAGGGCTCATGCACGCTCTATCAGCAGAGTTCGTACAATGAAAGGTGCACTCAGGAGAGCATTATTTACAACTTTATTCAGCGTTGATCAGAACAAAGAAAAAACATGACTGCCTGCTTGCGTGTCCAGACGCAGAGAGGGAAACAAAAGCTCTAAACAAAAGATAAACTTCCTGTGAACAGGAAATACGCAGGCTGTGACACAACAACCTGCTCCCTTTTAAGGTGGAACGGAAATATCCTAACAGAGAGGGTTTATATAGTGGCGGGTGATGCCCTTTTGGAATATTTGGCCAATTAAGTGAGGCGGGGAGTCCCTCAAGGGATGGAGCAGCAGCTGATTTGCTACCTGTGCTATGACAATGCAAACATGCATTGACGTTCTTCAGCAGATTTGGTGCATCAAACATGCATTGACATGCATCAAATGATAGAGAATCTACATGGTCCATGAAAATGCATCAGGTGACGGGACGCGGACACCGGGAAGTATTTATGCAGAACTCTCTGGGATTTTATCTCACATGTGCCCTAGCATCAGAAATATCAGGTCAATGGTGACCACGGTTCAGATCCAGAAGACTGGTTGTCAGAAGGCGCCATTCATCTGTGGGCTGTTCTCTCTTACTCTCTTTTTGGGGGATTTTGTGTAACAGTGTGGTGATTCTGCCCATCAAAAGCAGAAGCTCCGTTCCCCATTCATATTCCTCCTTGGTTCCAGTCAACTGAGGAGAGAGAGAGCTGCCTTAAGTCTTGCCTAAGCTGTAGCCTTCTGTTCCCTGTAGGACACCTACCTTCCATAGCACCAGAGAGCTGCTCCTGTTCCCTGGGAGTGCTTCTAGCAGGGAGCATATGTGATGTCTGGAGTGATGTAATCTTGGGGTCTTCAGGCAATATGTGAGGTGAGGACAGTCACAAGGGAGAGGGCAGCTGCTGATTTGTTCTCTGCGCCACTAAGCCCTCTTCCCAAGGGTGTCTGTAGGAGTTTAATTCTTAAGAGACTTTAATCAGGTACCACAATCTGGTCCTACAAAACTTCCCCACCACTCTATATATTTTGCTTCTGCTACTAATAATTATTCTGCAATAATGTTTTATTCCTCTTGGAGTGACCTTCCAAGCTTTCTTGTTTGTGTTTTGAAAAGATTAGGTCATAATCCAATGGATTTCTGTCTGGTACACTGTTGCTCTTGATCACACCTTCTGCCGCCCACTATGGGGTTTGATTTCACACCTTGTGGAGGAGTGGGAAGTATGTGACCATACGCTCAGGGGATTGTGGAGGAAGGAAGGAGCCTGGATCCTCCTTCTCTTTAGGAGTAATACGCCATTGGAATGTGTGGCTGTTGGATAGAGTCCAGATGCTTCCCTGGCGCTCTGCTCTCCACTGGACCCCCAGGGATAGCTCTCCGTGGACTCCCTGTAGCAGAGTTCCCGCAGCGTAGAAACTGTTGCTGTAACTCAGACACACTCAAGCGTACTTGCTTATCTCTTTCCAGTATTTAATCGTGTAGGAAAACGACTCATAAATTACCCGGCGAGAGAGCACACATCTTGCTTCCTCACCGCAAAAGCGAAAGGAACAAAGACACAGAGAAAACACTCCCCTCTGTGAAAATATGGCCACGCCTCAGAATGTGAGACGTCACTCAGAACTGCTTAACCCTGTAAGTTCTGACAACAAAGGTACTGAGATGCTTCCTATGTTTTTTATGACAGAGGAGCTTAGCAACAACATCTATGCATTTATTGCAAACTATTACTCTGAATCGTCCCAGGGATTTCAATGCAACATGCTCCTTTGTAAATGTGCAGGGGATTGCACTCTCCATCTTGCAATGCCTGCAGGTGTGGCTTTAGAAACGAGCCAGGCCAGGCTGTGCAAGGTGTGCCTGTGTCAAATCGCAAGGAAGCTGTGGCCAAAGAAGAAGCTGTGGCCAAAGAAGTGGCCGCTGTGCCTCAGCGTATGGGATTGTAGCATCGCAGGGGAGCTCATGCGCTGCACTCTGAAAGACGAAAGGCTTTGATCCCTGACATCTCCTCTTACAAGGATCTCTGGCAAAAGGGGTGGGAAACTTATCACTGGCCGAGGCCAGACCATCTGAATAAGCCCGGCAAAAGTATGCAAAATGAGGTGGGGATATTCATAGAATGCTCCAACTACCGCACAATTGCACTCATTTCACACGCTAGCAAGGTTATGCTTAAAATTCTACAAGGCAGGCTTAAGCAGTATGTGGACCGAGAACTCCCAGAAGTGCAAGCTGGATTTAGAAGAGGCAGAGGAACCAGAGACCAAATTGCACACATGCGCTGGATTATGGAGAAAGCTAGGGAGTTCCAGAAAGACATCTACTTCTGCTTCATTGACTACGCAAAAGCCTTTGACTGTGTCGACCACAGCAAACTATGGCAAGTTCTTAAAGAAATGGGAGTGCCTGATCACCTCATCTGTCTCCTGAAAAATCTCTATGTGGGACAAGAAGCTACAGTTAGAACTGGATATGGAACAACTGATTGGTTCAAAATTGGGAAAGGAGTACGAGAAGGCTGTATATTGTCTCCCTGCTTATTTATATGCTGAATTCATCATGCGAAAGGCTGGGCTGGATGATTCCCAAGCCGGAATTAAAATTGCCGGAAGAAATATAAACAACCTCAGGTATGCAGATGGCACAACCTTGATGGCAAAAAGTTAGGAGGAATTAAAGAACCTTTTAATGAGGATGAAAGAGGAGAGCGCAAAATATGGTCTGAAGCTCAACATCAAAAAAACAGAGATCATGGCCACTGGGCCCATCACCTCCTGGCAAATAGAAGGGGAAGAAATGGAAGCAGTGAAAGATTTTACTTTCTTGGGCTCCATGATCACTGCAGATGGTGACAGCAGCCATGAAATTAAAAGACGCCTGCTTCTTGGGAGAAAAGCAATGACAAACCTAGAAAGCAGCTTAAAAAGTAGAGACATCACCTTGCCAACAAAGGTCCATATGAAAAAGGTCTGGTTTTCCCAGTAGTGATGAATGGAAGTGAGAGCTGGACCATAAAGAAGGCTGATCGCCGAAGAATTGATGCTTTTGAATTCTGGTGCTGGAGGAGACTCTTGAGAGTCCCATGGACTGCAAGAAGATCAAATTGATCCATTCTGAAGGAAATCAGCCCTGAGTGCTCACTGGAAGGACAGATCATGAAGCTGAGGCTCCAATACTTTGGCCACCTCATGAGAAGAGAAGACTCCCTGAAAAAGCCCCTGATGTTGGGAAAGATGGAGGGCACAAGGAGAAGGGGATGACAGAGGACGAGATGGTGGGACAGTGTTCTTAAAGCTACCAGCATGCATTTGATCAAACTGCGGGAGGAAGTGGAAGACAGAAGTGCCTGGCGTGCTCTGGTCCATGGGGTCACGAAGAGGCAGACACGACTAAATGACTAAACAACAACATTCATAGAACGCCAAAGAGAAACCACCAGGGTCATACCAAGCTGATCTTACTAGGGATGTTGAGTGCAGTGCAAAGTGGGAAGGAAATGTGTGCATTTCCAAAGCTACCCCATTGCTTCAGACTCAGATACTGAGTCTACTGCTGTTGCTGAAAGTGAGGTGAGTTGCACTGATACAGTGAAGAACGTGTACCTGATGTGCAGATCTGAGACAGCTACCACCAGGTATGCTCGTGAGTTTGCTAACACAGCTGTTGGAGATTTATCTGTGGCTACTAGCAAAACACAGGTCTTGGAACCCGAAGTCTTGAAAGGGGTACAGGGTGTGTCCTCAAAGGATAGAAAACCACGCAGAAAGGCTGTAAGGGTGGACACAGTTTCCTCAGAGAGGAACGAGGCTAGGGTTTGAGTCCTGATGAAGCAAGGTGTGAAACTTCTTGATAGTCAGGAGAGCTATGATGCCAAGACTAGTCAGAAGTGCAAGATGGTAAGGCCCAAGGCCAGGCCAGTTGCAGGTAGTTCCAAGGGTGGAACGGGTGATACAGGGGTATACTGTGTGTATGACATCTGTATGCTTGTTGCAGTTACGATGATTACAACACGGTACACGAATCAGGGGAGAATGTTAGGATTCTTGTTCCCTGCTTGCAGGCACAGGATTGTTTTATGTCACATGACGGTATGTTTTCATTCCACATAGTGGGAAGTGACGGAGACAGGATGTTTGTATTACAGAGTTCCATGATGTGGGACTATTGTCCTCTGTTCTTTCTCAGTGTGGTGTAGTGGTTAAGAGCTGTAGTCACGTAATCTGGGTAATTGGGTTCGCGTCTCCGCTCCTCCACCTGCAGCTGCTGGGTGACCTTGGGCCAGTCACACTTCTTTGAAGTCTCTCAGCCCCACTCACCTCACAGAGTGTTTGTTGTGGGGGAGGAAGGGAAAGGAGAATGTTAGCCACTTTGAGACTCCTTAAAGGGAGTGAAAGGCGGGATATCAAATCCAAATTCCTCCTCCTCCTCTTCTTCTTCTTCTTCTTCTTCTTCTTCTTCTTCTCTTTGCTGTCTGGTGAGAAAGAGGAAGGCGCTGAGTCAGAATGCTCAGAGTGTTTTTTATGTAAATAAAGTAGTTTAGCCAAAATGCTGTGCTACTGAGTTTGTTAAGCAGTGTGATGGCCTGGGATTCGGACTCAGAAGCTGAACCTGAGGAATCCCAGCCTGCACAGGAGTCCCCGCCTCCAGGACCAGCTGAGCCGGGGCTGGGGCTTGAGCCTGAAAGGTTCTCACCTGTGCCGGATCCTCAGGTGCAGGCACCAGCTGAGTCTGCTCTGGCTCCTGAGGTGATGGAGGACCCATTGCCTGCAGGTGCTCCACTCTCAGCCCCGTCAGGGGAAGGTGAGGTTGCCTCTGGGTCTGGTAACCCTCCAGCCTCTCCTGAGCTGCAGAGGCTCAGGGCAGAGAGGCGGAGGGAACTAAGTTCTCGCAGGAGGAGTGCTCGCCTCCAGGCGAGAAGAGGCGAGTCACCTGTGGACCGGGGCCGCCCTATGCCTCGGGGCAGATAAAAGGCAGCCAGCCCAGTCCCAGGTTGAGGGAGCAACATTGTTGGTAACAGTTCTTGCCAGCACCCTGTCCTGCTCTTCTGCCAGAGTTCCTGATCTCACCTGACTCCCTGCCTTGCCCCGCTTCAGCTTTGACGGACAGCCTCCATACCGCACCCTCGTCCTCGGACTGGACTCGAACCTTGCCACACGGTAACCCCCCGGGACCAGCACAAGCAAACTGCTAACACTCTGCTCTTCCTAAGCATGCTAATGCCTTTTGGTATCGGTCGCTGTGATGTTCGGCTGGAGAAAGCTTTTGAAGCTCCCGAACAACTGACCAGGAGGGAGAGAACATGCCATTTGGGCATGTGTCTCTATCGGAGTCCTACTTGCATGTAGGATGATCCTGACACGCCTGACAGTTAAGTCCAGTTGCGAACAACTTTGGGGTTGTGGTGCTCATCTTGCTTTACTGGCTGAGGGAGGCAACGTTTGTCCGCAGAGTTTTTCTGGGTCATGTGGCCAGCATGACTAAGCCACTTCTGGTGAAACCAGAGCAGTGCACAGAAACACTGTTTACCTTTCTGCTGGAGCGGTACCTATTTATCTACTTGCACTTTGACGTGCTTTCGAACTGCTATGATGGCAGGAGCTGGGACTGAGCAACAGGAGCTCAACCCATCTCAGGGATTTGAACCGCCAACCTTCCAATCAGCAAGTTGGGTCGTAATTCAAGTAAATTAGGCTAGGGGAAAGATTAGCACTCGTGCAAAGCACTCGCCCTCCTTCCTCCCGCTGCACCATGTGCCAGCCAACCTCTGTTCCATTCTTAAGGACTCTGTTCTGGTTTTGATCTTTTTTTTGTGGTGGTTGCTGCTTTTAAAATCAAGTGGTGTATAAATTTTATGAACTAAAGTAAAAGACAATGTTGATGATACCTGCTTGACCCTAGTACACATTGCTGAGCTGGGGAATTGTGTTGCAAAATGGAGGGAAGTGCACATTTTGAAGGCTTTGGGTACGTCTGCCTTCCAATGACCAGCTATACTTCTTGGCCCATCCTCCAAACTTAGCTGGGGGGTTGTGCTCCACCCCGTTTCATTCCCTGCAGGATCCAATGAGATGACATTAGGGGAATCCCTGCTCCCCTCCCCCCATGAGATGGGATAGGTTAGGGGAAACCCTACTTTTATTTGCCAAGGGCCTGACTCCCCTCCCAAATTCCTCCCTGCAAACTCAGCTACATTTATTTATTTTATTTTTAATAGTTTGATAATAGTTTTAAGTTTTAATATTTAATGCT
Source organism: Podarcis gaigeae (assembly GCF_964106915.1). Lineage (NCBI taxonomy): Eukaryota > Metazoa > Chordata > Lepidosauria > Squamata > Lacertidae > Podarcis > Podarcis gaigeae. Next base: position 106,690,238 of record NC_139677.1, read on the forward strand.
GTATTCAATTGGGAGCCGCCCAGAGTGGCTGGGTAAACCCAACCAGATGGGTGAGGTATAAATAATAAATTATTATCATCATCATCATCATTAGATGGGCAAAGAAAAAGCGATTGATATGCATTGTATGTGCAATATAACATTGTGCCACTGGATGGTGCAGTGGAGTCCTGATTTTCTCTACCTGTTTTCAGTGTTTGAATTTACAACACCTTTAAATGAAGCGCTTCTTTGATGTATCCAGACTCTAGATCCAGCCAGTTCAGAAACCATAATTCTGTGACCGCATGACTGACAGTGGTCGTTGGAGGGTGGTGGGGGTGGGTGGCAGAAAATGTTGACCCTGTGGGCAGCAGCTGGGAGAAAATTTTTCCATTTGGGGAAAGGGATAAAAAGGAAAGAAGACCAAAGGGAGAACAATATCGTGGTTCTCAAATGATGGATAACATAGGTTACTACAGGAGAAAGAAAATAATATTCCACAAGATAACAGTGGGAGAGACACCGAGCGGAGACCTTTGGAATAACAAAACATTTTTTTTTATTTAATTAGGAAAAAAAATATCTAACAGGAAAAAACAGGGGGCACAAAAGAAACCAGCCAAACTGAAAGGGGGACCACCTAAGGAGATGCCAATATAGAAGATCCTGGTGGAATTAGGAAAAGATTTACAAAATAACACCAAAATGATGTGCCTTCCATAGTTCCAGTTACAGATAGGTAGCCGTGTTGGTCTGCCATAGTCAAGACAAAATAAAAAAATTCCTTCCAGTAGCACCTAAAGGCACCTAAAGGTGCTACTGGAAGGAATTTTTTTATTTTGTCTTGACCAAAATGATGGACAAATTGACAACACAAATCAAAACAGTATCCAGGAAAACAAATGGTATGGAAAAACCAGTCCAAGCTTTGGAGGAAACAGTTAAGAGAAATAATAATAATAATAATAATAATAATAATAATAATAATAATAATTTTTTTAAAAAAATATTTATATCCCGCCCTCCCCAGCCGAAGCCAGGCTCAGGGCGGCTAACAACAATAAAACAGTACAGCAGTACAACACAACACTCTAAAATCATTCATTATAAAATTGATTCAAATCAAACCAATGGCAACCATTGGGCCAGAGCTCCGCGAAGATTGCCGAAGGAGGGAGTCAGGCTGTGCCCTGGCCAAAGAAAGAAGAGGACTGAGAGATAAAAAAGAATCAAGATAGAATGAAAACAGAGCTAGCCACAGTAAGAGAAACTCAGAAGGATATAATCAATAATATTGCACGTCTGGAATTAAAATAAAATGACACAACACTATGTTTGAGAGGCATTTCAGAACATTGGAATAAACAAATCAGAGTTAAGAGGAACCATGGAAAAAGAGGATAGGAAGTCAAGGAATGCTTTCTGATTTTTTGTTAATTTAAATTCTGGGGAAGGAAAGATTTTTCTTTGTTGTATCGTTTTTAGCTCGTTTTTCCTGCTCCACAGAGTAGGACACAAACAAATGGATTCAAGTTTTGTTTTGTTTTTTAAAAAAACAAGACTGACTAAACATGTGGAAGAACTTTTTGACAGCAAGAACTGCTAGTGGATTGGACTCCCTTGGGAGTGCTGGAATTTCCATCCTTTGAGGTTTTCAAGTGAAGTTGGATGGTCATCTGTCATGGATGCTTCACTTGCTATGCCTGCATCACATGGGGTGGAATAGATTGCACCAGGGTTCACTTCCAGCTCCACAATTCTACAATTACGTGATTCTCCCCTGAATGAGTTCTTTGATGGAAAGTGAGAGAGGAGTTATGAGTGAAGCTCTTCCCACATTCCACACACTGATAGGGTTTCTCCCCTGTGTGAATTCTTTGATGAGATGTGAGAGAGCAGCTCTTCCTGAAGCTCTTTCCACATTCAAAGCATTTATATTGTTTCTCCCCTCTATAAATTCTTTGATGGGTATTCAGATGAGCTCTCTGGATGAAGCTCTTTCCACATTCCATGCACTGATAGGGTTTCTCTCCTGTATGAATTTTTTGATGCCTGATGAGATTACAGCTCTTACTAAAGCTCTTTCCACATTCAAAGCAATTATATGGTTTCTGACCGGTATGAATTCTTTGATGGGAAGTGAGGCTGTGGCTGTGACTGAAGCTCTTTCCACATTCCATGCACTGATAGGGTTTCTCCCCTGTATGAATTCTTTGATGTCTAGTGAGATCGGAGCTTGTACTGAAGCTCTTTCCACATTCCACGCACTGATAGGGTTTCTCCCCTGTATGAATTCTTTGATGGGAAGTGAAATGGGAGATATCAGTGAAGCTCTTTCCATATTCCATGCACTGATAGGGTTTCTCCCCTGTATGAATTCTTTGATGTTTAGTGAGATCGGAGCTTGTACTGAAGCTCTTTCCACATTCAATGCACTGATAGGGTTTCTCCCCTGTATGAATTCTTTGATGTCTAGTGAGATCGGAGCTTGTACTGAAGCTCTTTCCACATTCCACGCACTGATAGGGTTTCTCCCCTGTATGAATTCTTTGATGGGAAGTGAAATGGGAGATATCAGTGAAGCTCTTTCCACATTCCATGCACTGATAGGATTTCTCCCCTGTATGAATTCTTTGATGGGAATTGAGAGAGGAGCATGTACTGAAGCTCTTTCCACATTCCACGCACTGATAGGGTTTCTCTCTTGTATGAATTTTCTGATGGAAAGTGAGAGAGGAGCTCTGAGTGAAGCTCTCTCCACATTCCACGCACTGATACGGTCTCTCTCTTGTATGAATTTTATGATGGGAACTGAGATGGGAGCTATCAGTGAAGCTCTTTCCACATTCCAAGCACTGATAGGGTTTCTCCCCTGTATGAATTCTTTGATGTTTAGTGAGATCGGAGCTTGTACTGAAGCTCTTTCCACATTCAATGCACTGATAGGGTTTCTCCCCTGTATGAATTCTCTGATGCCTAGTGAGATTGTAGCTCATACTGAAGCTCTTTCCACATTCCACGCACTGATAGGGTTTCTCTCCTGTATGAATTCTTTGATGGGAAGTGAGATTACGGCTCTTACTAAAGCTCTTTCCACATTCAAAGCAATTATATGGTTTCTCCCCTGTATGAATTCTTTGATGGGAAGTGAGATCGGAGCTATCAGTGAAGCTCTTTCCACATTCCATGCACTGATAGGGTTTCTCCCCTGTATGAATTCTTTGATGGGAAGTGAGAGAGGAGCTCGTACTGAATATCTTTCCACATTCCATGCACCGATAGGGTTTCTTTCGAAAGAAATTTCTTTTATGGGAACTGGAATGGGAGCTCTGACTGCAGCTCTTTCCACATTCCAAATTTTTACGTGCCTTCTCCACTCTGCAGATTGTGTTGTGGTCACCTTTGTTCTTGCTTTCCAATTCATCACAATCTGCAATGGAGAGAAAAAGGGATTAGAGCCTCAGGAACAAATAGAGCCCCCAGTTAGGAAATAATGCACATTAAATTTGTTGTAGAGAAGGCAGTTGGCTGTGTGTTTATTACCTTTGTTATCTGTAAAAACCCAATGTATTTATTATTGGATTCTAATCGATGGTTGAATGTTGCTTTGTTTGAAGTAAGCTACTCATTTTAAGATTTTTGTACTTTTTACATTAGATTAGATTGTTGTTGTAAATTACTTTTTCATGTTTATACCGTAGCACCTCAGGTTACGTAACCATCTGGTTACGTAAACTTCAGCTTATTAAAGTGGCAAATCCATGCGCATGCGCAGAATAGTGATCCTTGGGTTGCGAAAACCTCGGGATCTGGCCGGACCTCCGGAACGGATCCCATTCGCAACCAGAGGTACCACTGTATATGTGTTGGAAGCTTCCCAGATTGGCTGGAGCAACCCAGCCAGATGGTCAGCGTATACATAAAAATTATTATTATTGCTATTATTATCACTGCTAGTACTACCTGAGATTCAGTCAGCCTGGCTCTTCTCTGGGGCAGATGTTGTTTGACCCAGTCATGGCATCCCCTCCATCTCCAGTGTCAGTCATCTCTCTGGTCAATCCAAGACTGACAGCAGCAAAAACAAAAACAGAAAACCTGACAGAAGCTACTTATCTTTCCGAACAACTCTGAAGCTGACATTGAAGATGCCTGGGAGGTTCAGACCAGCCCAGGTGTGGTAGAAGGAGGCAGAACTGGAGGAAGATTGTTCACAGAAAAAACTGTAACCTACTATTTCTTGTGGGGGTGTTAGGTTCCCAGGTGTTGTAGGGGGCGCTGTGAAAATATATGAGGTTTGTCACATAGAGGTATTTCTTGAATTTCCTGGTAGATAGGACGATCCCACAGGGAGGCTTACCAAGAGAGGCCACAATCCCATGATTCTCCTCCATGACATCCTTATGTAGAGCTCTCTGGTCAGGATCCAGCAACGCCCACTCCTCGTCCGTGAAACGAACAGAGACATCTTCAAAGCACACTGGACCCTAAAAGAAAAAGGCAAATGTCCTCCTCTGAGACAGCAAAAATATAATCTGCTACACAATGCTCTGTGGTTTTCTTCCTGTTAACTGCTGTGTTATTTCAATAAGATTGCTTTGCTGCACATTTTAATTATGGGCACCTATTTTAATACTTTAATTGAATTCTTTTATTCTGCATTTTAACTATGGGTATTCGTCTTTTTGCAAATAGGTGGTACTCCACCTTTTGGTTTTCAAATCATTCTGCCTACGCAAGCATTCCAGTTTGCCAGATGGAAGGGTCCACTTTATCCTCTCCTCGTGAGTTGTTCTGTAGAGGTTCCCTTCCAATGCCCTAGAGCCAAATTCAAGGGGTTCATGGGGGCATGGAGAGGGGGAGATGAATCCTACTGGCTGTTACGATATGGATACAACGCAGCTGCAAACTGGCAGCTCGGTGTTTACATCACATGATGTGGCTAGCTATGGGAAAGAATGTTCCAGGGATTTCTCAAAGCTTTGTTCTCTGTTGCGTTTGTAAAGGAAGTTTGAGTCACTTGCTAGAAGGAGATTGAACTGATCGGACATGTTTTCTGTACAACTGAACAGTCAGAAATAAAAGGATGTAAATAGCTTTCTGACTATCTCCTTTCTCTTGCTGGTATGCAAGGAGGGAGGGGGTGTTCATTTTCCACGCTGGGAAATGTCGCCTATCAAGATTTCCCTGGACTGCGGGGATACCAGCCAGAGGAGATCACCGGTAAGAAGCTCCAGGAGCTGGGAGAGAGGCCAGCTTCTCCCGAGGGGGCTAGTTTGCCAACACTGGCAACATTCAGAAGGCTGGTATGACAGAGTTATACGGGCAGGAAATCCCACACTTCACAGCTGGAGTTTACTCTTTATCAGCAAGAACACAATATTCACAGACTTGGCTGAGTTTTGGGCCTTATGAGAACAACAACTCATTCCTTGAGCGTCTTCCTTAACTAAATCAGTTGCCGAGAGTGAAGGCCCCTGGCTCCCCACAGCTTTCCAAGTCCCCTCCTCTCTGGGGTTTCTGGCAAGCGACTGAACAGTGCGCAAGAGTGCAGCCTGCCTTTGCTCCTGGCTCTGAGAGACAAGCAGGGAGGGTGGCTTCTGGCAGATGGAGAGGGAGCCCCCAGTGGCTCCTCCTTCTCCTGACTCACCTCTGCCTCTCAACCTCCCTCCTCCCACTCGCCTCCTCCTCTTCTGCCTCTGATTCTGCACTGCATTCTGCCACAGAGTCTCCCAGCTCACTAAGCCCTGTTACCCCTTCAGCTTCTGACACCTCCTCTTCCCAGGCTTCTCCCTCATCCTCCCTCCACCTCCACTCCTTCGGCTCTGAGCCATCTTCCCTTCCTGGTTCCCAGGCTGCTTCCTCCCACCATTTCTCTGTGCCCAACCAGTCCATGACATTGCTCCATCCCTCGGCCTCTGACCCCACAAGGCAGCTTCCGCTGACCTGATCTGGTGGGGGGTTGGATCCAAGATGGCGTCGTTGGTGGTAGCTCTATTTTGTGCTCCGCGTTGATAATATAGATTTATCAGTATTTTCTAGCACTTTTAAAGCTTTTTTTTTAACTGAGCTTAGTAGTTTTAAACTATTATCTTTTTTTATTAACTGCCAAAGGCCTATTTTTATCCAAAAGAGGTTCGGCAAGCCGCCCTATCTTCACGAAGCTGGTAATTAGCAGACGGGGGAGTCAGCTACTCCTCTGGAAGGACGCCGAGCTTTTTATCCATAAAAAAAAAACAAAAAGGAAGGAACTGAAGCAGCTACAACTCCAAGAAACACAAGGCAAGTTCAACTCGATAATTATTCCAAGGGACTTTTGTTTTTTTTTTCTTTCTTGTTATACTGCCTAGCTACTTTACCGGTTACGCCGTGAGGCTGCTGAATGAGGGAGAAAGACCTAGTTGAATTTTAAAAGAAACAAGTTATAGTATGAAAGCCTAGGACCAGTAATATTTTCCAACATTTTAAATGATTGATACCTCACAAGCCCCGATGTAAATTGCTGGAGAAACTAACAAGTTGAAGAGGTTGGAGAGGTCTAGAGGCAACTTCCACAAATCGGCATTTCTGCTATTGATTACTCCAGCTTAGAACAAAAGATAAGTCGCCGTTAAGCAAGCACCCCCTACCATATATCCATATATACCTATATACCCACTATGGTCCTCACCAGGAAAAAATACAAGGACCAAGGAATCTTGCCTAATTCACCACAGAGCCCGATGGAGCGCCGAAGGAGACAAAGTAAAATTACCAGCTACTTTCCTCAAAAAGACTCGAGTAAGAGAACTCAGAATGAGAGTATTCTAGAGGTAGCTATGCCTTTGCCACTCACAGTGTTGGATTGGTCAACACAGCTAAAGGACTTGCAAACAAACAACAAGAGGACAAACCATCCAACAAATTTGGCCCAAGAACTTGCCATAGCAGAGAATGCTACAAAGGCTAATACAGCCAACACACCTGATGCTAATCCTCATTTGTCACCGCTGGAACCTGGAAGCAACCTTTCAACCCACTGGTTGAAAGCCAATGACAGCGGAACAGAAATGCGGGGTGATTATCTTCAGGAGCAGATATACCAGATTTCTACGGATCTCCTTAACGTCAAAAATTTCTTATCGATAACAAACGGGCTTCTCCTGACCCTAGTGGATAATTTCAAACAACATGTGAGCGCTTCAGTCCAGAATACAAATCCCCTAGCCAGCCCGGATCTACCACTCCCCAGCAAACCCCGGAGGAAAAAAGCCGAGCCTAAGATGAAGAAAAGCAAAAATATGAAAAACCTAAGGCGGCTTAAGACAACTCACCGTACCTGTAAAAAATATTGGCAGAAGCTCTTTAACCTTCTTCCATCCCTTTCTACAAATGGAACAAACAAATCCAACTCGAGTGCCATCAAAGAGACACGTAAAGTAGATACACTCACAAAAGAATCTAAACCAAGCTTTGAAGAACCAACACCGAGCTGGGACAAAGGAACTAATCCATCTACAGTTATACCGCCCCAGAGTCCTCTTATGGCCAGCACAGAATCTGTAGACAGAGGTGAGCTGGCGACCCAAGCTATTGAGGGGAACCACTCCTCTCAAGCTCGACAGATGTTGTCCCAAAAGAGAATGGAGTTTAGTCCTAATCCCACAAAAGCTTGTCTTTGCTAATTACCCTAAACCGCCTAGATTTTATGCAGGGTCGGACCATATAGACCACTTTTTGTCCATCATAAGTGGCATTTTACCGGGGGTAGTAAAAGCAATTGACATAGCCGCTATAGAGTATCTACATCAAGATGATTGCTCGGTACGAGCACTGATTACTTTTTTAGATCATAGTCTGGCCAGCTTTATTTTTAGAGCTAAAAACCTATTCAAAAAAGAAAGAATAGTCCTATTAAGAATATTTGAAAATAGAGCACCTTTAACCTCTCTGATGGGGCCCAAGGGCATAGGAATGGAAGTTCACAAAAGGGAAAAAACCAACCACCAAAACCATCAAAATAGAAAGCATAAGTTCCAGCAGGATCATCTCCATCAAACAGTGCCAAATGAAAAAAAGGAAGCTCCACATCCAACTGGCGTCTGGCCTCTCACGTGTGATAGTGAGGACTCCGTTTTGGAGGAAGAACTCTCACTGATAAAGCGATTCTGGTCACTGCACTCTCCAGCTCAAACTGAGATCCTGAAAAGACTTGATTTACTTCGAAGCAGACTAGAAAAAAAGGATGACCAAGGTGAGACAATGAAGGACCCTTATGTGCAGCCCATATCTCCCAAATGTCTAGTGGATAGGAGGACGGTGGGAGGCACCTTTAAATGTGTAGACGTGGAATTACAATCTGAGCCCCCTGTGATGTACAATAAAGTAAGACCAAATCAAGGTGTGAAATCTCAAAGCGCCTGGCACACCTATCTTAAATTGTCTCCGAATGAATTAGCTTCCCCCCCAACTCCAAAATCTAGCCCCAAATCACCAAGAAGAGAGGATCACTACACTCTCTCCAAGCAGTCATCCTCGAAAAGAGCCAATGGGTGTGTTTTTTTAGACACCAAAGAATTGCTGGACGTGGTGGTGACATAGATCCAGCTCCCCGAAGGGCCCGGGGCCTAAAAGTGCTGTCTTGGAATATCGCGGGTTGGCACGCCAAGAAAAACAACCAACAATTTTTGTGCTATCTTAAGCAATTTGACATCATCTTCTTTCAGGAGACATGGCAGAATGACCCTATATTTCTCAATGGGTATAACTGCCACTACCTGCCTGCCTCTCCATCTTTAAGGGGCGGCAGATCTAGTGGTGGCCTAGCTTGCTTCATTTCCACGGAGCTGGCGCATTCTCTAACAGCCCTACCCAGCTGCAATTCTCTAGCAACAGCCGCTCTACTTAGCTTCAAGAGAACTACTCTTTTGCTGGTCAATGTCTATATTCCCCCAGGCCAAAAAAACCCCGCGGTCAAGGCTATTTGGGCTGAGCTAGAGGCGTTTTTAGAGCCTTTCGAATCTACTTACCCGTCTGCCCTGACTATTGTGTGTGGAGACTTTAACGCTAGAATAGGAACAGATGACAACAGTCTATACACTCACTTCAACCTATTTATGGACCCTGAAGAACAGACGGATATTGGTGCGACACGACTGTCCAAAGATAGAAGAAGTAATTTTTCAGGTCTCTGCTTAGTGCAGGCTGCCAGACGGAGGGAACTGCTGATATTAAACGGCAACATAGAGGGGGATCGCCCCGGGGAATATACCCATTTTTCCAAGGCTGGGGGAAGCGTTATAGATTATATTCTAATCTCAAGATTTGCTCACAGCTCTGTAAGGAAGTTCCAAGTGGGCCACAATACTCTGAGTGATCACCTACCTCTAATTTTAGAGCTTGCAGGTCGGCCTTTTGACTATTCTATTGCCGAGCCACAATATATACCTTCTGTAAATTTGGGTATACCTGCTCCCAAAAGACTCAAATGGTCCCCAATACTGAATGAAAATCTAACCCTCCTTCTTCAGTCAGCGGAGTTAAAGCTTATTCGCTCCGCTATTGTGTCAGGCAATTCAGTAGATGCGATTATGGAACGCTTTAAATTACTTTTGGAAAGATTGAAATCCCATTTAACAACAGTGATACATAGCGCCGCTACAAAGAGGGCAAAGGACGGAGCTAGCTGGTTTGACCTGGAGTGCAGGCAAACAAGGAGACAAATGAGAACAGCCTACCAGAGATATAGGAAATCAGGGACTGCCCTCCTACTTAATGCTTATATTTATCTGAGAAGGTCTTACAAACAATTACTAAGGAGAAAGAAACTGGAAGCTGAAAGAGCCGCATGGCACAGTCTGGTTAAGGCATCGCACGAGAAAGATACTACTTGCTTTTGGCGAACCATATCTGGTCTACTGGACCAGGAGCGTACTAATTCCATCTGTACAGTGGAACCAATGGAGTGGTTGCGCCATTTTCAATCTTTGTTCTATGACCAGGAAGCCCAACACTACAAATTATGTATTCAATTGGAGGACCTACCTCATTGGCCACCAGTAACTGTAAAGGAAGTTGAGAACTTAATCGCACAATTAAAGAACAACAAGGCCCCAGGGAATGACTACATCCCTGCCGAACTTCTGAAGTCCAACATTGGCTGGTGGGCCCCCCTGCTGGTGTCTTTATTTTCTTGGATCGACTCAACGGGTTTACTCCCAGATGGTTGGACTGAGGCAATAGTTATTCCAATCTATAAAAAAGGACCTATGCCAGACCCGGCGAGTTATAGACCAATCAGTCTTCTGCCTATACCCAGCAAACTATATGCCAAACATCTTTATATTAAGCTAACTAGCTGGCTGGAAACTGAAGCTATTCTAGCGGAAGAGCAAGCGGGTTTCAGGCAAGGCAGGTCCACCATAGACCATTGCTTCACCCTAGCCTATTTAATTGACAAATATGCCAAAAAATCCCGTGGGGTGCTATATGCAGCCTTTATCGATCTAAAGGCTGCTTTCGATTCAATTCCACGTGCAAGACTCTGGGATAAATTGAGCACATCAAGTATAGACAAAAGACTATTATTTCTGATCAGCTGTTTATATAAAGACACGGTGCTGCATGTAAGAACTTCGTCAAATGGCCATCTTATAGGACCAGTTCCTGTCTGCAAGGGGGTCAAGCAAGGTTGCATCTTGGCCCCAGTTTTATTCAACTTTTACATCAATGATATGGTTAATTGTTTGTCATCTCCGGACTTCCACGCCCCCAAACTGGCTGACAAATCAATATCAGTACTTTTGTATGCTGATGATGCGATACTCCTATCTCGAACAAGAATAGGCTTAAATAGGCTCATAGGTGAATTTTCAGCATACTGCAGGAGAGAGCAACTGGTAATAAACTATCAGAAAACCAAAATTATGGTTTTTGCAAGGAAACACAGACAGTACAGCTGGAGGATGGATAACCAGACAATTGAACAGGTTAAAGCCTTCAAATATCTGGGTATCGTTTTCCAGTCGACCGGGTCCTGGGATGTCCATCAAAAATGTGCCAAAGAAAAAGCAGCTCAAAGTATTAAGATGCTGTCCCGCTTCTTTTATACGAAGGGGGGCAGATACATCCCAGCAGCCTTTGAAGTTTTTCAAGCAAAACCTCTGGCGCAGTTACTGTATGGGGCACAAATCTGGACGGGGAACCACTGCTCCAGTCTTGAAACTGTTCAGTCTAAATTCCTAAGGCAGATATTCGGCGTCCCCTCCTGTGTTCCAAACGCAGCATTACGACTCGAGGCCTGCCTTCCATCTGTAGAAACTCAGACCTGGCAAAGAACATTCAACTATTGGCTTCGTCTTAATCTAAATCCACCTGGTCTACTGCCTCTAGTAATGCAAGACCCCCACAAAAGCAAGTGGTTCAAAACTGTGCATCAAAAACTTCTTACATGCGGTCTGCATTCACAGTCCCTACTATCAATGGGCCTCATTAAAGCAAAGAGTCTAATAGGCCAGCGCCTGAAAGACATTGAACGGCAAAACAACCTGACTATCTTAAAGAAACTGTGCCCATGGTATACCTACTTTCCCCCTTCTCATTTTGACTCTCCAGCTTCATATTTGTTTAAATTAACCATCCCAAAATACAGACGTGCCTTTACATTGGCTAGATGGGATGTTCTCCCTTCGGCCGTACTCGAAGGTCGCTACCAAAAGACTCCATTTGAAAAACGACTCTGCCCATGTGGAGATGGTAACACGGAAACAGTGTCCCACGTCTTCCTATCCTGCCCCCTTTACAAAGACCTAAGGAATGAGATTATTACTCCACTCATTCTCTCCAACCCCGGCCGTTCACCAGACATCACACTGTATTTCCTCTTATCTGATACGGATAGTCAGACAACAGAGAAGGTCGCGAGGTACATCGAAAGAGCTATGAAATTGAGGGCCACCATCTGAGTGACAGACTTGTTCATCTGACGGACCTCCTTTTGCTTGTTCTTTTCTCCCTTCTATCCTTATTTCTATTTTTAATTCTTGTATAGCTGTGGCCTGTTGGCTTTGCTAATAAAGTTTTGATTGATTGATTGACCTGATCTGGTGCCACAGCCGCTGTTTCACTTCTGCCCCCATGAAAAGATAAATATGGAGGTCTTGTTGGCTTCATTCTTTCATCTGCCTCACAGGAATCCAGGTCCATTTCTGCAAAATGATCCCTTTTCTGTAAGAAAAACAAGGATTCAAAACAGTAAATGAATGATGAGAAATATTAAAAGAGAACGACAAAGACAGAAACTTTAAGGATGATAGATCTCATTCCCAGAAAAAGGATGGGACATCAGCATACCATTTTTGGATGTTCTCCATCCTGTTTGGAGCCTCTTTGGAGTATCCAGAGGAAAGTCTCTTCTCACCTGCTTTCTCTCTGCCTGCTTTCTCTCCTCTGCCTGATTCAGGAGAAAACCTTCGGCCAGGGCCACCGCCTGGGAACTGGTCTCTGCTCCACAGTCCCTCACCCAGCTCTCCATCTCCGGAGGAAGGACAGCCAGGAACTGCTCCAAGATCACCAGGTCCAGCATCTCAGCTTTCGTGTGCCTTTCTGGCTTCAGCCACTGACGGTCAAGGTGGCTGAGTTGGCTGCAAACCTCTTGGGGTCCTTTGGCCTCCTGGCAGCAGAACTGCCTCAATTGCTGGCTCTGCACCTCTGAGCGGAGGGTGTCCACCTCACCCAGGATCTTCTGCACAGAGTTTTCCCAGAATCCCCCACTGCTCCCAGTTTGGATGGCATGGCCTCTTCCTGCTCCAGGGCCAGCTGAGTCTCGCTCATCCATCTGTGCTCTCAGGAAGCCTCTGAGAGATCGGAAGGAACCCTTTGATCTTCTGCCAAGTTCTGTCTGTCTGAATGAGAAACTAGAAAATCCTACAAAGCAAATACATTGTTCTGTTACAAAAGTTGTACAGTATCAGGAGAAGAAAAAGGTTCCCTGAGCAAGCATGGGTGAGTCTGGGAACCAGGGTAGGACTGCACCACAGCCCAGACTCTGAGCTATTTTTCTGAAAAGGAGGAGGAGGGGGGGGGAGGAGGAGGAGGAGTGGGGGGGGGGGGAGATGATGTAGGCCTCCAGAAGGGAGATTGTGGAAATGTGGAGGCAAGCGAAGAGATTAATGCGAGGGGAAGCAGCCTGGTTACTCCTTCCTTCCAGTCAATGCATGAAGTTAGAACTGATTGACAAGGGAGTCATTGGTTCCTAGTGAAAAATGACTAGGAGTGTTGAGTCCGAATCTCCTTTCTTGTAGCTTGAAGCCATTGGTTGGAATCCTGCACCCAGGTGACATGGCTCTCCTATCTCCTCTCCGATCTCCTCTCTTTTCCATGTAAACATACCCAGCTCCTCACAAAGCTTGGCTTGATCTGCTTGGCTGGCCTCCTCTGCCAATAAGGAGAAAGAAAGAAGGGAAACAAAGGAAGAGGTTTGGGAGCAACCATTCAGACACGTTTCCTCTCTTGTGCAATGACGCTGACCCGTGTCACACACAGCAGAAGTCTTACTGATAGCCTTATTTAAAGAAGCCAGATTTCTATCTGCTAGATTTCCCAGGGGGCTCTGAATAATTTTTTTTCTGGAAGGGGGGCGGTAACCTTCTCCCCTCCCCTCCCCCACAACAGATCTAAAGAAAGGAGACAGTTCCTGCCACCTCGCCCCTCCCTGGAAGGACCCCCTGCTCCCTGGGGCTCCCCCCCCCCATGAGCCACCCTCCCCTGCTGCAGCCCTGGGACCCCCCCCCCCCTTATCCCCACTGCACCCTGGGGGGGGGGGAAGAAAGAGACTCACCAGATCCCCGTGGAAGAGAGCAATGCAGCATTTGCAATAGCAGAAAGCAACCCCGCCCCCCCTTGCAGGAAGGGAAGGGAGGGGGTTTTCCTCTGGAGGACCTGGCCCCCCTTTACTTCCTGTCCTCTCTAGGAATGCAGCTCATTTCCCTTTAACCCTTGCCAAGCCGAGTCCACCCTCTTCAGTCCTCTCTGCCTTTTCTCATTTTATTTTTGCTCTTGGTTGGTCTGTGATCCGCTCCCTCCCTTGGCCAGAAACTGGAGGAAGAGGTTGCAGGGAAAAGGGGTTTGCAGGAAGCAAGGAAGCTCCTCCTAGAATGGGAGGGAGCCCCCTGGGTCATCTATTCCAGCCCCCCTGCAAGGCAGGAATCCAACCTCTGCCTAAAAGCCTCCAAGGAAGGAGAGTCCGCCATCTCCCAAGGGATTCTGCTGCTCTTCCCGTCAGAATGTTCTTCCTGCTCTTTAGGCAGCAGAAACTGCTTTCTGGTCCTCTGGGTCCCTTATTCTGGGCAGGAGAAAACAAGCTGGCTCCCTCTTCCATGGGTCAGCCCCCCAGATATTGAGAGGTGGCTCTCAGGTCTCCATCCAGGCAGGTCTCAGCTGAGGGGGGAACAGGAAGACACGCTGTCCCTGCCTCTCCTGGGACTACACATTGCTGAGCTGCAAAATGCAGGAAAGTGCACATTTTGAAGGCTTTGGGTACGTTATGTTAATGGAGAAATCTGAGGGCTCCCTTGGACAAAAAGCAAGGACACCAGCCAGGAATATCAGAGCAAAACAGCAGCCAGTAGGCTTGGTCTTTCTTGAAGACTGTTGAGACAGGACTCCCACCTGCCACCAGCTGCAACAAGATGGAAGCCCCAAACAGCAGAGCCTCCAAACTTTTATCAGCTGCTAATCCCCATGTTACACCCCCCCAAACTACATCACTCATACATCATGAAAGGGGAGGTCTGGTGGCAGTAATCTGAGCATCCTGGACCCTGCCCCATGGTTCTCCTTGCCCTCCACCAAACACCCATCAAGTGTAACAAAAGAGATATTTACATTTCCCTGTTTCCCAGCGAAGTCAATCACACCCTTTTGTCTCCATCTGGGCTTGTTATTTCTGGAACGGCTACCTGTCTGGCACTCAGGTATCAGGATGCCAGGAATCATCACTCAGGTAGAGGGGCTGCTGAGTAGCTGAGCTCACATGTCTAGATGAATTTCTGAAGTTTTCCCAGTGAGCCAGTAGATAAGGTAAAGGTACCCCTGCCTGTACGGGCCAGTCTTTCCAGACTCTAGGGTTGTGCGCTCATCTCACTCTATAGGCTGGGAGCCAGCGCTGTCCGCAGACACTTCCGGGTCACGTGGCCAGCGTGACAAGCTGCATCTGGCGAGCCAGAGCCGCACACGGAAACGTCGTTTCCCTTCCCGCTGGTAAGCGGTCCCTATTTATCTACTTGCACCCGGGGGTGCTTTCAAACTGCTAGGTGGGCAGGCGCTGGGACCGAGCGATGGGAGCACACCTCGCCGTGGGGATTCGAACTGCCGACCATGCGATCGGCAAGTCCTAGGCGCTGAGGTTTTATCCACAGCGCCACCCGCGTCCCGAGCCAGTACATAGATAACTTTATCAGTGAATTCTTACATTTGGTATTGTGCAGCAGAGGCCCTTTGAGCAGATAGGAAGAAACTGTGATGAAGTGCTTTGTGGGGACAAGTCACAAATGTCACAAAAGTGATGGTGCCGATTTTGGTAGTTGGCTGCATGTGCATGATATCTGCTGCAGGGGCAACCCCCCCCCCAAAAAAAAAACTATTCGTAAGTTCCTGCAACAGTTTGCCTTCCAGTGTCTGGCTATACCTCTTGGTTCGTCCTCCAAACTTTGTTGGGGGCTGCGTTCCCCCTCCCAAAGCAGGGACACACTCTTAGCACCCGAACACTGTACCACCTCATTGCTCCTGCCGGGGGTGAGAGAGTCTATATAGTGGCGGGTGAATATTCGGAATATTTGGCCAATTAAGTGAGGCGGGGAATCCCTCAAGGGACGGAGCAGCAGCTGATTTGCTACCTGTGCTATGACACCCTCCTCTCAGCTGAGCAGATGCCCTGGGGGGACCTCAGAAGGGAGGTCTTGTGGCAGGAATCTGAGCATCCTGGACCCTGCACCATGGTTCCCCTTTCCCTCCACCAAACACCCATTGAGTGTAACAAAAGAGATTGCTGGAGGCAGGGGTGGGACCTGTTGGCCCTGAATATCTGGATTGGCCAAGCAGATGAAATGGGCAGAAGCATCTCAGCCAGTGGGAAAGGCAGCCATATTGACTATGGCAAGCATAGGCAAACTCGGCCCTCCAGATGTTTTGCGACTACAATTCCCATCATTCCTGACCACTGGTCCTGTTAGCTAGGGATAATGGGAGTTGTAGTCCCAAAACATCTGGAGGGCCGAGTTTGGGGATGCCTGCACTATGGGTTGTGGACACTCCATCTTTGGCGGTCTTCACATACCTGTCAACTGTCCTGCTTTGAGTGGGACGTCCTGCAATTCCAGAAGCCACCCTGGCTTCTGATTGGCTCCCAGGATGTCCTGTTTTGGCTCCCGTGAATGTGTTGCCCCAAAAGACGCCTATTTTGGGGGGTCCTTGCTCTTGCGTGAGTTACGTGACTCATTCAGGAGCGTGGCCCCAAAAGTCCCAGGTCCCAATTTCCCTCTGCAACATGTTGGAGGGAAGGCAGATTTTGGGAGGACAACTCTCTTCATATTCTATGGCTGTGGGTGACAGGAGAAAGAGTGGACGATGTCAGAATCTTCGGAGGGCCAGCAGAGGAGCCTCCCTTGGATGAATCACCACACCCCCATAGTGGCCGTAAAAGCAGGTGAGCAGTGAGTCTCCCTCAAGTTTTAAAAGGAGTGCTGCATTACTCGGCTGTCTCACAGGATGCTTTTTATTGTGTTTTTATCATTGTTGTTCTGTATTGTGCTTTTAATGTTGTACTTCGCCCTGGGATATTCTGATAAAGGGGGGTATATAAATTGAATAAATACTATTTATTATTATTATTATTATTATTATTATTATTATTATTATTATTATTATTATTTCCCCGCATTCTGGAATGCCAAGTCTTTTTGAGAGAACTGCTGTGGAGCTGAGATGAAGGAGGAGAGACCATTTCCTCTCCACCCAGCAGAGAACTCCAGGAAGACACAACATGAAAGACAGTGCGCTATTTTATTATTTATTTTACAACTCCTGCTTATGTTATATGATGTTATGATGTATTGTAATTTTCATAAAATGTATACATTGCTTGATTGTAAAAACACACAAACACACTCTTTCGTCTCCCATTCTAACAGAATACCGCATGTGCCTTTCAGCAGTTGGAATCTAAGTCTCTCCTGTATTTGCCAAAGGACTCTCTGAAATTCTGATGTTAGCCTGTATCTCCTTTTCGTGTATGTGAAGGAAATGCCCTCTGGGAATTCCCATTTATATCTAATGTCAGCTCTCCTGAGTGCTATTGTTAAATATCTATATTTGGTTCTTCTAAGTCTCAATTTCAGTGGAATCTCTCTAAAGATATCTACTTTCTGTCCGGCAACCACATGATTTGGCTCTGAATCAGATTCTGGAAGGCCTATGTCAGGTAGACGTTACCTTATTACTTCAGCTAAATGTCACAGGATTAAACAAGGTACTACAATAGTATCTTGAGTTACAAACGCTTCAGGTTACATACACTTCAGGCAACAGACTCCGCTATCCCGGAAATGGTACCTCGGGTTAAGAACTTTGCTTCAGGATGAGAACAGAAATCGTGCTCCGGCGGCCCCATTCGCTAAAGTGGTGCTTCAGGTTAAGAACAGTTTCAGGTTAAGAACAGACCTCCAGAACAAATTAAGTACTTAACCCGAGGTACCACTGTACAGGCACAGCTTCTCTTAAACTCCCTCCTCTCATAATCAGTTGTTACACTTCAGGTATCCAGAATAAATGCTAAAAGGCTGAACTCTGTTTCTGCTGCTTCTCTCTCATTCCCTTCCTTAGTTATGACAGGACACCCCAGCTTCCCTCATGGCTTCATACTTTGGTCTGTGAACGAGGGGCCACTTTTCCTCGGTTCCCCTCTCTCTTAGCAATCCCACTCCCAAGGTATTTTCCTTTGTATGCCAGACCCAGGGGATCATCTGAGTCCTTTTTACTGACTCAGAAATCTCCTTTTCCTAGAAAATCTCTCCCCTCCCAAATGGAAGGAGACCCCAGAAGAAGTCTTCCCGTCTGAACACTCTCTCCAGACCCTCAACATGGACTTCCTATCTCAGCTACGACTGTTAATAGAGGAGCTGCCTCACTTCATGAAATTAAAAGCTCGCTCCTTCAAAGTATTAGAGTTCAAAGACCGTGATAAAAATGAAAGAAGAGCAAAGGGAGAACAATATCGTGGTTCTCAAATGATGGATAACATAGGTTACTACAGGAGAAAGAAAATAAAATGATAAGTATAATTAATATTTATTATTTATACCCCGCCCATCTGGCTGGGCTTCCCCCGCTACTCTGGGCGTCTTCAAATAAAATATTAAAATACTAATACATCAAACATTAAAAGCTTCCCTAAACAGGGCTGCCTTCAGATGTCTTCTAAAAGTCTGGTAGTTGTTCTCTTTGACATCTGGTGGGAGGCCGTTCCACAGGGAGGGTGCCACTACCAAGAAGGCTGTCTGGCTGGTTCCTTGTAACTTAGATTCTCGCAGTGAGGTAACTTCCAGAAGGCCCTCGGTGCTGGACCTCAGTGTCTGGGTAGAACTTCAAAGGTAGCCCCATGTAGAGCGCATTGCAGCAGTCCAAGCGGGAGATAAGCAGAGCATGCACCACTCTGGCGAGGCAGTCCGCAGGCAGATAGGGTCTCAGCCTGCATACTAGATGGAGCTGGTAAAAAGCTGCCCTGGACACAGATTTGACCTGTGCATTCATGGACAGCTGTGAGTCCAAAATGACTCCCAGGCTGAACACAGCCCAGGGGGGAGGAGCGGAACCACTGTATGACAGTGCCCCCAGCTTCCAACCCCTCAAGACGGTCCAGAAGGATGTTATGCTCGATGGTATCAAATGCCGCTGAGAGATCCAGCAGAACTAGGAAACAGCTCTCAGCTTTGTCCCTAGCCCGCCAGAGATCATCAACCAGTGCGACCAAGGCAGTTTCAATTCCCATGTTGAGGCCTGAATCCCATCTGGAAGAGATCTAAATGGTCTGCTTCCTCCAGGCATGCCTGGAGTTGTTCAGCAACCACTCGCTCAATCACCTTGCCCAAGAATGGAGGATTTGAGACTGGGCGATAGTTGGCCATCGTGGCCGCATCTAAAGATGGTTTTTTAAGAAGTGGTTTGATAACCGCCTCTTTCAGCGGGTCTGGGAAGGCTCCCTCATGGAGGGAAGCATTCACCACCCCACGAAGCCCATCGCACAGCCCTTCTCTTTTATAAGCCAGGATGGACAAGGATCAAGGAGACAAGTGGTTGGTTTCACTCGTCCAAGCAGCCTGTCCACATCCTCGGGGGGCACACTCCCGCCCTGCTCCCACGGTGGAGTCTACATCTGCACGAATCGGAGCGACTTTGTCTGCAAAAAACTTTGCAAAATCATTGCAGGAGATGTGGCCTGTAGTGGGCCCTAATGGAGCAGGTGGTTGCTAAATTGTGAACCACCTGAAAGAGTCTCCTGCTGCTGTTTTCCACAGATATAATACCACCCTGCAGAGGGTAAGGTTCGCAGAGAAGTCCAGTTGCACCAGGAAGTGATTTGACCATGGCACTTCTTTAGTTTCGCTTTCACTTAGTATCAGATCACCAACACCCACAGAGGTGAACACCAGGTCTAAGGCATGTCCACGGCTATGAGTTGGGCCAAACATATTCAGGGAAAGCCCCATGGACGCCATGCTTTCCATGAAGTCCCAAGTGGCCCCTTGTAAGGTCGTGTCGGCGTGGATGTTAAAATCCCCTAGGACAAACAAACTAGGTGTCTCCAGGAGAACATCCGCCATGACCTGGAGCAGCTCGGGCAGGGAATCCTTGGTGCAGTGGGGAGTTCGGTACACCAAAAGGAATCCTGTACTGTCCCTATTGCCCAACTTCCAGAACATGCACACGAGAACTGGGTCTTCCCAATAGGACGTCTGCTCCACAGGGTAGGACACAAACCAATGCCTTCAAGTTTTATTTTTTTAAAAAAAAGGACTGACTAAACATGCAGAAGAACTTTTTGATAGCAAGAGCTCTTAGTGGATTGTAGTCCCTTGGGAGTGCTGGAATTTCCATTCTTTGAGGTTTTCAAATGAAGTTGGATGGTCATCTGTCATGGATGCTTTACTTGCTATGCCAGCATCACAAGAGGTGGAATATATTGCACCAGGGATCACTTCAAGCTCGAAAATTCTACACTTCTGTGATTCTCCTCTGTATGAATTCTTTGATGGTAAGTGAGACTGGACTTTTGACTGAAGCTCTTTCCACATTCCGCACACTGATAGGGTTTCACTCCTGTATGAATTCTTTGATGTGAAGAGAGATTGAAGCTCATACTGAAGCTCTTTCCACATTCAATGCACTGATAGGGTTTCTCCCCTGTATGAATTCTTTGATGGGAAGTGAGATTGGAGCTCTGACTGAAGCTCTTTCCACATTCCATACACTGATAGGGTTTCTCCCCTGTATGAATTCTTTGATGTTTAGTGAGATCGAAGCTGCTACTGAAGCTCTTTCCACATTCCACACACTGAGAGGATTTCCCCCCTGTATGAATTCTTTGATGCTTAGTGAGAGAGGAGCTGCTACTGAAGCTCTTTCCACATTCCACACACTGATAGGGTTTCTCCCCTGTATGAATTCTTTGATGGGAAGTGAGATGGGAGCTCATACTGAAGCTCTTTCTACATTCCACACACTGATAGGGTTTCTCCCCTGAATGAATTCTTTGATGGGAAGTGAGTTTGGAGCTATCAGTGAAGCTCTTTCCACATTCCACACACTGATAGGGTTTCTCCCCTGTATGAATTCTTTGATGTTTAGTGAGATCGGAGCTTCTACTAAAGCTCTTTCCACATTCCACACAGCGAAAGGGTTTCTCCCCTGTATGAATTATCTGATGGGAAGTGAGACTAGAGCTCATACTGAAGCTCTTTCCACATTCCATGCACTGATACGGTTTCTCCCCTGTATGAATTCTTTGATGGGAAGTGAGGTGGGAGCTCATACTGAAGCTCTTTCCACATTCCACACACTGATAGGGTTTCTCCCCTGTATGAATTCTTTGATGTTTAGTGAGATCGGAGCTCATACTGAAGCTCTTTCCACATTCCACACACTGATAGGGTTTCTCCCCTGTATGAATTCTTTGATGTTTAGTGAGATCGGCGCTTCTACTGAAGCTCTTTCCACATTCCATGCAGCGAAAGGGTTTCTCCCCTGTATGAATTATTTGATGGGAGGTGAGATTGTAGCTCATACTGAAGCTCTTTCCACATTCCATACACTGATAGGGTTTCTCCCCTGTATGAATAGTTTGATGTTTAGTGAGATTGTAGCTCATACTGAAGCTCTTTCCACATTCCACACACTGATAGGGTTTCTCCCCTGTATGAATTCTGTGATGGGAAGTGAGACTTTGGCTGTGACTGAAGCTCTTTCCACATTCCACACACTGATAGGGTTTCTCCCCTGTATGAATTCTTTGATGTTTTGTGAGATTGGAGCTGCTACTGAAGCTCTTTCCACATTCCACACACTGATAGGGTTTCTCCCCTGTATGAATTCTTTGATGGGAAGTGAGAGAGAAGCTCTGACTGAAGCTCTTTCCACATTCAATGCACTGATAGGGTTTTTTTCCAATGAGATTTTGTTGATGGGAACTGGAATGGGAGCTCTGACTGCAGCTCTTTCCACATTCCAAATTTTTACTTGCCTTCTCCACTCTGCAGATTGTGTTGTGGTCACCTTTGTTCTTGCTTTCCAATTCATAACAATCTGCAATGGAGAGAAAAAGGAATTAGAGTCTCAGGAACAAATGGATTTATTATTGGATTCTAATCATTGGTTGAATGTTGCTTTGTTTGAAGTAAGTTACTCATTTTATAAATTTTGTACCTTTTGTAAAATTTTTGTACTTTTTTCGTTGGATTATATTGTTGTTATTATTTTTTTTGGAATAATTTTTTATTAGGATTTTTTTTCAAAGGTTACAGAAAAAAAGATATAAATCAAAACAGAACAATCAAAAAAGAAAAAGAAAGAACAATATATAAATAACAAACATCATCCAAGAACAAAAAAACAAGAAAAAAACAAGTCAAGCCTTTACATCACTTGCTTTCATTCGCTTACTTCCTTGACCTCCTCGCACCTCCCATTTTTGTATTCTACTTCAGTTAGATATTTCAGCAAATCCTTTCCAGCTTTGTTGGACTCGATGGCCCTTGTGGTCTCTTCCAACTCTATGATTCTATGATTCTATCTTAATAATTTATCTTAATATACTGTGATTTTGCATTCTCTTCTTTAACCAATTCATTTTTGCTTAATCCTTCATATCTTTTCTGCTAAAACCAGATAATTTTATTCCAACATCTTTCTAACATTCCTTAATTTTACAATATTTCTGAAGATAAACTTTAATTTTTTTCCAATTAGATTGTTGTTATTATTACCCTTGGATTATATAAACATCAGCTTATGAAATGACAAATCCATGTGCAGTGATCCTTGGGTTGCGAAAACCTCAGGATCTGGCCGGACATCCGGAACGTATCCCATTCGCAACCAGAGGTACCACTGTATATGTGTTGGAGGCTTCCCAGATTGGCTGGGGCAACCCAACCAGATGGTCAGGGAATAAATAAAAATTCTTATTATTACTATGACTATCACTGCTAGTGCTACCTGAGATTCAGTCAGCCTGGCTCTTCTCTGGGGCAGATGTTTTTTGGCCCAGTCATGGCATCCCATCCATCTCCAGTGTCAGTCGTCTCTTTGGTCAACCCAAGACTGACAGCAGCAAAAACAAAAACAGGAAACCTGACAGAAGCTACTTATCTTTCCTAACAACTCTGAAGCTGACATTTAAGATGCCTGGGCAGTTCAGATGAGCCCAACTGTGGTAGAAGGAGGCAGAACTGGAGGAAGATTGTTCACAGAAAAAACTGTAACCTACTATTTCTTGTGGGGGTGTTAGGTTCCCAGGTGTTGTAGGGGGCGCTGTGAAAATATATGAGATTTGTCACATAGAGGTATTTTTTGAATTTCCTGGCAGATAGGACGATCCCACACGGAGGCTTACCAAGAGAGGCCACGATCCCCCAATTCTCCTCCATGACGTCCTTATGCAGAGCTCTCTGGTCAGGATCCAGCAACTCCCACTCCTCGTCCGTGAAACGGACAGCGACATCTTCAAAGCACACTGGACCCTAAAAGAAAAAGGGAAATTTCCTCCTCTGAGACAGCAGAAATATGATCTGCTACACAATGCTCTGTTTTTTCCTTCTTGTTATTCCTCTTATTATGCTGTGTTATTTCAATAGCATTGCTTTGCTGCACATTTTAATTATGGGCACCTATTTTAACGCTTTAATTGAATTCTTTTATTCTGCATTTTAAGTGTGGGTATTCGTCTAATTGCAAATAGGTGGTACTCCAGCTTATGTTTACGTTTTTCTGCCTACGCAAGCGTTCCAGTTTCCCCGATGGAAGGATCCACTTTCTCCTCTCCTCCTGGGTTGTTCTGGGGAGGTTCCCTCCCAATGCCCTATAGCCAAATTCAAGGGGTTCATGGGGGCATGGAGAAGGGGAGGAATGGGGGGCAGGCCCCATTTTGCAGCAGATAGGGCTGGCTAGGTGAATCCTGAACACTATTTGTTATCGTCTGTCCGCTGCTTAGAAGCCTATTTTAGCACTCATTGATGAATATAGAAATACAAGAAGCCTAGTTTGGATGGCCATCTGTCTTGGAGGATCTAGCTGAGACTCCTGCAATGCAGGGGGTGGGACTTGATGACCCTTGGGGTCCCTTTCAACTCTAGGATTCCATAAAAACTGCAACTACAGATGAATCCTACTGTCAACATTCAGAAGGCTGGAGTCACAGAGTTATGTGGGCAGGAAATCCCACAGTTCACAGCTGGAGTTTACCCTTTATCAGCAAGAACACGATGTTCACAGACTTGGCTGAGTTTGAGGCATAATGAGAACAGCAGCTCATTCCATGAGCCTCTTCATCCACAAAAGCAGTTGCTGAGAGTGAAGGCCCCCGGCTCCCCACAGCTTTCCAAGTCCCCACCTCTCTGGGGTTTCTGGCAAGCGATTGAACAGCGTGCCAGTGTGCAGCCTGCCTTTGCTCCTCCATGTTAGACCTCTCTTGGCTCTGAGAGACAAGCAGGGAGGGTGGATTCTGGCAGAAGGAGAGGGAGCCCCCGGTGGCTCCTCCTTCTCCTGACTCACCTCTGCCTCTCGACCTTCCTCTCCCACTCACTTCCTTCCTCTTCTGCCTCTGATTCTGCGCTGCATTCTGCCACAGAGTCTCCCAGCTCACTAAGCCCTGTTTCCCCTTCAGCTTCTGACACCTCCTCTTCCCAGGCTTCTCCCTCTTCTCCCTCTGACCGCTCATCCTTCCTCCACCTCCACTCCTTCGGCTCTGAGCCATCTTCCCTTCCTGGTTCCCCGGCTGCTTCCTCCCACCATTCCTCTGTTCCCAACCAGTCCATGACACTGCTCCATCCCTTGGCCTCTGTCCCCACAAGGCAGCTTCCCCTGACCTGATCTGGTTCCACAGCTGCTGCTTCCCTTCTGCCCCCATGAAAAGGCGGATCAGGAGGTCTTGCCGGCATCATTCTTTCACCTGCAAAAGAAAAAAAGGTAAGCAGGATGCCAGGAGTGCCTGCTTCTCTCACAGAGGAAACAGGACATCTTTAACTACAGATGGGCTTTGAGAAAGCCTTACCTGCTGAGGGCAGTTGAAGGTTTGTGCCCATTTCATGTTAGGTGTGCAGAAATACATCTCCCCTCCTCTGAACCCTTGTTCCCAACCCCCACCCCTCCAAAAAAAGAAAAACAAGATGAAAAGAACCCTCAGATGAGTTGGAAAACCAACAGAACAAGACCAAATGGAGAAAAGCCACCTTCCTCCTTACCCAGTGGCCTCTCTCTGGTGTCCAACGGAGGCCTCTCTGCCTCACAGGAATCCAGGTCCATTTCTGCAAAATGATCCCTTTTCTGAAAGAACAAGAATTCAAAACAGTAAATGAAAGGTGAGAAATATTAGAAATATTAGAAAGAGAACGCAAAGACAGATACTTTAAGTGTGTCAGACCTCATTCCCCGAAAACGGATGGGCCATCAGCAGACCATTTTTGGATGTTCTCCATCCTGTTTGGAGCTCCTTGGGAGTATCCAGAGGAAAGTCTCTCTCACCTGCTCTCTCTCCTCTGCCTGACTCAGGAGGAAACCTTCGGCCAGGGCCACTGCCTGAGAACTGGTCTCTGCTCCACAGTCCCTCACCCAGCTCTCCATCTCCGGGGGAAGGACAGCCAGGAACTGCTCCAAGATCACCAGGTCCAGCATCTCAGCTTTCGTGTGATTTTCTGGCTTCAGCCACCGATGATCAAGGTGGTAGAGTTGGCTGCAAACCTCTCGGGGCCCTTTGGCCTCCTGGAAGCAGAACTGCCTCAACTGCTGGCTCTGCACCTCTGAGCGGAGAGTGTCCTCCTCACCCAGGATCTTCTGCACAGAGTTTTCCAAGAATCCCCCACTGCTCCCAGTTTGGATGGCATGGCCTCTTCCTGCTCCAGGGCCAGCTGTGTCTCGCTCATCCATCTGTGCTCTCAGGAAGCCTCTGAGAGATCGGAAGGAACCCTTTGATCTTCTGCCAAGTTCTGTCTGTCTGAATGAGAAACTAGCAAATCCTACAAAGCAAATACATTGTTCTGTTACAAAAGTTGTACAGTATCAGGAGAAGAAAAAGGTTCCCTGAGCAAGCATGGATGAGTCTTGCAGGGAACCAGGGTAGGACTGCACCACAGCCCAGACTCTGAGCTATCTTTCTAAGAAGGAGGAGGAGGGGGGGGGGAGGAGGAGGAGGCCTCTAGAAGGGAGATTGTCGAAATGTGGAGGCAAGCGAAGAGATCAATGCGAGGCGAATCAGCCTGGTTGCTCCTTCCTTCCAGTCAATGCATGAAATCAGAACTGACTGACAAGGGAGTCATTGGTTCCTAGTGAAAAATGACTACGTGTGTTGAATCTGAATCTCCTTCCTTGTAGCTTGAAGCCATTGGTTGGAATCCTGCGCCCAGGTGATATGGCTCTCCTAAAGGCCGGCCTCACTATACACTGCCTTTGTTGATCTAAAAGCAGCCTTTGATACAGTCTCCAGAACCAGACTCTGGGACAGGGTACCTACATAGAATTAAGAGCTTCTGCTCTTAATTCAGGCACTGCACGCAAACACGGCTCTTAGAGTCAGGTGTAGCCGCCTAGGACACCTAACGGACCCTATTAAAACCTCTAAAGGAGTCAGGCAAGGGTGCCTATTGGCCCCTCTAACATTCAATTTCTATCTAAATAATTTAGTATCTGCACTCCATGACTCATAACTCCACCCTCCGAAGCTTGCAAATCGGCATATTTCGGTCCTGCTATGTGCCAATGATGCAGTGATTTTATCTAGAACCCCCATTGGACTCAAAAGAGCACTAAGAAAGCTTGCAGCATACTGTGAATTTGAATGTCTCAAAATCAACTATCAAAAGACCACGATACTTGATTCTGGGGGAAAGCCAAAGCTTAAAAGTTGGGAACTCCAAGGCCATAAATTAGAACAAGTCACAAACTATATCTAGGAATGGTGGTACAGGCCTCAGGAGCTAACAAACTATACATAAACTCCATCGGGAGTTCAGCGGAAAAACCTGCAAATTGATGAAAGTGGAGGCTAGCATCTGCCTTACAAGCCTGGTAGATGAAGGGAATGCAGTGGATTTAGCCTACCTTGATTTCAGCAAGGCATTTGACAAGGTGCCCCATGATATTCTTGTATTTACCAGAAGCTGGTAAAATGCAGTCTTGACTATGCTACCACTCAGTGGATTTGTAACTGGCTGACTGACCGAACCCAAAGGGTGCTCATCAATGGTTCCTCTTCATCCTGGAGAAGAGTGACTAGTGGGGTGCCACAGGGTTCTCTCTTGGGCCCGGTCTTATTCAACATCTTTATCAACGACTTGGATGATGGACTCAAGGGCATCCTGATCAAATTTGCAGGAGACACCAAACTGGGAGGGGTGGCTAACACCCCAGAGAACAGGATCACACTTCAAAACGACCTTGACAGATTAGAGAACTGGGCCAAAACAAACAAAATGAATTTTAACAGGGAGAAATGTAAAGTATTGCACTTGGGCAAAATAAATGAGAGGCACAAATACAAGATGGGTGACACCTGGCTTGAGAGCAGTACATGTGAAAAGGATCTAGGAGTCTTGGTTGACCACAAACTTGACATGAGCCAACAGTGTGACGCGGCAGCTAAAAAAACCAATGCAATTCTGGGCTGCATGAATAGGAGTATAGCATCTAGATCAAGGGAAGTAATAGTGCCACTGTATTCTGCTCTGGTCAGACCTCACCTGGAGTACTGTGACCAGTTCTGGGCAACACAGTTCAAGACGGACACTGACAAACTGGAACGTGTCCAGAGGAGGGCAACCAAAATGGTCAAAGGCCTGGAAACGATGCCTTATGAGGAACGGCTAGCAGTAAAACTAGCTAAAATGTACAAAACATGTAATAAGTGTTGAAATGTAAAGAAAAAATTGTCTAAAGGGAATAGAAAGAAAGATATAAATATTGTCAATATAAAATTAAGAAATGCGTAACTTAAATTATAACTACGGATGATTTACGGATAAGCTGGAGGAAGTCCTAAAAAGGAATAAGCTGTGAAATTTTGATGTGAAACTAATATGTTGTTTTGTGTGGGTTTTTTTCCTTCGATGTAAATTAATAAAAATTTATTTCAAAAAAAAAAAGGAAATGTAAAGAAAAAGAAGGGACATTCTATCATATGTGGTGGGAGTGTAAAACGGTGAAAGGCTTCTGGGAAATGATATATAATGAACTGAAAAATATGTTGAAATATACGTTTATTAAGGAACCGGAGGCCTTCTTATTGGGATTGGTAGGAAATGAGATAAGTAAGAAAGACTGTAAACTTTTCCAATACGCAGTTACAGCAGCGAGAATACTTCTGGCCCATAAATGGAAACAGGAAGAGTTACCGACGGTGGAAGAATGGAGACTGAAATTGACTGATTATGCAGAACTGGACAAACTAACAGGGAAGATCCGATATCAACGAGACCAAAAGTTCATCGAGGACTGGGGAAGATTTACAGATTATCTGAAAGGCATATGTGATGAACAGATAACGTTTGTTGGTTTTCAAGAGACTGTGAAAAACAGAGGAATAATGTTAAAAAGAAAATAAGAGGAGGGAAGGAGATATCTAAAGGCAATACTAAGTTAAGAAATGCGTTAATAATATTGATGCAAACGAAAGATCGGCAGAGGAGCTGAGGGAAGTCAAAAAAAAGAGATGAATGTGTGATAAAATATGAATAGATTGTATAAAAAATGGTTGTTGTTTTTTTTCTTTTGTGGAAAATGAATAAAAATATTTTTTTTAAAAAAGGAGTGTGGTGGAGTCTCCTTCTTTGGAGGTCTTTAAGCAGAGGCTTGACAACCATATGTCAGGAGTGCTCTGATGGTGTTTCCTGCTTGGCAGGGGGTTGGACTCGATGGCCCTTGTGGTCTCTTCCAACTCTATGATTCTATGATCAATCTACAAATGGCTGAAATTGAATCTGCTACCCCGAGGGTT
Organism: Podarcis gaigeae; assembly: GCF_964106915.1. Lineage (NCBI taxonomy): Eukaryota > Metazoa > Chordata > Lepidosauria > Squamata > Lacertidae > Podarcis > Podarcis gaigeae. Next base: position 106,718,949 of record NC_139677.1, read on the forward strand.
TTGCCCCTCAAGCTCTTCTAAGTCTGGGCTTGGGCCAGGCCAAAGCTACAGTCAGGCTAAGAATATTAGACACCAAGAGACAACAGGACTGCGCAAGGTGCCCCAACCATAAAATTGGAGAAATCGAAAAATATATAGCCGCACCGGCAGAATATCTCTTCTTTCTCACATCTAGAAATGCAAGAAGGGCCTTTACGCTCGCCAGAAGCTCGGCTCTTCCATCGCTGGTCCTGGATGGAGCCTTTAGAAAAGTCCCGTATGCTCAGAGACTTTTCACCTGCCCATTGGGAGAGATAGGCAGCCAAAACACTTGTTCTTTAGACGTCCCTTTTACAAAGAGGCACGTCGTAAGACCATTGGTCCCCTGCTGGTCAGGCTCGCTGACCTCCCGCAAATGCAAAAATTAGACCTTTTCCTGTTAGGCAAAGATCAGAAGATGACCTGGATGGTGGCCAGATTCTGTGTACAGATCTGTAGGCGCAGACCATCTCCCACCTCAAAATAGTCCGTCATGAAAATCCCCAAACTCGGTTTCATGGGTGACTCTGAGTCAACTCCCTGGGATAGTTTGTTGGTGTACATTGTTTTTAAATTTGTTGTTGTACACAAATTGCCTGTTTTACTTCTGTGACTGTACCCCCAAGTGTTTTTTATAAGCTGCTCTCTGACCGTAATAAATTATCTAATCTGACATGGCTCTCCTGTCTCCTCTCTGTCTCCTCTCTTTCCCATGTAAACATACCCAGCTCCTCATAAAGCTTGGCTTGATCTGCTTGGCTGGCCTCCTCTGCCAATAAGGAGAAAGAAAGAAGGGAAACAAAGAAAGAGGTTTGGGAGCAACCATTCATACACGTTTCCTCTGTTGTGCAATGACGCTGACCCCTGTCACACACAGCAGAAGTCGGACTGATAAGCTTCTTTACAGAAGCTAGATTTCTATCTTCAATTCAAAATCCTTTATTAGGCATAGGACACCACACATCGACAAACAACATATACAAACTGTATATCATACGGGTACAGCAAACACAATTTATCCTAGTCCTATTCTTAACTCCCAGAAATTAATCAATTTACATGAATAATTTAATACAATTTAATATAAAATAATAATACAACACAGCAACGTCACCTACCATTAGAAACCACTAAGTCCCCTTATCATGGCCCATTCTTTCATCATGGACAGCTCTTAAAAATTCGGCCACTATTAAAGTAATTTGATCATCGCTGTCCGCCAGCATGTCCTGGACCGCTGGTTGAGTACAAATCTGTTTATTGAATTTTAGGGCCTCATATAATTGTATTCTGGCATAACTGCCAAAATCACAGGAGAAAAATATATGTTCTAGAGTATCGAGTTCCTTTTTCCTGCATTTGCAGAGACGCTCAGATTCTGGGATAGCTAAATATCTTCCTCTCACTACCACCGAGGGAAACATGTTAAATCTGACCAAAATAAACAGCCTACACAATTCATGTTTCTTCAGATTTGTCATGTATCCCTTTTGGAAATCTCTACACAAAGGGAGATTTAAGTGAATAGGAGAGCAGGTGCTGTGCTTTGCAACCTCAAGCATTTCAATCTGCTGGATTTCCCAGGGGGCTCTGAATAATTGCTTTTCTGGAAGGGGGCGGTAACCTCCCCCCCCCCCCCAAGATCTAAAGGAAGGAGACAGTTCCTGCGACCTCGCCCCTCCCTGGCAGGACCCCCTGCTCCCTGGGACCCCCCCACACCTTCTCCCCACTGCACCCTCCTGGGGGGGGGAGAGAGCAGACTCACCAGATCCCAGGAGAGGATTGCCCTTCCCAAAGGAGTAAGCAGCGTCTTTATACAAATGCAGAATATAGAGTCCTGTAGTTGCAAACCTCGCGCAACCTCGCCCCTCCCTGGCAGGACCCCCTGCTCCCTGGGGCTCCCCCCCCCATGAGCCACCCTCCCCTGCTGCAGCCCTGGGACCCGCCCCCCCTTCTCCCCACTGCACCCTGGGGGGGGGAAGGAAGAGACTCACCAGATCTCCGTGGAAGAGAGCAATGCAGGATTTGAAATAGCAGAAAGCAACCCCCCCTTACAGGAAGGAGAGGGAGGGGCTTATGTTCTGGAGGACCTGGCCCCCATTTACTTCCTGTCCTCTCTAGGAATGCAGCTCAGTTCCCTTTAACCCTTGCCAAGCCGAGTCCACCCTGCTCAGTCCTCTCTGCCTTTTCTCTCCTGCATTGCACAATCCCAGAGATGCTCATTTTATTTTTGCTCTTGGCTGGTCTGTGATCCGCTCCCTCCCTTGGCCAGAAACTGGAGGAAGAGGTTGCAGGGAAAAGGGGTTTGCAGGAAGCAAGGAAGCTCCTCCTAGAATGGGAGGGAGCCCCCTGGGTCATCTATTCCAGCCCCCCTGCAAGGCAGGAATCCAACCTCTGCCTAAAAGCCTCCAAGGAAGGAGAGTCTGCCATCTCCCAAGGGATTCTGCTGCTCTTCCCGTCAGAATGTTCTTCCTGCTCTTTAGGCAGCAGAAACTGCTTTCTGGTCCTCTGGGTCCCTTATTCTGGGTGCTCCCCTCTAGGGCAGGAGAAAACAAGCTGGCTCCCTCTTCCATGGGTCAGCCCCCCAGATATTGAGAGGTGGCTCTCAGGTCTCCATCCAGGCAGGTCTCAGCTGAGAGGGGAACAGGAAGACACGCTGTCCCTGCCTCTCCTGGGACTACACATTGCTGAGCTGAAAAATGCAGTAAAGTGCACATTTTGAAGGCTTTGGGCATGTTATGTTAATCGAGAAATCTGAGGGCTCCCTTGGACAAAAAGCAAGGACACCAGCCAGGAATATCAGAGCAAAATAGCAGCCAGTAGGCTTGGTCTTTCTTGAAGACTGTTGAGACAGGACTCCCACCTGCCACCAGCTGCAACAAGATGGAAGCCCCAAACAGCAGAGCCTCCAAACTTTTATCAGCTGCTAATCCCCATGTTACACCCCCCCAAACTACATCACTCATACATCATGAAAGGGGAGGTCTGGTGGCAGTAATCTGAGCATCCTGGACCCTGCCCCATGGTTCTCCTTGCCCTCCACCAAACACCCATCAAGTGTAACAAAAGAGATATTTACATTTCCCTGTTTCCCAGCGAAGTCAATCACACCCTTTTGTCTCCATCTGGGCTTGTTATTTCTGGAACGGCTACCTGTCCAGCACTCAGGTATCAGGATGCCAGGAATCATCACTCAGGTAGAGGGGCTGCTGAGTAGCTGAGCTCACATGTCTAGATGAATTTCTGAAGTTTTCCCAGTGAGCCAGTAGATAAGGTAAAGGTACCCCTGCCTGTACGGGCCAGTCTTTCCAGACTCTAGGGTTGTGCGCTCATCTCACTCTATAGGCTGGGAGCCAGCGCTGTCCGCAGACACTTCCGGGTCACGTGGCCAGCGTGACAAGCTGCATCTGGCGAGCCAGAGCCGCACACGGAAACGTCGTTTCCCTTCCCGCTGGTAAGCGGTCCCTATTTATCTACTTGCACCCGGGGGTGCTTTCAAACTGCTAGGTGGGCAGGCGCTGGGACCGAGCGATGGGAGCACACCTCGCCGTGGGGATTCGAACTGCCGACCATGCGATCGGCAAGTCCTAGGCGCTGAGGTTTTATCCACAGCGCCACCCGCGTCCCGAGCCAGTACATAGATAACTTTATCAGTGAATTCTTACATTTGGTATTGTGCAGCAGAGGCCCTTTGAGCAGATAGGAAGAAACTGTGATGAAGTGTTTTGTGGGGACAAGTCACAAATGTCACAAAAGTGATGGTGCCGATTTTGGTAGTTGGCTGCATGTGCATGATATCTGCTGCAGGGGCAACCCCCTCAAAAAAACCATACATAAATTCCTGCAACAGTTTGCCTTCCAATGTCCGGCTATACCTCTTGGCTCATCCTACAAACTTTGCTGGGGGGCTGTGTTCCCCCTCCCAAAGCAAGGACACACTCTTAGCACCCGAAAGCTGTACCACCTCATTGCTGCTGCCGGGGGTGTGAGGGTTTATATAGTGGTGGGTGATGCCCTTTTGGAATATTTGGCCAATTAAGTGAGGCAGGGAATCCCTCAAGGGACGGAGCAGCAGCTGATTTGCTACCTGTGCTATGACACCCTCCTCTCAGCTGAGCAGGTACCCTGGGGGGACCTCAGAAGGGAGGTCTTGTGGCAGGAATCTGAGCATCCTGGACCCTGCACCATGGTTCCCCTTTCCCTCCACCAAACACCCATTGAGTGTAACAAAAGAGATTGCTGGAGGCAGGGGTGGGACCTGTTGGCCCTGAATATCTGGATTGGCCAAGCAGATGAAATGGGTAGAAGCATCTCAGCCAGTGGGAAAGGCAGCCATATTGACTATGGCAAGCATAGGCAAACTCGGCCCTCCAGATGTTTTGCGACTACAATTCCCATCATTCCTGACCATTGGTCCTGTTAGCTAGGGATAATGGGAGTTGTAGTCCCAAAACATCTGGAGGGCCGAGTTTGGGGATGCCTGCACTATGGGTTGTGGACACTCCATCTTTGGCGGTCTTCACATACCTGTCAACTGTCCTGCTTTGAGTGGGACGTCCTGCAATTCCAGAAGCCACCCTGGCTTCTGATTGGCTCCCAGGATGTCCTGTTTTGGCTCCCGTGAATGTGTTGCCCCAAAAGACGCCCATTTTGGGGGGTCCTTGCTCTCGCGTGATTTACGTGACTCATTCAGGAGCGTGGCCCCAAAAGTCCCAGGTCCCAATTTCCCTCTGCAACATGTTGGAGGGAAGGCAGAGTTTGGGAGGACAACTCTCTTCATATTCTATGGCTGTGGGTGACAGGAGAAAGAGTGGACGATGTCAGAATCTTCGGAGGGCCAGCAGAGGAGCCTCCCTTGGATGAATCACCACACCCCCATAGTGGCCGTAAAAGCAGGTGAGCAGTGAGTCTCCCCCCAAGTTTTAAAAGGAGTGCTGCATTACTAGGCTGTCTCACAGGATGCTTTTTATTATGTTTTTATCATTGTTGTTCTGTATTGTGCTTTTAATGTTGTACTTCGCCCTGCGATATTCTGATAAAGGGGGTATATAAATTGAATAAATATTATTATTATTATTATTATTATTATTATTATTATTATTTCCCTGCATTCTGGAGTGCCAAGTCTTTTTGAGAGAACTGCTGTGGAGCTGAGATGAAGGAGGAGAGACCATTTCCTCTCCACCCAGCAGAGTTTTGGAACTCCAGGAAGACACAACCTGAAAGACAGTGCGCTATTTTATGAAAAATTTTATAACTCTTTCTGATGTTATATGATGTTATGATGTATTGTAATTTTCATAAAATGTATACATTGCTTGATTGTAAAAACACACTCTTTCGTCTCCCATGCCCAGAATAAATGCTAAAAGGCTGAACTCTGTTTCTGCTGCTTCTCTCTCATTCCCTTCCTTAGTTATGACAGGACAGCCCAGCTTCCTTCATGGCTTCATACTTTGATATAAATGTTTATTAAGATTTTTGTAAAAGAAAAGCATAAGTAACAAACAACATTGCTTATATCATAACAAAATTTCATAACTTGTTTAGACTTCCTCACGTCTCCTGCTCCCACTTACATTGTTAAAAAGTTTTTTCAAGCAAATTATCATCTTATTTACAATCTTATATCCACTCGTTTAAATATAATCTAATAGTTCTCCCAAAGGGTTTGTCTTTTCCTTATTCTCACTTATCATCTAATTCCAATCTAGTTTAGTGGTGGCCAATTATTTATGATCAAGCATCCTTCTTAACATTCAATCAAATTACAACATTTTTGTAAATAAATTTTAAATTTCTTCCAATCTTCTTCAATCCTTTCTTCTCCCAGGTCTCGGATTCTGCCAGTCATCTCTGCCAGTTGCATATAGTCTATCAGCTGCATCTGCCATTCTTCCAGTGTGGGTAGATCTTGAGTCTTCCAATTCTTGGCAATGAGTATCCTTGCTGCTGTTGTTGCATACATAAAAAATGTTCGGTCCTTCTTTAACACCTTCTGGCCGACAATACCCAGGAGTAAGGCCTCTGGTTTCTTAGTGAAGGTATACTTAAATACCTTTTTCAACTCATTATATATCATTTCCCAGAAGGCCTTCACTTTAGGGCAAGTCCACCAGAGGTGAAAGAATGTTCCTTCATTTTCTTTACATTTCCAACATTTATTATTAGACGAATGGTATATTTTGGCAAGTTTAAATGGGGTCATGTACCATCTGTATATCATTTTCATTACATTTTCCTTCAAAGCATTACATGCAGTGAAGTTCAGCCCAGTGGTCCACAACCTTTCCCAGTCCTCAAACATAATGTTATGCCCAATATCCTGTGCCCTCTTTATCATAGCAGATTTAACCATTTCGTCTTGTGTGTTCCATTTTAACAGCAAGTTATACATTCTTGATAGTACCTTAGTCTTTGGTTCTAACAATTCTGTTTCCAACTTCGATTTCTCCACCTGGAACCCTAGTTTTTTGTCATTTTTAAAAACTTCTTTAATCTGGGCGTAATGTAACCAGTCTCGCACTTTACCCTCCATTTTCTCTAAACTCTGCAATTTCCAATTGTCACCGTCTTTTTCTAATATTTCCCAATATTTTGGCCATTTGGCCTCCATATTGGGTCTTTTTCGGGCCTTGGCTTCCAGAGGGGACAGCCACCTCGGAGTTTTGTTTTCCAATAAGTCTTTGTATTTTGTCCAGACATTGAATACTGCTTTCCTGACAATATGGTTCTTAAAGGCCTTATTGATCTTAACTTTGTCATACCATAAGTATGCATGCCAGCCAAAAGCATTGTTAAAACCTTCCAAGTCCAACACATCAGTGTCTTCAAGAAGTAGCCAGTCTTTTAGCCAGCAGAAAGCTGCGGCTTCATAGTACAGTTTTAAGTCTGGCAGGGCGAAGCCCCCTCTTTCTTTCACATCAGTTAATATCTTAAACTTAATTCTGGGCTTTTTGCCCTGCCAGACAAATTTAGAGATATCTCTCTGCCACTTCCGGAAACACTCCGTCTTGTCCACAATTTGCAATGTTTGAAACAAAAACAACATCTTTGGCAATACATTCATCTTAATAGCAGCAATTCGGCCTAACAAAGAAAGCTTCAATTTTGTCCAACTGTCCAAGTCTCTCTTAATTTCAGACCAACATTTTTCATAATTATCCTTAAATAGACTCAGATTTTTTGCTGTTATGTTTACCCCTAGGTACTTTACTTTTTTAACCACAGTTAGTTCTGTTTCTCTCTGAAACCGTTCTGACTCTGTATCTGTCAAGTTTTTCCCCAACACCTTGGTTTTCTGTTTATTTAGTTTGAATCCCGCCACCCGACCAAAGTCTTGAATCAGTTGTAATACTCTTTTTGTACTAGATTCTGGCTCCTGCAAAGTCAAGACTAGGTCATCTGCAAAAGCTTTAAGTTTATATTGTTTTGCTCCGACCTGAATCCCTTGCACCAACCGGTCCCCTCTAATCCTATTCAAGAGCACCTCCAGAACCGAGATAAATAACAGAGGGGAAATCGGGCAGCCTTGTCGTGTACCTTTTTCAATTTTAAACTCTTCTGTAACCACATTGTTAACTATCAATTTTGCCTTCTGTTCTGAGTATATTGCATCAATCCCATTCTCAAAACCCCGTCCCACTCCCATTTCTTTTAAATTTCCCTTCATAAATTTCCAAGAGATATTATCAAAGGCCTTCTCCGCATCTATAAAAATTAACACTGCTTTTGTGTTTATGTTTGTTTGCAAAAGTTCCTGAATGTCAATGATGTTCCTTGTGTTGGCAAACATATGTCTACCTGGGAGGAAGCCTGCCTGATCTTTATGAATTACTTCATTTAAAACTCTTTTAAGTCTGCTTGCCAAAATATCTGCGAATATTTTGTAATCCACATTTAAAAGGGAGATGGGACGATAGTTCTTGAGTTGTGTCTTCTCAATTTCCGATTTTGGTATCAATGTGATGAAAGCTTCCTTCCACGATTCCGGCGCCTTCTTTCCCTCCATAATTTCGTTACTGACCTCCATCAATGGTTGTATCAAATAATCTTTTAATGTCTTATAATACTTGGAGGTCAGGCCGTCTGGCCCTGGAGATTTGCCCAATTTCATGTTCTGAATGGCTTGTTCAATCTCTTGTCGTGTTATTTTGCTGTTCAGGAGTGATCTATTTTCTTGTGAAAGTTTTTTAAGTCCATTTTTTTCCAAAAATTGTTTAATCTCAGCCTCATCCTGCGGCCCTTGAGTATATAATTTTTTGAAATATTTCTGAAAACACTTTCTAATCTCCACGGGGTTCTGAATGTTTCTTCCTTCAATTTCCAAATTTGTGACTACATTTAACTTTTGTCTCTTCTTCAACTGCCAAGCCAGCAGTTTCCCACATTTATTTGCTGATTCAAAAGTTTTTTGTTTCATTAGTTTGATCTTCCATCCTATTTCCTGGTTCATCAGTTTAGAATATTGTGCCTGATGGAGTTTAATTTCTCTCAGAATCGGCTGTGACTTCGGATTCGATCTTAACTTCTTCTCTAACTCTTTAATTTTCTCCAAGATCTTGTCTTTCCTCTCATTTTGTGTTCTTTTTTTTACAGCATTCTGTTGTATCAAGAACCCCCTCATCACGGCTTTGCTTGCGTCCCAAATGATTCTTTTTTCCACCGTAGTGCTCATGTTTATCTCAAAGTAGTCCTTCAAAACTTTTTGGGCCTTCTTAATAATCTCCTGATCTCTAAACAAATTGTCATTCATCTTCCATCTAAAGGAACCGGTTGGTGATAGTGTCATGTCCATTTTCAGTGCATTATGGTCGGAGCAGGTCTTTGGGCAGATTTCCACTTTCCTGACCTTGGGTGCCAGACCTCTAGTTATCCATATTTGGTCGATTCTTGTCCAAGTCAGCTGGGCTTCAGAGAAGAATGTTCCTTCTTTTCCCAAGGGGTTCTTCATTCTCCAAATGTCAATCCAGTCCATATTGTCTGTCATTTCAAAAAAGGTCTTTGGTAGTCTGCCATCTTTCGTAACATTTTGGCTTTGTGACTTATCCATGTAAGTTGATACGACTCCATTCATGTCTCCCATCATAATGATGTTGTCATAGTCCAGATACTCCAGCATAGTCTCATGCAACTTCTTATAAAATTCCGATTTTCCTTCATTTGGTGCATAAATTCCTAATAGCAGAATCTTCTCTCCTTGGTGTTGTATTTCGATTGCCAAAATTCTTCCATGTTCATCTTTAAATAGAAATTTAGGTGACAGGCTCTCTTTTGCATAAATCACCACGCCTCTCTTCTTTACTGTGTCTGAGGATATAAATTCCTGACCGAGTCTTTTGTTTATTAACACTTTTCTATGGAGCCTAGTCACATGTGTTTCTTGTAGGCAAATAATGTCCAATTGTTCCTTTTTTAATATATGAAAAATTTTCCTCCTTTTTTCCGGAATATTACAGCCATTTATGTTCCAACTCAACAGTTGCAGAGACATCCTGAATAAATCTGGTTATTTTTCTGGGGGTGGTACCTTGTTCGCTGGGTCTTCAGAATCCAAGGGTGCCGGTGCATGGCTTCATACTTTGGTCTGTGAGCGAGGGGCCACTTTTCCTCAGTTCCCCTCTCTCTTAGCAGTCCCACTCCCGAGGTATTTTCCTCTGTATGCCAGACCCAGGGGATCATCTGAGTCCTTTTCACTGACTCAGAAATCTCCTTTTCCTAGAAAATCTCTCCCCTCCCAAATGGAAGGAGACCCCAAAAGAAGAGTCTTCCCATCTGAACACTCTCTCCAGACCCTCAAGATGGACTTCCTATCTCAGCTACGACTGTTAATAGAGGATGAGCTGCCTCACTTCATGAAATTAAAAGCTCGCTCCTTCAAAGTATTAGAGTTCAAAGACTGTGATAAAAATGAAAGAAGAGCAAAGGGAGAACAATTATCGTGGTTCTCAAATGATGGATAACATAGGTTACTACAGGAGTAAGAAAATAAAATTATAATTACAATTATTATTTATACCCCGCCCATCTGGCTGGGCTTCCCCAGCCACACTGGGCGGCTTCAAATAAAATATTAAAATACTAATACATCAAACATTAAAAGCTTCCCTAAACTTGGCTGCCTTCAGATGTCTTCTAAAAGTCTGGTAGTTGTTGTTCTCTTTGACATCTGGTGGGAGGGTGTTCCACAGAGAGGGCGCCACTACCGAGAAGGCCCTGTGGCTGGTTCCCTGTAACTTAGCTTCTCGCAGTGAGGTAACCTCCAGAAGGCCCTTGGTGCTGGACCTCAGTGTCTGGTTAGAACTTCAAAGGTAGCTCCATGTAGAGCGCATTGCTGTAGTCCAAGCAGGAGATAAACAGAGCATGCACCAATCTGGTGAGGCAGTCCGCAGGCAGATAGGGTCTCAACCTGCGTACCAGATGGAGCTGAGAAACAGCTCCCTGGACAAAGATTTGACCTGTGCCTCCATGGACAGCTATGAGTCCAAAATGACTCCCAGGCTGCACACCTGGTCCTTCAGGGGCACAGTTACCCCACTCAGGACCAGGAAGTCCTCCATACCTGCCCCCTCCTGTCCCCCAAAACAGTACTTCTGTCTTGTCAGGATTCAACCTCAATCTGTTAGTTGCCATTCATCCTCCAACCACCTCTAGACACTCACACAGGACTTTCATTGCCTTCACTGGTTCTGATTTGAGAGGTAGAGCTGGGTATCATCCGCATACAGATGAACACCAAGCCCAAACCCCCTGATGATCTCTCCCAGCAGATGCATGTAGATGTTGAAAAGCATGGGGGAGAGGATAGATCCCTGAGGCACCCCATAAGTGAGAGCCCAGGGTTCTGAACACTCATCCCCCACCACCACTTTCTGAACACAGCCCAGGGGGAAGGAGCGGAACCACTGTATGACAGTGCCCCCAGCTTCCAGCCCCTCAAGACGGTCCAGAAAGATGTTATAGTTGATGGTATCAAACGCTGCTAAGAGATCCAGCAGAACTAGGAAACAGCTCTCACCTTTGTCCCTAGCCCGCCGGAGATCATCAACCAGTTCGACCAAGGCAATTTCAAGTCCCATGTTGAGGCCTGAATCCCGTCTGGAAGGGATCCAAATGGTCCGCTTCCTCCAGGCATGCCTGGAGTTGTTCAGCAACCACTCGCTCAATCACCTTGCCCTAGAATGGAAGATTTGAGACTGGGCGATACTTGGCCATCGTGGCCACATCTAAAGATGGGTGCGGGAAGGCTCCCTCACAGAGGGAAGCATTCACCACCCCACGAAGCCCATCGCACAGCCCTTCTCGGCTAGCTTTTATAAGCCAGGATGGACAAAGATCAAGGAGACAAGTGGTTGGTTTCACTCGTCCAAGCAGCCTGTCCACATCCTCGGGGGTAACAGATTGGAATTGATCCAACACAACTTGACTAGACAGGACTCTAGCACTCTCCCGCCCTGCTCCCACAGTGGAGTCTACATCTTCTCGATTCGGAGCGACTTTGTCTGCAAAAAACTTTGCAAAATCATTGCAGGATATCATGTGGCATGTACTGGGCCCTAATGGAGCAGGTGGTACTGCTAAATTGTGAACCACCTGAGAGAGTCTCCTGCTGCTGTTTTCTGCAGATGTAATAGAGGCGGTGAAGAAAGTCTTCTTGGCCGTGGCTATCACCACTTGGTAGGCTCGACATTGAGCTCTAACCCATATCCGCTCAGCTTCAGAATGGGTTATCCGCCACCGGCGCTCTAGCCGTCTCAGCGATTGTTTCATCACCCTCTGCTCTGAACCACGGGGCTGTCCGGGCTCCATGGAATCGTGGAGGGCGCTTCGGAGCCAAACAGTCAATAGCCCTGGTTAACTCCACATTTCAGCGGGCCACCAGGAATCAGCTGAATGGCCATCAACATGGGATGAAACATCCCCTACTGCTTTCTGGAAACCATTTGGATCCATTAAGGGGCTGACCATCTGAATCGGTCCCACCTCCCTGAAGAGGGGAAGGTTTGCAGAGAAGTCCAGTTGCACCAGGAAGTGATCTGGCCATGGCACTTCTTTAGTTTCGCTTTTACTTAGTGTCAGATCACCAACATCCATAGAGGTGAACACCAGGTTTAAGGCATGTCCACGGCTATGGGTTGGGCCAAACAGATTCAGGGAAAGCCCCATGGAGGCCATGCTTTCCACGAAGTCCCAAGCGGCCCCTTATAAGGTCGTGTCGGCGTGGATGTTGAAATCCCCTAGGACAACCAAACTAGGTGTCTCCAGGAGAACATCCGCCACGACCTGAAGCAGCTCGGGCAGGGAATCCTTGGTGCAGTGGGGAGGTCGGTACACCAAAAGGAATCCTGTACTGCCCCTATTGCCCAACTTCCAGAACATGCACTCACAGAACTGGGTCTTCCCAATAGGACGCCTGCTCCACAGGGGAGAACACAAACCAATGCCTTCAAGTTGTTTTTTTTTTAAAAAAAAGACTGACTAAACATGCTGAAGAACTTTTTGACAGCAAGAGCTGCTAGTGGATTGTAGTCCCTTGGGAGTGCTGGAATTTCCATTCTTTGAGGTTTTCAAATGAAGTTGGATGGTCATCTGTCATGGATGCTTTACTTGCCAGCATCACAAGGGGTGGAATATATTGCACCAGGGATCACTTCAAGCTCGAAAATTCTACACTTCCGTGATTCTCCTCTTTATGAATTCTTTGATGGTAAGTGAGACTGGGCTTATGACTGAAGCTCTTTCCACATTCCACACACTCATAGGGTTTCTCCCCTGTATGAATTCTTTGATGTTTAGTGAGACTGGACTTATGACTGAAGCTCTTTCCACATTCCACACACTGATAGGGTTTCTCCCCTGAATGAATTCTTTGATGGGAAGTGAGATTGGAGCTATAAGTGAAGCGTTTTCCACATTCCACACACTGATAGGGTTTCTCCCCTGTATGAATTCTTTCATGTTTAGTGAGATCGGAGCTTCTACTGAAGCTCTTTCCACATTCCATGCACCTGTATGAATTATTTGATGGTAAGTGAGCTTGGAGTTTCTCCCCTGTATGAATTCTTTGATGTGAAGTGAGATTGTGGCTGTGACTGAAGCTCTTTCCACATTCCACACACTGATAGGGTTTCTCCCCTGTATGAATTCTTTGATGGGAAGTGAGATGGTAGCTGTGACTGAAGCTCTTTCCACATTCCACGCACTGATAGGGTTTCTCCCCTGTATGAATTCTTTGATGGGAAGTGAGACTGTGGCTGTGACTGAAGCTCTTTCCACATTCCACGCACTGATAGGGTTTCTCCCGTGTATGAATTCTTTGATGGGATGTTAGAGAGGAGCTCGTAATAAAGCTCTTTCCACATTCCACACACTGATAGGGTTTCTCCCCTGTATGAATTCTTTGATGGTAAGTGAGACTGGACTTATGACTGAAGGTCTTTCCACATTCCACACAATGATAGGTTTTCTCCTCTGTATGAATTCTTTGATGGGAAGTGAGATTGTAGCTGTGACTGAAGCTCTTTCCATATTCCACGCACTGATAGGGTTTCTCCCCTGTATGAATTCTTTGATGGGAAGTGAGACTGTGGCTGTGACTGAAGCTCTTTCCACATTCCACGCAGTGATAGGGTTTCTCCCGTGTATGAATTCTTTGATGGGATGTTAGAGAGGAGCTCGTACTAAAGCTCTTTCCACATTCCACACACTGATAGGGTTTCTCCCGTGTATGAATTCTTTGATGGTAAGTGAGACTGGACTTATGACTGAAGGTCTTTCCACATTCCACACAATGATAAGGTTTCTCCCCTGTATGAATTCTTTGATGGGAAGTGAGAGAGAAGCTCTGACTGAAGCTCTTTCTACATTCAATACACTGATAGGGTTTCTTTCCAATGAGATTTCGTTGATGGGAACTAGAATGGGAGCTCTGACGGTATTCCAAATTTTTACGTGCCTTCTCCACTCTGCAGATTGTGTTGTGGTCACCTTTCTTCTCGCTTTCCAATTCATCACCATCTGCAATGGAGAGAAAAGGGGATTAGTGCCTCAGGAACAAATGGAGCCCCCAGTTAGGAAATAATGCTCATTAAATTTGTTGTAGAGAAGGCAATGTATTTATTATTGGATTCTAATCATTGGTTGAATGCTGCTTTGTTTGAAGTAAGTTACTCATTTTATAATTTTTTTACTTTTTGTAATTTTTTTCTACTTTTTTCATTGGATTAGATTGTTGGTATTATTACTTTTTCATTTTTATACAGTAGCACCTCGGGTTACATAACCCTCGGATTATATAAACATCAGCTTATGAAAGCGACAAATCCATGCGCAGTGATCCTTGCGTTGCGAAAACCTCGGGATCTGGCGAGATCTCTGGAACGGATCTCATTCGCAACCAGAAATACGACTGTATATGTGTTGGAAGCTTCCCAGATTGGCTGGGGCAACCCAACCAGATGGTCAGGGTATAAATAAAAAATATTATTATTACTATGATTATCACTGCTAGTACTACCTGAGATTCAATCACCCTGGCTCTTCTCTGGGGCAGATGTTGTTTGGCCCAGTCATGGCATCCCCTCCATCTCTAGTGTCAGTCGTCTCTTTGGTCAACCCAAGACTGACAGCAGCAAAAACAAAAACAGGAAACCTGACAGAAGCTACTTATCTTTCCTAACAACTCTGAAGCTGACATTTAAGATGCCTGGGCAGTTCAGATCAGCCCAACTGTGGTAGAAGGAGGCAGAACTGGAGGAAGATTCTTCACAGAAAAAACTGTAATCTACTATTTCTTGTGGGGGTGTTAGGTTCCCAGGTGTTGTAGGGGGCGCTGTGAAAATATATGAGATTTGTCACATAGAGGTATTTTTTGAATTTCCTGGCAGATAGGACGATCCCAAAGGGAGCCTTACCAAGAGAGGCCACGATCCCCCAATTCTCCTCCATGACATCCTTATGCAGATCTCTCTGGTCAGGATTCAGCAACTCCCACTCCTTGTCCGTGAAATGAACAGCGACATCTTCAAAGCACACTGGACCCTAAGAGAAAAAGGGAAATGTCCTCCTCTGAGACAGCAGAAATATGATCTGCTACACAATGGTCTGTTATTTCCTTTCTGTTAATTGCTGTGTTATTTCAATAGGATTGCTTTGCTGCACATTTTTATTATGGGTACCTATTTTAATGCTTTAATTGAATTCTTTTATTCTGCATTTTAACTGTGGGTATTCGTCTTTTTGCAAATAGGTGGTACTCCAGCTTATGTTTACGTTATTCTGCCTACGCAAGCATTCCAGTTTCCCCAATGGAAGGATCCACTTTCTCCTCTCCTTGTCAGCTGTTATGGGAAGGTTCCCTCCCAATGCCCTAGAGCGAAATTCAAGGGGTTCATGGGGGCATGGAGAGGGGGAGGAGTGGGGGGGCAGGCCCCATTTTGCAGCAGATAGGGCTGGCTAGGTGAATCCTGGAAATTATTCGTTATCGTCTGTCCGCTGCTTAGAAGCCAATTTTAGCATTCATTGATGAATATAGAAATACAAGAAGCCTAGTTTGGATGGCCATCTGTCTTGGAGGATCTAGCTGAGATTCCTGCAATGCAGGGGGTGGGACTTGATGACCCTTTGGGTCCCTTTCAACTCTAGGATTCCATGAAAACTGCAACTACAGATGAATCCGACTGTCAACATTCAGAAGGCTGGAGTCACAGAGTTATATGGGCAGGAAATCCCACAGTTCACAGCTGGAGTTAACTCTTTATCAGCAAGAGCACGATGTTCACAGACTTGGCTGAGTTTGAGGCATAATGAGAAGAGCAGCTCATTCCCTGAGCCTCTTCCTCCACAAAAGCAGTTGCTGAGAGTGAAGGCCCCCGGCTCCCCACAGCTTTCCAAGTCCCCTCCTCTCTGGGGTTTCTGGCAAGCGATTGAACAGTGCGCCAGTGTGCAGCCTGCCTTTGCTCCTCCATTGTCAGACGTTTCCTGGCTCTGAGAGACAAGCAGGGAGGGTGGATTCTGGCAGAAGGAGAGGGAGCCCCCGGTGGCTCCTGCTTCTCCTGACTCACCTCTGCCTCTCGACCTTCCTCTCCCACTCGCCTCCCCCCTCTTCTGCCTCTGATTCTGCACTGCATTCTGCCACAGAGTCTCCCAGATCACTAAGCCCTGTTGCCCCTTCAGCTTCTGACACTTCCTCTTCCCAAGCTTCTCCCTCTGACCGCGCATCCTTCTTCTACCCCCACTTCTTGGGCTCTGAGCCATCTTCCCTTCCTGGTTCCCCGGGTGCTTCCTCCCACCATTCCTCTGTGCCCAACCAGTCCATGACATTGCTCCATCCCACAAGGCAGCTTCCTCTGACCTGATCTGGTTCCACAGCCACTGCTTCTCTTCTGCCCCCATGGAAAGATGGATCAGGAGGTCTTGCCGGCATCATTCTTTCACCTGCAAAAGAAAAAAAGGTAACCAGGATGCCAGGAGGGCCTGCTTCTCTCACAGAGGAAACAGGACATCTCTAACCACAGATGGGCTTTGAGAAAGCCTTACCTGCTGAGTGCAGTTGAAGGTTTCTGCCCATTTCATGTTAGGTGTGCAGAAATACATCTCCCCTCCTCTGAACCCTTGTTCCCAACCCCCCCCCCAAAAAAAAACCAAGATGAAAAGAACCCTCAGATGAGTTGGAAAACCAACAGAACAAGACCAAATGGAGAAAAGCCACCCTCCTTACCCAGTGGCCTCTCTCTGGTGTCCAATGGAGGCCTCTCTGCCTCACAGGAATCAAGGTCCATTTCTGCAAAATGATCCCTTTTCTGAAAGAACAAGAAGAATTCAAAACCGAAAATGAGCTCCAGGAAGACATCAGATGTTGATAAATTTTGGGAACGCAACCGGGAAAAGGGGGAGGGAATTTTGGAATCCAAAGGGTGTTAAACTACATTTTATTTCATTATATTTTAATCTGTAATGTATGTTAAAGGGGGGAACGCGTGGAAGGGAACAGGTCGATTTTAGGAGATGGGAAAATATTTTTAAATTGGGTCAATGACAATAAGTTCAAATTTTGGGATAAGAAATTGCTGAATTTATAAGTAAGAATTGGAATACAAGAGGGGGAGGGGAGGGGAAGTCCTGGAAAGATGTTAAGGAAAACAAGATTTTAAATTTGGATGTTTTGTTTTTTATTTGGTTGTAATTGGAAACTTTTAATAAATATTATTTAAAAAAAAAACAAACCGAAAATGAATGGTGAGAAATATTAGAAAGAGAACGCAAAGACAGATACTTTAAGGGTGTTAGATCTCATTCCCCGAAAACGGATGGGCCATCAGCAGACCATTTTTGGATGTTCTCCATCCTGTTTGGAGCCCCTTGGGAGTATCCAGAGGAAAGTCTCTCTCACCTGCTTTCTCTCCTCTGCCTGACTCAGGAGGTAACCTTCGGCCAGGGCCACCGCCTGGGAACTGGTCTCCGCTCCACAATCCCTCACCCAGGTCTCCAACTCCAGTGGAAGGACAGCCAGGAACTGCTCCAAGATCACCAGGTCCAGCATCTCAGCTTTCGTGTGCCTTTCTGGGTTCAGCCACTGCCGGTCAAGGTGGTAGAGTCGGCTGCAAACCTCTCGGGGTCCTTTGGCCTCCTCGAAGCAGAACTGCCTCAACTGCTGGCTCTGCACCTCTGAGCGGAGAGTGTCCACCTCACCCAGGATCTTCTGCACAGAGTTTTCACAGAATCCCCCACTGCTACCAGTTTGGATGGCACGGCCTCTTCCTGTTTCAGGGCCAGCTGAGTCTCGCTCATCCATCTGTGCTCTCAGGAAGCCTCTGAGAGATGGGAAGGAACCCTTTGGTCTTCTGCCAAGTTCTCTCTGTCTGAATGAGAAGCTCTAGAAATTCCTACAAAGCAAATACATTGTTTCATTACAAAAGTTGTACAATATCAGGAGAAGAAAAAGGTTCCTTGAGCAAGCATGGATGAGTCTTGCAGGGAACCAGGGTAGGACTGCACCACAGCCCAGACTCTGAGCTATCTTTCTAAAAAGGAGGAGGAGGAGGAGGAGGAGGAGATATAGGCTTCTAGAAGGGAGATTGTGGAAATGTGGAGGCAAGCGAAGAGATTAATGCGAGGCGAATCAGCCTGGTTGCTCCTTCCTTCCAGTCAATGCATGAAATCAGAACTGATTGACAAGGGAGTCATTGGTTCCTAGTGAAAAATGACTACGTGTGTTGAATTTCAATCTCCTTTCTTGTAGCTTGAAGCCATTGGTTGGAATCCTGCGCCCAGGTGACATGGCTCTCCTAAAGGCCGGCCTCACTATACACTGCCTTTGTTGATCTAAAAGCAGCCTTTGATACAGTCTCCAGAACCAGACTCTGGGACAGACTACAGGGTACCTACATAGAATTAAGCGCTTCTGCTCTTAATTCAGGCACTGTGCGCAAACACGGCTCTTAGAGTCAGGTGTAGCCGCCTAGGACACCTAACGGACCCTATTAAAACCTCTAAAGGAGTCAGGCAAGGGTGCCTATTGGCCCCTCTACTATTCAATTTCTATCTAAATAATTTAGTATCTGCACTCCATGACTCAGAACTCCACCCTCCAAAGCTTGCAAATCGGCATATTTCGGTCCTGCTATGTGCCGATGATGCAGTAATTTTCTCTAGAACCCCCATTGGACTCAAAAGAGCACTAAGAAAGCTCGGAGCATACTGTGAATTTGAATGTCTCAAAATCAACTATCAAAAGACCAAGATACTCGCTTTTGGGGGGAAACCAAAGCTTAAAAGCTGGGGCTCTTCCGGGTCAGCGCCAGCGATTAATGGCGGATTCCCTCTGACTCTCGGAGGGACCGGCTCCGCGGGATCGGGTCTTGCCGCTGCGGCAAAGCGGGGGCCCTTTAAAAGTCACAGGCGGGTGAAGCCTGTGAACGTGGGGACTCGGCGTGCACCATTTGCGCCCCCCCCAAGTTGCGAAGGAGCTCTTTTAAGGGCTCTGGAGCAGGACATGGGGTGAGCGGCGCGGTGCTGAGAGTCGACTGCTTCTTCCGCGGAGTGAAGCCGCACAGTTTAATCCTAGCCGCACAGCTAGGATTAAACTGAATTAATTGGAGATAAAGAGACTAAATTCGACACTGAAACGGGAAGGTATAAACAGGAAGTCTGCCTTCCCTGCCTGTAAATAGATCAAAGCAAAGACTGCAAA
The DNA here is from genome assembly GCF_964106915.1 of Podarcis gaigeae. Lineage (NCBI taxonomy): Eukaryota > Metazoa > Chordata > Lepidosauria > Squamata > Lacertidae > Podarcis > Podarcis gaigeae. The sequence goes on from NC_139677.1 coordinate 106,738,156, forward strand.
GCGGAAACTTTGAAAGACGTTCAGTAAGGACTTAAAATCTAACATCAAGAAAGTGGTTTCTCCTCCAGACTGCAGGAATGGAGCGGAAAAGAGTTGAGCATATTTTACCTGCAAGAAGAGGGGGGAAAGAAAGTTACATCTGCTGCCTAAAACCTGGGAACGGGCTGCCCCCAGAAAGGAAAGACCGATCAGTGGAAAGCCTGTCGGCAAGTTTAAAGACTTTTGAATTAGCTCTGCGAGAGGGATACAGTGTTTCTGGACTTCTCCTGATTCTAAAGTAACTTTTGATGATATTGAAACTGTTGTTTTTAAGTGACTTGAGGGACCTACAAGGACTATAATTGGTTTTTTAATAGTTGCAAATTGGAGCTGTAACTGTGTCCCCCTAGAGGAACATCGACATTGTTGCAACAACAACTAGGCTACTGGAAAATTCCTTTTCAAAACAAAACTTTTAGCCGTGGGATTGACCTTGGACTCTCATGAGTGTTATGGCAAATGAGAAAGGAAAGTTAGAGCTGGCACAGGAAAAAACTACTAGGTCTGGCAAACAATATCGGACTGACACTACGCATCAGCGAAGGGCTTCAACATCTGGAGCATCAGGCACACCAGGAGCTGCTGCTTTACAAGTTAAATCAAAAGTTATGTTCCCTGAAGATGTATTGGCACAGGCACTTGGGAAAATTAATGAATCTTTGGAAAATTTAGCTAAGCAAGTAGCTGAGACAAATAAGCAACTAAGTGAAGCATCAGCTAAAATTGATTTGAACACTACAAGCATCAACAACTTGGGACAGCAGGTGAATTCTAATACACAGTCTACTGAAAAATTATTAGAGGAATCTGCCACGACCCGAAAAGTACCGTATTTTTCGCACCATAGGGCGCACCGGACCATAGGGCGCACCCAGTTTTTAGGGGGGGAAATCAAGGAAAATAATATTCCCCCCCCAGCCCCAAAGAGCAGCGTACAGGCTGCACACAACCTCTCCCTGCCGGAAAGGTTGTGCGCAGCTATGAAAGAAGGCAAGGCAGTGAGCGGGATGGATCCCGCTCGCTGCTTTGGCTTCCCCTTTAGCCCTGTGCAGCCTCTCCCTTCCGGGAGAGGCTGCATGGGGCTAAAGAATCCATAGCCCTGTGCAGCCTCTCCTTGCCAGAGAGGTTGCGCGCAGTTATGGAAGAAGGCAAGGCAGCGAGCGGGATGAATCCCGCTCGCTGCTTTGGCTTCCCCTTTAGCCCCATGCAGCCTCTCCTTGCCGGAGAGGTTGCGCGCAGCTATGGAAGAAGGCAAGGCAGCGAGCGGGATAGATCCCGCTTGCTGCTTTGCCTTCCCCTTTAGCCCCCTGCAGCCTCTCCCAGGAGGGAGAGGCTGCGTGGGGCTAAAGAATCCATAGCCCCATGCAGCCTCTCCTTGCGGGGGGGTTGCGCGCAGCTATGGAAGAAGGCAAGGCAGAGAGCGGGATGGATCCCGCTCGCTGCTTTGCCTTCCCCTCTAGCCCCCTGCAGCCTCTCCTTGCCGGGAGACACTGCACAGGGCTAAGGAAGCCATAGCCCCGTGCAGCTTTGTCCCATTAAACTTTAATTAGTTTAATGCAAAGTAAATGTCCGGTGCGCTTCCATCGTCTCAAGTCCCATTACAGCAGAGCATTTCGTGCAGCAGTTTAAGAAGGGCAGGAGAGGCAGTATTTTTTCTCAAAGAGGAGTCTTGGAGCAAGCGGTTTTGGAACTCAAAGAAAGGTTTATTTACAAACAAACAAAAAAACCCGGCGACGAACCACACATATCAGCAAACACGCCCAAAAGGGGAGAAGGGGCAAGCAAACACACGGGAGACTATTTATACAAACTCATGTTCCTGGAAGCCTAATGACTTCCAGCTGCTCAGTGATTAGAGCGTTTCTGCTACCTTTTAACCCTTTGATAGCAACAAGCTTCTCCCTGCCAGAGGGGTTGCACGCGGCTATGGCAGAAGCCTGCATTCGCTCCATAGGATGCACACACATTTCCCCTCAATTTTTGGAGGGGAAAAACTGCGTCCAATAGAGCGAAAAATACGGTAGCTGAAGAAGCAAAGGAAATTGCAACTGCTACTCAGGAGAAGATACCTCCAGTATACAGGAAATTAGAGGACCACAATTTGACACTGTCTATGATTGAATTAAAAGAGAAAGAGAGAAATTTAAGAGTCAGGGCTTAAAGTGAGAAGGATAATCTGGCGGACTTCCTTGCACAGGAATTTACAGATTTTTGGCAACAGGATTTGGGGAAGGAAGAATTTAAGATAGTGAGTGCATTCAGACTTGGTAAAAGACAAAAAAGGAACAAGGTAAGAGAGTGTTTGATTACTTTTGAACAAAAGAGGAGAGAGATAAAATTTTGAACTTGCACTATCAAAGAACTTTGGAAATTGAAGACTCAACTGTGGAGATCTTCAAGGACATCCCAAAACATCTTTTGGATTTAAGGACCAACTACGGAGATCTAGTCGCCCTATTGAGGAGAAACAGAATCCTTTTTAGGTGGGAATTTCCTCAAGGGTTAGGGTTATCTTTCAAATATAAAGGAAGAAAGATAAAAATAAGAACAGTTACTGACAAAGATAGGTTTTTGAAAGACCACGGAGAAGACCTACAAAAAGAAGCGGAATCCGGAGAAGACCCAAGAGCACTGGAAAAAGGAATACTAGACATAGCAAACTTATCATTTGGACTCCACAGTCCAGGGAAAGAGACACCACCGACAGAACAAGAACAGCTACTTGGAGCAGTTGGAGGTAAAGCGAAGTAACCCCACCATGGCTCTGCAACTTCTAAGTTGGAATTGTAATGGTCTTAACTCCCCTCGGAAGAGAAAGAGTGTTTTTCATATACCAAAAAAGGAACAATTGGACTTGATCTGTGTTATGGGTTTAGGGGCTGCTTGTGTGTAAATGGCTGAGCTCTCAGCTCAGGCTATCTGTTTCTAAACTCTCCCAGTCCACGGAGCCATGGACGCATGGCTACCTCAATCGCTGGCAGAATCCGTCAGTGGGCGTTTCCGGAATTTACACCAACATAAGAGTTCCTTAACGGAAACTCTCCTTCTGGATTCTCTGCGTGACAGTTTCCTACGTGGAGTGGGCATCCCCAGCGGAGGTCCTGAGACCTCTCCACTGTTCTCACTGGAAGTATCTTGGAGCCATCCCTCCGATTGAGTTTCTGCGGGAACTCTCTCCCCCTGCTGGTTCCCTCCTCAGCATCCGAGGCTCTCCTAGCCTCCTTGAGCCCTTCCACCACCTGACTCTCCAATGGCAGTTCCCTGACATCCACCTCCCCTCCAGGACCCCCCTCACCCCCCGTTTCCCCTTCTTCTCTGGGTGGTGAGGCTGGGAACCCCCTAAAAGAATCCTCCTCATCTTCGGATGACTCAAAAACCGCCCTCCACCTACTACTGTCCCCTCTTCCCGAATACTTTTCCCCATCTGATTCTTCTTCCTCATCTTGTCCTGATTCTGGGAACCCCTCGAACTCCCCTTCTTCGTCAGTGGTGCTGAAGTGTTCCTCCCAGAACCTAGCCAAGGGCTGAGGCTTCCTTGGGTACCGGAGATGAAACGTTCCTACTAAAACCTCATCATCAACCGTTTATGCCGGTACCCAGGTATTTTCGGACTCTGGTTCCCCTTCCCATGCCACTAAGTACTCCACCTGTTTACCCTTCCACCGAGAGTTGAGTATTTCTGCTACATGACTGCTGCTCTCCCTCTCTTCTACTTCCGGTGTCACGGGAACCTCACCTTCATGTCCCAAAATTTCCCGCCCCTCCCGGTATGGTGACAGTAATGACCTATGGAATACTGGATGCAGTTTCATGTTGTCTGGCATTAACCTGTTGTGTAACTTCGAAGGGTCCCAGTCGTTTCGGTCTCAATTTCTTGCACCCGTCCTTAAATGGCAACCCTTGTGTTGACAACCACACCCGGTCCCCAACCCTAATGGTCTCTCCTTCTCTTCTGCCCCTATCTGCCTGCTTCCTGTATTCTTTGGCCCTATCCAAATTCATCTTGAGCTGTTGATGTATGGATTCCATTTCTTCCACGAAATGTTCCGCTGCCGGCACGCTCCATCTTTCCCCTCCTTCCCCTGGAAAGGCCCTAGGGTGACACCCGTAATTGGCCATAAATGGACTCATGCCCGTGGACACATTTTCCGCGTTATTGTAGGCGAATTCGGCCAGAGCCAATTTCTCTACCCAATCATTCTCTCTGTCATTAACATAAAACCTCAGATATTGTTGCAGAATACTGTTTGCCCTTTCCGCCTGCCCATTTGTTTCTGGGTGTCTGGCGGTCGAGAAATTGACCTCTACGTGCAGTAAGCTCATGAGCTTCCTCCAGAACCTGGACGTAAATTGTTTCCCTCTGTCTGAGACCACCCTCAAGGGGGCGCCATGCAACCTAAAAATGTGTTCTATAAGCAACCTGGCGGTTTCTTCCGCTGTCACCGCATGTGAGCAAGCTATAAAGTGGCACATCTTGGTTAACAGGTCTACCACCACCATTACCGCAGTCTTCCCCTTGGATTTTGGTAAATCCGTCATGAAATCTATGGAAACTGCCTCCCATGGCCGTTCGGGTGTGGGTAATGGTTCCAGTAACCCTGCCGGTGCCGCCCTCTCCCCCTTTGCTCGCTGGCAGCGGTCGCACCCCCTTACATACTCTCGTACATCTTCCCTCACCTTGGGCCACCAGAACTGCCTGGTAACTAACCACATGGTTTTGTGTTGCCCAAAGTGCCCTGCGGTGGGGCTGTCGTGTAGTTGCTTGAGTACTCTACCCCTCAATTCCCCTTCCGGTATGTACAATGCCCCTTTGTAATACAACGCTCCGTTCCTTTCTTCAAACCCCCCCTGTGTTCTCCCCGGCTCTCCTGAGCCCTCTGAGCTTATCTTGGGCATATTCATCGTTCTCTGTCCCTTCTACCAGTTCCCTTTGCCCCACCAATGCTGCTCCACAAACCCAGTGGTCCTCTGGGATAATATGCCTTTCCTCGGGCGCTCCCTCCCCCTCCATATACTCTGGCTTTCGAGAGAGTGTCCGCCCTGACGTTCTCTGGACCCGGTACGTAGCAAATCTCAAAATGGAATTTGGAGAACTCCTGTGCTCATCTCACTTGTCTCTGGTTCAGTACTCGGGCCGTTCTCCAATATTCCAGATTTTTGTGGTCCGTGCACACCTGGACCTTGTGCTGCGCTCCAATCAGCAGGTGTCACCACCGCCGAAACGCTTCATGAATGGCGAGCAGTTCCCGGTCGTACACTGTGTAGTTCCTTTCTGATTTATTCAACTTCCGCGAGAAGAAGGCACACGGTCTCCAGTCCGACGCATCTTTTCCCGGCTGGAGAAGCACCGCCCCTACCGCTCGATCAGATGCGTCCGTCTCCACCCTCATCGGCTTCTGTAGATCTACGTGCAAGAGCTGTTCCTCCGACGCAAACGCTTTCTTTAGCTGTTCAAACGCTTGCTGCGCCTCTTCCGTCCACGCGAATTTCTTCTTACTGCTGAGACAATCGGTGATGGGCGCCGTTAAGTGGGCAAAGTTTTTGATGAACTTCCGATAGAAGTTTCCAAACCCCAGGAATCTCTGCACGTCCTTCCTGTTTCTGGGTGTCTTCCATTCTAGTACCGCCTGGACTTTACTGGAATCCATGGCCAATTCCTTGTCTGACAAACGGTACCCCAGGAAATCCACCTCTCTGGTATGGAACTGGCACTTCTCCAGTTTTACCCACAGCTGGTTTGCTTGCAGCCTGCTTAGGACCTCCCGGACATCTCGGACATGCTGCTCCTCATCCTCTGAGTAGACTAATACATCGTCTAAGAAGGCCACACAGTTCTTATAGAGCAGAGGCCCGGTCGACTTCCGGTTGGCGCCAGCGCTTAATGGCGGCTCTCTCCCCGAGCTCCGGAGAGAGGGCTGCTTCACGAGTTCGGGTCTGACTGCTACGGCGAAGCGGGGACCCCTAAAATCACAGGCGCGGAAGCCTGTGAACAAGGAGACTCGGCGGGCACCATTTGCGCCCCCCTTTACTGCAAAAGAGCCTTTTTAAAGGCTCCGGAGGAGCATCGGGGGATTATGCGGTGCTGAGAGTCGCTACCCAGCTCGTGGAGTGAAGCCGCGTCGCCATCAGCGGAGAGCGCCGATTCCTTCCTGAAATCTGGACTGAAATTGAATACCCGTAAGTAAGACTGGAAAACTTTTTGGGACTTTAAAACAATTGAAATTTGGCTGAAAGTGGGGACGGTAAATAAAGGAAGTCTGCCTCCCCCGGACTGCATGAACTTTGAAAGCAACGGCACAACAAGCTGCAATTGAAGGGAAAGTAATTTTGAACTGCTTGAACTGTCTAACCTAGACATTGAATTTGAACTACCCCCCCCCCCCAGTAAGCAGGAGCAGGGGGGGACGAAAGGGAATTAACTTTAACCTGCATGAGAGGAAAAATCAAGTGAAATTTCCTGCTGTCTCTGACTCTGGGAACGGACTGCCTGGGTGAAGCACTTTGACAGGGAACTGTCAGGCAAGAACTGCTGTAAAGCGGTGACTTTATTGGATACAGTTTTCTTGGACTTTATAGAAATAACATTGTTACAACTTAAAGACTGAAAGACTGTTCTTAAAAACTTTTTCCCTCTGGGGGCTTTAGGTTTCTTTGTTGCGCTTGCTTATTGGATACAATGATGCTTCCTCTAGAGGGCTGAAAGGTAACAGTCGTAACACAGACTGCTAAAAAGAAAAAAAACAAGTCACTGGACTTTTCCACTTGAGCTGTTCCTGTGGGAACGACCTTGGGACATGAGTGGCCCTGCAGAAGCGATAGTAACAAGATCTAAGGTCAAAACTCAAAAGAAAAGGGCCTCAATAACAGGCTTACTGTCAACAGGCACAGCTGGACAGGAGGGAATAAGCGCATTTATGGATTCAGTGACACAAGCACTGCTTAAAATAAATGAATCTTTAGAAAATTTGACAAAGCAGAGTACAGAGAATACTAAACAATTGACAGAACTTTCAACAAAGCTGGACTTGAATACTAAGAGCATTACATCTAATACAGAGACCATAAACAGATTGGTCCAAGAAAACGCTATAATTCGAAAAATAGCAGAGGATGCTAAACTGACTGCAGAAACCACACAGGAAAGTCTAATACCAGTGTGTAAGAAGCTTGACCAGCATGAGGCGGCCCTGTCCTTATGGGAGATGCAACGGAAAGAGAAGAATTTAAGATTTAGGTTGGTCCCTGAAAGTGAAGGGGACAACTTAGTGGACTTTCTCACAAAAGAACTCTCAGATTTTTGGCTGGTAAACCCAGAGGGAGAAGAATTTAAAATAACAACTGCCTTCAGATTGGGCAGAAGGCAAGGTAGGAAGATCCCAAGGGATTGCCTGATAACTTTGAGATCTAAAGAGGAAAGAGACAAAATACTAAACTTGCATTACCAGAGAACTCTTCAGATCCAAAATGTTTCTGTGCAGATTTACAAGGACATTCCTAAATATATTTTGGAGGTAAGAACATACTTTAAGAATCTGGTTGACCTGCTGAAGAGGAACAATATACCTTTTAGGTGGGAATTTCCACAAGGTTTGTCTTTTAACTTCAAAGGAAAGAAAGTCAAAATAAGAACAGTGCAAGATAAAGAACAATTCCTGGACAGATACGAGGAGGACCTTCTGAAAGGAGTGTTAGAATCAACGTCTGAAACAGATCTTGCAAATTTGACTTTTGGACTCAAGTCACCAAAGGATAAGGACCAGCCGCAGGGAGCGACTGGAGGCAACTGAATAACAATGACTCTGCAATTTCTAACTTGGAACTGTAATGGACTGAACCTTCCCAGAAAAAGGCGTGAGGTATTTCATATTTTAAAAAGAGAACAATTGGATTTGATATGTTTACAAGAAACCCACGTGACAAGGGCATATAGAAGATTACTTATAAACAAAAGATTAGGACAGGAATTTATTTCGTCGGATAAAGTTAAGAAAAGAGGAGTGGTGATTTATGCAAAAGAGAAATTGGCCCCAAAATTGATTTTCAAAGATGAACATGGAAGAATTCTGGCAATTGAGATACAAATCCAAGGAGAAATTTTTTTGACAGTTGGCATTTATGCTCCAAACGAAGGGAAGGCAGAATTCTACAAGAAATTGCACGAAACATTAGTGGACTATCTGGACTACAAGGTGATCTTGTTAGGAGATATGAACGGCGTTGTCTCTACCAACATGGACAAAGCACAAAGACAGGTGGTTTCTAAAGATGGGAGATTACCTAAGACCTTCTTTGAAATGACCGAAAATATGGACTTGATTGATATCTGGAGAACAAGAAACCCTCTTGAGAGAGAGGGAACTTTCTTTTCAGAAGCACAGATGACATGGACAAGAATAGATCAAATATGGACTACTAGTGGAATGGCTCCAAGGATTAAAAAAGTGGAAATCTGCCCAAAAACATGCTCCGACCATAACGCAGTGAAGATGGAAATGAAACTGACAACAGCTGGTTCCTTCAGATGGAGAATGAATGACACCCTATTCAGAGATGTTGAGATCTACAAAAAGGCCCAAAAAACCTTGAAGGATTATTTTGAGATAAATCTGAGGACAGAGGTTGAGAAAAGAGTGATTTGGGACGCAAGTAAGGCCGTGATGCGAGGTTTCCTTATACAACAGAATTCCTTAAAGAGAAAGAAACAAAATGAGAAGATAAGATTTTGGAAAAAATAAAAGAAGGAGAAAAGAAATTGAGGTCTAAACCAAAGTCTCATGAGATTCTGAGAGAAATCAAGTTTTATCAGATGCAATATATGGAATTGATGAATCAGGAGATAGAATGGAAAATTAAGCAAATGAGACAGAGGACATTTGAATCAGCGGACAAATGTGGGAAACTTCTTGCATGGCAATTGAAGAAGAGACAGAAATTAAATACAGTTACAAGTTTGGAGGTGGATGGAAAGAACATCTTTAAACCAAATGAGATCAGCAATTGTTTTCGGAGTTATTTCAGAAGATTATATGCACAAGGGCCAGAAAATGAAGGAGATATAGAAGATTTTCTTAAGAAATATGGATTACAAAAAATTTCGCAACAAAGTATGTTGACCTTAAATGAGAAAATAACAGACAAAGAAATAGAGGGTGCCATTCAAAATATGCAACTAGGGAAATCTCCAGGGCCAGACGGACTAACCTCCAGATACTATAAAGCATTGAAGGAATGGCTAATACAGCCGCTTAAGGAGGTTTGTAATGAAATATTGGAGGGGGGAAAGGTACCTGAATCATGGAAAAAAGCTTTTATTACACTTATACCAAAGACTGAAACTGAAAAAAATCAGATTAAGAACTACCACCCTATATCATTACTTAATGTGGATTACAAAATATTTGCTGATATTTTGGCAAAAAGATTGAAGAGGGTTTTAGTGGAGGAGATTCACAAAGACCAGGCAGGCTTTCTCCCAGGAAGACACTTATCAGAGAATGTAAGGAATATAATTGACATTATGGAGTTATTAACTGTAAATATTAATACTAAAGCAGTGTTGATTTTTGTGGACGCGGAGAAAGCCTTTGACAATATTTCTTGGAACTTTATGAAAAAGAATCTCCATGGAATGGGGGTAGGCCAAAGGTTTGAAAATGGTATAGGTGCAATATATTCTGAACAAAAGGCTAAGTTGATTGTAAATAATGTGGTTACTGATGAACTTTCCATAGAAAAAGGGACACGGCAAGGGTGCCCAATATCCCCATTACTTTTTATATCAGTCCTGGAGGTTCTGTTGAATATGGTTAGGGGGGACCAGCTGGTAAAAAGAGTTCAGGTCGGAGCCAGACAGTACAAATTGAAGGCATTTGCAGATGACTTAGTATTGACTTTACAAGAGCCGGACACTAGTACAAAAAGAGTTTTAGAGTTGATCCAAATCTTTGGTCAGGTGGCAGGATTTAAGCTGAATAAACAAAAAACTAAAGTTTTGGGAAAAAAACTTAACAAATGTTGAAAGAGAGAAATTTCAAAATGAAACTGGGCTAATGGTGGCAAAGAAAGTGAAATACTTGGGGATTAACATGACATCTAAAAATGTGAACTTATTTAAAGATAACTATGATAAATGTTGGACAGAGGTTAAGAAAGATCTAGAGATATGGTCGAATTTAAAGCTTTCCTTGTTAGGCCGAATTGCAGTGATCAAAATGAATGTATTGCCTAGAATGTTATTTTTGTTTCAGACATTACAAATTGTGGATAAACTAGATTGTTTCAAGAAGTGGCAGAAAGATATATCTAAATTTGTCTGGCAGGGCAAAAAGCCCAGAATAAAATTTAAGATACTTACTGATGCAAAAGAAAGAGGGGGGTTTGCCCTGCCGGACTTAAGACTGTATTATGAATCAGCAGCTTTTTGCTGGTTGAAGGATTGGCTACTTCTTGAGAACGCTGACATTCTGGACTTGGAAGGAGTTGACAATAGATTTGGTTGGCATGCATATTTATGGTATGACAAGGTTAAAATTCATAAAGGATTCAAAAACCATATCGTTAGGAAAGCATTATACAATGTTTGGATTCGATATAAGGATTTGCTGGAAAATAAAACCCCTAGGTGGCTATCACCTATGGAAGCCAGGGAGGTGAAGAAACTTAACATGGAATCTAAATGGCCAAAATATTTTGCAATCTTAGAGCAAGAAAGTGGTAAATTTAAACTACAGAGCTATGAGAAAATAAAGTCTAAAGTACGAGATTGGCTCCATTACTATCAAATAATGGAGACCTTTAAACAAGACAGGAAAATTGGTTTCCAGGTGGAGAAATCGAAATTAGAAACAGAATTGCTAGAACCCAATACTAAGAATCTATCAAGAATGTATAACCTGTTGCTGAAGTGGAATACGATAGATGAAACTGTTAAGCCAGCTATGATAAAATGGGCACAGGATATAGGTCATGACATTATGTTTGCTGACTGGGAACAGTTATGGACCACCGGTATTAAATTTACGGCATGTAATGTCTTAAAAGAAAACATTATGAAAATGATTTATAGGTGGTACATGACCCCAGTCAAGCTCGCGAAGATTTATCATCTGCCCAATAATAAATGTTGGAAATGTAATGAAGCTGAAGGTACCTTCTTTCACCTTTGGTGGACCTGCCCAAGGATTAAAGCCTTCTGGGAAATGATCTATAATGAAATTAAGAAGGTACTTAAATGTACCTTTCACAAGAAACCGGAGGCATTTCTCCTGGGCATGGTCGGCCAATTGGTGTTAAGGAGGGACAAGACTTTTTTTATGTACGCCACTACAGCAGCAAGGATCCTTTTGGCAAAGTATTGGAAGACACAAGAATTACCCACACTGGAAGAATGGCAGACGAAAGTGATTGACTTTATGGGACTGGCAGAAATGACCGGCAGAATCCGCAACCAAGAGAAAGAGACAGTGGAGGAAGATTGGAAGAAGTTTAAAGTTTATCTTAAGAACTGTTGTAAAATAGAGGAGTGATAAAATGTCAAGGGGAAGGAAGATGCAGAATTGCAGCTAAAACTATTCGATGATTTAAGGTAAAATTGAGATTGACAATGAGCGTAAATTTAATTGGCAAAAAGGGTTGTTGAAAAATTGTAAAACAAGGATGCAAAAAGGGTGAGGTATGGGGAAGTTTGAGAAAGGAGGCTTATGAAAATGAGGTTAAGAAATGATATCTTTGTATGTGTTTGTATGTGCTGATGTTTGTGTGTTGTTGTTGCTTTGTGTCAAAAATTGGAAAACTAATAAAAATTATTATAAAAAAAATAGAGCAGAGGCCCCAGGACGTGATGCATGAAGGATTGGAAGCATGCTGACCCCGCCTGTAATCCGAAGGGCATAACGAGATACTCAAAGGCCCCCAAGGGGGTGAACATGGTGGTCTTCCATTCATCCCCCTTCCTCATCCGTATCAGGTTATACGCCCCCCTCAGGTCCAGCTTGGTAAAAATCTTTCCCTTCCTCACTCTGGTCAGAATGTCGTCAATCCTGGGCATGGGAAAGGCCACTGGTTCTGACACCGAATTGACGGCCCGGAAGTCCACGACCAGCCTGGGTTTATTTGAGTCCTTTTTGTCCACAAAAAACACTGGGCTACCCCCACCGCTCTTGACTCCCTGATGAACCCTCGTTTCAGGTTCTTGTCTATGAACTCCCTTAACTCCTGCATCTCCCTTTCCGACATAGCGTACAGTTTGCCCACTGGTAGCTGGGCTCCCGGGAGTAGGTTAATTTGACAGTCAAAGGGTCTATGCGGGGGCAGTCTATCTGCTTCCTTCTCGCTGAAAACATCGCTCAGGTCTGCGTATTGTGGTGGTATTTCTCCCTTTTCTCCCACCACCATCCCTGCCAGACTTGCCCTAGCCAACTCCTGAGTTTCTCTTCCCTTGCAGTGTTCTAGGCAATAAGCTGACCCAAAAGAGACTACCCGCTGGTGCCATCCCACTAGTGGGTCATGTAACACCAGCCAGCTCATTCCTAATATGATGGGCGGCCCCGCCAGGGTGGCTACGTGAAATGCTATGACTTCCGTGGGCCTTCCCACCCTCATTGTCATGGGGGCCGTTTGTTGGCTCACTTCCCCTCCCAGAAGTTCCCTCCCATCAATCGTGGTCACCTGCAAGGAATTCCTTAAGGGCAACGTCTGTATCTGGTGCTCTGATGCAAACTCCTTACTCATGAAATTGCAGGAGCTGCCTGAGTCTAACAGGGCTTTTATCGTGAGTAGATGTCCATTGGGTAGCTCTAGCAGCACCTCTACGACTAGAGCCGCTCTTGGGGGTTCAGGCTTGGGCACATTCACTGATCCTTGGCCTGGCTGCTGTGCCCTGTCGCTGGCAGCCAGGCGTTGGCTTTTACCTGCTCCTTAACCCCCTCCTCCTCACTCCCAACAGCTCGCACCATTCCTTGCCACCCCTTCCTTTGTGCACACACTCTGGCAAAATGTCCTGGCTGTTGACAGAGGAAGCATTTTTTGGCGCTCTTCCCCTCCTTCCGCCCTTCGTTGACGTTTGAAATTCCGCCCGCGCGCACGCGCAGTCCCAATCTCCATCAGTTCCACTGGCGGGGAAGGTTGCTCTGGCAACTCAGGAATGTGGAAATCACTCCAACGCTCTCCTCTCCCTTCCCGCTTCTCCAGAGCCCTTGCCTCTTGGCGCGCTCCAATCGCAAGCGCCGATTTGGTCAGCTGATCCATGGACTCCGGCCGGGGCGCACGGGAAAGTTCATCTTTCACCGCCGGGGCTAGCCCTTCTTCAAACAGCATTTGAATCGGTTCCGAAGACAGGTCCCACCCCAATTTATGTATGAGCATGGTAAACTGTCCAATACTCTCGGACGGACTGATTCCCCTGTTTGCATCCCATTAACTGTCTGCGTACCACGCTCTGTTCAATCTGACTGGAAAACCTCAAGTCCATCGCGATAAAGAATTTCCTCAAGTCTTTTAGGGCATCATTATTCGATGCCATCAGGGGCCTCACCCATTCTCTAGCGCCCCCCCCCCGAGGTGCCCAATCACAAAAGCCACTCTCGATTCCTCATCGGCAAAGTCATCAAACTGCAGGTTCAGTGCGTACTGCATTTCTGTCTTAAAGGCTTGGTAGCTTCTTGGGTCACCCCCGAATTTCTGTACCAACCCCGGTACCTTCCTTGCGATGGGGGTGGGCTTCCCCTGTGCATCCTGAGCTCTCCTCTCCTCGAGACGCGCCGTTAGCAGTGCCAGCTGGTGTTCCAACGCTCTGTTTCTCTCCTCCAGAGTTGGTCCCGCTCCAGCTCCTCCCGCTGCTCCGTCTCCAGTTGGGTTGCTCATGATGCCTCTCTCTTGCACACGCAGCGTCGAAGACTGACGGATTGCTGTTATGGGTTTAGGGGCTGCTTGTGCGTAAATGGTTGAGCTCTCAGCTCAGGCTATCTGTTTCTAAACTCTCCCAGTCCACAGAGCCATGGACGCATGGCTACCTCAATCGCTGGCAGAATCCGTCAGTGGGCGTTTCCGGAATTTACGCCAACGTAAGAGTTCCTTAACGGAAATCTCCTTCTGGATTCTCTGCGTGACAGTTTCCTACGTGGAGTGGGTGTCCCCAGCGGAGGTCCTGAGACCTCTCCGCTGTTCTCACTGGAAGTATCTTGGAGCCATCCCTCCGATTGAGTTTCTGCGGGAACTCTCTCTCTCCCCCTGCTGGTTCCCTCCTCAGCATCCGAGGCTCTCCTAGCCTCCTTGAGCCCTTCCACCACCTGACTCTCCGATGGCAGTTCCCTGACAATCTGTCTACAAGAAACACATGTAATGAGGTTACATAGGAAATTACTTATTAACAAGAGATTGGGACAAGAGTTTATTTCATCTGACAAAGTTAAAAAAAGAGGAGTGGTGATATATGCAAAGGAGAGACTTTTACCGAAATTAATCTTTAAAGATGAGCAAGGAAGATATTTGGCAATTGAAATTCAATTTCAAGGAGAGAAATTCTTGATTGTAGGAATATATGCACCGAACGAGGGGAAATCTGAATTCTTTAAGAAGTTGCATGAAACCTTACTGGATCATCTAGACTACAATCTGATCTTGATGGGGGACATGAATGGAGTAGTATCTACAAATATGGACAAGGCACAAAGACAGGTAGTCACCAAAGATGATAGACTACCAAAAACTTTTTTTGAAATGACAGACAATATGGACTTGGTGGACATTTGGAGAATAAGGAACCCTCTGGAAAGAGAGGGAACCTTCTTTTCTGAAGCCAAGATGACATGGACTAGAATTGACCAAATATGGGTAACTAGAGGAATGGCACCAAAGATAAAGAAAGTGGAAATCTGCCCCAAAACTTGCTCCGACCATAATGCTGTAAGGATGGAGATGAAACAAATATCAACTGGCTCCTTCAGATGGAGGATGAATGACACCTTATTTAAAGATGAAGAAGTCTACAAAATGGCCCAAAAAACTTTGAGAGACTATTTTGAAATAAATTTGAACACTGAGGTTGAAAAAAGAGTAATCTGGGACGCAAGCAAAGCCGTTATGAGAGGGTTTCTGATACAACAGAATTCAATAAAGAAGCAAAGTCAAAATGAGAAAAAAGATAAAATTTTGGAGAAATTAAAAGAAGGGGAAAAGAAACTAAGAGTAAAACCAAAGTCGCAGGAGATCTTGAGAGAAATAAAACTATATCAAATATAATATATGGAATTGATGAATCAAGAAATAGAATGGAAAATCGGCAGTTGAAAAAGAGACAAAAACTTAATACAGTTACAAATCTAGAGATTGAAGGGAGAATGGTTCAGAAACCCGAGGAAATCAGAAAGTGCTTCCAGAGATATTTCAAAGAACTTTATTCACAAGGGCCGCAGAAAGATTCGGAGGTGGATCAATTCCTCAAAACTAATGGATTACAAAAAATACCTCAGGAAATGAGAACAACCCTGAATAGTAATATCACACAGCAAGAAATTGAAAGTGCCATTCAGAACCTTCAATTAGGCAAATCTCCAGGCCCCGATGGACTTACCTCCAAATATTATAAGGTTTTGAAAGACTATTTGATACAACCTCTGTTGGAGGTCTGCAACCAGATTATGGAGGGGAGGAAGGCACCGGAAACGTGGAAAGAAGCTTTCATCACATTGATACCTAAACTAGAAACTGAAAAGACCCAGCTTAAGAACTACCACCCCATCTCACTCCTAAATGTGGATTATAAAATTTTTGCGGACATTTTGGCAAGTAGGTTTAAAAAAGTACTTAATGAAGTGATACATAAGGACCAGGCCGGCTTTCTCCCCGGTAGGCATTTGTTTGACAACACAAGAAACATTATTGACATTTTGGAACTTCTACAAACAAATCTTAACACTAGAGCGGTTTTAATTTTTATTGATGCGGAGAAAGCCTTTGACAATATCTCTTGGATGTTTATGAAGAAAAATTTGGAAGGGATGGGAGTGGGGCGGGGGTTTGAAAATGGAATAGAAGCAATATATTCAGAACAAAAAGCTAAATTGATAGTAAACAATGTGGTGACAGAGGAGTTTAAAATTGAAAAAGGGACACGGCAGGGGTGCCCCCTATCCCCCCTACTGTTTATTTCAGTTCTGGAGGTGCTATTGAACATGATTAGAAAGGACCGGTCGGTACAGGGAATTGAGGTCGGAGTGAAACAATATAAATTGAAAGCATTTGCAGATGACTTGGTATTAACATTACAGGAGCCAGTCTCTAGTACTAAAAGAGTGTTAGAATTAATTTCTGACTTTGGTCGGGTGGCGGGATTTAAGCTGAACAAGCAAAAAACTAAGGTTCTAGCAAAAAATTTGACAACTACAGAAACAGATGAGTTCCTGAAAGAAACAGAACTAAATGTGGTTAAAAAAGTAAAATACCTAGGGGTGTATCTGACCTCCAAAAATTTGAATTTGTTTAAAGATAATTACGAGAAATGTTGGTCAGAAATCAAAAGAGATTTGGAAACATGGTCAAGATTGAAACTTTCCTTGTTGGGCCGAATAGCAGCTATAAAGATGAATGTATTGCCGAAAATGTTATTTTTGTTTCAGGCCCTACAGATCGTGGACAAGGTGGAATGTTTTGGAAAGTGGCAGAAGGATATTTCCAAGTTTGTTTGGCAGGGAAAAAGCCCCGAATAAAGTTTAAAATATTAACTGATGCGAAAGAAAGAGGGGGATTTGCCCTGCCAGACTTGAGGTTATATTATGAATCTGCAGCCTTCTGCTGGTTGAAAGATTGGATCTTATTGGAGAACACTGATGTCCTAGATCTGGAAGGGTTTGACAATGCTTTTGGGTGGCATGCATATTTGTGGTATGACAAGGTTAAAGTGCACAAATTGTTTAAAAACCACATTGTCAGAAGAGCAATTTTGATGGTCTGGATAAAATATAAAGACTTATTGGAGAGTAAGACTCCGAGGTGGCTCTCACCGGTGGAGGCCAAGGCACGTAAGAGACCTAACATGGAGGCCCATTGGCCTAAATATTGGGAAATAATTGAAAAAATTGGAGACAATTGGAGGTTGCAGAGCTTGGAAAAACTAAAAAACAAGGTGCGAGATTGGTTGCACTATGCACAAATTCAGGAGGTTTTTAAAGTGGACAAGAAGGTTGGATTCCAGGTGGAAAAATCGAAACTAGAGACAGAACTGTTAGAGCCAAAAAATAAACTACTTTCGAGAATGTATAACCTGCTGCTTAAATGGAATACTCAGGATGAGACAGTCAAATCCGCCATGATATAATGGGCGCAGGATTTGGGGCATAACATTATGTTTGAAGACTGGGAAAGGTTATGGAACACCGGAATGAAATTTACGGCATGTAGTGCCTTGAAGGAAAACATTATGAAAATGGTATACCGGTGGTACATGACCCCAGTCAAGCTTGCTAAGATATATCACCTGTCTGACAATAAATGTTGGAAATGTAAAGAGGCGGAAGGGACATTCTTTCACCTCTGGTGGACTTGCCCGAAAGTGAAGGCCTTTTGGGAGATGATTCATAATGAACTAAAAAAGGTACTTAGATTTACCTTACCTAAGAAACCGGAGGCCTTTCTTCTGGGCATGGTGGACCAGAGAGTGCTTAAGAAAGATAGAACTTTTTTTATGTATGCCACTACAGCAGCAAGGATCCTGATTGCAAAGCATTGGAAGACACAAGATTTACCCACGCTGGAGGAATGGCACACGCAGTTGATGGACTACATGGAACTGGCCGAAATGACTGGCAGAATCCGAGACTTGGGAGAAGAAACAATTGAGGAGGACTGGAAAAAATTTAAGGACTATTTGAAAAAACATTATAAGCTGTACGAATGTTTAAAAATGCACTCTTTAGGAAACTCTAGCTTCAGCAATTGTAAATTAATGAAATGGAAATTAAGGTACAAGAAGTCAGAGGTAGAATAATGAAATAACTTTATTGTGTTTAAACGAAAATGTATAAGAGTTGGGTTATAACATCTTTGAAATTAGGTAACATGATAAAATGAAGGATACAATAAGTATTGAAACAAGTTAACAAATTGCTGATGTTCTATATCACAGAGAATGCAGGGTTTGGAGGATGCGGGGAAGTCCACTAGACTTGTTGGAAAAAAAGAACATGGTAACGTGTAACTTTCTTATTTTATTTCTTATATCTGTCTTCTATTCTTTTTTTCTGTATTTCATAAACTTAATAAAAATATTATTAAAAAAAAGAAATAGAATGGAAAATCAAACAAATGAGACAAAAGACATTTGAATCAGCGAATAAATGTGGAAAACTGCTGGCTTGGCAAATGAGAAAAAGACAAAAATTAAATACTATTACAAATTTAGAAGCAGAAGGAAAGAACATACATAACCCAACTGAGATTAGAAACTGTTTCCAGAAGTATTTTAAACAACTATATTCACAAGGGCCACAGAAAGAAATGGATATAGAACGATTTTTGAAGACAAATGGATTACAAAAAATTTCTCAAGAAAGTAAACTAATGTTGAACTATAAAATATCTGAAGTAGAAGGTGCCATCCAAAATATGCAATTGGGCAAATCTCCAGGACCAGATGGGCTGACTTCCAGGTATTATAGATCTTTGAAGGAGTGGTTATTACAACCTTTGAAGGAAGTCTGCAATGAAATTTTGGAAGGGAAAGGGGCACCAGAATCGTGGAAAGAGGCGTATATCACACTTATACCGAAAACAGAGACTGAAAAGACTCAGCTTAAGAACTACCTCCTTATATCGTTTCTAAATGTGGATTACAAAATTTTTGCTGACATTTTGGCCAAGAGATTGAAAAAAGTATTGATGGAAGAGATTCACAAAGACCAAGGGGGCTTTCTCCCGGGAAGACATTTGTCTGATAATTTGAGGAATATAATTGATATTTTGGAAAAATTAGAAGAGAATATAAACACTAAAGCAGTTTTGATATTTGTGGACATGGAGAAAGCTTTTGACAACATCTCTTGGAGTTTTATGAAAAAGAACCTACAGCGGATGGGGCTAGGCCAAGGTTTTGAAAATGGTATAGGTGCAATATACTCCGAACAAAAAGCTAAATTAATTGTAAACAATGTGGTGACGGAAGAATTTAAGATAGAAAAAGGGACATGACAGGGGTGCCCAATCTCCCCAATGCTTTTTATATCGGTCCTGGAGGTTTTGCTGAACATGATTAGAAGGCACGAGTTGGTTGAAGGCATACAGGTCGGAGCCAAACAGTACAAATTGAGAGCATTTGCAGATGATTTAATATTGACATTACAGGAGCCAGAATCTAGTACTAAAAGGGTTTTAGAATTAATTCAAGAATTTTGTCAAGTGGCAGGATTTAAATTGAACAAGTTAAAAACTAAGGTTTTAGAGAAAAATTTAACATTAATTGAAAGAGAGAGGTTTCAGAATGAGACAGGTTTGACCGTGGTTAAGAAAGTGAAATACTTGGGGATTAATATGACAGCTAAAAATGGAAACTTATTTAAGGACAACTATGAAAAATGTTGGACGGAAGTGAAAAAAGATTTAGAAATTTGGTCAAATTTGAAGCTTTCCTTGTTGGGTCGAATTGCAGTTATAAAGATGAATGTATTGCCTAGAATGTTGTTTTTGTTTCAAACATTGCAAATTGTGAACAAGATGGACTGTTTCAAGAAGTGGCAGAAAGATATTTTTAGATTTGTCTGGCAGGGCAAGAAGCCCAGAATAAAATTTAAAATATTAACTGACGCAAAGGAAAGAGGCGGATTTGCCCTGCCAGACCTTAAACTTTACTATGAATCAGCAGCATTCTGCTGGCTGAAAGACTGGCTGCTTCTTGAGAACACAGACATTTTGGACTTAGAAGGTTTCAATAATCCTTTTGGGTGGCATGCATATTTATTGTACGACAAGGTCAAAGTACATAAAGCATTTAAAAACCATATTGTCAGGAAAGCATTGTTTAATGTCTGGATAAGATATAAAGACTTATTGGAAAATAAAACCCCAAGGTGGTTGTCACCAATGGAAGCAAAAGCTTTTAAAAGACTCAATATGGAGGCCAAATAGCCGAAGTATTGGGAAATATTGGAACAAGAAGGAGACAAACTGAAATTGCAGAGTTTTGAGAAATTAAAAGATAAAGTGCGAGATTGGCTTCCTTACTATCAGATAATGGAGGCATATAAATTGGACAAGAAAATTGGATTCCAGGTGGAAAAATCAAAATTAGAAACAGAATTGTTAGAACCTAAAACTAAGATTTTGTCAAAGATGTATAACTTGCTGTTGAAATGGAACACTCAGGATGAAACGGTGAAGTCTGTTATGATTAAATGGGCACAAGATGTTGGACATAATATTATGTTTGCTGACTGGGAACAGTTGTGGACCACAGGTATGAAATTTACGGCATGTAATGCCCTAAGAGAGAATATTATGAAAATGATATACAGGTGGTACATGACCCCAGTCAAGCTTGCAAAAAATTATCATTTGCCTGATAACAAATGTTGGAAATGTAAAGAGACTGAAGGAACATTCTTTCACCTTTGGTGGACGTGCCCAAGGATCAAGGCTTTCTGGGAAATGATCTATAATGAAATGAAAAAGGTATTTAGATATACCTTCCTGAAGAAACCAGAGGCCTTTCTCCTGGGCATGGTCGGCCAACTGGTGTCAAGTGGTTTCCAGCTGTAATGCTTAAGAGATATGGAAGAGAGAAAAAAAAGGGTTTGGAAATAAGTAAAAATTAATGGTGAGGATTTGCTGAACTAACAATTTGAATTGGAATACAAGAAAGGGAGGTATGAGGAGGTCTGGAAAATAAGTTAAAAGAAAATAAGTAATGGAAATTCTATGTGTTTTTAATTATTTTTGTATTTTTGTTATTTTTTCTTTTTCTTTTACATTGTATTATCTTTTGAAAACTTTAATAAATATTAAATTCACAGCATACTGTGAATTTGAATGTCTCAAAATCAACTATCAAAAGACCAAGATATTTGCTTTTGGGAAAAACCAAAGCTTAAAAGCTGGGAACTCCAAGGCCATAAATTAAAACAAGTCACAAACTATAAGTATCTAGGAATGGTGGTACAGGCCTCAGGAACCAACAAACTACACATAAACTCCATCGGGAGTTCAGCGGAAAAAACCGCAAATTGTATTCTTAAATTCTTCAGAGCACAAGGCGGCTTCTTTGTCCCCGCAGCTCTAAAATTATACAAGGCCAAAACTTTGGCACAACTCCTGTATGGTTCCTTTTTGGGTCCGCCTTCCTCTGCTTTCTCCCCCCTTGAGAGAGTTCAATCTAGACTTCTTAGAGCTCTCCTCCAAGTGCCCAGATGTGTCTCAAACTCATGGGTTAGATTGGAAACGGGGATGGTGAGAGTGGAGGCTAGCATCTGCCTAACATCCATCTACAAATGGCTGACATTGAATCTGCTCCCCCGAGGGATAGCCCCATTGATTCTCTGCGACCAATTCCAGTTGGGCTGGCAGACTGCATTCCTGAACACCCTCCAGAAACTGGGTTTTGCCCCTCAAGCCCTTCTAAGTCTGGGCTTGGGCCAGGCAAAGAATATTAGACATCGAGAGACAACAGGACTGCGCAAGGTGCCCCGACCATAAAATTGGAGAAATTGAGAAATATATAGCCGCACCGGCAGAATATCTCTTCTTTCTTGCATCTAGAAATGCAAGAAGGGCCTTTACACTCGCCAGAAGCTCGGCTCTTCCATCGCTGGTCCTGGATGGAGCCTTTAGAA
The DNA here is from genome assembly GCF_964106915.1 of Podarcis gaigeae. Lineage (NCBI taxonomy): Eukaryota > Metazoa > Chordata > Lepidosauria > Squamata > Lacertidae > Podarcis > Podarcis gaigeae. The sequence continues at coordinate 106,760,007 of NC_139677.1, forward strand.
AAGTCCCGTATGCTCAGAGACTTTTCACCTGCCCATTGGGAGAGATAGGCAGCCAAAACACTTGTTCTTTAGACGTCCCTTTTACAAAGAGACACGTAGTAAGACCATTGATCCGCTGCTGGTGAGGCTCGCTGACCTCCCGCAAAAGCAAAAATTAGACCTTTTCCTGTTAGGCAAAGATCAGAAGATGACCTGGATGGTGGCCAGATTCTGTGTACAGATCTGTAGGCGCAGACCATCTCCCAACTCAAAACAGTCCGTCATGAAAATCCCCAAACTCAGTTTCATGGGTGACTCTGAGTCAACTCCCTGGGATAGTTTGTTGGTGTACATTGTTTTTAAATTTGTTGTTGTACATAAATTGCCTGTTTTACTTCTGTGACTGTACCCCAAAGTGTGTTTTGTAAGCTGGTCTCTGACCGTAATAAATTATCTAATCTGACATGGCTCTCCTATCTCCTCTCTGTCTCCTCCTCTCCAACTAAACATACCCAGCTCCTCATAAAGCTTGGCTTGATCTGCTTGGCTGGCCTCCTCTGCCAATAAGGAGAAAGAAAGAAGGGAAACAAAGGAAGAGGTTTGGGAGCAACCATTCAGACACGTTTCCTCTCTTGTGCAATGACGCTGACCCGTGTCACACACAGCAGAAGTCCTACTGATAGCCTTATTTAAAGAAGCCAGATTTCTATCTGCTAGATTTCCCAGGGGGCTCTGAATATTTTTTTTTCTGGAAGGGGGGCGGTAACCTCCTCCCCTCCCCCCCCACAAAATATCTAAAGGAAGGAGACAGTTCCTGCCACCTCGCCCCTCCCTGGAAGGACCCCCTGCTCCCTGGGGCTCCCCCCCCCCCACATGAGTCACCCTCCCCTGCTGCATCCCTGGGACCCCCACCTTCTCCCCTCTGCACCCTCGAGGGGGGGGGGAGGAGGAAGAGACTCACCAGATCCCAGGAGAGGATTGCCCTTCCCAAAGGAGTAAGCAGCGCCTTTATACAAATGCAGAATATAGAGTCCTGTAGTTACAAACCTCGCGCAATCTCGCCCCTCCCTGGCAGGACCCCCTGCTTCCTGGGGCTCCCCCCACACACATGAGCCACCCTCCCCTGCTGCAGCCCTGGGACCCCCACCTTCTCCCCACTGCACCCTCTTGGGGGGGGGGAGAGGAGGAAGAAGGGACTCACCAGATCCCCGTGGAAGAGAGCAATGCAGCCTTTGCAATAGCAGAAAGCAACCCCCCCTTGCAGGAAGGGGAGGGAGGGGCTTTTCCTCTGGAGGACCTGGCCCCCCTTTACTTCCTGTCCTCTCTAGGAATGCAGCTCAGTTCCCTTTAACCCTTGCCAAGCCGAGTCCACCCTCTTCAGTCCTCTCTGCCTTTTCTCTCCTGCATTGCACAATCCCAGAGATGCTCATTTTATTTTTGCTCTTGGTTGGTCTGTGATCCGCTCCCTCCCTTGGCCAGAAACTGGAGGAAGAGGTTGCAGGGAAAAGGGGTTTGCAGGAAGCAAGGAACCTCCTCCTAGAATGGGAGGGAGCCCCCTGGGTCATCTATTCCAGCCCCCCTGCAAGGCAGGAATCCAACCTCTGCTTCAAAACCTCCAAGGAAGGAGAGTCCGCCATCTCCCAAGGGATTCTGCTGCTCTTCACCTCAGAATGTTCTTCCTGCTCTTTAGGCAGCAGAAACTGCTTTCTGGTCCTCTGGGTCCCTTATTCTGGGCAGGAGAAAACAAGCTGGCTCCCTCTTCCATGGGTCAGCCCCCCAGATATTGAGAGGTGGCTCTCAGGTCTCCATCCAGGCAGATTTTGTCTCCATCTGGGTTTGTCAGCTGAGGCGGAAACAGGAAGACACGCTGGCCAAAGCTCTCCTGGGACTACACATTGCTGAGCTGCAAAATGCAGGAAAGTGCATGTTTTGTTAATGGAGAAATCTGAGGGTTCCCTTGGACAAAAAACAAGGACACCAGCCAGGAATAGCAGAGCAAAAGAGCAGCCAGTAGGCTTGGTCTTTCTTAAAGACTGTCGTGACAGGACTCCCACCTGACACCAGGTGGAACAAGATGGAAGCCCCAAACAAAAGAGAACCCAAACTTTTATTAGCTGCTAATCCCCATGTGGCACCCCCCCCCCAAACTACATCACTCATACATCATGGTAAGCGGAGGTCTGGTGGCAGTAATCTGAGCATCCTGGACCCTGCCCCATGGTTCTCCTTGCCCTCCACCAAACACCCATCAAGTGTAACAAAAGAGATCTTCACATTTCCCTGTTTCCCAGCGAAGTCAATCACACCCTTTTGTCTCCATCTGGGCTTGTTATTTCTGGAATGGCTACCTGTCTGGCACTCAGGTATCAGGATGCCAGGGATTATCACTCAGGTAGAGGGGCTGCTGAGTAGCTGAGCTCACATTATATGAATTTCTGAAGTTTTCCCAGTGAGCCAATGCATAGATACATTTATCAGTGAATTCTTATATTTGGTATCATGCAGCAAGGCCCTTTGACCAGATAGGAAGAAACTGTGCTTAAGTGTTTTGTGGGGACAAATTACAAAAGTCACAAAAGTGATTTGCCTGCAGGTGAATCCTGGAATTAGCCAATCATGTGGGGCCCATTGTGTAAATAATGAATATAAAGCAGACATTCCCGGGGAACTTCAATTCCTCCTCACAACTATGCGCTGAATAAAGAGCATGAAATCCACACTCAACTCCGAGTATATTTCAATAGGAGAGCCGTCAAGGTGTCACACAGGCCTGCTAAGAAGCCCCCCCCCAAAAAACCCCCAACATCCTGTGATCATCTTCTAGCTTGGTTTCTTTCCCCTTCCCGTTCCCTGGATTCTCACAGAGAGAAGAAGGGGAGACAAGTTACAACAGGAGCCACCTCCTGGCCAAGCCATTCCCATGGGAGAGAGTTGCTGGAGGCAGGGGTGGGACCTGTTGGCCATGAATATTTGGATTGGCTAAGCAGATGAAATGGGCAGAAGCATCTCAGCCAGTGGGAAAGGCAGACATATTGACTATGACAAGCATAGGCAAACTCGGCCCTCCAGATGTTTTGCAACTACAATTCCCATCATTCCTGACCACTGGTCCTGTTAGCTAGGGATAATGGGAGTTGTAGTCCCGAAACATCTGGAGGGCCGAGTTTGGGGATGCCTGCACTATGGGTTGTGGACTCTCCATCTTTGGCGGTCTTCACATACCTGTCAACTGTCCTGCTTTGAGTGGGACGTCCTGCAATTCCAGAAGCCACCCTGGCTTCTGATTGGCTCCCAGGATGTCCTGTTTGGGCTCCCGTGAATGTGTTGCCCCAAAAGACGCCCATTTTGGGGGGACCTTGCTCTTTTGTGATTTACGTGACTCATTCAGGAGCGTGGCCCCAAAAGTCCCAGGTCCCAATTTCCCTCTGCAACATGTTGGAGGGTAGGCAGAGTTTGGGAGAACAACTCTATTCATATTCTATGGCTGTGGGTGACAGGAGAAAGAGTGGACGATGTCAGAATCTTCGGAGGGCCAGCAGAGGAGCCTCCCTTGGATGAATCACCACACCCTCATAGTGGCCGTAAAAGCAGGTGAGCAGTGAGTCTCCCCTCAAGTTTTAAAAGAAGTGCTGCATTACTAGGCTGTCTCACAGGATGCTTTTTATTGTGTTTTTATCATTGTTGTTCTGCATTGTGCTTTTAATGTTGTACACCGCCCTGGGATATTCTGATAAAGGGGGGTATATATATTGAATAAATACTTCTACTACTTCTACTACTATTTCCCCAGCACCATAAGTTCCTTGTTTGATTCTGTTTTTATGTTATAAAGGGCTTCTGGAGTACCATGTCTTTTTGAGAGAACTGCTGTGGAGCTGAGATGAAGGAGGAGAGATCATTTCCTCTCCACCCAGCAGAGTTTTGGAACTCCAGGAAGACACAACCTGAAAGACAGTGCGCTATTTTATGAAAAATTTTATAACTCTTTCTGATGTTATATGATGTTATGATGTATTGTAATTTTCATAATATGTATACATTGCTTGATTGTAAACACACACACACACACTTTCAAAATGTTTTTTAAAAATATTTTTATTAGTAATTTCAACGTAACATTTTATCCAAAAACATATCATCCTGCACCCCCCCTTATTTTCCCCTCTCCAAAAAACCTGACCCCCCCTCCCCTCCCCTCCCCGACTCCCCTCAGCTCCTCTCTCTGGTTTATCAACATATGTTATTTTCTGCATTTTACCAAACTGTACAGATCCTTAATTTATCTATCTAAATGTTATCAATAAAAAGTTTGTAAATGTTTATTCAAAACCTGCCAAGGAGTCCAGTTCATTTTGTTGCTTCTGTAATTACTTTGTAAAGGGTTCCCATTCATCTTTAAAACCACAGTTATCCTTGTCATGTAGTTTGTGTGTCAATTTTGGCAATTCTGTGATTTCCATCCATTTCTCTTGCCATAGTTCTTTAGTCGGGATTTCCTCATTCTTCCCTCCTTGTGCTGTTAAGACTCTTGCCGTCGTTGTCACATACATAAAGATATTTTTCAGTTTCCTTGGCAGGTCTCTTCCTACAATCCCTAACAAGAATGCTTCAGGTTTTGAAACAAATGTTAATTGGAACATTTTCTTCAACTCATTATATATCATTTCCCAAACCTTTTTGATTTCATTACAATCCTACCACATATGGTAAAAAGTCCCGTCTCTTTCTTTACACTTCCAAAACATATTTGAGCTGGTTTTGTTCATTCTTCCTAACTGCACTGGTGTCATATAGCATCTATACATCATCTTCATATAATTTTCTTTCAGCAAGGAACACTCTGTGAATTTTAAATCGGTTTTCCATAACCTTTCCCAATCTTCCACAATAATATTATGACCTATATCTTGTGCCCATTTAATCATAACTGATTTCACCTCTTCGTCGTTCGTCTCCCATTCTAATTGAATACCGTATGTGCCTTTCAGCAGTTGGAATCTAATAGTCTCTCCTGTATTTGTCAAAGGACTCTCTGAAATTCTGATGTTAGCCTGTATCTCCTTTTCGTGTATGTAAAGGAAATGCCCTCTGGGAATTCCCATTTATATCTAATGTCAGCTCTCCTGAGTGCTATTGTTAAATATCTATATTTGGTTCTTCTAAGTCTCAATTTCAGTGGAATCTCTCTAAAAATATCTACTTTCTGTCCGGCAACCACATGATTTTTTTCAAAAACTGTTCTGAAGGATTGCGTCCTTCACTCTTTTTGTTACTAGTGTTAATAAAACATCTCCTGGCTGCCTCCGTTCTTGATTTTCACGCGATCTAATTCTGAAACAGCTCTCTCAAAGCCCATCCAACCAATCTTTGCTTTATCCCAGCCATTCTGAAACTGTCTGTGTGACATACGTCTCCAAATTTGGCTCTGAATCAGATTCTGGAAGGCCTCTGTCAGGAAGACGTTAACTTATTACTTCAGCTAAATGTAACAGGATTAAACAAGGTACTACAGTGGTACCTTGTGTTACAAACGCTTCAGGTTACATACGTTTCAGGTTACAGACTCTGCTACCACAGAAATTGTCTGTGTGACATATATCTCCAAATTTGGCTCTGAATCAGATTCTGGAAGGCCTTTGTCAGGAAGACGTTAACTTATTACTTCAGCTAAATGTCACAGGATTAAACAACGTACTAAAATGGTACCTTGGGTTACACACGCTTCAGGCTACAGACTCCGCTAACCCAGAAATGGTACCTCAGGTTAAGAACTTTGCTTCAGGATGAGAACAGAAATCATGCTCCCATTCGCTAAAGTGGTGCTTCAGGTTAAGAACAGTGTCAGGTTAAGAACAGACCTCCAGAACAAATTAAGTACTTAACCCGAGGTACCACTGTACAGGCACAGCTTCTCTTAAACTCCCTCCTCTCAAAATCAGTTGTTACATTTCAGGTATCCAGAATAAATGCTAAAAGGCTGAACTCTGTTTCTGCTGCTTCTCTCTCATTCCCTTCCTTAGTTATGACAGGACAGCCCAGCTTCCTTCATGGCTTCATACTTTGGTCCGTGAGCGAGGGGCCACTTTTCCTCGGTTCCCCTCTCTCTTAGCAATCCCACTCCCAAGGTATTTTCCTTTGTATGCCAGACCCAGGGGATCATCTGAGTCCTTTTCACTGACTCAGAAATCTCCTTTTCCTAGAAAATCTCTCCCCTCCCAAATGGAAGGAGACCCCAGAAGAAGAGTCTTCCCATCTGAACACTCTCTCCAGACCCTCAAGATGGACTTCCTATCTCAGCTACGACTGTTAATAGAGGATGAGCTGCCTCACTTCATGAAATTAAAAGCTCGCTCCTTCAAAGTATTAGAGTTCAAAGACTGTGATAAAAATGAAAGAAGAGCAAAGGGAGAACAATATCGTGGTTCTCAAATGATGGATAACATAGGTTACTACAGGAGTAAGAAAATAAAATAATTATTAGTATTATTATTTATTATTTATACCCCACCCATCTGGCTGAGCTTCCCCAGCCACTCTGGGCGACTTCAAATAAAATATTAAAATACTAATACATCAAACATTAAAAGCTTCCCTAAACAGGGCTGCCTTCAGATGTCTTCTAAAAGTCTGGTAGTTGTTGTTCTCTTTGACATCTGGTGGGAGGGCATTCCACAGGGAGGGTGCCACTACCGAGAAGGCCCTCTGGCTGGTTCCCTGTATCTTAGCTTCTCGCAGTGAGGTAACCTCCAGAAGGCCCTCGGTGCTGGACCTCAGTGTCTGGGTAGAACTTCAAAGGTAGCCCCATGTAGAGCGCATTGCAGCAGTCCAAGCGGGAGATAAGCAGAGCATGCACCACTCTGGCGAGGCAGTCCGCAGGCAGATAGGGTCTCAGCCTGCATACTAGATGGAGCTGGTAAAAAGCTACCCGGGACACAGATTTGACCTGTGCCTCCATGGACAGCTGTGAGTCCAAAATGACTCCCAGGCTGAACACAGCCCAGGGGGGAGGAGCGGAACCACTGTATGACAGTGCCCCCAGCTTCCAACCCCTCAAGACGGTCCAGAAGGATGTTATGCTTAATGGTATCAAATGCCGCTGAGAGATCCAGCAGAACTAGGAAACAGCTCTCACCTTTGTCCCTAGCCCGCCAGAGATCATCAACCAGTGCGACCAAGGCAGTTTCAATTCCCATGTTGAGGCCTGAATCCCATCTGGAAGGGATCTAAATGGTCTGCTTCCTCCAGGCATGCCTGGAGTTGTTCAGCAACCACTCACTCAATCACCTTGCCCTAGAATGGAAGATTTGAGACTGGGCGATAGTTGGCCATCGTGGCCACATCTAAAGATGGGTCCGGGAAGGCTCCTTCACGGAGGGAAGCATTCACCACCCCACGAAGCCCATCGCCCAGCCCTTCCCAGCTAGCTTTTATAAGCCAGGATGGGCAAGGATCAAGGAGACAAGTGGTTGGTTTCACTCATCCAAGCAGCCTGTCCACATCCTCGGGGGTAACAGATTGGAATTGATCCAACACAACTTGACTAGACAGGACTCTAGCACTCTCCCGCCCTGCTCCCACGGTGGAATCTACATCTTCTCGAATCAGAGCGACTTTGCAAAAAACTTTGCAAAATCATTGCAGGATATCATGTGGCATGTACTGGGCCCTAATGGAGCAGGTCGTTCTGCTAAATTGTGAACCACCTGAAAGAGTCTCCTGCTGCTGTATTCCGCAGATGTAATAGAGGCGGTGAAGAAAGTCTTCTTGGCCGTCGCTATCACCACTTGGTAGGCTTGACATTGAGCTCTAACCTGTATCCGGTCAGCTTCAGAATGGGTTATCCGCCACCGGCGCTCTAGCCGTCTCAGCGATTGTTTCATCACCCTCTGCTCTGAACCACGGGGCTGTCCGGGCTCCATGGAATCGTAGAGGGCGCTTCAGAGCCAGTCAATAGCCCTGGTTAACTCCACATTTCAGCGGGCCACCAGGAATCACCTGAAAGGCCATCAACATGGGATAAAACATCCCCTACCGCCCTCTGGAAACCATTTGGATCCATTAAGGGGCAGACCATCTGAATCGGGCCCACTTCCCTGAAGAGGGGAAGGTTCACGAAGTCCAGTTGCACCAGGAAGTGATCTGACCATGGCACTTCTTTAGTTTCGCTTTTACTTAGTGTCAGATCACCAACATCCATAGAGGTGAACACCAGGTCTAAGGCATGTCCACGGCTATGGGTTGGGCCAAACATATTCAGGGAAAGCCCCATGGAGACCATGCTTTCCACAAAGTCCAAAGCGGCCCCTTGTAAGGTTGTGTCGGCGTGGATGTTAAAATCCCCCAGGACAACCAAGCTAGGTGTCTTCCCAATAGGACGCCTGCTACACAGGGTAGGATACAAACCAATGCCTTAGGTTTTATGTTTTTTAAAAAAAGACTGACAAAACATGCGGAAGAATTTTTTGACAGCAAGAGACGTTAATGGATTGTAGTCCCTTGGGAGTGCTGGAATTTCCATTCTTTGAGGTTTTCAAATGAAGTTAGATGGTCATCTGTCATGGATGCTTTACTTGCTATTCCTGCATCACAAGGGGTGAAATAGATTGCACCAGGGATCACTTCAAGCTCAAAAATTCTACAATTCCGTGATTCTCCCCTGTATGAATTCATAGGGTTTCCCCCCTGTATGAATTCTTTGATGGGAAGTCAGATTGGAGCTCTGACTAAAGCTCTTTCCACATTCCATGCACTGATAGGGTTTCTCCCCTGTATGAATTCTTTGATGTTTAGTGAGATCGGAGCTCATACTGAAGCTCTTTCCACATTCCATGCACTGATAGGGTTTCTCCCCTGTATGAATTCTTTGATGTTTAGTGAGATCGGGGCTTCTACTGAAGCTCTTTCCACATTCCATGCACCGATAGGGTTTCTCCCCTGTATGAATTCTTTGATGTTTAGTGAGATCGGAGCTTCTACTGAAGCTCTTTCCACATTCCACGCACTGATAGGGTTTCTCCCCTGTATGAGTTATCTGATGGGAAGTGAGACTGGAGCTCATACTGAAGCTCTTTCCACATTCCATGCACTGATACGGTTTCTCCCCTGTATGAATTCTTTGATGGGAAGTGAGATGGGAACTCATACTGAAGCTCTTTCCACATTCTATGCACCGATAGGGTTTCTCCCCTGTATGAATTCTTTGATGTTTAGTGAGATCGGAGCTCACACTGAAGCTCTTTCCACATTCCACACACTGATAGGGTTTCTCCCCTGTATGAATTCTTTGATGTTTAGTGAGATCGGCGCTTCTACTGAAGCTCTTTCCACATTCCATGCACCGATAGGGTTTCTCCCCTGTATGAATTATTTGATGGGAAGTGAGATTGGAGCTCATACTGAAGCTCTGTCCACATTCCATGCACCGATAGGGTTTCTCCCCTGTATGAATTCTTTGATGTTTAGTGAGATTGTAGCTCATACTGAAGCTCTTTCCACATTCCACACACTGATAGGGTTTCTCCCCTGTATGAATTATCTGATGGGAAGTGAGACTGGAGCTCATACTAAAGCTCTTTCCACATTCCTCACACTGATAGGGTTTCTCCCCTGTATGAATTCTTTGATGTTTTGTGAGATTTGAGTTGCTACTGAAGCTCTTTCCACATTCCACACACTGATAGGGTTTCTCCCCTGTATGAATTCTTTGATGGGAAGTGAGAGAGAAGCTCTGACTGAAGCTCTTTCCACATTCAATGCACTGATAGGGTTTCTTTCCAATGAGATTTCGTTGATGAGAACTGGAATGGGAGCTCTGACGGCTGCTCTTTCCACATTCCAAATTTTTACGTGCCTTCTCCACTCTGCAGATTGTGTTGTGGTCACCTTTGTTCTTGCTTTCCAATTCATCACCATCTGCAATGGAGAGAAAAAGGGATTAGAGCCTCAGGAACAAATGGAGCCCCCAGTTAGGGAATAATGCTCATTAAATTTGTTGTAGAGAAGGCAGTGTTCATTACCTTTGTTATTTGCAATAAACCAATGTATTTATTATTGGATTCTAATCGTTGGTTGAATGTTGCTTTGTTTGAAGTAAGTTACTCATTTTATAAATTTTGTACTTTTTGTAAAAATTTTGTACTTTTTTCATTAGATTAGATTGTTGTTATTATTACTGTTTCATGTTTATACAGTAGCACCTCGGGTTACGTAACCCTCAGATTATATAAACATCAGCTTATGAAAGCGATAAATCCATTCGCAGTGATCCTTGGGTTGCGAAAACCTCGGGATCTGGCCAGACCTCCGGAACGTATCCCATTCGCAACCAGAGGTACCACTGTATATGTGTTGGAAGCTTCCCAGATTGGCTGGAGGAACCCAACCAGATGGTCAGGGTATACGTAAAAATTATTATTATTACTATTATTATCACTGCTAGTACTACCTGAGATTCAATCAGCCTGGCTCTTCTCTGGGGCAGATGTTGTTTGGCCCAATCATGGCATCTCCTCCATCTCCAGTGTCAGTCGTCTCTTTGGTTCAACCCAAGACTGACAGCAGCAAAAACAAAAACAGAAAACCTGACAGAAGCTACTTATCTTTCCTAACAACTTTGAAGCTGACATTGAAGATGCCTGGGTAGTTCAGATCAGCCCAACTGTGGTAGAAGGAGGCAGAACTGGAGGAAGATTGTTCACAGAAAAAACTGTAACCTACTATTTCTTGTGGGGGTGTTAGGTTCCCTGGTGTTGTAGGGGGCACTGTGAAAATATATGAGGTTTGTCACATAGAGGTATTTTTTGAATTTCCTGGCAGATAGGACGATCCCACAGGGAGGCTTACCAAGAGAGGCCACAATCCCACAATTCTCCTCCATGACGTCTTTATGAAAACCTCTTTGGTCAGGATTCAGCAACTCCCACTCCTCGTCTATTAAACGAACAGCGACATCTTCAAAGCCCACTGGACCCTAAAAGAAAAAGGGAAATGTCCTCCTCTGAGACAGCAGAAATATGATCTGCTACACAATGCTGTGTTATTTCCTTCCTGTTAATTGCTGTGTTATTTCAATAGGATTGCTTTGCTGCACATTTTTATTATGGGTACCTATTTTAACCCTTTAATTGAATTCTTTTATTCTGCATTTTAAGTGTGGGTATTCGTCTTTTTGCAAATAGGTGGTACTCCAGCTTATGCTTACGTTTTTCTGCCTACACAAGTGTCAGGGAACTGCCATTGGAGCCAAGGGTGGTGGTAAGGCTCCCCAATGACGCTGGAGAGGGAACCAGCAAGGAGAGAGGGAGAGGTTCCGCTGGGGAAGGAAATAGATGTGACGCCAGGGAGAAAGGGGAGGCTGAGGGAGCTTCGAAGGGTAGGCTCAGGGACTCTTTCAGTGAGACCAGCGGGGAGAGGACAGGACCTCCCCTTGGGACGCCCACTCTGCGCAGAAAGCTTCCGCGCAGAGAAGCTAGGCGGCGACTTGGTGTCAAAGAACTTTTATGTTGGAGGAAATTCAGGAAACGCCCACTGACGGATTCTGCCAGTGATTGAGACAGTCACGGAGTACTGACTGTCCAGCCAGGGGAAAGTTTTACCCAAGCTACTCCGCTTGGAGCAGTTTGCGCCTTACGCACAAGCAACCCCAAACCCCATTACAGCAATCCGTCAGTCCTTGACGTTACTTGTGTCCACGGATAATCATGAGTCAGACCAGAGGAGCAGGCGCCAGAGAGGGAGCTAGGGGAGGGGAGGACCAACTCTGGAGGAGAGAAACAGAGATTTGGAACAGCAGCTGGCTTTACTAGCGGCGCGGTTAGATGAAAGGCGGACTCAGGATGCCCAGGGGAAACCCACCCTCATTGCAAGGAAGGTACTGGGACTGGTGCATAAGTTTGGGGGTATTCCGAGAGACTATAATGCTTTTAAGACGGAGGTGCAATACGCGCTGGACCTGCAGTATGATGATTTTGTGGACGATAGGGTAAGAGTAGCCTATGTGATAGGGCATCTTCAAGACGGCGCCAGGGAATGGGTGAGACCCTTAATGGCATCGGAAAATGATGCTTTAAAAGACCTGAGGAAGTTTTTTAGCGCCATGGACCACATGTTTTCTAGTGAAGTGGAGCAGAGCGTGACGCGCAGAGAACTGATGGCGTGCAAACAAGGGAGCCAATCAGTTAGAGAGTACTGGTCGCGGTTTTCGATGCTAATCCACAAACTTGGGTGGGAACTGGGTTCGGAACCAATTCAGATTATGTTTGAGGAAGGCTTAGCCCCTTCGGTTAAGGACGAACTTTCCCGCTCGCCCCGCCCGCAATCAATGGATCAGCTGAGTAAAATGGTGCTTGCGGTTGGAGTACGCCAAGAGGCGCGCGCTCTAGAGAGGCGGGGAGAGCAGAGCGTTGGCATGACAACTGTATTCCTGAAATGCCGGAGCAACCTTCCCAGCCAGCGGAGCCAATGGAGATCGGAGGCGCGCACAGGGTTTCAAACTCTGGCGAGGTGCGCAAAAAGGAGTGGAAAACGACCAGGAAGTGTTTTCTCTGCCAACAGCCGGGACATTTTGCCAGGGTCTGCCCTCAGAGAAAAGCATGGCAAGGGATGGTGGGGGCAGTTGGCAGTGAGGAGGAGGGGAATAAAGAGCAGGGAATGAGAGCGCTTGGCTGCCGATCAGCGGGCACAGCAGCCAGGCAAACAACCAGTAAGAGTGCCCAAACCAGACCCCCCCCCCGGGCAGCCATAGCCATAGAGGTGGTGCTAGAGCTCCCCAACAGACACCCAATTAAGGTGAAGGCACTGCTGGATTCAGGCAGCTCTTGCAACTTCTTTAGCAAGGACTTTGCACTAGAGCACCAGCTCCAGCTGGTGCCTTTAGAGCGCCCCTTGCAAGTGACGACCATTGATGGGAGAGAACTCCTGGGGGGAGAAGTGACCCACCAGACTCCGCCCATGAAGATGAGGGTCTCCAGACACACTGAGACAATTGCCTTTCACGTAGCCACACTAGCCGGGCCGCCAATCATACTGGGGATGAGCTGGCTGGCGCTGCATGATCCGTAGTGGCATGGCACCAGCGGACTGTAGCCTTTGGGTCAGCTCACTGCTTGGAACACTGCCACGGGGGAGAGACCCCGAGGATGGCCGTGGCCAGGGTGGCAGGGATGGGGGCAGAGGAAAAGACCAGGGTGCCGCCGCAATACACTGATTTGGAAGAAGTCTTCAGTGAGAAGGAGGCGGATAGGCTACCCCCCCATAGGTCCTTTGACTGTCAAATCAACCTAATCCCAGGGGCTCAGTTGCCAGTGGGTAAGCTGTACGCCATGTCGGACAGAGAAATGCAGGAGTTGCGGAAGTTTATTGACAAGAACCTGAAGAGGGGGTTCATAAGAGAATCGAGGGCGGTGGGGGGCAGTCCAGTCTTCTTTGTGGACAAGAGAGACTCCAAAGAACTCAGACTAATTTGTGACTATAGGGCGTTAAACTTGATATCGGAGCCGGTGACCTTCCCGATGCCCAGAATTGATGACATTCTGACCAGAGTAAGGAAGGGAAAGATTTTTACCAAGTTGGACCTTCAAGGGGCGTACAATTTGATTAGGATAAGGGAAGGGGATGAATGGAAGACCACCATGTTCACCTCCCTGGGGGCTTTTGAGTACCTAGTTATGCCTTTCGGATTACAAGCGGGCTCTGCCTGTTTTCAATCGTTCATGCACCACGTGTTGGGGTCCCTGCTGTACAAGAATTGCGTGGCCTTTCTAGCTTCCTCCCTTCTTCATTAATAAGCCACCTTCCCACACATTCACCATCTCCTAGATGCACCTGATTGAGAGATTCTTCAGCTCCTGCCCACAATTCTACCGGGTTAAAAGTCAGCTTTTCCTCATGTGAATTTGGACCTCAGCTGAGCAAGATGGGTGGCCTTTGCTAGGGGATGCCTCATAGGAAGTGATTCATGGACTTCCGGTTCCGGTCGCCGACAGCGAGGGAAACGCAGAAAGCTCCGTCTCGGCTTTCTGAGCGTTGTAGAGGCTTGGGGAAACGCGCAAAGGCTCAGCGCACCCCCAAAACTCCAAGGGGGGACCCTTGGGGGATAAGGTCTCGGCAGCGTGGGAGCGGCTTCTTCGTCTCCTCCGGACCGTCAGGACGCGAGGGCGAAAGGACCGCGAGCGCGAACGAGGAGACACCGACTCTACAGCGCGATGCCTCGAGCTTCTGCTGGGTATGTGACGAGCTTCCTTAAAGTTTGAATGGAAGCCTCAGTGTTCGGCGGTTTTGTTTTAGCACTTGATAAAGCGTTATTTTTAGTGAGAATTTTGATTTAAAGCTGAGGGTTACCTGGATGCTTAAGGATTATACTTCGGAGTCCACTTAGTGGAGGAGTTAAGATGGCGCAGATGAGAAGTCGTAAGAATGAGGAAGTTTTTTTTTTACCAATCTGACTGAGTATGGACTGAGTTAGAACTGAGAACTCACGATAAACTCGTTGAGGGGACTTTAAGGATCTTATTTTAGCCATAATTAACAATAAGGTCGCTAGTAGGGTTTATTTTATCATTGTTATTACTGTTACTATTGTTTAATCAAGCTAAAGCGGACTCCGCCCGCAGGGTTTTCGATGCCTACGTTCGCGTGTTTACGTCGCCCATTCCATTTTTTGTGCTTCATATTCAACTTCCTTGAGACGTTTTGAGGCGTTTGCTGCTCTCCCCCTCATACCTTGCCCGGGAATATAGGTTACAAGTGGAGAGGACTGGCTGGAGGAGGTGAAGAGAGGAGCAGCAAGGGGAGAAAGAGAGAAGATTGGTGTGGAAAATTTCACGTTCCAAGGACTTTAAGGACTCTAAGGTTTAACTCAGGACGGAGGGATACAGCGGGGGTTTCCCAACTACCCTTACACGTCTCCATGGACTTTTGCGAGTGAACTACTGAACTATTGAACGGAGTCTACTGGCGAGATTACTAGAGGGCTTATTGGGTAACCTGATTTGGAATAATCTGATTTGGACTATACAGGACAATACCCCATTAAGGTCTGACCCGGGATCAGTAATACTTTCCAGCACCACTACTTGGGTTTGATTTTGACTTGAGGATTCAGGATAAAATTAATCGGCGCTCCTCCTCTGGAATCTCTTTCAGGGACCAGGGGTTCGGGGAGGGGGGAGAAGTCTGTGAAACCTGTGAATCAGCTGAGGGAGAGAGTTAGTAAGGATGTGGAAGGACGGGAAAGAAGTGAAAAGGGGGGGTGGCACCCCAGGGGATAGGAAATCATCTTGCCAGGAAGAAATTAAAGATTTAGATAATTTATGGGCAAGAATAAAGGAGGAATTTAAGCAAAATGAGTTATATATGGAAAATAAACTGGGAGAAGTACAGGAGATGATTGATAAGAAGATCGAAGGTGTGGTTGGAGAACTCTCAACTAAGATTCAAGAGTTATCTGCTAAGTCCAAAATAATTGAGGAATCTAATAAAAGGTTGCAGAAAGAGGTGAGAGAACAGAAAAAAGAATCAGTTAGGATGAAAGAGGAGTTAAGAGAAATAAATATATCACAAGATAAGATTTGGGACAACTTGGCCATGGCAGAAATGCGACAAAAACAGCTTCACCTCAAATTTAGGGGTGTAGCCAAGGAAAGAAATGAGGATATTAAAGGGAAAATGATTAAGGAACTTTCCAGGTGGTTGGGTTTAAAAGAAGAAGAGGTGGCCTTGGCGGTAGAGAATATATTTAGACTGACAAAACCCCCACATTTAAAAGTTAATAGATTCCTGGGGGATTGTTTAGTGATCCTTATCTCATTGGAGATGAAAAATCTGATCTTAAGAACGAGCTACCATAATAAATTAAGAATTGACGGCAGGCCTATTGTCATTTACAAAGAAATACCAGTTAGGTTGTTACGTAAAAGAGAAGGGTATAAACATCTGGTGGCAGTCTTGAAGAGGAATGGTATCCAATTTAGATGGGAATTCCCAGAGGGGATCACCTTCTTCTATAAAGATAAAAAATTTAGATTGATGGACTTACAGGAGGTGGAGAAGTTTATGAGAAGGTATGAGAAAGATCTTGGGAAGGTAGAGAACAGAATGAGGGCCAGAGAGGTAGGAGAGGAGGAAGAGAGAGAGAGAGGCCAGGAGAGAGGGCAGGGGAAAGAGGAGAAGGGGGAGGAATCAGGAGGGGAAGAAGATGAGGCCGTGGTGGGAGAAGAGGCGGCAGAAGAGGAGGAGTCTCCAGGAAATAAAGGCGCCAGTTTATAATTTGAGAGCTTGATTAGAGAGTTTTTAATAGTTAAAGGTAAATAATAGCTGACACATTAAAATTTTTGTCTTGGAATGTGAATGGGTTGAATGAAAGGGTTAAGAGGAATAAAATTGAGAAAGCTTTGAAAAATAAGAAATATGATGTGATTTGCTTTCAGGAAACCCATATTGCTAAGAAGCATAAGCATATTCTGGTGAATAAAAGACTGGGAGTAGAATTTGTTAACTCGGAGATAAATAAGAAAAAAGGGGTGGTGATATATGTTAAAGAAAAGTGGGCCCCAGTATTAATTTGTAAAGATGATGAAGGAAGAATATTGGGAATTCAATTAAATTACCGGGGGGGGGGGGGGAATCAACGTTGTAACGGTTTATGCACCGAACACAAACAGAATGGAGTTTTTTGAGAAATTAGAACGTATTTTATTAGAGATGGAAGATCATAAATTAATTCTGTTGGGGGACATGAATGGGGTACCGGTACCAGAAATGGATAGAAGCGAAAAGAAGGGGAGGTCAGACCGAGGGAAACTTCCGAAATCTTTCAATGATATGGTAGAGAATTTAGCATTAATTGATATATGGAGGTATAAAAACCCGAATAGAAAGCAGTTCACCCATTACTCTGAGCCCCACCAGAGCTGGGGCAGAATTGACCAGATCTGGGTATCAACCGCAGTTTCGCTGAGCGCAATAAAATGTGAAATTCAACCTAGGACCCTTTCAGATCATTGTCCTTTGGCCTTGGAAATAAAAAATGTAGTAAAAGGACAGTACAGGTGGAGGATGAATGATTACTTACTTGAAATTGACGAGGTAACGGAAAAGGCTAAAAGCACCCTGAAAGATTATTTTGATTTAAATTTGAACGGAGACACCCCTATAGATATAGCTTGGGACGCTGGGAAGGCGGTCCTAAGGGGTTTTTTAATACAACAAAATAGTTATAGAAGGAAACTTAAGGAACAAAAGAAAGAACAAATCCTCACCCAAGAGATTGCGAGAGGAAATTAATTACAAACCCGGGAGACGAAGAGAGTATTCAAGTGTCTAAAGTACTACAGTCTCAATATTCGGCTTTATTAAACCAGGAGGTAGAGTGGAAAATCAATTTTATGAGGCAGAAATATTTTGAGTCGGCAAATAAGATGGGAAAGCTACTAGCGTGGCAGTTAAGAAAAAGGAATAAACAAAATGTGATCAATAAATTTACAATGGAGGGTTATACGACCAAAGACCCAGATGAGATAGAAAGAAGGTTCATCCAATACTTTGAGAAGCTGTATGAAAAAGGAGAGGAAGCCAGTATTGATATAAGAAATTATTTGGATCAAGGTGGGGGGAGATACCTAACAGAAGATGATAGTCTGCAACTTAATAAGAACATTACAATAGAGGAGGTGAAGGAGGCTATTAAGAGGATGAAGCCCGGTAAGGCTCCTGGGCCGGATGGCGCCGGTGCTTACGGACGTTATTAATAACATCCTTCAAGGAGGAAGGGCCCCCGATTCTTGGAAGGAGGCATTTATTACTTTAATACCAAAAACGGAAAAGGAAAAAACAGATATAAGAAATTATAGGCCAATTTCATTGCTCAACAGTGACTATAAGATCTTCGCTGATATCATGGCTAACAGATTAAAGAAACATCTAAAGAAATACATTCATAAAGATCAAGCGGGATTCTTACCAAATAGGCAGCAGAAAGATAATGTCCGCCACATATTGAATATTATTGAATACCTAGATATGAGGACAGACATCCCTGCAGCCTTGATGTTTATTGATGCCGAGAAGGCCTTCGATAACGTTTCGTGGGAATTTTTATTACAATGTATGAAAATAGCGGGAATAGAAGGTCCGTATATGGAAGGCATCAAGGCCATATATTCAGGGCAACAGGCCAGGTTGATCATTAACAGTAATCTATCTAAGCCCTTCCCGATTATGAAGGGGACAAGACAGGGTTGTCCCCTGTCACCCCTGTTATTTATTATGGTCTTGGAGGTTATAGCAAATAAATTGAGGGAAACGTTAGATGTAAGAGGGATAAGAATTGGGCAAAAGGAATTTAAGTTAAAGGCGTACGCCGACGATTTGGTCTTGTCGATAGAGAATCCCCTGGACAGTGCTAGTTGTGCAATAGATTTGTTAGAGGATTTTGGCAAGTTGTCTGGATTTAAACTTAATAGGGAAAAAACTAAAATTTTAACAAAAAATTTGGATGCACAGGCAAAAATTAGGTTGGAGCAAAAGACAGGAATCCAGGTCGTGAATAGGGTAAAATACCTGGGAATTTGGTTATCACCGAAAAATATAAACCTAGTGGAAGATAACTATAATAAGATATGGCAGGAAATTAAGAAGGATTTAGATACCTGGCACAGGTTGAAGTTATCATGGACAGGAAGGATGGCCGCGATAAAGATGTGTGTCCTCCCGAAGTTATTGTTCCTATTTCAGAATATTCCAGTAATTAAAGGTACCACCCGCTTTAAGAGTTGGCAAAAGATCTTGGCTAAGTTTATATGGCAGGGAAAAAGAGCCAGAGTGAAGTTTAAATACCTTACGGACTCGAGAGATAGAGGTGGATTTGCAGTCCCGAATATAAAGCTCTATTATGAGGCAGTCTGCCTTTGTTGGATAAAGGAATGGGCTATTTTGAAGAATGCAGATATGCTGGATTTAGAGGGCTTCGATATAAGATTTGGTTGGCATGCCTACTTGTGGCAGGAGAAAGGGAAGGTGCACAGGGGCTTTTCCAACCATATCATCAGAGGTCCGTTACTTGAAGTCTGGAATAGATATAAGAACGTGATTGAAAAGGGTACACCCTGGTGGCTCTCCCCGACTGACATTGTTAAAATTAAAAAATTAAATATGACAGGTGAAAGGTGGACATATGAGGATTTATTAGTTAAAACGGAAGAGGGATGGAAAATTAAGCCTTATGAGGAGTTGAAGGATAAAATTAAGGAGTGGTTACACTTTCACCAAATCAATGCACTGTGGGGAGATCACAAAAAACTAGGGATGAGTGAAAAAAAATCGAAATACCAAGTGGAAATCCTGGAAAGCAATAATAAACTCCTCTCTAAAATGTACAAACAATTATTGGAATGGGACACTAAAGGGGATGTGGTGAAAGGTGCGATGGTAAAATGGGATAGGGATCTTGGGCATAAGGTGGATTATAATAAATGGCAGACACTGTGGAAAAAGGGTGTGAAGTTCACGGCCTGTGCAATTCTTCGTGAAAACTTAGAAAAAATGATATATCGCTGGTATTTGACTCCGGCAAAGTTAGGTAAGATGTATAGGAATGCCGATAATTTATGTTGGAGATGTAGGGACAAGGTGGGAACTTTTTTTCATGTCTGGTGGACCTGTGATGTGGTTAAGAGATTCTGGGGGCAAATCTATGACGAGTTGAAAAAGATCTTGAAATATAATTTCCCTAAAACCCCTGAGGTGTTCCTGTTGGGTATGATTGAGGAGGAAATAAAAAACGCAGACCAAACCTTCTTTCAATATGCCACCACAGCGGCAAGGATTTTAATTGCACAGAGGTGGAAATCCCCTGAAATACCTTCGGTCAGAGACTGGCAAGTGAAACTGTTTCAATATATAGAACTAGCAAATTTAACACAAAGAATTAGGCATCATAATATGGCTAAAGTTAAAAGTGACTGGAACAAATTTTTAAATTATATTAAAATTAATCTGGGAATTAACAATATACAGTGGTGCCTCGCAAGACGAAATTAATTCGTTCCGCAAGTCTTTTCGTCTTGCGAGTTTTTCGTCTTGCGAAGCACGGTTTCCCATAGGAATGCATTAAAAATCAATTAATGCGTTCCTATGGAAACCGCCTTCAGACCAGGTCCGGGGACAGTCTGTCCCCCGACCTCTTCTGAAGGCCGGTGGGGGGCGAAAGTCTTTGCTCCCCCCCCCGCCTGCCTTCCCGGGACAGCGGAGACTTCTCCGCTGTCCCGGGGCGGTCTTAAAATGCTGGCGGGCGGCAGCGAAGCCTTCGCTGCCGTCCCCCAGCATTTTAAAAGCCCCTGGGACAGCGGAGACTTCCCGGGGCGATTTTAAAATGCTGGCGGGCAGCAGCGCTGCCGCCCGCCAGCATTTTAAGATCACCCCAGACAGCGGAGAAGTCCTCCACTGTCCCGGGGTTTTTAAAATGCTGGTGGGCGGCAGCGAAGGCTTCGCGGGCAGCAGCGCTGCCACCCACCAGCATTTTAAAATCGCCCCGGGAGCGGAGAAGTCTCCGCTGTCTGGGGTGATCTTAAAATGCTGGCGGGCGGCAGCGCTGCTGCCCGCCAGCATTTTAAAATCGCCCCGGGACAGTGGAGGAATTATCCGCTGTCCCGGGGCGATTTAAAAGCCCCCGGGAAGGCAGGCAGGGGGGACAAAGACTTTCGCCCCCCACCGGCCTTCAGAAGAGGTCCTGGACCTCTTCTGAAGGCGGGTGGGGGGCGAAAGTCTTTGCTCCCCCCCCCCGCCGCCTGCCTTCAAAAGCCATCCGGGATAGCGGGAAGCGCTTCCCTGCTATCCCGGACTGCTTTTAAAATGCTGGCGGTGGGGAGCAAAGCCTTTCGGCCCCCGCCGGCCTTCCTGGACCTCTTCTGAAGGCCGGAGTGGGGGGGAAGGCTTTGCTCCCCACCGCTAGCATTTAAAAGAGGTCCCCGGAGATTTCCCTATGGGCTTTCTTCTTGCGAAGCAAGCCCATAGGGAAATTCGTTTTGCGAAGCGCCTCCAAAACGGAAAACCCTTTCGTCTAGCGGGTTTTTCGTCTTGCGAGGCCTTCGTCTTGCGGGGCACCACTGTAACAGTAGATATTAGTTAACACTTACGGCATTTTGAGTAACTACTATAATAACTGCAGAAATTGTACAGGATTATGTAACCCTAAGCTAAAGTGGATGGAGGTCTAATTTATATGTACTCTTTATATTCTATGTTATGTATCTTATATATATTGATATTCTGTATCTGTATCTGTACCTTTATTTTTAGGGACATCTGTTCTTTTTAAAGTTTCTTTTTTTAAAAAAATGTATTCAATAAAGATTTATTTTAAAATCAAAAAAAAAAAAAAAAGAATTGCGTGGCCTTTCTAGATGACGTGCTAATCTACTCGGAGAACAAGGAGCAGCATGTTAAAGACGTCAGAGAAGTGCTGAAGAGGTTGCAGGAGCACCAGTTGTGGGTGAAACTGGAGAAGTGCCAATTCCATGCCCGAGAGGTTGAGTTCCTGGGTTACAGGTTGTCGGACAAGGGTTTAGCCATGGACCCAAGCAAGGTGCAGGCAGTGCTAGAAATGGAAGACCCCAAAAAACTGGAAGGACGTGCAGAGGTTCCTTTGGTTTGCAAATTTGTATAGGAAGTTCATCAAGAACTTCGCGCACTTGACTGCACCCATCACCGATTGTCTCAGTAGCAAGAAGAAGTTCGTGTGGACGGAAGAGGCACAGCAATCTTTTGAAAAACTAAAAAGAGTGTTCGCTTCAGAAGAGCAGCTCTTGCATGGGGATCTGCAGAAGCCAATGAGGCTGGAAACAGACGCATCAGACAAAGCGGTTGGGGCCATACTGCTCCAGCCGGGAAACCAGTCCGACTGGAGGCCGTGCACCTTTTTCTCGAGGAAGCTGAGCAAGTCAGAACAGAACTACACGGTGTATGACCGGGAACTGCTTGCAATTTACGAAGCGTTCCAACGCTGGAGACATTTGTTGATAGGGGCTCAACACAAGATCCAGGTGTGCATGGACCATAAGAACCTGGAATACTGGAGGACTGCACGGGTTCACAACCAGAGACAGATGCGGTGGGCTCAGGAGTTTTCCAAGTTTTCTTTTGAGATTCGGTATGTACCGGGAAAGGAAAACGTCCGAGCAGATGCCCTATCCCGGAAACCAGAGTACTTGGAAGGAGAGGGAGCGCCAGAAGTACGACATGTGATACCCGAGGACCGATGGGTGTGTGTGGGAGTATTGGTGGGGAAACGAGAACTAGCAGGGTTGACGAGGGACGACGAGTACGCCCAAAGAAAGATCAGGGAGCTCCAGGACGCAGGAGAAAATCGGGGGGGGGGGGTTGAGGAAAAGGAAGGAGCATTGTATTACAGGGGAGCATTGTACATACCAGAGGGGGATTTGAGGAGGAGGGTACTCAAACAACTACATGACAACCCCACGGCAGGGCATTTTGGTCAACACAAGACCATGTTGCTTGTCACCAGACAGTTCTGGTGGCCAAGAGTGAGGGAATACGTGCGGGAATACGTACGGGGGTGCGACCGTTGCCAGCAAGCTAAGGGGGCGAAAGCAGCACCCGCGGGGTTACTAGAGCCCTTGCCCATTCCGGGGAGACCATGGGAGTTGGTATCCATAGATTTTATGACCGATTTGCCCAAGTCCAGGGGAAAAAACAGCCGTCATGGTGGTAGTTGACTTGTTGACCAAGATGTGCCATTTCATTGCTTGTTCGCATGCAGTCACGGCAGAGGAAACAGCTAGGCTGTTTGTTGATCACGTTTTTTCAGTTGCATGGCGCCCCCTTGAGGGTTTTGTCTGACAGAGGAAGGCAATTCACTTCCAGATACTGTAGGAAGCTCATGAGCTTGCTCCAAGTTGAGGTGAGTTTCTCGACGGCCCGTAACCCAAAAACCAACGGACAAGCGGAAAGGGCTAATAGCACACTCCAACAGTACCTACGCTGCTACATCAGCGAGAGAGAGAGAACGACTGGGTGGAAAGGCTAGCGCTGGCCGAATTTGCTTACAATAACGCTGAGCATGTGTCCACGGGGATGAGTCCGTTCATGGCCAATTATGGGTGTCATCCCAGGGCCTTCCCAGGGGAGGGGGAGGAGAGGTGGAGTGTGCCTGCGGCAGAGCAATTTGTGGAAGAAATGGAGGCCTTACACCAACAGCTTAAGATGAACCTGGAGAGGGCAAAGGAAGAGTACAAGAGGCAGGCAGACAAGCACCGTAGAGAAGGGGAGACCATACGGGTTGGGGACCGGGTGTGGTTGTCAACCAAAGGGCTACCGTTCAAGGGAGGTTGTAAAAAACTACGGCCAAGGCGACTGGGACCTTTCGAGGTAACACAGCAGGTGAATCCTGTGGCTTTTAGGCTCAACCTGCCAACCAACATGAGGTTGCATTCGGTGTTCCACCATACCGGGAAGGGAGGGAGTTTCCGGGGCGGGAGAGAGAGATCCCCACTCACCCAGAGGTGGAGGAGAGGGAACTCAGTGGTCAGGCAGCGGAAATTCTTGATTCAAGGTGGAAGGGGAGACAGGTGGAATATTTGATAGCTTGGGAGGGGGAGCCTGAGTCGGAAAACACGTGGGTCCCTGAAGGAGAGATCAGGGATGAGTGGCTGCGGGAGGAGTTTCACCGCAGGTTCCCAAGGAAACCGAAACCTTTGGAGATATTCTGGGAGGAGCAATTTGGAATCACGGACGAGGAAGAAGAGTTTATGGGGTATCCTCCCTCAGAGGAAGAGGGAGGGGAGGTATCAGAGGAAGAGGGCTCAGATTGGGGAGATTGGCCAACGGAAAGAGACAGCAGCAGGTGGAGAACAATGTTTGAATCGTCTGAGGAAAGGGATAGCTCATTCCAGGGGTTCCCCGCTTCACCGCCCAGGGAACGGGCCGGGGGTGGGGAGGGCCCTGAGGGGGAGGTGGATGTCAGGGAACTGCCATCGGAGCCAAGGGTGGTGGTAAGGCTCCCCAATGACGCTGGAGAGGGAACGAGCAAGGAGAGAGGGAGAGCTTCCGCTGGGGAAGGAAATAGACGTGACGCCAGGGAGAAAGGGGAGGCTGAGGGAGCTTCGGAGGGTAGGCTCGGGGACTCTTCCAGTGAGACCAGCAGGGAGAGGACAGAACCTCCCCATGGGATGCCCACTCTGCGCAGAAAGCTTCCGCGCAGAGAAGCTAGGCGGCGACTTGGTGTCAAAGAACTTTTATGTTGGAGGAAATTCAGGAAACGCCCACTGACGGATTCTGCCAGTGATTGAGACAGTCACGGAGTACTGACTGTCCAGCCAGGGGAAAGTTTTACCCAAGCTACTCCGCTTGGAGCAGTTTGCGCCTTACGCACAAGCAACCCCAAACCCCATTACAGCAAGCATTCCATTTCCCCGATGGAAGGGTCCACTTTCTCCTCTCCTCGTGAGTTGTTCTGGGGAGGTTCCCTTCCAATGCCCTAGAGCGAAATTCAAGGGGTTCATGGGGGCATGGAGAGGGGGAGGAGTGGGGGGCAGGCCCCATTTTCAGCAGATAGGGCTGGCTAGGTGAATCCTGGAAATTATTTATCGTCTGTCCACTGCTTAGAAGCCTATTTTAGCACTCATTGATGAATATAGAAATACAAGAAGCCTAGTTTGGATGGCCATCTGTCTTGGAGGATCTAGCTGAGATTCCTGCAATGCAGGGGGTGGGACTTGATGACCCTTGGGGTCCCTTTCAACTCTAGGATTCCATGAAAACTGCAACTAGAGATGAATCCTACTGTCAACATTCAGAAGGCTGGTATGACAGAGTTATCTGGGCAGGAAATCCCACAGTTCACAGCTGGAGTTTACTCTTTATCAGCAAGAGCACAATGTTCACATACTTGGCTGAGTTTTGGGCTTAATGAAAACAGCAGCTCATTCCCTGAGCCTCTTCCTCCACAAAAGCAGTTGCTGAGAGTGAAGGCCCCCGGCTCCCCAAAACTTTCCAAGTCCCCTCCTCTCTGGGGTTTCTGGCAAGTGATTGAACAGTGCGCCAGTGTGCAGCCTGCCTTTGCTCCTCCATGTTAGACCTCTCTTGGCTCTGAGAGACAAGCAGGGAGGGTGGATTCTGGCAGAAGGAGAGGGAGCCCCCGGTGGCTCCTCCTTCTCCTGACTCACCTCTGCCTCTTGACCTTCCTCCTCTCACTCGCCTCCTCCCTCTTCTGCCTCTGATTCTGCACTGCATTTTGCCACAGAGTCTGCCAGCTCACTAAGCCCTGTTACCCCTTCAGCTTCTGGCACCTCCTCTTCCCAGGCTTCTCCCTCATCCTCCCTCCACCTCCACTCCTTCGGCTCTGAGCCATCTTCCCTTCCTGGTTCCCTGGCTGCTTCCTCCCACCATTCCTCTGTGCCCAGCCACTCCATGACATTGCTCCATCCCTCGGGCTCTGTCCCCACAAGGCAGCTTCCTCTGACCTGATCTGGTTCCACAGCCACTGCTTCTCTTCTGCCCCCATGAAAAGATGGATCAGGAGGTCTTGCCGGCATCATTCTTTCACCTACAAAAGAGAAAAAGGTAAGCAGGATGCTAGGAGTGCCTGCTTCTCTCACAGGGGAAACAGGACATCTCTAACTACTGATGGGCCTTTCAGAAAGCCTTACCTGCTGTGGGCAGTTGAAGGTTTGTGCCCATTTCATGTTAGGTGTGCAGAAATACATCTCCCCTCCTCTGAACCCTTGTTCCCAACCCCCAACCCCCCCCAAAAAAAAAACCAAGATGAAAAGAACCCTCAGATGAGTTGGAAAACCAACAGAACAAGACCAAATGGAGAAAAGCCACCTTCCTCCTTACCCAGTGGCCTCTCTCTGGTGTCCAACGGAGGCCTCTCTGCTTCACAGGAATCCAGGTCCATTTCTGCAAAATGATCCCTTTTCTGAAAGAACAACAAGAATTCAAAACAGTAAATGAATAGTGAGAAATATTTGGAGCCCCTTGGGAGTATCCAGAGGAATGTCTCTCTCACCTGCTTTCTCTCCTCTGCCTGACTCAGGAGGAAACCTTCAGCCAGGGCCACCGCCTGGGAACTGGTCTCTGCTCCACAGTCCCTCACCCAGCTCTCCATCTCCGGTGGAAGGACAGCCAGGAACTGCTCCAAGATCACCTGGTCCAGCATCTCAGCTTTCGTGTGCCTTTCTGGCTTCAGCCACTGACGGTCAAGGTGGTAGAGTCGGCTGCAAACCTCTCGGGGTCCTTTGGCCTCCTGGCAGCAGAACTGCCTCACCTGCTGGCTCTGCACCTCTGAGCGGAGGGTGTCCTCCTCACCCAGGATCTTCTGCACAGAGTTTTCCCAGAATCCCCCACTGCTCCCAGTTTGGATGGCATGGCCTCTTCCTGCTCTAGGGCCAGCTGAGTCTCGCTCATCCATCTGTGCTCTCAGGAAGCCTCTGCGAGATGCGAAGGAACCCTTTGGTCTTCTGCCAAGTTCTCTCTGTCTGAATGAGAAGCTCTAGCAAACCCTACAAAGCAAATTGTTGTTCTGTTACAAAAGTTGTACAATATCAGGAGACGAAAAAGGTTCCCTGAGCAAGCATGGATGAGTCTTGCTGGGAACCAGGGTAGGACTGCACCTCAGCCCAGACTCTGAGCTATCTTTCTAAAAAGGAGGAGGAGGAGGAAGAGGAGGAGGAGATGTAGGCCTCTAGAAGGGAGATTGTGGAGGGATTAATGCGAGGCGAATCAGCCTGGTTGCTCCTTCCTTCCAGTCAATGCATGAACTCAGAACTGATTGACAAGGGAGTCATTGGTTCCTGGTGAAAAATGACTACGTGTGTTGAATCTGAATCTCCTTCCTTGTAGCTTGAAACCATTGGTTGGAATCCTGCGCCCAGGTGACATGGCTCTCCTAAAGGCCGGCCTCACTATACACTGCCTTTGTTGATCTAAAAGCAGCCTTTGATACAGTCTCCAGAACCAGACTCTGGGACAGACTACAGGGGACCTACATAGAATTAAGAGCTTCGGCACTGCGCGCAAACACGGCTCTTAGAGTCAGGTGTAGCCGCCTAGGACACCTAACGGACCCTATTAAAACCTCTAAAGGAGTCAGGCAAGGGTGCCTATTGGCCCCTCTACTATTCAATTTCTATCTAAATAATTTAGTATCTGCACTCCATGACTCAGAACTCCATCCTCCAAAGCTCGCAAATCGGCATATTTCGGTCCTGCTATGTGCCGATGATGCAGTAATTTTATCTAGAACCCCCATTGGACTCAAAAGAGCACTAGGAAAGCTCGCAGAATACTGTGAATTTGAATGTCTCAAAATCAACTATCAAAAGACCAAGATACTCGCTTCTCTGGCAAAACCAAGCTTAAAAGCTGGGAACTCCAAGGCCATAAATTAGAACAAGTCACAAACTATAAGTATCTAGGAATGGTGGTACAGGCCTCAGGAACCAACAAACTACACATAAACTCCATCGGGAGTTCAGCGGAAAAACCCGCAAATTGTATCCTTAATTTTTTTTAGAGCACAAGGGGGCTTCTTCGTTCCCGCAGCTCTAAAACTATACAAGGCCAAAACTTTGGCACAACTCCTTTATGGTTCCTTTTTGCCCCCGCCTTCCTCGGCTTCCTCCCCCCTTGAGAGAGTTCAATCTAGACTTCATAGAGCTCTCACTGGCTTCATTATTACCAAATAATGGAAGCATATAATTTGGATAAAAAAAATAGGCTTCCAGGTGGAAAAATCAAAATTGGAAACAGAACTGTTACATCCCAAAATTAAGAACTTGTCAAGAATGTATAACTTGCTGTTGAAATGGAACACTCAGGATGAAATGGTGAAATCAGCTAAGAGAAAATATAATGAAAATGATCTACAGGTGGTACATGAAACCAGTCAAGTTTGCAAAAATTTTTCATTTGCCCAATAATAAATGTTGGAAATGCAAAGAGACTGAAGGTACATTCTTTCACCTTTGGTGGACATGCCCAAGGATTAAGGCTTTCTGGGAGATGATCTATAATGAAATGAAAAAGGTATTTAAATATACCTTCCAGAAGAAGCAAGAGGCATTTCTCCTCGGCATGATCGGCCAATTGGTGCCAAAGAAGGATAGAACTTTCTTTATGTATGCTACAACAGCAGCAAGAATACTTATTGCAAAGTACTGGAAGACACAAGATCTACCCACCCCGGAAGAATGGCAGATGAAGGTGATGGACTACATGGAACTGGCGGAAATGACCGGCAGAATCCGAGACCAGGAAGAAGAGTCGGTGAAGGAAGATTGGAAGAAATTTAAAGACTATCTACAGAAACATTGTAAAATTAATGAATGTTAGAAGGATGTTGGAATGAAGCTATGTGGTTTTAGCAGAAATGTTATAAAGGTTTAGGAAAAAACAGACTGTTAATTGGTGAAAGGAGGGAAAGTTAAGTTATATTATATTAAGATAAATTACAGGACAAAAAGTGGAAAAGATGGAAAGGATTTGCTGAAATAGCTAACTGAACTAGAATACAAAAAAGGGAGGTGTGAGGAGGTCAAGGAAACAAGCAAATGAAAGATAAGTTATGGGAAGGTTTGATGTGTTTTTTACTTGTTTCTATTTTTCTGCTTTTTTCTATTCCTTTTTTTTCTTTTTTCTTATTGTGATGTGCTGTTTTGTTTTTGTTTAATATGGTGTTTTTCTTTTTTCTTATTGTAACTTTTAAAACTTTAAAAAATATTATTTTTTAAAAAATAGACTTCTTAGAGCTCTCCTCCAAGTGCCCGGATGTGTCTCAAACGCATGGTTAGATGAGAAACGGGGATGATGAGAGTGGAGGCTAGCATCTGCCTAACATCCATCTACAAATGGCTGACATTGAATCTGCTCCCCCGAGGGATAGTCCCACTGACCCTCTGCGACCAATTCCAGTCAGGCTGGCAGACTGCAGTCCTGAACACCCTCCAGAAACTGGGTTTTGCCCCTCAAGCCCTTCTAAGTCTGGGCTTGGGCCAGGCAAATGCCACGGTCAGGCAAAGAATATTAGACACCAAGAGACAACAGGACTGCGCAAGGTGCCCCGACCATAAAATTGGAGAAATCGAGAAATATATGGCCGCACCAGCAGAATATCTCTTCTTTCTCGCATCTAGAAATGCAAGAAGGGCCTTTACACTCGCCAGAAGCTCGGCTCTTCCATCGCTGGTCCTGGATGGAGCCTTTAGAAAGATCATCAGAAGATGACCTGGATGGTCACCAGATTCTGTGTACAGATCTGTTGGCGCAGACCATCTCCCAACTCAAAACAGTCCGTCATGAAAATCCCCAAACTCGGTTTCATGGGTGACTCTGAGTCAAGTCCCTGGGATAGTTTGTTGGTGTACATTGTTTTTAAATTTGTTGTTGTACATAAATTGCCTGTTTTACTTCTGTGACTGTACCCCCAAGTGTGTTTTATAAGCTGGTCTCTGATCGTAATAAATTATCTAATCTGACATGGCTCTCCTATCTCCTCTCTGTCTCCTCCTCTCCAACTAAACATACCCAGCTCCTCATAAAGCTTGGCTTGATCTGCTTGGCTGGCCTCCTCTGCCAATAAGGAGAAAGAAAGAAGGGAAACAAAGGAAGAGGTTTGGGAGCAACCATTCAGACACGTTTCCTCTCTTGTGCAATGACGCTGACCCGTGTCACACACAGCAGAAGTCCTACTGATAGCCTTATTTAAAGAAGCCAGATTTCTATCTGCTAGATTTCCCAGGGGGCTCTGAATATTTTTTTTTCTGGAAGGGGGGCGGTAACCTCCTCCCCTCCCCCCCCACAAAATATCTAAAGGAAGGAGACAGTTCCTGCGACCTCGCCCCTCCCTGGCAGGACCCCTGCTCCCTGGGGCTCCCCCCCCCACATGAGTCACCCTCCCCTGCTGCAGCCCTGGGACCCCCACCTTCTCCCAACTGCACCCTCTGGGGGGGGAGGAAGAAGAGACTCACCAGATCCCAGGAGAGGATTGCCCTTCCCAAAGGAGTAAGCAGCGTCTTTATACAAATGCAGAATATAGAGTCCTGTAGTTGCAAACCTCGCGCAACCTCCCCCCCCCCCCTGGCAGGACCCCCTGCTCCCTGGGGCTCCCCCCACACACATGAGCCACCCTCCCCTGCTGCATCCCTGGGACCCCCCCTTCTCCCCTCTGCACCCTGGGGGGGGGAGGAGGAAGAGACTCACCAGATCCCCGTGGAAGAGAGCAATGCAGCCTTTGCAATAGCAGAAAGCAACCCCGCCCCCCCTTGCAGGAAGGGGAGGGAGGGGCTTTTCCTCTGGAGGACCTGGCCCCCCCTTACTTCCTGTCCTCTCTAGGAATGCAGCTCATTTCCCTTTAACCCTTGCCAAGCCGAGTCCACCCTGCTCAGTCCTCTCTGCCTTTTCTCTCCTGCATTGCACAATCCCAGAGATGCTCATTTTATTTTTGCTCTTGGTTGGTCTGTGATCCGCTCCCTCCCTTGGCCAGAAACTGGAGGAAGAGGTTGCAGGGGAAAGGGGTTTGCAGGAAGCAAGGAAGCTCCTCCTAGAATGGGAGGGAGCCCCCTGGGTCATCTATTCCAGCCCCCCTGCAAGGCAGGAATCCAACCTCTGCCTAAAAGCCTCCAAGGAAGGAGAGTCCGCCATCTCCCAAGGGATTCTGCTGCTCTTCCCCTCAGAATGTTCTTCCTGCTCTTTAGGCAGCAGAAACTGCTTTCTGGTCCTCTGGGTCCCTTATTCTGGGCAGGAGAAAACAAGCTGGCTCCCTCTTCCATGGGTCAGCCCCCCAGATATTGAGAGGTGGCTCTCAGGTCTCCATCCAGGCAGGTCTCAGCTGAGGGGGGGAACAGGAAGACACGCTGTCCCTGCCTCTCCTGGGACTACACATTGCTGAGCTGCAAAATGCAGGAAAGTGCACATTTTGAAGGCTTTGGGTACGTTATGTTAATGGAGAAATCTGAGGGTTCCCTTGGACAAAAAACAAGGACACCAGGCAGGAATAGCAGAGCAAAAGAGCAGCCAGTAGGCTTGGTCTTTCTTAAAGACTGTCGTGACAGGACTCCCACCTGACACCAGGTGGAACAAGATGGAAGCCCCAAACAGAAGAGAACCCAAACAATTATTAGCTGCTAATTCCCATGTAACACCCCCCCCCCAAACTACATCACTCATACATCATGGTAAGGGGAGGTCTGGTGGCAGTAATCTGAGCATCATGGACCCTGCCCCATGGTTCTCCTTGCCCTCCACCAAACACGCATGGAATGTATCAAAATAGATATTTACATTTCCCTGTTTCCCAGCGAAGTCAATCACACCCTTTTGTCTTCAAGTCAATCACACCCTTTTGTCTTCGCCTGGGTTTGTTATTTTGGGAATTGCAACCTGTCCAGCACTCAGGCATCAGGATGCCAGGAATCATCACTCAGGTAGAGGGGCTGCTGAGTAGCTGAGCTCACATGTCCAGATGAATTTCTGAAGTTTTCCTAGTCAGTCAGTATATAGATGCCTTTATCAGTGAATTCTTACATTTGGTATTGTGCAGCAGAGGCCCTTTGAGCAGATAGGAAGAAACTGTGATGAAGTGTTTTGTGGGGACAAGTCACAAACGTCACAAAAGTGATGGTGCTGATTTTGGTAGTGGGCTGCATGTGCATGATATCTGCTGCATGGGCAACCCCCTCAAAAAAACCATACATAAATTCCTGCAACAGTTTGCCTTCCAATGTCCGGCTATACCTCTTGGCTCATCCTACAAACTTTGCTGGGGGGCTGTGTTCCCCCTCCCAAAGCAAGGACACACTCTTAGCACCCGAAAGCTGTACCACCTCATTGCTGCTGCCGGGGGTGTGAGGGTTTATATAGTGGTGGGTGATGCCCTTTTGGAATATTTGGCCAATTAAGTGAGGCAGGGAATCCCTCAAGGGACGGAGCAGCAGCTGATTTGCTACCTGTGCTATGACACCCTCCTCTCAGCTGAGCAGGTACCCTGGGGGGACCTCAGAAGGGAGGTCTGGTGGCAGGAATCTGAGCATCCTGGACCCTGCACCATGGTTCCCCTTTCCCTCCACCAAACACCCATTGAGTGTAACAAAAGAGATTGCTGGAGGCAGGGGTGGGACCTGTTGGCCCTGAATATCTGGATTGGCCAAGCAGATGAAATGGGTAGAAGCATCTCAGCCAGTGGGAAAGGCAGCCATATTGACTATGGCAAGCATAGGCAAACTCGGCCCTCCAGATGTTTTGCGACTACAATTCCCATCATTCCTGACCACTGGTCCTGTTAGCTAGGGATAATGGGAGTTGTAGTCCCAAAACATCTGGAGGGCCGAGTTTGGGGATGCCTGCACTATGGGTTGTGGACTCTCCATCTTTGGCGGTCTTCACATACCTGTCAACTGTCCTGCTTTGAGTGGGACGTCCTGCAATTCCAGAAGCCACCCTGGCTTCTGATTGGCTCCCAGGATGTCCTGTTTTGGCTCCCGTGAAACTGTGGCCCCAAAAGACGCCCATTTTGGGGTGTCCTTGCTCTTTTGTGATTTACGTGACTCATTCAGGAGTGTGGCCCCAAAGGTCGCAGGTCCCAAATTCCCTCTGCAACATGTTGGAGGGTAGGCAGAGTTTGGGAGGACAACTCTCTTCATATTCTATGGCTGTGGGTGACAGGAGAAAGAGTGGACTATGTCGGAATATTCGGAGGGCCAGCAGAGGAGCCTCCCTTTGATGAATCACCACACCCCCATAGTGGCCGTAAAAGCAGGTGAGCAGTGAGTCTCCCCTCAAGTTTTAAAAGGAGTGCTGCATTACTAGGCTGTCTCACAGGATGCTTTTTATTATGTTTTTATCATTGTTGTTCTGTATTGTGCTTTTAATGTTGTACACCCCCCTGGGATATTCTGATAAAGGGGGGTATATAAATTGAATAAATACTTCTACTACTATTACTACTATTTCCCCAGCACCATAAGTTCCTTGTTTGATTCTGTTTTTATGTTATAAAGGGCTCTGAGTTCCGCCTTCTGGAGTGCCAAGTCTTTTTGAGAGAACTGCTGTGGAGCTGAGATGAAGGAGGAGAGACCATTTCCTCTCCACCCAGCAGAGGTGTGGAACTCCAGGAAGACACAACCTGAAAGACAGTGCGCTATTTTATTAATTTTTTTAATAACTCCTGCTTATGTTATATGATGTTATGATGTACAGTGGTAATATTAATAATAATAATAATAATAATAATAATAATAATAATAATAATAATAATTTATTATTTATACCCCGCCCATCTGGCTGAGTTTCCCCAGCCACTCTGGGCGGCTCCCAATCAGTGTTAAAAACAGTACAGCATTACATATTAAAAACGTCCCTGAACAGGGCTGCCTTAAGATGTCTTCTGAACGTCAGGTAATTCTTTATCTCTTTGACATCTGATGGGAGGGCGTTCCACAGGGCGGGCGCCACTACCGAGAAGGCCCTCTGTCTGGTTCCCTGTAGCCTCACTTCTCGCAATGAGGGAACCGCCAGAAGGCCCTCGGCGCTGGATCTCAGTGTCCAGGCTGAGCGATGGGGGTGGAGACGCTCCTTCAGGTATACAGGACCGAGGCCGTTTAGGGCTTTAAAGGTCAGCACCAACACTTTGAATCGTGCTCGGAAACGTACTGGGAGCCAATGCAGATCTCTCAGAACCGGTGTTATGTGGTCCCGGCGGCCACTCCCAGTCACCAGTCTAGCTGCCGCATTCTGGATTAATTGCAGTTTCCGGGTCACCTTCAAAGGTAGCCCCACGTAGAGCGCGTTGCAGTA
This sequence comes from Podarcis gaigeae, assembly GCF_964106915.1. Classification (NCBI taxonomy): domain Eukaryota; kingdom Metazoa; phylum Chordata; class Lepidosauria; order Squamata; family Lacertidae; genus Podarcis; species Podarcis gaigeae. Next base: position 106,793,787 of record NC_139677.1, read on the forward strand.
GTCCAAGCGTGAGATAACTAGAGCATGCACCACTCTGGCGAGACAGTCCGCGGGGAGGTAGGGTCTTAGCCTGCGTACCAGGTGGAACTGGTAGACAGCTGCCCTGGACACAGAATTAATCTGCGCCTCCATGGACAGCTGTGAGTCCAAAATGACTCCCAGACTGCGCACCTGGTCCTTCAGGGGCACAGTTACCCCATTCAGGACCAGGGAATCCTCTACACCTGCCCGCCTCCTGTCCCCCAAAAACAGTACTTCTGTCTTGTCAGGATTCAATCTGTTAGCCGCCATCCAACCTCCAACCGCCTCCAGGCACTCACACAGGACCTTCACCGCCTTCACTGGTTCTGATTTAAAGGAGAGGTAGAGCTGGGTGTCATCTGCATACTGATGAACACCCAGTCCAAACCCCCTGATGGTCTCTCCCAGCGGCTTCATATAGATATTAAAAAGCATGGGGGAGAGGACAGAACCCTGAGGTACCCCACAAGTGAGAGCCCAGGGGTCTGAACACTCATCCCCCACCACCACTTTCTGAACACAGCACAGGGGGAGGAGCGGAACCACTGTATGACAGTGCCCCCAGCTTCCAGCCCCTCAAGACGCTCCAGAAGGATGTTATGGTCGATGGTATCAAACGCCGCTCTCACCTTTGTCCCTAGCCCGCCGGAGATCATCAACCAGTTCGACCAAGGCAGTTTCAAGTCCCATGTTGAGGCCTGAATCCCGTCTGGAAGGGATCCAAATGGTCCGCTTCCTCCAGGCGTGCCGGGAGTTGTTCAGCAACCACTCGCTCAATCACCTTGCCCAAGAATGGAAGATTTGAGACTGGGCGATAGTTGGCCATCGTGGCCACATCTAAAGATGGGTCCGGGAAGGCTCCTTCACGGAGGGAAGCATTCACCACCCCACGAAGCCCATTGCCCAGCCCTTCCCGGCTCGCTTTTGTAAGCCAGGATGGACAAGAATCAAGGAGACAAGTGGTTGGTTTCACTCGTCCAAGCAGCCTGTCCACATCCTCGGGGGTAACAGATTGGAATTGATCCCACACAACCTGACTAGACAGGACTCTAGCACTCTCCCGCCCTGGCCCTGCTCCCACGGTGGAGTCTACGTCTTCTCGAATCTGAGCGACTTTGTCTGCACAAAACTTTGCAAAATCATTGCAGGAGATCATGTGGCCTGTACTGGGCCCTACTGGAGCAGGTGGTTCTGCTAAATTGCAAACCACCTGAAAGAGTCTCCTGCTGCTGTTTTCCGCAGATGTAATAGAGGCGGTGAAGAAAGTCTTCTTCGCCATCGCTATCACCACTTGGTAGGCTCGACATTGAGCTCTAACCCGTTTCTGGTCAGCTTCAGAATGGGTTATCTGCCACCAGCGCTCTAGCCGTCTCAGCGATTGTTTCATCACCCTCAGCTGCGGGGAAAACCATGGGGCTGTCCGGGCTCCATGCAATTGGAGAGGGCGCTTTGGAGCCAAACAGTCAATAGCCCTGGTTAACTCCACATTTGAGCGGGCCACCAGGAATCAACTGAAAGGCCATCAACATGGCATAAAACATCCCCAACCACTGGAAATCATTTGGATCCATTAAGGGGCAGACCATCTGAATCGGTCCCACCTCCCTGCAGAGGGGAAGGTTCGCGGAGAAGTCCAGTTGCACCAGGAAGTGATCTGACCATGGCACTTCTTTAGTTTCGCTTTTACTTAGTTTCAGATCACCAACATCCATCATCATCATAATAATAATAATAATATTTTTTTATTTATACCCCGCCCTCCCCAGCCAAGGCCGGACTCAGAGCGGCTTACAAGCAATAATAAAAGCAAGTTGAATGGTTACAATTTAAAAGCAAAATTAAAATACAATATTAACATATTGAAATATTAAAATATTAAAATTTAGCTTCATTGCAGGAGGAGAAGGAAAAAAGAAAGAGAGGGAGGGAATCAAATTGGCTCCAAGTCAAAGGTCTGGCGGAACAACTCTGTCTTACAGGCCCTGCGGAAAGAAATCAGATCCTGCAGGGCCCTGGTCTCATGAGGCAGAGCGTTCCACCAGGCCGGAGCCAGAGTTAAAAAGGCCCTGGCTCTGGTTGAAGCCAATCTAACTTCCTTAGGGCCTGGGACCCTAGGGTGTTGCTATTTATGGACCCTGAGGCTCTCCGTGGGGCATACCGGGAGAGGCGGTCCCATAGGTACGAGGGTCCTAGGCCGTGAAGGGCTTTAAAGGTCAAAATCAGCACCTTAAATCTGACCCTGTACTCTACTGGGAGCCAGTGCAGTTTGAAAAGCACAGGTGAATATGCTCCCATGGCAGAGACCCCGTGAGGAGCCTCGCTGAAGCATTCTGCACCCTCTGGAGTTTCTGGGTCAGCTTCAAGGGCAGCCCCATGTAGAGCGAATTACAGTAGTCAAGCCTGGAGATGACCGTCGCATGGATCACTGTGGCCAGGTCGGGGCGGGAAAGGTAAGGGACCAACTGCTTGATGCGGCGAAGGTGGAAAAATGTCGCCTTGGCTGCTGCTGTAACTTGCGCCTCCATGGAAAGGGAGGCGTCAAGGATTACACCCAAACTCTTAACGGAAGGCAATGGCACTAATTGGGCCCCCGCAAGAGAAGGGAGTTGGTCCCTCATCCCCATGCCATCCCGACCTAGCCATAGGACCTCTGTCTTCGAAGGATTTAGTTTCAATCGGCTCCCATGAAACCATCCAGCCACAGCTTCCAAGCATCTGGTCAGTGTGTTCGGGGCCGAGTCAGTGTGGCCATCCATCAGCAGATAGAGCTGAGTGTCATCAGCATACTGGTGACAGCTCAGCCCAAAGCTCCAGATAATCTAGGCAAGGGGGCGCATAAAGATGTTAAAAAGCATTGGGGAGAGAATTGCACCCTGCGGCACTCCACACACCAAGGAATGGTGCGATGACATTTCCCTCCATAGTGCCACCCTCTGTGCCTGACCAGAGATAAAAGAGCACAGCCAGTTACGGGCTATGCCCTGTATCCCTACGTCTGCGAGGCAGTGGTCCAGAAAATCATGATCGACCATGTCAAAGGCTGCTGACAAATCTAAAAGGATCAGCAGTCCTGACCTGCCTCGATCCAGTTGTCTACGGAGATCATCTGTTAGGGCAACCAGAGCCGTCTCGGTCCCAAAACCAGGACGGAACCTGGACTGAAATGGATCTAAAGCCGATGTTTCCTCCAGAAACCTACCAAGCTGTTCAGCAACCGCTCTCTCAATTACCTTACACAGATATGGAAGATTTGAAACTGGGCGGTAATTGGATAGGTCTAAGGGATCTAATGAAGTTTTCTTTAAGAGTGGACACACTGCTGCTTCCTTCAGTTCCCCTGGGAATGTCCCTGTGTCAAGGGACAAATTGATAATTTCTTTTTTTTATAAGATATTTATTAGAGTTTTCAATTTTATACAAAGAGAAAAAAGTAAAAAGAAAAAATATTAAAAACACATAAAGTTCACAACTTATTTTTCAGTAACATATTTCCCTGACCTCCTCATACCTCCCCTTCTTGTATTCCAGTTCAAATTATTTGTCCAGCAAATCCTTATTTCATAGCATTACAGCTAAAAAACACCTTATTTTCTATCCAACATCTTAAATTATTGTAGCTTAAACTTTTACTTATAAAAAACCATTTTTTTCATATTCTTTTATACCATTACAGCTAGAAACCACTTAGTTTCGATCCAACATCATTCAACATTCATTAATATTGCAGTATTTCTGTAAATAGTCCTTAAATTTCTTCCAATCGTCTTCTGCCGACTCTTCTCCCTGGTCGCGGATTCTGCCAGTCATTTCTGCCAATCCCATACAGTCAATCAACTTCATCTGCCATTCTTCCAGAGTGGGTAAATCTTGCGTCTTCCAATACTTTGCAATGAGTATTCTTGCTTCTGTTGTAGCGTACATAAAGAAAGTTCTATCCTTTTTTAACACCAACTGGCTGACCATGCCCAAGAGAAAGGCCTCTGGTTTCTTCACAAAGGTATATTTAAATACCTTTTTCAATTCATTATAAATCATTTCCCAGAAATCCTTAATCCTAGGGCACGTCCACCAAAGGTGAAAAATGTACCTTCATTTTCTTTACATTTCCAACATTTATTATTGGGAAATGGTAAATTTTTGCAAGCTTGACTGGGGTCATGTACCACCTGTATATCATTTTCATAATATTTTCTCTTAAGGCATTACATGCCGTAAATTTCATCCCAGTGGTCCACAACTGTTCCCAGTCAGCAACCATAATGTTATGTTCAACATCTTGTGCCCATTTAATCATAGCAGATTTAACCGTCTCATCCTGAGTGTTCCATTTCAACAGCAAGTAATACATTTTTGACAAAATCTTAGTTTTCGGTTCTAACAATTCTGTTTCTAATTTAGATTTTTCCACCTGGAAGCCAATTTTCTTGTCCAAATTATAAGCCTCCATTATCTGAAAATAATGAAGCCAGTCTTGCACTTTGTTTTTTAGTTTCTCAAAACTCTGCAGTTTCAATCTATCTCCTTCTTGTTCCAAAATTTCCCAATATTTTGGCCATTTGGCCTCCATATTGAGCTTTTTCTGAGCTTTCGCTTCCATTGGCGACAACCACCTTGGGGTTTTATTTTCCAATAAATCCTTGTATCTAATCCAAACATTAAACAAAGCTTTCCTAACAATATGATTTTTAAATGCTTTGTGTTATTTGACCTTGTCATACCACAAATATGCATGCCACCCAAAAACATTGTTAAAACCTTCTAAATCCAAAATGTCTGTGTTCTCAAGAAGCAGCCAGTCTTTCAGCCAGCAGAACACTGCTGATTCATAATAAAGTTTAAAGTCTGGCAGGGCAAATCCACCCCTTTCTTTTGCATCAGTTAATATCTTGAATTTTATTCTGGGCTTCTTGCCCTGCCAGACAAATTTAGAAATGTCTTTCTGCCGGACAAATTGATAATTTCAACCAGGGGGGTCCGCACAACATCTGGATACTCCCTAATCAGCCAAGACGGGCATGGATCAAGGAGGCAGGTGGTGAGCCTACTAACTTGGAGGAATCTATACACATCAGCAGGGAGTATCCGATTGAAATGGTCCAACACTGGACCTGATGTCAGTCGAGGGGCCTCCAGTTCAGTCACTGTATCTAAATTGGCAGGGAGGTCACGGCGGAGCAACAGGACTTTCTCCACAAAAAAGCTCGCGAATGCCTCACAGCTGTGGGTCGAATTTGTGCTTGAATTTGGTTGTCCTCCTAAGGACGTTATTGACCTAATTATTCTAAAAAGTTGTGCCAGGCGAGAGCTAGCGGATGCAATGGAAGCTGCAAAGTAAGAATTCCTAGCAGCTTTCATAGCCATCTCATAGGCTTTCATAAGTGTCCTATAAGATGTTCTTGAGGCTCCGTCACGAGTCCGTCGCCATACTCGCTCTAGCTGTCTGTGATCCTGCTTCATTTTCCGGAGCTCCTCAGTAAACCAAGGGGCCTGGTTTCGACGGGGTCGCAGAGGGCACTTAGGCGCGATCTCATCAATGGCTGCCAAGAGCCGGTTATTCCAGTCCTCAACAAGGTCATCTAATGAGTCGAGAAGAGTCCCGCAAGGCTTGTCGGAATCTATCAGGATCCATCAGTTTTCGCAGACGAGCCCAAATAGGTTCGCCACCCGAGCCGGGGAGGAGCGGAAAGTCAATCTTGGCTTTCAGAGCGTAGTGATCAGACCATGACACTTCCACAGGGGGGAGCATGATCACATCTATGCCAGCCCCAAAGATCAGATCCAGCGTGTGGCCTGCTTGATGAGTGGGGCCCAAAACAAACTGGGAGAACCCTAGTGTTGCCATGGAAGTCACTAGCTCCAAAGCCTGTGAGGAGGGAGCGGCATCGGCATGGACGTTGAAGTCTCCCAAAACCAGTAGGTTTGGGAACTCCAAGGCCCTGCCTGCCACCACCTCCAGCAGGTCTGACAGAGTGGCTGCCGGTGTGCTGGGTGGTCGGTACACCAGCCAGACAGCCAAACTCTCCTTGGTGCCCCACGAGACCAACACATTCAATGCCGGAGATCGCCGGTGATGGCAGAGCTCTGAAAGAGCAATCCTCCCAGAATAACGCTACTCCTCCCCCCCCGACCCACAGTCCGCGATTGATGGAGGACAGAGAAACCTGTGGGTGTTATCTCATGTAGGGAGACTACTTCGCCTTCCCGTACCCAGGTCTCCATCATGCAAGCCAGGTCAATCCCCTGTGAGACAAAAAAGTCACGCATTGTGGTGGTTTTGTTGCCTATGGACCTGGCATTGCAAAGCACCAATGACGGAGGTGGGTAATCCTTGCTCGCCCTACCCTCATCCTTTGGGATGGGGCGTAGATTGGAAGGGGTTCGAGGATCACTGCATCTCGAAGCCCTTCGCCAATAGAGATATCTAGCCCCACCGCCATTCCTCCCTAGCCCTTCAATAGTGGAAATTCCAGACCCCATACTAGCCCCCCCAATAGAGGGGTAACATCCCCTCAATAACAAGTCATCCTTGGGCCAGGACTCCTGGGTCAAAATGGTATGGGGAAGAGGTGGAGGTTTGATAGGGTAAGTATCCCTAGAAGATAGAACCCAACCAACCACACCCCAAGCGGGGAGGACAGTCCCATGGTGTTTCGTTAACTGTCAATCCCCCTCTCCCTCCTGGGTTAATTGGAAGATTGTTGGTTCTATCTGTGGCTGTGGAAGTATTAATGAGGTATGTGTTATAAGATGTGGATCACTGGCCAACAAAGAGCCAGATTCGAATTCGGAAGATCTGTCCATCCTGTCTCGCCAGGAGTACAGTAGAGAAGGCTGATCATTCTGATAAGTTTTTGGAACATTAGGCAAAGGTCCAGATGTAGATTTGGTGCTGGATATCTCCAGATTGTCAGCAACATAGAGTTCTTAGGTGTTGTTGCCACAGAAATGTTGGAGGTGCCAAATTCCTCATCTAATTCGGTGTCGTTTGAAAAGGGAACAGGGAGTTGCACTGATGTCTTTCAACGGGATAAATAGCTGTTGGACGTCTTTAAATATTGTGCTCTAGGCTCTACTGTCCGTATATTTTGGGTAGAAATCTCAGTCTTTATACTCATTAGCCTCTTCTTCAGGTCTTGTAATTCTAGGCTTACAGAGTTCTTTCCTTCCCCCCCCCCTTCGGGCAATTAGTGTTTCTAGTGTTGAGCTTGGTTTCCCTTATCTGCATTAGCTTTGACTCTATGCAAGGGAGCAATTGCCTCCTTGTTTCGTCCTTAAATACCCTCACTGGGCGGAGAGAATGGAACCACCATAGAGTATCCGTTATCTCCATGAATCGAGATGGGAGGGCTGATGACCTAAAGGTCATAAATAGGCGCGTTGTTTCTCACAGTAGGCAGGAAGTGGAAATTTTCTAGATCTACATTTCGGTAATGGTAATTCAGGAGCTGAGACAAGGGCATAATGAATGAATGAATGAATTTATTAATACGGTCACAGACCAGCGTCAACACACACAATATCACAGATCATAAAAAATATCAGAAATACAAGGGACAATATTAATATAACAAGAACAATGGAAGATGTGGAGTAAGGCTAGAGTCTTAAATTGGTGTCTAGGGGGCGGAGACTCAGATGGAGCTTCGCCGGTCTAAGTTCTAAGACGTAGAGCTGCACGCTGCGGTTTGGAAATGGAAACTAATCTTCAATAAAGACTTTTGTACGTTATTACTGACTAGCGTTGGTCCTCTGTGAGCTGGGACCTAGAGGCAGCTCTGACAGATGCGGAAGAAATTTTTGACAGCAAGAGCTGTTAGTGGATTGGACTCCCTTGGGAGTGCTGGAATTTCCATTCTTTGAGGCTATCAAAAGAAGTTGGATGGTGATCTGTCATGGATGCTTTACTTGGTATTCCTGCATCACATGGGTGGAATAGATTGCACCAGGGATCACTTCAAGCTCAAAAATTCTACAATTCCGTGATTCTCCCCTGTATGAATTCTTTGATGGTAAGTGAGACTGGCCTTTTGATTGAAGCTCTTTCCGCATTCCATACACTGATAGGGTTTCTCCCCTGTATGAATTCTTTGATGGGAAGTGAGACTGGAGCTCTGACTGAAGCTCTTTCCACATTCCATACACTGATAGGGTTTCTCCCCTTTATGAATTCTTTGATGGGTAGTGAGACTGCAGCTCATACTGAAGCTCTTTCCACATTCCATACAATGATAGGGTTTCTCCCCTGTATGAATTCTTTGATGGGAAGTGAGATTGGAGCTCTGACTGAAACTCTTTCCACATTCCATACACTGATAGGCTTTCTCCCCTGTATGAATTCTTTGATGGGAACTGAGATTGGAGCTCTGACTGAAGCTCTTTCCACATTCCATACACTGATAGGGTTTCTCCCCTTTATGAATTCTTTGATGTTTAGTGAGATTGGAGCTCATACTGAAGCTCTTTCCACATTCCATACACTGATAGGGTTTCTCCCCTGTATGAATTCTTTGATGGGAACTGAGATTGGAGCTCTGACTGAAGCTCTTTCCACATTCCATACACTGATAGGGTTTCTCCCCTGTATGAATTCTTTGATGGGAAGTGAGGTCAGATCTCTTCCTGAAGCTCTTTCCACATTCCATACACTGATAGGGTTTCTCCCCTGTATGAATTCTTTGATGTTTAGTGAGATCGGAGCTCATACTGAAGCTCTTTCCACATTCCATACACTGATAGGGTTTCTCCCCTGTATGAATTCTTTGATGGGAAGTGAGAGTGGAGCTCAAACTGAAGCTCTTTCCACATTCCATACACTGATAGGGTTTCTCCCCTGTATGAATTCTTTGATGGGAAGTGAGATTGGAACTCTGACTGAAGCTCTTTCCACATTCCATACACTGATAGGTTTTCTCCCCTTTATGAATTCTTTGATGGGTAGTGAGACTGGAGCTCATACTGAAGCTCATTCCACATTCCATACACTGATAGGGTTTCTCCCCTGTATGAATTCTTTGATGGGAAGTGAGACTGGAACTCAAACTGAAACACTTTCCACATTCCATACACTGATAGGGTTTCTCCCCTGTATGAATTCTTTGATGGGAAGTGAGATTGGAGCTCTGACTGAAGCTCTTTCCACATTCCATACACTGATAGGGTTTCTCCCCTTTATGAATTCTTTGATGTTTAGTGAGATTGGAGCTCCTACTGAAGCTCATTCCACATTCCATACAGTGATAGGGTTTCTCCCCTGTATGAATTCTTTGATGGGAAGTGAGACTGGAGCTCATACTGAAGCTCTTTCCACATTCCATACACTGATAGGGTTTCTCCCCTGTATGAATTCTTTGATGGGAAGTGAGGTCAGACCTCTTCCTGAAGCTCTTTCCACATTCAATGCACTGATAGGGTTTCTTTCCAAAGAGATTTCGTTGTTGGGATGTGGAATGGGAGCTCTGACTGCAGCTCTTTCCACATTCCAAATTTTTACGTGCCTTCTCCACTCTGCAGATTGTGTTGTGGTCACCTTTGTTCTTGTTTTCCAATTCATCACAATCTGCAATGGAGAGAAAAAGGGATTAGAGCCTCAGGAACAAATGGAGCCCCCCGTTAGGGAATAATGCTCATTAAATTTGTTGTAGAGAAGGCAGTCTTCATTTCCTTTGTTATTTGCAATAAACCAATGTATTTATTATTGGATTCTAATCGTTGGTTGAATGTTGCTTTGTTTGAAGTAAGTTACACATTTTAAATTTTTTGTACTTTTTGTAAAAATTTTGTACTTTTTTCATTGGTTTAGATGCTATTATTACTGTTTCATGTTTATACAGTAGCACCTCGGGTTACGTAACCCTTGGGTTATATAAACATCAGCTTATGAAAGCGTCAAATCCATGCGCATGCCCAGAACAGTGATCCTCGGGTTGCCAAAACCTCGGGATCTGGCCGGATCTCTTGAACGGATCCCATTCGCAACCAGAAGTACCACTGTATATGTGTTGGAAGCTTCCCAGAAGGTCAGGGTATAAATAAAAATTATTATTATTACTATTGTTATCACTGCTAGTACTACCTGGGATTCAGTCAGCCTGGCTCTTCTCTGGGGCAGATGTTGTTTGGCCCAGTCATGGCATCCCCTCGATCTCCAGTGTCAGTCATCTCTTTGGTCAACCCAAGACTGACAGCAGCAAAAACAAAAACAGAAATCCTGACAGAAGCTACTTCTATTCTAACAATTCTGAAGCCGACATTTAAGATGCCTGGGCAGTTCACATCAGCCCAACTGTGGTAGAAGGAGGCAGAACTGGAGGAAGATTGTTCACAGAAAAAAACTGTAATCTACTATTTCTTGTGGGGGGGTATTAGGTTCCCAGGTGTTGTAGGGGACACTGTGAAAATATATGAGGTTTGTCACATAGAGGTATGTTTTGAATTTCCTGGCAGATATGACGATCCCACACGGAGGCTTACCAAGAGAGGCCACGATCCCCCGATTCTCCTCCATGACGTCCTTATGCAGAGCTCTCTGGTCAGGATCCAGCAACTCCTGCTCCTCGTCCGTGAAACGAACAGCGACATCTTCAAAGCACACTGGACCCTAAAAGAAAAAGGGAAATGTCCTCCTCTGAGACAGCAGAAATATGATCTGCTACACAATGCTCTGTTATTTCCTTCCTGTTAATTGCTGTGTTATTTCAATAGGATTGCTTTGCTGCACCTCTTTATTATGGGTACCTATTTTAATGCTTTAATTGCATTCTTTTATTCTGCATTTTAAGTGTGGGTATTCGTCTTTTTGCAAATACAGTGGTGCCCTGCAAGACGAACGCCTCACAAGACGGAAAACCCGCTAGACGAAAGGGTTTTCCGTTTTGGAGGCGCTTCGCAAAACGAATTTCCCTATGCTCTTGCTTAGCAAGACGAAAAAGTCTTGCGAGTTTCTTCGGGTTTTTTCCCCTTCCCCTCCTTTTCCTAAGCTGCTAAGCCGCTTATCAGCTGATCTACTGATAAGCCACTTAACAGCTGATCGCTAAAAGCCGCTAAACCGCTAATAGCGCTAATCCGCTAAGCTGTCAATGGGCTTGCTTCGCAAGACGAAAAAAACCGCTATACGAAGAGCCTCATGGAACGAATTAATTTCGTCTTGCGAGGCACCACTGTAGGTGGTACTCCAGTTTATGTTTACGTTTTTCTGCCTACGCAAGCATTCCAGTTTCCCCGATGGAAGGATCCACTTTCTCCTCTCCTCGTGAGTTGTTCTGGGGAGGTTCCCTTCCAATGCCCCAGAGCAAAATTCCAGGGGTTCATGGCGGCATGGAAAGGGGGAGGAGTGGGGGGCAGGCCCCATTTTGCAGCGGATGGGGCTGGCTAGGTGAATCCTGGAAATTATTTGTCATCGCCTGCCCGCTGCTTAGAAGCCTATTTTAGCATTCATTGATGAATATAGAAATACAAGAAGCCTAGTCTGGATGGCCATCTGTCTTGGAGGATCTAGCTGAGACTCCTGCAATGCAGGGGGTGGGACTTGATGACCCTTGGGGTCCCCTTCAACTCTAGGATTCCATGAAAACTGCAACTACAGATGAATCCTACTGTCAACATTCAGAAGGCTGGTATGACAGAGTTGTCTGGGCAGGAAATCCCACAGTTCACAGCTGGAGTTTACTCTTTATCAGTAAGAACACGATGTTCACAGACTTGGCCGAGTTTCGGCCTTCATGAGAACAGCAGCTCATTCCCTGAGCCTCTTCTTCCACAAAAGCAGTTGCAGAGAGTGAAGGCCGCCGACTCCCCACAGTTTTCCAAGTCCCCTCCTCTCTGGGGTTTCTGGCAAGCGATTGAACAGTGCGCCAGTGTGCAGCCTGCCTTTGCTCCTCCATGTTAGACCTCTCTTGGTTCTGAGAGACAAGCAGGGAGGGTGGATTCTGGCAGAAGGAGAGGGAGCCCCCGGTGGCTCCTCCTTCTCCTGACTCACCTCTGCCTCTCGACCTTCCTCTCCCACTCGCCTACCCCCTTTCTGCCTTTGATTATGCACTCCATTCTGCCTCAGAGTCTCCCAGCTCACTAAGCCCTGTTGCCCCTTCAGCTTCTGACACCTCATCTTCCCAAGCTTCTCCCTTTCACTGCTCATCCTTCCTCCACCTTAACTCCTTGGGCTCTGAGCCATCTTCTCTTCCTGGTTCCCTGGCTGCTTCCTCCCACCATTCCTCTGTGCCCAACCAGTCCATGACTTTGCTCCATCCCTCGGCCTCTGTCCCCACAAGGCAGCTTCCCCTGACCTGATCTGGTTCCACAGCCGCTGCTTCCCTTTTGCCCCCATGAAAAGGCGGATCAGGAGGTCTTGCCGGCATCATTCTTTCACCTGCAAAAGAAAAAAAGGTAACCAGGATGCCAGGAGGGCCTGCTTCTCTCACAGAGGAAACAGGACATCTCTAACTACTGATGGGCTTTGAGAAAGCCTTACCTGCTGTGGGCAGTTGAAGGTTTGTGCCCATTTCATGTTAGGTGTGCAGAAATACATCTCCCCTCCTCTGAACCCTTGTTCCCAACCCCCACCCCTCCAAAAAAAGAAAAACAAGATGAAAAGAACCCTCAGATGAGTTGGAAAACCAACAGAACAAGACCAAATGGAGAAAAGCCACCTTCCTCCTTACCCAGTGGCCTCTCTCTGGTGTCCAACGGAGGCCTCTCTGCCTCACAGGAATCCAGGTCCATTTCTGCAAAATGATCCCTTTTCTGAAAGAACAAGAATTCAAAACAGTAAATGAAAGGTGAGAAATATTAGAAATATTAGAAAGAGAACGCAAAGACAGATACTTTAAGGGTGTTAGATCTCATTCCCCGAAAACGGATGGGCCATCAGCAGACCATTTTTGGATGTTCTCCATCCTGTTTGGAGCCCCTTGGGAGTATCCAGAGGAAAGTCTCTCTCACCTGCTCTCTCTCCTCTGCCTGACTCAGGAGGAAACCTTCGGCCAGGGCCACTGCCTGAGAACTGGTCTCCGCTCCACAGTCCCTCACCCAGCTCTCCATCTCCGGGGGAAGGACAGCCAGGAACTGCTCCAACATCACCAGGTCCAGCATCTCAGCTTTCGTGTGCCTTTCTGGCTTCAGCCACCGATGATCAAGGTGGTAGAGTTGGCTGCAAACCTCTCGGGGCCCTTTGGCCTCCTGGAAGCAGAACTGCCTCACCTCACCCAGGATCTTCTGCACAGAGTTTTCCAAGAATCCCCCACTGCTCCCAGTTTGGATTGCATGGCCTCTTCCTGCTCCAGGGCCAGCTGAGTCTCGCTCATCCATCTGTGCTCTGAGGGAGCCTCTGAGAGATGGGAAGGAACCCTTTGGGCTTCTGCCAAGTTCTCTCTGTCTTAAGGAGAGGCGCTAGCAATTCCTACAAAGCAAATACATTGTTTCATTACAAAAGTTGTACAGTATCAGGAGAAGAAAAAGGTTCCCTGAGCAAGCATGGGTGAGTCTTGCAGGGAACCAGGGTAGGACTGCACCACAGCCCAGACTCTGAGCTATCTTTCTAAGAAGGAGGAGGGGGGGGAGGAGGAGGAGGCCTCTAGAAGGGAGATTGTCGAAATGTGGAGGCAAGCGAAGAGATCAATGCGAGGCGAATCAGCCTGGTTGCTCCTTCCTTCCAGTCAATGCATGAAATCAGAACTGACTGACAAGGGAGTCATTGGTTCCTAGTGAAAAATGACTACGTGTGTTGAATCTGAATCTCCTTCCTTGTAGCTTGAAGCCATTGGTTGGAATCCTGCGCCCAGGTGATATGGCTCTCCTAAAGGCCGGCCTCACTATACACTGCCTTTGTTGATCTAAAAGCAGCCTTTGATACAGTCTCCGGAACCAGACTCTGGGACAGACTACAGGGGACCTACATAGAATTAAGAGCTTCTGCTCTTAATTCAGGCACTGCATGCAAATACGGATCTTAGAGTCAGGTGTAGCCGCCTAGGACATCTAACGGACCCTATTAAAACCTCTAAAGGAGTCAGGCAAGGGTGCCTATTGGCCCCTCTACTATTCAATTTCTATCTAAATAATTTAAAGCTCGCAGCAAACTGTGAATTTGAATGTCTCAAAATCAACTATCAAAACACCAAGATACTTGATTTTGGGGAAAAGCCAAAGCTTAAAAGCTGGGAACTCCAAGGCCATAAATTAGAACTAGTCACAAACTATAAGTATCTAGGAATGGTGGTACAGGCCTCAGAAGCCAACAAACTACACATAAACTCCATCGGGAGTTCAGCGGAAAAACCCGCAAATTGATGAGAATGGAGGCTAGCATCTGCCTAACATCTGCCTTACAAGCCTGGTAGATGAAGGGAACGCAGTGGATGTAGCCTACCTTGATTTCAGCAAGGCATTTGACAAGGTGCCCCATGATATTCTTCTAAAGAAGCTGGTAAAATGCGGTCTTGACTATGCTACCACTCAGTGGATTTGTAACTGGCTGACTGACCGAACCCAAAGGGTGCTCATCAATGGCACAAATACAAGACGGGTGACACCTGGCTTGAGAGCAGTACATGTGAAAAGGATCTAGGAGTCTTGGTTGACCACAAACTTGACATGAGCCAACAGTGTGACGCGGCAGCTAAAAAAGCCAATGCAATTCTGGGCTGCATCAATAGGAGTATAGCATCTAGATCAAGGGAAGTAATAGTGCCACTGTATTCTGCTCTGGTCAGACCTCACCTGGAGTACTGTGTCCAGTTCTGGGCACCACAGTTCAAGAAGGACACTGACAAACTGGAACATGTCCAGAGGAGGGCAACCAAAATGGTCAAAGGCCTGGAAACGATGCCTTATGAGGAACGGCTAGCTAAAGGCCTGGAAACGATGCCTTATGAGGAACGGCTAGCAGTAAAACTAGCTAAAATGTACAAAACATGTAATAAGTGTTGAAAATGTAAAGAAAAAGAAGGGACATTCTATCATATGTGGTGGGACTGTAAAAAGGTGAGAGGCTTCTGAGAAATGATATATAATGAATTGAAAAAGATGTTGAAATATACGTTTATTAAGAAACCGGAGGCCTTCTTATTGGGATTGGTAGGAAATGAGATAAGTAAGAAAGAATGTAAACCTTTCCAATACGCAGTTAAAGCAGCGGAAATACTTCTGGCCCAAAAATGGAAACAGGAAGAGTTACCGACGGTGGAAGAATGGAGACTGAAATTGACTGATTATGCAGAACTGGACAAACTAACAGGGAAGATCCGATATCAACGAGACCAAAAGTTCATCGAGGACTGGGGAAGATTTACAGATTATCTGAAAGGCATATGTGATGAACAGATAACGTTTGTTGGTTTTCAAGAGACTCTGTGAAAAAAGGAGGAATATTGTTAATAATATTGATGCAAACGAAAGATCGGCAGAGGAGCTGAAGGAAGTCAAAAAAAGAGATAAATGTGTGATAAAATGTGAATTGATTGTATAAAAATGGTTGTTGTTTTTTTTCTTTTGTGGAAAATGAATAAAAATATTTTTTTTAAAAAAAGGAGTGTGGTGGAGTCTCCTTCTTTGGAGGTCTTTAAGCAGAGGCTTGACAACCATATGTCAGGAGTGCTCTGATGGTGTTTCCTGCTTGGCAGGGGGTTGGACTCGATGGCCCTTGTGGTCTCTTCCAACTCTATGATTCTATGATCAATCTACAAATGGATGACATTGAATCTGCTCCCCCGAGGGATAGCCCCATTGATCCTCTGTGACCAATTCCAGTCAGGCTGGCAGACTGCAGTTCTGAACATCCTCCAGAAACTGGGTTTTGCCCCTCAAGCCCTTCTAAGTCTGGGCTTGGGCCAGGCAAATGCCACGGTCAGGCAAAGAATATTAGATACCGAGAGACAACAGGACTGCGCAAGGTGCTCAGACTATAAAATTGGAGAAATTGAGAAATATATAGCTGCACTGGCAGAATATCTCTTCTTTCTTGCATCTAGAAATGCAAGAAGGGCCTTTACACTCGCCAGAAGCTCGGCTCTTCCATCGCTGGTCCTGGATGGAGCCTTTAGAAAAGTCCCGTGTGCTCAGAGACTTTTCACCTGCCCATTGGGAGAGATAGGCAGCCAAAACACTTGTTCTTTAGACGTCCCTTTTACAAAGAGACACGTAGTAAGACCATTGATCCCCTGCTGGTGAGGCTCTCTGACCTCCCGCAAATGCAAAAATTAGACCTTTTCCTGTTAGGCAAAGATCAGAAGATGACCTGGATGGTGGCCAGATTCTGTGTACAGATCTGTAGGCGCAGACCATCTCCCAACTCAAAATAGTCTGCCATGAAAATCCCCAAACTCGTTTTCATGGGTGACTCTGAGTCAAGTCCCTGGGATAGTTTGTTGGTGTACATTGTTTTTAAATTTGTTGTTGTACATAAATTGCCTGTTTTACTTCTGTGACTGTACCCCCAAGTGTGTTTTATAAGCTGGTCTCTGACCGTAATAAATTATCTAATCTGACATGGCTCTCCTGTCTCCTCTCTGTCTCCTCCTCTCCAACTTGTTACGGAAGGGGGGGCATGTCTTCTTCACCTTCTTCTTCGCTACAATATATCAATTTATTTCCAATTGTCAATGTCAAAAGGGACTAAAATCTATAAAATTCCTAGAAAATCAGCGTGCCAGTTTGCTCAATTACTCTAGGACTCCATCACACCTCCCCTGTCCAGCATAATCCCTCAAGCAAGGTGTCAAGACCCTAATCCTTTCAAATTGCTCTGATCAGCCTTTCCTCCAGACAATGTCAGGTGGCAGACTATGCATATTTGAGACCATTGTTTTCTCATCCCCAGGAAGTGTTTATCTGTGCATATCTCCAGCTCTGCATATTCCCCCCTCCCTCCTCCATATGTTAATCTGTGTAAACCCCCCCCCACCTTCCTGAAGTGCTGATCTGTGTAACCCCACCTTTCTGTGATGTATTCATGACGTGTTTTGCACTGTATTCTGGGACATGGAGGGAGTTTCAAAAACTCATGTCACCCCTTTCTCACTGTTCAATCTCGCCTTGAACCTGTTGCGCAATAAACTAGGATCTTCTGCAGTTTGCTCCTGTCTCCGGCTGAGCTCATTTTCCTCCGCAGGGACCCACGGACTTAGTCCGATGAGCTGGGTGGCAGAGCAGCCTCGCACCCAGATTTTGCCGTAACAAACTAAACATACCCAGCTCCTCTCAAAGCTTGGCTTCATCTGCTTGGCTGGCCTCCTCTGCCAATAAGGAGAAAGAAAGAAGGGAAACAGACAAAGAGGTTTGGGAGCAACCATTCAGACACGTTTCCTCTCTTGTGCAATGACGCTGACCCGTGTCACACACAGCAGAAGTCCTACTGATAGCCTTATTTAAAAAAGCCAGATTTCTATCTGCTAGATTTCCCAGGGGGCTCTGAATAATTTTTTTTTCTGGAAGGGGGGCGGTAACCTCCTCCCCTCCCCCCCACAAAATATCTAAAGGAAGGAGACAGTTCCTGCCACCTCGCCCCTCCCTGGAAGGACCTCCTGCTCCCTGGGGTTCCCCCCCCCCCACATGAGCCACTCTCTCCTGCTGCATCCCTGGGACCCCCCCTTCTCCCCACTGCACCCTCCTGGGGGGGGGGGAGAGAGAGGAGACTCAACAGATCCCAGGAGAGGATTGCCCTTCCCAAAGGAGTAAGCAGCGTCTTTATACAAATGCAGAATATAGAGTACTGTAGTTGCAAACCTCGCGCAACCTCCCCCCCCCCCCCCTGGCAGGACCCCCTGCTGCCTGGGGCTCCCCCCACACACATGAGCCACCCTCCCCTGCTGCAGCCCTGGGACCCCAACCTTCTCCCCACTGCACCCTCGGGGTTGGGGAGGAGGAAGAGACTCACCAGATCCCCGTGGAAGAGAACAATGCAGCCTTTGCAATAGCAGAAAGCAACCCCGCCCCCCCTTGCAGGAAGGGGAGGGAGGGGCTTTTCATCTGGAGGACCTGGCCCCCATTTACTTCCTGTCCTCTCTAGGAAAGCAGCTCAGTTCCCTTTAACCCTTGCAAAGCCGGGTCCACCCTGCTCAGTCCTCTCTGCCTTTTCTCTCCTGCACAATCCCAGAGATGCTCATTTTATTTTTGCTCTTGGTTGGTCTGTGATCCGCTCCCTCCCTTGTCCAGAAACTGGAGGAAGAGGTTGCAGGGAAAAGGGGTTTGCAGGAAGCAAGGAACCTCATCCTAGAATGGGAGGGAGCCCCCTGGGTCATCTATTCCAGCCCCCCTGCAAGGCAGGAATCCAACCTCTGCCTAAAAGCCTCCAAGGAAGGAGAGTCCGCCATCTCCCAAGGGATTCTGCTGCTCTTCCCGTCAGAATGTTCTTCCTGCTCTTTAGGCAGCAGAAACTGCTTTCTGGTCCTCTGGGTCCCTTATTCTGGGTGCTCCCCTCTAGGGCAGGAGAAAACAAGCTGGCTCCCTCTTCCATGGGTCAGCCCCCCAGATATTGAGAGGTGGCTCTCAGGTCTCCATCCAGGCAGGTCTCAGCTGAGGGGGGAACAGGAAGACACGCTGTCCCTGCCTCTCCTGGGACTACACATTGCTGAGCTGCAAAATGCAGGAAAGTGCACATTTTGAAAGCTTTGGGTACGTTATGTTAATGGAGAAATCTGAGGGCTCCCTTGGACAAAAAACAAGGACACCAGCCAAGAATGCCAGAGCAAAACAGCAGCCAGTAGGCTTGTTCTTTCTTGAAAACTGTCGTGGCAGGACTCCCACCTGCAAGCTGCAACAGGATGGAAGCCCCGAAAAGCAGAGCCTCCAAACTTTTATCAGCTGCTAATCCCCATGTAACCTTTCTGGGGATGCGGGTGGCGCTGTGGGTAAAAGCTCAGCGCCTAGGGCTTGCAGATCGAAAGGTCAGCGGTTCGAATCCCCGCAGCAGGGTGTGCTCCCGTTTTTTTGGTCCCAGCGCCTGCCAACCTAGCAGTTCGAAAGCACCCCTGGGTGCAAGTAGATAAATAGGGACCGCTTACTGGCGGGAAGGTAAACGGCGTCTCCGTGTGCTGCGCTGGCTCGCCAGATGCAGCTATGTCACGCTGGCCACGTGACCCAGAAAGTGTCTCCGGACAGCGCTGGCCCCCGGCCTCTTAAATGAGATGGGCGCGCAACCCTAGAGTCTGTCAAGACTGGCCCGTACGGGCAGGGGTACCTTTACCTTTAATCCCCATGTTGCACCCCCCCCAACTACATCACTCATACATCATGAAAGGGGAGGTCTGGTGGCAGTAATCTGAGCATCCTGGACCCTGCCCCATGGTTCCCCATGCCTTCCACCAAACACCCATGGAATGTAACCTGACCCTTTTGTCTTCCTCTGGGTTTGTTATTTCTGGAATTGCTACCAGTCCGGCACTCAGGCATCAGGATGCCAGAAATCATCACTCAGGTAGAGGGGCTGCTGAGTAGCTGAGCTCACATGTCTATATGAATTTCTGAAGTTTTCCCAGTGAGCCAGTACATAGATACATTTATCAGTGAATTCTTACATTTGGTATAGTGCAGAATATAGGAAGAAACTGTGATTCAGAATGGATTATCCGCCACCGGCGCTCTAGCCGTCTCAGCGATTGTTTCATTGCCCTCTGATCCGTGGAAAACCACGGGGCTGTCCGGGCTCCATGCAATCGGAGAGGGCGCTTCGGAGCCAAACAGTCAATAGCCCTGGTTAACTCCACATTTGAGCGGGCCACCAGGAATCAGCTGAAAGGCCATCAATATGGGATGAAACATCCCCTACCCCGCTCTGGAAACCATTTGGATCCATTAAGGGGCCGACCATCTGAATCGGTCCCACCTCCCTGCAGAGGGGAAGGTTTGCGGAGAAGTCCAGTTGCACCAGGAAGTGATCTGACCATGGCACTTCTTTAGTTTCGCTTTTACTTAGTGTCAGATCACCAACATCCATAGAGGTGAACACCAGGTCTAAGGCATGTCCACGGCTATGAGTTGGGCCAAACATATTCAGGGACAGCCCCATGGAGGCCATGCTTTCCACGAAGTCCCAAGCGGCCCCTTGTAAGGTCATGTCGGTGTGGATGTTGAAATCCCCTAGGACAACCAAACTAGGTGTCTCCAGGAGAACATCCGCCACAACCTGGAGCAACTCGGGCAGGGAATCCTTGGTGCAGTGGGAAGGTCGGTACACCAAGAGGAATCCTGTACTGCCCCTATTGCCCACTTTCCATTTTTTAAAAATAAATTTTTATTGAGGTTTCCACAAATTTTTAACACAAGAAAACACAATAACAAACAAAAAAGAAAAAAGACAATATAAAAAATACAAACAAAAAACACATGCAAATTCAATTTTTACTTTCTTATAGCTTACTTTCCCGACTTCCTCATACCTCTCCTTTCTGTATTCTAGTTTCTGATTAATTTGTCAGCAAATCCTTCCCTTACTTTTAGCTTAATTTTAATGTTATTCATTTTATTTAAATTATCCCTTACCGCTATTAACTCCTTATTTTATAATCCAGCGTCATTTTAACATTCATTAATTTTACAGTATTTCTTTAGATAGTCCTTAAATTTTTTCCAATCTTCTTCCGCCGTTTCTCCTCCCTGGTTTTGGATTCTGCTCGTCATCTCTGCCAAACCCATATAGTCTATCACCTTCATCTGCCATTCTTCCACGGTGGATAGATCTTGCGTCTTCCAATACTTTGCGATGAGTATTCTTGCTGCTGTTGTAGCATACATAAAGAATGTTCTGTCCTTCTTTAACACCAATTAGCCAACTATGCCCAGGAGAAAGGCCTTTGGTTTCTTAGGGAAAGTGTACTTAAGTACCTTTTTCAGTTCATTATAGATCATTTCCCAGAAAGCCTTAATCCTTGGGCACGTCCACCAAAGGTGAAAGAATGTTCCTTCAGTTTCTTTACATTTCCAACATTTATTATCGGGCAAATGATAGATTTTTGCAAGCTTGACTGGGGTCATGTACCACCTGTAAATCATTTTCATAATATTCTCTCTTAGGGCATTGCATGCCGTAAATTTCATACCGGTGGTCCACAACCTTTCCCAGTCAGCAAACATAATGTTATGACCAATGTCCTGTGCCCACTTAATCATTGCAGATTTAACCATTTCATCTTGTGTATTCCATTCCAACAGCAAGTTATACATTCTTGCCAAATTCTTAGTACTGGGTTCTAACAGTTCAGTCTCTAATTTTGATTTTTTCCACCTGGAAGCCAATTTTCCTGTCCATTTTAAAAACTTCCATTATTTGATAGTAATGAAGCCAGTCTCTCACTTTCCCTTTTAGCTTCTCAAAACTTTGCAATTTTAATCTGTCCCCTTCTTGTTCCAAAATTTATCCACCTATTGCCCACTTTCCAGAACATGCACTCAGAGAACTGGGTCTTCCCAATAGGACGCCTGCTCCACAGGGTAGGACACAAACCAATGCCTTCAAGTGTTGTTTTTTTTAAAAAAAAAGACGGACTAAATAATACAGAAAAACGTTTTGACAGCAAGAGCACACCCTTGGGAGTGCTGGAATTTCCATTCTTTGAGGTTTTCAAATGAAGTTAGATAGTCATCTTTCACGGATGCTTTACTTGCTATTCCTGTATCACATGGGTGGAATAGATTGCACCAGGGATCACTTCAAGCTTGAAAATTCTACAATTCCGTGATTCTCCCTTGTATGAATTCTTTGATGGGTATTCAGATGGCCTCTCTGCCTGAAACTCTTTCCACATTCCACGCACTGATAGGGTTTCTCCCCTGTATGAATTCTTTGATGAGAAGTGAGAGAGGAGTTCTGACTGAAACTCTTTCCACATTCCACGCACTGATAGGGTTTCTCCCCTGTATGAATTCTTTGATGGGAAGTGAGATTATAGCTCATACTGAAGCTCTTTCCACATTCAAAGCATTTATATGGTTTCTCCCCTGTATGAATTCTTTGATGTTTAGTGAGAATGGAGCTGCTACTGAAGCTCTTTCCACATTCCATGCACTGATAGGGTTTCTCCCCTATGTGAATTCTTTGATGGTAAGTGCAATCTAAACTGCTACTGAAGCTCTTTCCACATTCCACACACTGATAGGTTTTCTCCCCTGTATGAATTCTTTGATGTTTAGTGAGAGTGGAGCTTCTATTGAAGCTCTTTCCACATTCCCCACACTGATAGGGTTTCTCCCCTGTATGAATTCTTTGATGCGAAGTGAGAGTGCAGCTCTTACTAAAGCTCTTTCCGCATTCAAAGCATTTATATGGTTTCTCCCCTGTATGAATTTTTTGATGCATAGCGAGACAGGAGCTCGTACTGAGGCTCTTTCCACATTCCATGCACTGATAGAGTTTCTCCCCTGTGTGAATTCTTTGATGGGAAGTGCAATCTAAACTGCTACTGAAGCTCTTTCCCCGTTCCACACACTGATAGGGGTTCTCCCCTATATGAATTCTTTGATGGGAAGTGAGATTGGAGCTCTGCCTGAAGCTCTTGCCACATTCCCCACACTGATAGGGTTTCTCCCCTGTATGAATTCTTTGATGTTTAGTGAGATCGAAGCTTCTACTGAAGCTCTTTCCACATTCCACACACTGATAGGGTTTCTCCCCTGTATGAATTCTTTGATGGAAAGTGAGATTGTGGCTGTGACTGAAGCTCTTTCCACATTCCCCACACTGATAGGGTTTCTCCCCTGTATGAATTCTTTGATGTTTAGTCAGGTCGGAGCTTCTACTGAAGCTCTTTCCACATTCCATACACTGATAGGGTTTCTCCCCTGTATGAATTCTTTGATGGGAAGTGAGAGAGGATCTCATACTGAATATCTTTCCGCATTCCATGCACTGATAGGGTTTCTTTCCAATGAGATTTGGTTGATGGGAACTGGAATGGGAGCTCTGACCGCAGCTCTTTCCACATTCCAAATTTTTACGTGCCTTCTCCACTCTGCAGATTGTGTTGTGGTCACCTTTGTTCTTGATTTCCAATTCATCACAATCTGCAATGGAGAGAAAAAGGGATTAGAGCCTCAGGAAATAATACTCATTAAATTTGTTGTAGAGAAGGCAGTGTTCATTACCTTTGTTATTTGCAATAAACCAATGTATTTATTACTGGATTCTAATCGTTGGTTGAATGTTGCTTTGTTTGAAGTAAGTTACTCATTTTAAAAATTTTGTACTTTTTGTAAAAATTTTGTCCTTTTTGCATTAGATTATATTGTTGTTATTATTACTGTTTCATGTTTTTACAGTAGCACCTCGGGTTACGTAACCCTCAGGTTATATATACTTCAGTTTATGAAAGTGACAAATCCATACGCATGCGCAGAACAGTGATCCTCGGGTTGCGAAAACCTCGTTATCTGGCCGGACCTCCGGAATGGATCCCATTCGCAACCAGAAGTACGACTGTATATGTGTTGGAAGGTTCCCAGATTTGCTGGGGCAACCCAACCAGATGGTCAGGGTATAAATAAAAATTAATAATAATATAAATAATAATAATAAATCTTATTTATATCCCGCCCTCCCCAGCCGAAGCCGGGCTCAGGGCGGCTAACAACAATCAAATAATCAAACAATCAAATAATCCAACATTCTAAAAATATTTCATTATAAAAATTAATTAAAATCAAATTGATGGCAACCGTTAAGCAAAATTCTGTGCAGGTTGCCAGAGGAGGGAGTCAGGCTGCGCCCTGACCCAAAGCCTGGTGGAACAACTCTGTCTTGCAGGCCCTGCAGAAAGATGTCAGGTCCCGCAGGGCCCTAGTCTCTTGTGACAGAGCGTTCCACCAAATTGGAGCCGCAGCCGAGAAAGCCCTGGCTCTAGTTGAGGCCAGCCTAACCTCTCTGTGGCCTGGGACCTTCAGGATGTTTTTATTTGCAGACCGTAGGTTCCTCTATGGGGCATACCAGGAGAGGCGGTCCCGTAGGTACGAAGGTCCTAGGCCGTATAGGGCTTTATTTTTTTAGTTTTTTAAATAATATTTATTACTTTTACAATTTAAACACTTACAAAAAACAAAGAAAAAACAGTACATTACAATACAAAATCACTACATAGCACTAAAACATTAAACTAACAAGACAAAACAAAAACAATTTAAAAACACATCAAAAAAAGAAAAAAAATTCAATATCTTATCTTTCTTTCACATATTTCCACGGCCTCCTCACACCTCTCTTTTTGTATTCCACTTCTATTAATTATTTCAGCAATTCCTTTCCATCTTCCCGTTTTCTATCCTATAATTATCTTAACACATTTTACTCTTATTTTTCCTTTGATACTCAATGTATTTATACTTAATTCCTTATAACATTTCTACTAAAGCCATATAACTTCATTTCAACATTCTTCTAACATTCATTAATTTTACAATATTTCTATAAATAGTCTTTAAACTTTTCCCAGTCTTCTTCCACCGACTCTTCTCCCTGGTCTCGGATCTTGCCAGTCTTTCCCGCCAATTCCATATAGTCCATCAACTTCATCTGCCATTATCCAACACTTCAGTGCTTTCAAGAAGCAGCCATTCTCTCAGCCAGCAAAAAGCAGATGGTTCACAACAAAGTTTAGGGGTCTGGCAGGGCAGGTCCACCTCCTTTTTTGGCATCCGTCAATATCTTAAATTTTACTCGAGCCTTCCTGCCCTGCCAAACAAATCTAGAAACATCCCTCTGCCACCTCATGAAACAATCCATCCCATTCAAAACTTGCACTGTTTGAAACAAAAGCAACATCCCCGGCAACACAGCAACCCTCATCCCCACCACAACAACTCGGCCCAACAATAACAACTTCAGATTTGCCCATATTTCCCAATCCCCCTTCTCTTCAATCCAACGTCCTTCACAGTTATCCTTAAATAGATTCACATTTTTGGCGGTCATACTGACCCCCAAATACCTCTCTTTCTCAACCGATGTTAGTCCTGTCTCCTCCTGAAACTCTGTCAAACTTTCTTTTCCCAAATCAGGTAGGGCTCTGGTCCTCAAATTCGTCTGTTTTTCTTTAAGTTCCATCATAACAAATGTCAGCTTATGTTCATCGAGTTGCCTTTGAATGGATGGGACTCTCTCACTCTCCAGTTGTATTGCTTTGCATTCAGCAACAAGGGTTTTCTCCCTGACTTCATCCGCAGTTCGCCATATCAAAGTAGATTCCTGTATCAATTTCTGGATGGTTTCTGTATTGGTGGTCACCTTTTGTCCCAGATTATTTAAACTTTCTACAATTAAGCCGATTTTAATATTTGCAGCATCCACTTTCACATTTATCACGTCTGTTTTCTTGTGAAGCTGTCCCAGCGAATCGTTTATTTTCACTAATGCGACCACTAAGGCCTCTTCTGTCGACATTTCGTCTGTTTTTTCCTTTCCATTTGCCATAACACTTAAGAGATTCAAGGTCAATCCCAGAGTCTCACAATTTTTTATCTTGCAGCTGGAAATTCCCCTAGCCCAACTCTTATAAAGCAACCAATTTCAGAGATTTCCACTAGGGGGAAACAGTTTCTATTTATAATAGTCAATAATGTCCCCTTTAAACGCAACTCATACAATCCAAAGTTAGTTTCAGTTTTCAGTTACTTTTTACTCCTTTTTAGAAGCAGCCGGAGACAGTAGAAACAATGTGTTTCTCTTATTTTGCTAGCTGTCAAGGAACGTTCTAAGTGCTGTCAATGAACATTCCAAAACGTCAGTCCTGCTAGCAGCACGTTTCCAGGGTCAGAGCGGCGGTATTTTAACTCTCTTCACTCTCTCCTGCACGCATACTCAGTCCACAACTTCCCCCCCTCTTCTCCTGCCTCCAAGGGGGGTTTTATGCTCTTTGCCGATGGAAATCTAGTCTTTTACAGAAGGCTTTCCAAGACTTCAGCTTGCAGCCTCCTTGCCTCAGTCTATTTACAAATAGAGAAAGCGGACTTCCTGTATTGAACCTCCCCGTTTCGATGCCAAATTAAATGTTTAAAATCCAATTCTCCCGCTTCAGTTCTACTCATGGGTAATTACTTTGGAGTCAAATTGTCCACAGGAAAAAGTGCTCTCCGGCAACAGCTATGCGACTTCGCTCAGTGGAAGAAGCAGACGATTCAAAGCACCGCGCCGCTCACCCCACTTCGCTCTGGATCCCCGAAACCGGGTTTCCCCGCGAGTAGGGGAGGCGCAAAAGGTGCCCGCCGAATCCCATGCTCACAGGCTTCTCCCACCTGTGATTTTTTGCGGGTCTCTGCCTTCACCGTGGCGGCAAGACCCAATTCCCACGGGGCAAATTACTCCCGATCAGAGGAATTCCGCCATTGCCGGAGGCACCAACCCGGAAGTCTCCCTAGGCCGTATAGGTCTTTAAAGGTTAAAACCAACACCTTAAACCTGATCTTGTACTCCACCGGGAGCCAGTGCACCTGGTATAATACCGGATTAATGTGATCTCGCAGCAGGGGCCGAGTCAGAATGGCCATCCATCAACAGGCAGAGTTGGGTGTCATCGGCATACTGATTGCAACCCAGCCCAAAACTCTGGACAAGCTGGGCGAGGGGGCGCATAAAGATGTTAAAAAGCATCGGGGAGAGTATCGCACCCTGAGGCACTCCACACACCAAGGAGTGGCGCGATGACAATTCCCCCCAAGCGCCACCCTCTGTCCCCAACCAGAGAGGAACGAGTGCAGCCATTGAAGGAATGTGCCCTGCATCCCCATGTCGGCAAGGCGGTGGTCCAGGAGTTCGTGATCGACCATGTCGAAGGCTGCTGACAGGTCTAGAAGAATCAGCAGCCCCGACCCGCCTCGATCCAGCTGCCTGTGGAGATAATCTGTTAGGGCGACCAGAGCCGTCTCGGTCCCATGACCAGCGTGGAAGCCGAACTGGAATGGATCCAGAGCCGATGTTTCATCCAGAAACCTGCCAAGCTGTTCAGCAACCACTCTCTCAATTACCTTACCCAGGAATGGAAGATTCGAAACCGGGAGGTAATTGGATAGATCTAAGGGATCTAATGATGTTTTCTTTAAGAGCGGGTGCACCACTGCCTCCTTCAGTTCCCCTGGGAATATCCCGGTGCCAAGGGACAAATTTATGATATCCCCCAGGGGAGCCCGCACCTCGTCTGGACACGCACTAATCAGCCATTGCTATTAATATCACTGCTACTACTACCTGAGATTCAATCAGCCTGGCTCTTCTCTGGGGCAGATGTTGTTTGGCCCAGTCATGGCATCCCCTCGATCTCCAGTGTCAGTCATCTCTTTGGTCAACCCAAGACTGACAGCAGCAAAAACAAATACAGAAATCCTGACAGAAGCTACTTATCTATTCTAACAACTCTGAAGCTGACATTTAAGATGCCTGGGCAGTTCACATCAGCCCAACTGTGGTAGAAGGAGGCAGAACTGGAGGAAGATTGTTCACAGAAAAAACTGTAATCTACTATTTCTTGTGGGGGGTATTAGGTTCCCAGGTGTTGTAGGGGGCACTGTGAAAATATGAGAGGTTTGTCACATAGAGGTATTTTTTGAATTTCCTGGCAGATAGGACGATCCCACACGGAGGCTTACCAAGAGAGGCCACGATCCCCCGATTCTCCTCCATGACGTCCTTATGCAGAGCTCTCTGGTCAGGATCCAGCAACGCCCACTCCTCGTCCGTGAAACGAACAGCGACATCTTCAAAGCACACTGGACCCTAAGAGAAAAAGGGAAATGTCCTCCTCTGAGACAGCAGAAATATGATCTGCTACACAATGCTCTGTGGTTTCCTTCCTGTTAATTGCTGTGTTATTTCAATAGGATTGCTTTGCTGCACATTTTTATTATGGGTACCTATTTTAATGCTTTAATTGAATTCTTTTATTCTGCATTTTAACTGTGGGTATTCGTCTTTTTGCAAATAGGTGGTACTCCAGCTTATGTTTACGTTATTCTGCCTACGCAAGCATTCCAGTTTCCCCGATGGAAGGATCCACTTTCTCCTCTCCTCGTGAGTTGTTCTGGGGAGGTTCCCTCCCAATGCCCTAGAGCGAAATTCAAGGGGTTCATGGGGGCATGGAGAGGGGGAGGAGTGGGGGGCAGGCCCCATTTTGCAGCGGATGGGGCTGGCTAGGTGAATCCTGGAAATTATTTGTCATCGCCTGCCCGCTGCTTAGAAGCCTATTTTAGCATTCATTGATGAATATAGAAATACAAGAAGCCTAGTTTGGATGGCCATCTGTCTTGGAGGATCTAGCTGAGATTCCTGCAATGCAGGGGGTGGGACTTGATGACCCTTGGGGTCCCTTTCAACTCTAGGATTCCATAAAAACTGCAACTACAGATGAATCCTACTGGCAACATTCAGAAGGCTGGAGTCACAGAGTTATGTGGGCAGGAAATCCCACAGTTCACAGCTGGAGTTTACCCTTTATCAGCAAGAACACGATGTTCACAGACTTGGCTGAGTTTGAGGCATAATGAGAACAGCAGCTCATTCCATGAGCCTCTTCATCCACAAAAGCAGTTGCTGAGAGTGAAGGCCCCCGGCTCCCCATAGCTTTCCAAGTCCCCACCTCTCTGGGGTTTCTGGCAAGCGATTGAACAGTGCGCCAGTGTGCAGCCTGCCTTTGCTCCTCCATGTTAGACCTCTCTTGGCTCTGAGAGACAAGCAGGGAGGGTGGATTCTGGCAGAAGGAGAGGGAGCCCCCGGTGGCTCCTCCTTCTCCTGACTCACCTCTGCCTCTTGACCTTCCTCCTCTCACTCGCCTCCTCCCTCTTCTGCCTCTGATTCTGCACTGCATTCTGCCACAGAGTCTCCAAGCTCACTAAGCCCTGTTTCCCCTTCAGCTTCTGGCACCTCCTCTTCCCAGGCTTCTCCCTCTTCTCCCTCTGACCGCTCATCCTTCCTCCACCTTCACTCCTTGGGCTCTGAGCCGTCTTCCCTTCCTGGTTCCCAGGCTGCTTCTTCCCACCACTCCTCTGTGACCAACCAGTCCATGACATTGCTCCATCCCTTGGCCTCTGTCCGCACAAGGCAGCTTCCCCTGACCTGATCTGGTTCCACAGCCGCTGTTTCACTTCTGCCCCCATGAAAAGATAAATATGGAGGTCTTGTTGGCTTCATTCTTTCATCTGCCTCACAGGAATCCAGGTCCATTTCTGCAAAATGATCCCTTTTCTGTAAGAAAAACAAGGATTCAAAACAGTAAATGAATGGTGAGAAATATAAGAAAGAGAACGACAAAGACAGAAACTTTAAGGATGTTAGATCTCATTCCCAGAAAAGGGATGGGCCATCAGCAGACCATTTTTGGATCTTCTACGTTCTGTTTGGAGCCCCTTGGGAGTATCCAGAGGAAAGTCTCTCTCACCTGCTTTCTCTCCTCTGCTTGACTCAGGAGGAAACCTTCGGCCAGGGCCACTGCCTGGGAACTGGTCTCTGCTCCACAGTCCCTCAGCCAGCTCTCCATCTCCGGAGGAAGGACAGCCAGGAACTGCTCCAAGATCACCAGGTCCAGCATCTCAGCTTTCGTGTGCCTTTCTGGCTTCAGCCACTGATGATCAAGGTGGTAGAGCCGGCTGCAAACCTCTCGGGGCCCTTTGGCCTCCTGGCAGCAGAACTGCCTCACCTGCTGGCTCTGCACCTCTGAGCGGAGGGTGTCCTCCTCACCCAGGATCTTCTGCACAGAGTTTTCCCAGAATCCCCCACTGCTCCCGGTTTGGATGGCATGGCCTCTTCCTGCTCCAGGGCCAGCTGAGTCTCGCACATCCATCTGTGCTCTGAGGGAGCCTCTGAGAGATCGGAAGGAACCCTTTGGTCTTCTGCCAAGTCCTGTCCGTCTAAATGAGAAGCTCTAGCAAATCCTGCAAAGCAAATACATTGTTCTGTTACAAAAGCTGTACAATATCAGGAGAAGAAAAAGGTTCCCTGAGCAAGCATGGATGAGCCTTGCTGGGAACCAGGGTAGGACTGCACCACAGCCCAGACTCTGAGCTATCTTTCTAAAAAGGAGGAGGAGGAGGAGGAGGAGGAGATGTAGGCCTGTAGAAGGCCTGTTCAAATGTGGAGTAAAGCGAAGAGATTAATACAAGGGGACTCAGCCTGGTTGCTCCTTCCTTCCCGTCAATGCATGAAGTCAGAACTGATTGACAAGGGAGTCATTGATGCCTCGTGAAAAATGACTAGGTGTGTTGAGTCCGAATCTCCTTCCTTGTAGCTTGAAGACATTGGTTGGAATCCTGCGCCCAGGTGACATGGCTCTCCTAAAGGCCGGCCTCACTATACACTGTCCATTGGGAGAGATAGGAAGCCAAAACACTTGTTATTTAGACATCCCTTTTATGAAGATGCACGTAGTAAGACCATTGATCCCCTGCTGGTGAGGCTCTCTGACCTCCCGCAAAAGCAAAAATTAGACCTTTTCCTGTTAGGCAAAGATCAGAAGATGACCTGGATGGTGGCCAGATTCTGTGTACAGATCTGTAGGCGCAGACCATCTCCCACCTCAAAATAGTCCGTCATGAAAATCCCCAAACTCAGTTTCATGGGTGACTCTGAGTCAACTCCTTGGGATAGTTTATTGGTGTACATTGTTTTTAAATTTGTTGTTGTACATAAAATGCCTGTTTTACTTCTGTGACTGTACCCCCAAGTGTGTTTTGTAAGCTGCTCTCTGACCGTAATAAATTATCTAATCTGACATGGCTCTCCTGTCTCCTCTCTCTCTCCTCTCTTTTCCATGTAAACATACCCAGCTCCTCACAAAGCTTGGCTTGATCTGCTTGGCTGGCCTCCTCTGCCAATAAGGAGAAAGAAAGAAGGGAAACAAAGAAAGAGGTTTGGGAGCAACCATTCAGACACGTTTCCTCTCTTGTGCAATGACGCTGACCCGTGTCACACACAGCAGAAGTCCTACTGATAGCCTTATTTAAAGAAGCCAGATTTCTATCTGCTAGATTTCCCAGGGGGCTCTGAATAAATTTTTTTCTGGAAGGGGGGCGGTAACCTCCTCCCCTCCCCCCCCACAAAATATCTAAAGGAAGGAGACAGTTCCTGCCACCTCGCCCCTCCCTGGAAGGACCCCCTGCTCCCTGGGGCTCCCCCCCCCCCCATGAGCCACCCTCCCCTGCTGCAGCCCTGGGACCCCAACCTTCTCCCCACTGCACCCTGGGGGGGGGGGGGAGAGGAGACTCACCAGATCCCAGGAGAGGATTGCCCTTCCCAAAGGAGTAAGCAGCGTCTTTATACAAATGCAGAATATAGAGTCCTGTAGTTGCAAACCTCGCGCAACCTCGCCCCTCCCTGGCAGGACCCCCTGCTCCCTGGGGCTCCCCCCACACACATGAGCCACCCTCCCCTGCTGCAGCCCTGGGACCCCCCCTTCTCCCCACTGCACCCTGGGGGGGGGGGGAGAGGAGACTCACCAGATCCCCGTGGAAGAGAGCAATGCAGCCTTTGCAATAGCAGAAAGCAACCCCGCCCCCCCTTGCAGGAAGGGAAGGGAGGGGGTTTTCCTCTGGAGGACCTGGTTCCCCTTTACTTCCTGTCCTCTCTAGGAATGCAGCTCAGTTCCCTTTAACCCTTGCAAAGCCGAGTCCACCCTGCTCAGTCCTCTCTGCCTTTTCTCTCCTGCATTGCACAATCCCAGAGATGCTCATTTTATTTTTGCTCTTGGTGGGTCTGTGATCCGCTCCCTCCCTTGGCCAGAAACTGGAGGAAGAGGTTGCAGGGAAAAGGGGTTTGCAGGAAGCAAGGAAGCTCCTCCTAGAATGGGAGGGAGCCCTGAGGGTCATCTATTCCAGCCCCCCTGCAAGGCAGGAATCCAACCTCTGCCTAAAAGCCTCCAAGGAAGGAGAGTCCGCCATCTCCCAAGGGATTCTGCTGCTCTTCCCGTCAGAATGTTCTTCCTGCTCTTTAGGCAGCAGAAACTGCTTTCTGGTCCTCTGGGTCCCTTATTCTGGGTGCTCCCCTCTAGGGCAGGAGAAAACAAGCTGGCTCCCTCTTCCATGGGTCAGCCCTCCAGACATTGAGAGGTGGCTCTCAGGTCTCCATCCAGGCAGGTCTCAGCTGAGGGGCGAACAGGAAGACACACTGTTCCTGCCTCTCCTGGGACTACACATTGCTGAGCTGCAAAATGCAGGAAAGTGCACATTTTGAAGGCTTTGGGCATGTTTTGTGAATGGAGAAATCTGAGGAGAAAACAATGACACCAGACAGGAATACCAGAGCAAAACAGCAGCCAGTTGGCTTGGTCTTTATTGAAGACTGTGGCGACAGGACTCCCACCTGCCACAAGGTGGAACAAGATGGATGCCCAGAACAAGAGAGGCCCCAAACATTTATCAGCTGCTAATCCTCATGTTATACAACCCCAACTATATCACTAATACATCATGGTTACATCATGAAAGGAGAGGTCTGGTGGCAGTAATCTGAGCATCCTGGACCCTGCCCCACGGTTCCCTGTAAAGGTAGAGGGACCCCTGTCCGTTTGTTCCAGTCATGGCCGACTTTGGGGTTGCGGCGCTCATCTTGCTTCCGGGTCATGTGGCCAGTATGATTAAGCCGCTTCTGGCGAACCAGAGCAGTGCACGGAAATGCCGTTTCCCTTCCCAACGGAGCGGTACCTATTTATTTACTTGCTCTTTGATGTGCTTTCAAACTGCTAGGTTGGCAAGAGCAGGGACTGAGCAATGGGAGCTCACCCGGTCGCGGGGATTTGAACCGCCGTTCTTCTGATCTGCAAGTCCTAGGCTCTGTGGTTTCACCCACAGCGCCACCTGCGTCCCTTATGGTTCCCTTTGCCCTCCACCAAACACCCATCGAGTGTAACAAAAGAGATATTTACATTTGCGGGCACACGCGCTAAACCCTGTCTGTGGTGCCTACCCCTTTTCCCAAATGATAACACAAGAGACCAGAGTATGGGTTCAAATTGGCCACAACTTTATTGAACTTCAGAAGTGGGAAACTTGGCATAGGCCTTGTCAGGTAACCCTCTCAGCCCGCCTCGCTGAGGATATGCAGGCAGTTGAGGCCCAGTGAGAGGGGACTGCAAAGCGCAAGCTTACACAGCATGGCCTTCCACTGACCTCGTCCGGGGAGTTTGACCTATATGCCGCCGCTCTAGGGCCAGGGACTCCCAGTTTGCCCTTTAACGGGCCCTGCACGCGCCGCCGCATGGGGAGGGAGCATGAATTCATCCCCCCCCAACTTGATGTTAGACTAAAGGCTACCTTGCCAAGGCCTAAAACCGCCACTCGAGGCCCTAAAGGGCCTCGCCGCCAAGTCCCACAACCGAGGACCAATTAAACCCCGCAATCTATCCAGTCCCCAAGGGCTTATCGCAAGTCGTGGACCCAGACGTCATTGCCCAGTGGGGTCAGGTGCACCCCGTCCCCCCGGAATAGGTCAACTCTATCTGATGTGATGGTGGGATGTGGGATAGAGAACCCACCAATTTGGCGCATGGTGTTGCGCATGGCCCTGTTAATTTTACTCACCGCATAATTGAGGCGAGAGGGATTGGAAGCCCCTCTCCAGCGAAGACGGGGTAGGAGATTGGACCAGCCGATGGTCATTGATGGGTACAAGGCATGCGGGCTTTTTAGATCTGCCCTTGCAGCAAGGACAAGGGCAATGCCTTTTTGCTCCACTAGATTGTTCTCCCCCGCATGTATAATCAAGACCCTTGGAGGATCATGGGTCGCTGCGGCACTACGCAGCATGGGCATCAAGCTCCGCCAACGCATGCCCCGCTGGGCCATCCAATAAAAGCGTACCTTGGGGTGGATGTTAAGGTTAAGGCCACAATTTTGAGACCGTGCATAATCTGCTGCCCAATGGACAATGCTGTGGCCTATCACCCAGATCTTCATGGTGGGCAAACCTGTAAGACAATTAAACTGCAAGTGATAAGGAGGAGGAGCCGGGACAAATGTAACTTTTGTAGGCTGTCGAGCGCCAGCGGCCCAGTGTCTTGATGTTTGCGGGGTCCCAACCCTGTATCGCTGCTGAAGTAGCAGCCCCAATACGAAACGAGTGCCCGGAATATTCCTGGGGACTAACACCGCAAGCAGATAAGGCTTTGCATAAAACCGCTGTGAATTGTGATCACGTCAACGGGCGCGTGTTTGAGGGAATGAAGAAAGGGCCCTTGCACTGGGGCCGGACCCTGAAGAAGCAGCGTGTGTCGTGATATGGGCAGGGGCCCGCCTGTTCCGTTGGGGACAGCGCGAGCGTGACCCCTTTCCGCAACTGGTCAGTCTTTGAGGACCGAATCTTAACATTCAACGTATGCCCAGAGAACTTGATGTCGTTGTCTGCCAACCCTGATTGCAGGGGCCCAGCCAAACACTCCCCAATGCGCATGGCACCAAAAAAGGCTAGGAAAATGCTGCCCAAAAGAGACGCGTTTCGAAATTTGACCAGCAGATCTCTGGTACTTTTTTCCAAATTAGATAAAGTATGTCTATGGTGATAGGCTTCCTGCCATCCTGACGAGGGGGAATGACATGCTGCCACCCAGCCAGTAACTTCTTGACATGGAAGCTGTCACAGGGGTCTGGCCAGTGACGGAATTTACAAAAGAAAGAAATAGCTGCCCTGTAAAGCATTAAAGTTTTTATGGCAAGGCCCTTGCGCTTTAGGAGCACCAAGAACTGAAGCACCTCCTCTTCGGATGTGCGCCGTGTTACAGAGCCACAAAAGCGCCCAAAGGCATCCCAGGCCCTGGAATAAGAACGTCTAGTGGAGGGTGCTATTGCTGCCAATACTCCCTGGTTTACTTCTCGCTTCCAATCTCCCACAGATTGTCTGGGAAGGCTTCAGGGGTCTGGGCTGCTCCTGGTGCCAGTTCGCGGAAACGCTCCATCTGGAAACGAGACAGGGCATCAGCAATGTTATTGTTAAGGCCAGGTATGAAGCAGGCAGTGAAAGAAATATTGTGCCGCAGGCACTCCAGCACAAACAGGCGCAGGGCCCTTATGACCCTCTGGGACTTTGCTGACTGCCTAGATATAACTCTTACCACTGCTTGATTGTCACACCAGAAACAGACCCTGGAATTCGAAAAGAGGGTTCCCCAGATGCGAATGGCGACTAGAATAGGAAAGAACTCCAGAAAGGCTAAATCCCGAGTAATGCCTGCTGCGTGCCAAGAAGATGGCCACGGCTGGGCGCACCAATGTCCCCTGAAGAACACACCAAAGCCAAAGCGGCCAGAAGCATCAGAATGAACCTGGAACTCCACCCCGGGGTTAAGGCACTTCTGCCAAAAAGACACCCCATTATAATCCTGCAGGAATGCAAGCCGAAACCTCAGATCGTCCTTTATCTGCCTTGTCACCCTGATGTGATGGTGGGGGGCTACCCCCATGGCTGTGAGCCGTGCCAGACGGGCACAAAAGGCACGGCCTGGCGCCACTACTCTACACGCAAAATTAAGATGACTCAACAGGGATTGCACCTGGCGAAGGGTGGTCTTCTTAACCCCAAGCATTGCCTCCAGCAAAGCTTTCAAGGATTCCAACTTGGTTTGCGGTAGGCGCGACGACTGCTGAATTGTGTCCAATTCAATACCCAAGTAGGAAAGGATAGTCGAAGGGCCCTCGGTCTTGTCAGCAGCCAGAGGTATGCCAAAGTCAGCTGCAAGGCGCATGAATGTAGCTAGGGATAGGGCACAGTTGGGGGAGTCTGGAGCCCCAATGATAAGAAAGTCATCTAAGTAATGGGTCACAAAAGGGGAACCAGATGTGGTTTTGAAGGCCCATTCAATGAATGTGCTGAAGGTTTCAAAGGCTGCGCAGGCCACAGAGCAGCCCATGGGCATAGCCTTGTCAAAGTACCAGCTATCCCTGAATTTGAATCCAAGCAGCCAAAATTTTCAGGATGAACTGGGAGCAGCCGAAAGGCTGACTCGATGTCACATTTTGCCAATAAGGCCCCAGTGCCCAATTCCCTGATCATTTTAATGGCCACATCCAAGGATGCATATTTAACTGAACAAAGCTCCTGCGGTATGGCGTCGTTTACAGACCCACCCCTAGGATAAGAAAGGTTGTGTATCATGCGGAACTCACCAGGAAGTTTTTTGGGCACTATGCCAAGAGGGGAAACTATAAACTTTTTGAAAGGGGGAGCCGGGAAAGGGCCGGCCACCCTGCCTAAACGCCGCTCTTTTTCAATTTTGTTAAAAGCAACAAGGGGCATTTCCATTACCGACTTTTGATTAGGAGGGGTTCTGGATACCGGTGTATTGGAGACAGGGATGCAGAAGCCAAAACGAAACCCTGCTTCCAAGTAATTGGCTGCAGTCCTGTTGGGATAAGCCTGTAACAAAGGTAGCATCGCGGAGAGGCGGACAGCTAGCCAATTGTCAAAAGTTCTATCAATATCCACTGCCTTCTCCTTCTTGCGACGCGATTCAGGCTTAAACTTGGAACTACAAGAATAAGCTGGGGAGAGCAGGGCAAACAAATCCACAAATTCTCCATTTAGAATACGGTTGGGTATATTCCTTTTAAACCGGATGCCAGGAGGCTGATCCGTGGCCTTGAAGTTAGATGCCCGCACCTTCCCTTTCGCATCAAGCCCATCCTCCCCACACGGTTCCTTGGCCACAAAGGCACGGTGATGGCGCTGGGTGCGACGTTCCCAAATCTAACTAGGCAGGCCAGGGGCCTTGTGGGTAGTAACCCAGTACCCTTTGCACCGTTCTTCCAACTCGCCACAGGAGGAATCACACGTACCTGAAAGATCTGAAGAATCCGAAGAGTCCCTCCTGCACTTACGCCCATGCTTCCTCAATCTGCAAGACCTCTTCTTCCTGCGACCTGTTCTGCGCGAATCAGGGCTGGAGGAGCTGTCTGATGAACTCGAAACCGGTGACCTATGCCTATGCCTACCCTCGCGGGAGCGTCGACGAGGGGACTTAGACTTATCTAAGCGCTCCTTAGCCAGGTGACGCTGCAGGATGCGGTTCTGACGCAGCAATTCCTGCACATCGTTTTTTTTAAAAATAATTTTTATTGGTTTTCACAACAAAGAAAACAACACAACAAACATAACACAGAAAACGAAAACATATAAAATAAAATATGACTTCCCCATACCTCCCTTTCTCTGCATCCTTATTTTGCAATTCTTTAGCAACCCTTAAGTCCATTTCTCTATTTAATTCTCTTTCGATTTCCTTAAGATAATTATTTACCGCTGTAGTTCTCTTTTTCTTACCCCTTAACATCTTAACAATCTTCAATTTTGCAACAATTTTTAAGATAAATTTTAAATTTCTTCCAATCCTCTTCCACCGCCTCTTTCCCCTGGTCACGGATTCTGCCGGTCATCTCTGCCAGTCCCATAAACTCAGTCACCTTTGTCTGCCATTCTTCCAGAGTAGGTATTTCTTGCGTCTTCCAATACTTTGCCAGAAGAATTCTTGCTGCTGTGGTTGCATACATAAAAAATGTCCTATCCTTTCTTGGCACCAATTGGCCCACCATGCCCAAAAGAAAAGCCTCCGGTTTCTTTGAAAATGTCCCCTTAAGGACTTTTTAAATTTCATTATAGATCATTTCCCAAAAGGCTTTAATCTTTGGGCAGGTCCACCAAAGGTGGTAGAAGGTTCCTTCAGACTCATTGCATTTCCAACATTTATTATTGGGCAGATGATAAATTTTTGCCAGCTTGACTGGGGTCATGTACCACCTGTAGATCATTTTCATTATGTTCTCTTTTAAGGCACTACATGCCGTAAACTTAATACCGGTGGTCCATAACCGTTCCCAGTCAGCAAACATAATGTCATGACCAATGTCCTGTGCCCATTTAATCATAGCTGATTTAACCGTTTCTTCCTGTGTATTCCATTTCAACAGCAAGTTATACATTCTAGACAAATTCTTAGTATTGGGTTCTAACAATTCTGTTTCCAACTTTGACCTCTCCTTCTGAAATCCTAATTTCCTGTCCTGCTTAAATGTCTCATTTATCTGATAATAATGTAACCAATCTTGAACTTTGGACTTTAGTTTCTCAAAACTCTGTAGTTTAAACTTTTCACCATCATGTTCTAGGATTTCACAATATTTTGGCCAATTGGAGTCCATATTAAGCTTTTTCACCGCCTTAGCTTCCATTGGTGACAACCACCTAGGGGTTTTACTTTCCAACAAATCTTTATATCGATTCCAAACATTGTACAATGCTTTCCTAACAATATGGTTTTTAAAACCTTTGTAGACCTTTGCCTTGTCATACCATAAATATGCATGCCAACCAAAGTTGTTGTTGTACCCTTCCAAGTCCAAAATGTCTGTGTCCTCAAGAAGTAGCCATTGCTTCAACCAGCAGAATGCTGCTGATTCATAATAGAGTCTTAAGTCTGGCAAGGCAAATCCCCCTCTATCTTTTGCATCAGTTAAAATCTTAAATTTTATTCTGGGCTTTTTGCCCTGCCAGACAAATTTAGATATATCTTTGTGTGGCTATTCCCTCCCCCCCACAGGTGGAATAAATGAAGACAACGGACACAGAGTTTTAGGTTAATGGGCGAAAATGGCCACAACTTTATTGATTACAGGAAAGAAGGGTATTGGCTTTAGGCATTGGCCCTAACCGACTATCCGGTCTGACCGGGAAGGGTTAAACACCAACAGGGGGAGCCACCCGAGATGCATATCCCTAGGCGCTCCCCGAGGGGTTACCGCTCGGGGGCGCGCTTTAGGCCCTAGCCTCCGTAGGTTTCGGACGAGGCGTCGCCCCTCGGAGTCCTTTAACGAACTACCCTTCAAGCATTGGGGGAGGTGATGGCGTTCCTCCCCCCCAACCTCATCTGCATGATAATACCCCGGCCAATGCCTACCGCCACCGAGCCGCAAGCCAGCTTGCCGCCAATACCCTCAGACCTGCAACCAATCCCTAACGCCTTGAAAAATATCTGCCAACCAAATATCATTGCCAGCATCAGATAGATGCACGCCATCCCAGTGATAAAGCATTTCCTTGTCAAACCGTATGCATGGGTGCTGAATGACCCGACCGCCCCATGCGGCCACTCTACGAGCCACCGTGCGCTCCACAATCCTCCTAGCTTTGTTCACAGCCACGGGTTTCTCTGCATCCCACCAACATCGCCTTTCCAGCAAAGATGACCAAATTATTGTAATGTTTTCATGGGATGCCCTCAACAATTCCAAGTCATTGATAATGTTCCATATCAGGTCCACCCCTTTCCTATACGCCAAGTCGTTCTCGCCCAGCTGGATGACCATGGCACTGGGTGGGCCCTCGGCAGCGATTTTTCTGGATACGACTAGGAAAAACTCTTCCCAACGCATACCCCTCCTAGTGATCCATGACAATTTGACCCTGCTGGGTAGCCGTAGCTCCTTATCCCAGCCCCTTTGTTCGGCGCGCCGCTTTGCCCAATATACGATGCTGTGGCCGAGGATCCACAGTCGAACCACACCAGTAACTGAAAAGAGAGAATCGGAGAACCGGATCAGGAGGAGTGCCCGGGGAGAAAGCTGAGGGGAATTTAGAAGGGCTTACGGATATATCCCTGGTATGCGTTAGATTTCCAGCGACCCATGTCCATAATTCTTTCCGCCGGTAAGCCCATATGGGCGGCGGTGGTCGCTGCCCCAATGCGAAAGGAGTGCGCGGCATACTCCTCTTGGGGAAGCCCAATGGCGGCAATTGCTTTGCGCAAGACCCTGGTGAACTGCTGCTTTGAGAGGGAGGAACCGTCGGAATGCAAGAAAAAGGGGCCCCGAGATTCTGGTCTTACACACAGGTATTTTCTAGCATCCTTTACAGGGCAAGGGCCTGCCTTTTGAGTCGCCTGAAGGCGAACCAAGGCTCCGTTGCCAAGCTGGTCAGTCTTAGAACTACGGATTTTTAACATTACATGTGAACTACCCACAGTTACGTCCTCCAGCAATAGCCCCCTGGAGGCTGCGCGGTCCTCACAGACCACTTCGCCTATGCGTAGGGCGCCAAAAAATGCAAAAGAAAACGCTGCTGAAAATAATCTTGCTTCATATCTTGACCAACACAGGGCCCTCAGCTTCCTACGGATTTGGGTGAGTATATCTAAAGTTATTGGCCTTCTTCTGTCCCGGCCTTGAGGCCTGGCCCTGCGCCAGCCCTCAAGCATCTTGCGCACCACAAAATGCGAACAGGGATCCGCCGAAAATAGAGTTTTAGAAAAGAAGGATATAGCCGCTGAATGAATATTGAGGGTTTTGGGGGCCCGGCCAAGATCTCTAAGGTGGACCAAATACTCTATGACTTCCGACTTGGACGGTGGCCTGCCTGGCTTGGACCGTCCCTTTCTGATGCGGAAGGATGTGAAGTCTAGCCATGCCTTATTATACGATCTCAGGGTAGAGGGCGCTAGCGCAGACAATACTCCCTTTATTGCTTCTCGTTGCCAATATTCCAGAGGTGCTCCGGGAATGGATGCGGCTGCTGCTGCGCATCCGGCGCCAATGAGCGAAAGCGTTCCATCTGGAAACGAGATAAAGCATCCGCGATGTTATTATCAATACCAGGGACAAACTTGGCTGAAGCGTGAAGGTTCAAGCGCAAGCAGGTAAGGACAAAATACCGTAAAAGGGACGCTACTCTGGGTGAGCGTGACGATTGTTTATTCAAAACTGACACGACCGATAGATTGTCCGTCCAAAAACAAACCCTATGGTTTTTGAACTGGTCTTCCCATAAATGAATTGCAACGACGATGGGAAAGAATTCTAAGAATGTCAGGTAACGTAGTATCGGTTTGCCTTGCGAGGAGGGAGGCCAGTGCTGGGCACACCACTGGCCCCTGAAGTAGACCCCAAAACCTAAGGACCCAGCCGCATCCGAATGTACTTGGAAATCAGACTGCAGCGCCAAACTATCCTGCCAAAGCGATATGCCGTTGAAACCATCCAGGAATTGCAACCAAACAAGGAGGTCCGCCTTTACTGGCTTGGAAAGGCATACCCTATGATGGGGTGACCGTAAGCCCGTGGACAGCTTTGCTAGGCGGCCGCAAAAAGGACGACCGGGGGAAATTAGACGGCAGGCAAAGTTGAGGTGCCCCAGGAGGGATTGAATTTGCCTCAAGGTGACCTTCTTTAGGGGCAGCATTTGGCCGATAAGCTCTCTTAAGACAACCAATTTTTCCACCGGTAAGCGTGAGGTTTGGGCTACGGTATCAAGTTCAATGCCCAGGTAGGTCATGGTAGTGACCGGACCCTCGGTCTTCTCGCTTGCCAGAGGGACCCCCAGCTCCCTAGCTAAGGACTCGAAGGCCAGGAGGAGGGACCTGCACTCCCCTGCATCACTTGCCACCAAAATAAAATCATCAAGATAATGACCCACCCCTAGAGAGCCAGTTCTAAACTTTAGGGCCCATTCCAAGAATGTGCTGAAAGTCTCAAATGCAGCACAGGCAATAGAACAACCCATGGGCATAGCTTTGTCAATGAAGTAAGCTCCCTGGAATTTGAAACCCAACCAGCGGTAGTCTTCCGGATGAACCGGAAGTAAGCGAAATGCTGACTCAATGTCGCATTTTGCCAAAAAGACGCCCCTGCCAAAGCTCCGCACCAACCGCACAGCTTGATCGAAAGACGAATACTTCACCGTGCACATCTCTTGGGGAATGGCGTCATTAACCGAGGTTCCTTTGGGATAGGACAGGTTGTGTATCATTCTAAATTCGCCGGGGGCCTTCTTTGGGACAATACCAAGCGGGGAGATATGAAGCCCTTCGATAGGCGGAGTTGCGAATGGACCGGCCACCCTGCCGGCTGTAATCTCCTTCTGTATCTTTTTAAATGCGATGTCAGGCCTTTCCAAGACTGATTTCTGGTTAGGGGGGCAACTGGAATTGGGTGTGAAGGCAACCGGAATTCTAAAACCTTCAGAAAACCCTTCATCCAGTAGGTGGGCTGCACATCTATTTGGATAGAACTTTAGCAATGCTCTCAAGGGTTCCAATTTTATCGGAGAGCACGCGAGGCCTAGGGAGATGTTAGTGACGAGCCCCAGCTGGCCCTTGGGCGGGGGCTGCTGGTCCAACGGAGCCACCCCTGTTTCCCCGAGCGAGGTTACCCCTGCCTCCCTGAAAGGGCTGCTGCCTCCCTTTGAAGCAGTTGACTGCAGGGTGGCTGCCTAAGCACCTATCGCATTCATGCACGTACTTACAATTAACGCGCTGACAGGTACCCTTGTTGAAGTCCCAGCACTGCCTACGGCGTTGGGTCTCCACCTTACCAAATTTTGGCTGTTGGGCGGCTTTCTTCTCGATATTGGGCCCCACATGGTCAAACCAGCAATTGTTGTCCTTTTGGTCCCAGCGCGTTGAAGACAGTAGCGAGGCATTCCTCCGAAAGTCTTCATCATACGCCAAAGCAGCTTCATCTCC
This sequence comes from Podarcis gaigeae, assembly GCF_964106915.1. NCBI lineage: Eukaryota > Metazoa > Chordata > Lepidosauria > Squamata > Lacertidae > Podarcis > Podarcis gaigeae. Next base: position 106,836,191 of record NC_139677.1, read on the forward strand.
TGCCAACTCCCGTGCCCTCCTGACATGTGCCAGGTAGGACACGAGATGCGCACCCCTCTTGGGATAGCAACTTGACACCACAGCCATAAACACTTGATAGCCATTAAGCCAATTCTCAAACGTTCGCTCTACCCGGGGTACCCTGTACCTCCTTTTCCCATAGTACTTAATTTTCTCCCCTTTTCCCTTGACCTGAGCTGGGGGCAGCAAGGAGAACATATCTACATAATTGCCATTCAATATATTGTTCCTCTTCCTCTTAGAGAGGTGGTTCCCCAGAATAAAGTCAGTGGCGGCGTTGGTTGAGACTTTAACGTCTGGAACCAGGGCCCCATCCTTCCAATCAAGCGTGCCATTAAATGTCTTCCTGTGTGAGTTGGCCCTCCGTTCGTGAACCCACTGGGGAGCTCCAATGTCCTCCCCCTCTCCCCAATATGATTCCATTGGAGCGTCACTATCCCCATCTGAGGAGGAGGTACCTGTTTCATCGTCGGAGTCTGAAGTATCCCTCTATTCTTGCTTTTCATGGACCGGTGCTTCTTCTTCGCCTTCCGCTTTCCGCTCCGTGATGTGTCGTCACCGGGGGCCGGGTCGCTGGCTGAGGCCACCTGCTGAGGGGGCAGCTCTTCCTCGGAAGATGACTCCTCCGAGATGCCCGGTCGCCTAGGGTTGTCCTGAAATACACTGGGAACATCCACCACCTCTTTGCGGGGGGCTTATGTAGAGGCCACCGCCGGCCTGGCACTTTGAGCGCTCGCCCTAGGTTTTTTAGCTGGTGCCTTGCCTTTTAGTGGACCAGACTTAGATTTTTGAGTTCGGGCAGCTTGTAAGCGTGTCCGTGGCCTGCTGGGGGCCTGCTCAACCACGTTGGCTGCACTAGTGGAGGGACCATCCTGACCCTGCTGACTGGGGGGGGGTGTCTGGTATGCAATCTTGTGACACCTCAACGATGTTCGGGGAGGGAGTGATGGGTGTCCTGCACTGTGCGTAGAATGCTTGCAGCGCGGATAAGAGCTGGGCCATGGCCTGAGGGTTACAAGGGTCTGTTGGTACCAGGGCGTTACCACGCTGAGCTTGTTGGGGATTGCTGTTGCTCTCCATGTCCAAGCCGAAAGCAGTGACTTGGGGGGGGGGCAGTCAAGTTTTATACAAATCGGGAATTTATTTATTTATTTATTTATTTATTTATTTATTTATTTATTGTCTATTTATTGTTTTCTACCTTTCTTTTTACCAAAACAATTTTTTATTTATTTTTTATTTATTCATTTATTTATTTATTTATTTATTTATTTATTATATTTATCTATCTTTACTTATTTAATTATTTATTTATTTATTTATATAATTCTTGTTTATAATCAACAACCGCAATGGGAAACAGGCAACCTGATCTGTCCACAATCACTGGCTGTTGCTGTAAATAAGGGATCTGAAATGTACTTCACAAAATGCTGCAATTATACTTCTTGCCGCTAGATGGCAGTGTTCGCCAGGAATTCGCTTAAACCCACCGCAGAAGACGGGAACCAACCTAACTTAAAATAGAAATTTGTTGTTCACCAAAACGCTAAATAAACAGTAGCTGCCAAATGCAGATGTGATATATATTAGTATTGTCTTCTAGATTTTTACTGATTAGTAGTTAGGAGCGTAAGTATGAGGCTTTTATTATTTTTTATTTATTTGTCTATTTATTTATTTATTTATTTATTTAAGGTTAATGCTCAGTCCCAGCGAACTGCACTGGCAGGGGCTCCCCTGCTGGTGGCTTAGAGGCGCGCTGATAGAAGACCTGAGTGTATCAGAGCCTAGAAACACGGGAAATATATATAAACTCAAAACAAATCAAAGGCAAGAATATTTAAAATTTTAAATGCGGTTGCCAGCCCCTTTCCCTTAAACAAAATGGCTGCCCCAGCTTCACACGTGGCCTCCCAAAATGGCGACCGGCAGGGGAACAAGGAACCGAACTCAGTACTATGCAACAGCGTATAGCAGGTCAGCCTCTGGAGACAATGCCCCTAATTATCGCTCGTTAGCTGTGAATTGACCTGCCGGCCAGCACACAAAGATGTTTCTATGGCAACACAAAGAGCCAGCAGGCAACAAAAGCCTCCTTAATGGAGTAACAGCAATAGCGTTTCTATGACAACCACAGAATGCAGCCCCAGTGGGGTAGGGAGGTGGGGGAAGGAGCACGGAGCCCAGGGAGGAATTAAAGACCCAAGCAGACACGGAAGTAAAATACCCGCTTTAAAAACAAGCTGGTGGGGAGGGTAAACAGGGAATGGGATCAATTACAATGTCCACAAACAACAGAAGGAGAAGTGGAGACTGTTCGACATCAGCTGTTTAAAGAGCAGTCAAACCACGTGGGGAGAGGGGAGAAACGAAGGGGCGGAACGGAGACTGACTAAAGTCGACTGTTTAAGGAGCAGTCAAACCACGTGGAGAGAGGGGGAGAAATGAAGGGGCAGAATGGAGACTGTTTAAAATCAGCTGGGGAGAGGGGAGAAACAAGGGGGCAGAACGGAGACCGTGTAAAATCAGCTGATTAAAGAGCATTCAAACCACGGGGAGAGAGGGGGAGAAGCAAAGGAGGAGGGATGAGGAAATTCTGAAGCACCTCTGCTGACCACGGGAACAATAAACACACACACAAACAGCAACGCACCAGCGGAATTAACGACGAATGGCTATGCAGTCACCCCCCAGGCACCCCAATCAATTAAAATTCAGCCAAAGTACCCAATTATGAAGAGAGCAGCGCAATAAAGGCGAATTAAGCAGCGCTCACTCGTAGAGGAGAAAGGAATAACGAAAGGTAAACTTCCCTGCCGGCAAGCCTCTTCCGAGATAGCTCCACGTGGTACAGCAGCTGAGGGAAACCAAACCGCGTCGTCTCCAGGGAAGAAAGGGGGCGAGCCAGGGGCTGCCCTGACCTTAAGTGGCCCTACGAAGGCCCGCCCCTGCCGCCAGCCAATTGGCTGGCACCACAGGGTATGCTAATTGGGGGAATCCCTGTCTCCCGCGAGGCTGACGCCAGCCTCGCGAGAGCGAGTGTGGGCGGGGTCGTGATCCCACAACCCCCCCTCCTCCTGAAGATCGGAAGGGGCATTCTGCCACTTCTTGAAACAGTCCATCTTGTCCAAAATCTGTAATGTCTGAAACAAAAACAACATTCTCGGCAATACATTCATCTTAATAACAGCGATTCGGCCTAACAAGGAAAGTCTGAGCCTAGACCATATTTCTAGATCTTTCTTTACTTCTGTCCAACATTTTTCATAGTTATCTTTAAATAGGTTCACATTCTTAGATGTTAAGTTCACCCCTAGGTATTTCACTTTTTTCATTATTTCCAAACCAGTTTCACTCTGAAATCTCTCTTTTTCTTCCATTATTAGATTTTTTTCCAACACTTTTGTTTTATGTTTGTTCAATTTAAATCCTGCTACTTGACCGAATATCTCAATTAATTCTAATACTCTTTTAGTGCTAGTGTCTGGCTGTTGCAAAGTCAAAACTAAGTCATCTGCAAATGCCCTTAATTTATAATGTTTAGCTCCGACCTGTATTCCTTTAACCAGCTGGTCCTTTCTAATCATGTTTAACAAAACCTCCAGGACAGATATAAAAAGTAAGGGGGATATTGGGCATCCCTGTTGTGTACCTTTTTCTATTGGTATTTCCTCCATTACCACATTGTTCACAATTAATTTTGCTTTTTGTTCAGAATAAATTGCACCTATACCGTTTTCAAAACCTTGGCCTACCCCCATCCCTTGGAGATTCTTCTTCATAAAACTCCAACAGATGTTGTCAAAGGCTTTCTCCGCGTCCACAAAGATCAGAACCGCCTTTCTGTTAATGTCCACCTCCAACAGCTCCAAAATATCTATAATATTCCTCACATTGTCTGACATGTGTCTCCCTGGGAGAAAGCCTGTTTGGTCCTTATGAATCTCCCCTAACAGCACTCTCTTAAATCTTTTTGCTAAAATGTCTGCAAAAATTTTATAATCCACATTCAACAATGATATAGGGCGGTAGTTTTTAACCTGATTTTTTCCAACTTCTGTTTTCAGTATAAGTGAAATAAATGCCTCTTTCCACGATTCAGGAGCCTTTTCCCCCTCCAAAATTTGATTGCATACTTCCTTCAATGGCTGTATTAACCATTCCTTCAACGCTTTGTAGTATCTAGCGGTCAAACCGTCTGGTCCTGGTGATTTTCCCAGTTGCATGTTCTGAATGGCACCCTCCATCTCTTGTTCTGTAATTTTCTCACTCAAAATCCTTTTATTTTGTTCTGAAATCTTTGGTAGTCCATATTTTTTTAATAAAATCTTCTATTTCTTGTTCCTTTACTGGCCCTTGCGCATACAATTTCTTGAAAAAACTTTGAAAGCAATTACTTATCTCATTCGGCTTGTGGATGGTTTTCCCATCCACTTCCAGACATGTCACGGTGTTCAATTTTTGCCTCTTTCTCAATTGCCATGACAGAAGTTTCCCACATTTATCTGCCGACTCAAAAGTTTTTTGTCTCATTTGCTTTATTTTCCATTCTATTTCTTGATTCATCAATTCCATATATTGCGTCTGATAATACTTTATTTCCCTCAAGATCTCTTGAGACTTTGGTTTAGATCTGAGTTTCTTCTCTCCTTCTTTAATTTTTTCCAAAAATTTTTGTTTCTTCTCATTTTGTTTTTTCCTCTTTATAGAATTCTGCTGAATTAAGAAACCACGCATCACGGCCTTGCTAGCGTCCCAAATTGTTCTTTTCTCCACTTCTGTTCTGATATTTATCTCAAAATAGTCTTTCAATGTTTTTTGGGCCTTCTTATAGATTTCTTCATCTCTAAATAGGGTGTCATTCATTCTCCATCTAAAGGTTCCAGCTGTTGTTAGTTTCATCTCCATCTTTACTGCATTGTGGTCGGAGCAGGTTTTTGGGCAGATTTCTGTTTTTTTAACTCTTGGTGCCAGGCTGCTAGAAACCCAAATTTGGTCAATTCTGGTCCATGTCATTTTTGCTTCAGAGAAGAAAGTTCCCTCCCTTTCCAGAGGGTTCCTTGTTCTCCAAATGTCAATAAGGTCCATGGTGTCAGTCATTTCAAAGAAAGTCTTTGGTAATCTCCCTTCCTTGGAAATCACTTGTCTTTGTGCTTTATCCATGTTTGTGGAGACGACTCCATTCATGTCCCCCATCATAACGATTTTATAATCCAAAAAGTCCATTAAGATCTCATGCAACTTCTTAAAGAATTCGGCCTTCCCTTCATTGGGCGCATAAACTCCTACTATCAAAACTTTTTCTCCTTGAATTTGAATTTCAACTGCCAGGTATCTTCCTTGCTCATCTTTAAATATAATTTTTGGTGCCAATTTTTCTTTTACATAGATCACCACGCCTCTTTTCTTAACCTTATCTGATGAGATAAATTCCAGTCCCAATCTCTTGTTTGTCAAAAGTTTCCTGTGTACCCTGGCAATATGGGTTTCTTGTAAACATATTAAGTCTAACTGTTCTTTCTTTAAAATATGAAAAACTTGGTTTCTTTTTCAGGGAAGGTTAAGACCATTACAATTCCAGCTCAGAAGTTGCAGAGACATTTTGTTACTGGGTATCTTTTCCACCGACTGCTCCAAGCTCTTGTTCCTCCTCGGTTGGTGCTGGGTTAAGTCCAAATGATAAGTTTGCAATATCCGTTGGTTCTTTCTCTCTTACAGTCCCTTTTTGTAGATCCTCGAAGTATTTCTCCAAAAAATGTTATTTATCTTGAATTGTCTTTATTTTGATCTTCTTCCCTTTAAAGTTAAAGGACAGTCCTTGTGGGAACTCCCACCTAAATGGGATGTTATTTTCCTTTAGCAGGTCGACTAGATCTTTAAAGAGGGTTCTCACCTCCAAAATGTATCTGGGGATGTCTTTGAAGATCTGTATTTGACAATTCTGAATCACCAGTGCCTTCTGAAAATGTAGATTCAATATTTTATCTCTCTCTTCCTTGGATCTTAATGTGATTAGACAATCCCTTGGTTTCTTGCCTTGTCTCCTGCCGAGCCGAAAGGCTGTAGTTATCACAAACTCCTCCTCTCTCTCCAAATCATCATGCCAAAATTCTTCGAAATTCTCTGTGAGGAATTCCACAAGGCTGTCCCCCTCATTTTCAGGAACCAATCTTAATTTCAGGTTTTTCCCCTTTCTCTCCAGTTCCATTAAGGCCAAAGCTGCATCATGTTCACTTACTTTTTTTGCAATTGGCACAAACTTTTCCCTTGTCTCCTCAGCAGTACTTTTGGCACTCTCAGCAATTTTCCTTGTTTCTGAACTTTCTTGTATTAATCTATTTATAGAATCTGTGTTAGATGATATTGTTGTCGTGTTCAAGTCCAATCTCGCTGTCAGTTCTGTCAATTTTTTAGAGTTCTCTGTAGACTGCTTTGTCAGTACTTCCAAAGATTGATTTATTTTAATCAGTGCCTGTGTCATAGATTCCATTGATGCTGTTGTTACTTTTTCCTGTACAGCTGGTACTCCTGACGTGGAACCTCTTTTCTTTTGTGCTTGCTTTGTTTTGGATCTAGTAGATATTTCGTCCACTGGAGTGCTCATATCCCAAGGTCGTTCCCACAGGAAAGATTTACAAGTGGAAAATCCCACTGTTTCTTCCTCAATGCAACTGTCTCCCTTTTAATCCTCTAGAGGGAGCAAATTGTATCCAAATAGAAATAAACAACAAAGGAGCAAGGAAACATAGAGCGATGAAAAGTTCCAAAAGTCCAACTGTAAATCCTTACTTTGTCTCCATCTGAAGTGCAACAGTTTAAATCCACTAAAGTCCTGTTATTTTCTATCAGATAAAGTCCCGCTTTGTATCCTAGATCAATCTGACAGATCGCTTTCAGGCGATCGCTGTTCAGGCAACCCTGGCCAGGGGATTCGGCAATGCAAGATTTCCAGTCCGAATTTATTTTAAAGCAGGTTAAGCAAAGTCCAATTTTTCTTCCCCCCTTCTCCTGCCTGATGGGGGGAGGTCTACGTTCGATGTCAGGTTTAGCAAAGTAAAAAGGGATTTTTCTTTTAAATACAGCTTGCTTTTTCGTTGCTTTATTAGTCATGCAGTTCAGGGAGGCAGACTTCCTTAATTTTTGCCTTTCCCGTTTTCAGCCAAATGTCAAAATTTGATATCCCGTTAAATCTCTTATTTTCTTGTTCTTACTCACGGGTGTTGCTGTCAATTTGTAGTTTCAGGAAGGAATCGGCGCTCTCCGTTCATGGCGACGTGGCTTCACTCCGCGGGCTGGGTAGCGATTCTCAGCACCGCGCTCACTCCCGATGCCGTTCCGGAGCCTTTAAAAAGGCTCTTTCCCAGTACCGGGGGGCGCAAAGGTGCCCACCGAATCTCCTTGCTCACAGGCTTCAGCGCCTGTGATTTTAGGGGCCCGCCGCTCGCCGTAGCGGGTCAGACCCAAACTCGCGGAGCAGTCCTGCTTCAGAGCTCGAAGCAAGGACCGCCATTAAACGCTGGCGCCGACCGGAAGTGATTAATGGCAGGCATAGGCAAACTCGGACCTCCAGATGTTTTGGGACTACAGTTCCCATCATCCCTGACCACTGGTCCTGTTAGCTAGGGATGATGGGAGTTGTAGTCCCAAAACATCTGGAGGGCCGAGTTTGGGGATGCCTGCACTATGGGTTGTGGACTCTCCATCTTTGGCGGTCTTCACATACCTGTCAACTGTCCTGCTTTGAGTGGGACGTCCTGCAATTCCAGAAGCCACCCTGGCTTCTGATTGGCTCCCAGGATATCCTGTTTGGGCTCCCGTGAAACTGTGGACCCAAAAGACGCCCATTTTTTTTTAAAAAAAATATTTATTCAGGTTTTACAAAAAGAAAACATAGGCTTACAGAATAGAGAAAGTTATAACAAAGATTAACAAACTAAAAAACAGACATAGAAAAAAAGAATAAAAGAGATACAAAATACAAAAACAAATAGCTAAAAAGAAGAAATTTAAAAAGAAAATATATCCATTTTTCAATATCTTTGGGCTCATTTACTTGTTTCCTTGACCTCCTCACACCTCCCCTTTTTGTATTCCCATTTACAAAAACATTTCAGCAAATCCTTACCCTCTTTCATTTATCTTTACTCTATATCTTAGCCTATTATAACTGTATATTTTCATCCATTATCCAACTGTGGCCCCAAAAGACGCCCATTTTGGGGGGTCCTTGCTCTCGGGGAGTTACGTGACTCATTCAGGAGCGTGGCCCCAAAAGTCGCAGGTCCCAATTTCTCTCTGCAACATGTTGGAGAGTAGGCAGAGTTTGGGAGGACAACTCTATTAATACTACTACTCTTCTTTCCACGATTCAGGTGCCTTTTTCCCCTCTAAAATTTCGTTACAGGCTTCCTTCAAAGGTTGTACCAACCATTCCTTCAAAGCTTTATAGTATCTGGAAGTCAATCCATCTGGTCCTGGAGATTTTCCCAATTGCATATTTTGAATGGCACCCTCTATTTCTTGTTCAGTTATTTTCTGATTCAAAACCATTTTACTTTGTTGTGAAATTTTTTGTAATCCATATTTCTTGATAAATTCATCTATATCTCCTTCGTTCACCGGCCCTTGTGAATAGAGTCTTCTGAAATAGCTCTGAAAACAATTTCTAATCTCATTTGGTTTATAAATGTTCTTTCCTTCCACCTCTAAACTTGTAACCGTGTTTAATTTTTGTCTCTTCTTCAGTTGCCATGCCAGAAGTTTCCCACACTTATCTGCGGACTCAAATGTCCTTTGTCTCATTTGCTTAATTTTCCATTCTATCTCTTGATTCATCAGTTCCATATATTGCGTCTGATAAAACTTGATTTCTCTCAGAATCTCCTGAGACTTTGGTTTAAGCCTCAATTTCTTTTCTCCTTCTTTTATCTTTTCCAGAATCTTATCCTTCTTCTCATTTTGTTTCTTCCTCTTTATAGAGTTCTGTTGTATTAAGAAACCTCGCATCACGGCTTTACTTGTGTCCCAAATTACTCTCTTCTCCACCTCTGTTTTCAGATTTATCTCAAAATAATCTCTCAAAGTTTTTTGGGCCTTTTTGTAAACCTCTTCATCTCTAAATAGGCTGTCATTCATCCTCCATCTGAAGGAGCCAGCTGTTGTTAATTTCATCTCCATCTTTACGGCGTTATGGTCGGAGCAAGTCTTTGGGCAGATTTCCACTTTTTTTATCTTTGGAGCCATCCCACTAGTTACCCATATTTGGTCAATTCTTGTCCATGTCATTTTTGCTTCAGAGTAAAAAGTTCCCTCTCTCTCGAGAGGGTTCTTTGTTCTCCAAATGTCAATATGTCCATGTTTTCAGTCATTTCAAAGAAGGTCTTTGGTAGTCTCCCGTCTTTGGAGACCACCTGTCTTTGTGCTTTGTCCATGTTTGTGGAGACCACTCCATTCATATCTCCCATCATGATTAAATTATAGTCCATATAGTCCATTAAAATCTCATGCAATTTCTTAAAAAATTCTGACTTCCCTTCATTTGGTGCATAAATCCCTATTATCAAAAAATTTTCTCCTTGGGCTTGTATTTCAATTGCCAAAAATCTTCCTTATTCATCTTTAAAGATCAATTTCGGAGCCAATTTTTCCTATTAAGTTCCTTGATTGATTGTGTTTTTATGTTATAAAGGGCTCTGAGTTCCGCCTTCTGGAGTGCCAAGTCTTTTTGAGAGAACTGCTGTGGAGCTGAGATGAAGGCGGAGAGACCATTTCCTCTCCACCCAGCAGAGGTGTGGAACTTCAGGAAGACACAACCCGAAAGAAAGTGCGCTATTTTATTAATTTTTTTCATAATAGCTTATGTTATATAATGTTATAATGTATTGTAATTTTCATAAAATGTATACACTGCTTGATTGTAAACACACGCACACACACACACTTTCAAAATGTTTTTTAAAAATATTTTTATTAGTAATTTCAACATAACATTTTATCAAAATACATATCATCCTTAAATTCCCCCCTTATTTTTCCCCTCTCCAAAAAAACTGACCCACCCTCCCCTCCCCCCCCCAGACTTCCCTCAGCTCCTCTCTCTGGTTTATCAACATATGTTATTTTCTGCATGTTGCAAAACTGTACAGACCCTTAATTTATCTATCTAAATGTTATCAATAAAAAGTTTGTAAATGTTTATTCAAAACCTGCCAAAGAGTCCAGTTCATTTTGTTCCTTCTGTAAGTACTTTCTAAAGGGTTCCCATTCATCTTTAAAATCACAGTTATCCTTGTCACATAGTTTGTGTGTCAATTTTGCCAATTCTGTGATTTCCATCCATTTCTCTGGCCATAGTTCTTTAGTCGGGATTTCCTCATTCTTCCATCCTTGTGCTGCTAAGACTCTTGCCATCGTTGTCGCATACATAAAGATATTTTTCAGTTTCCTTGGCAGGTCTTTTCCTACAATCCCTAACAAGAATGCTTCAGGTTTTTAAACAAATGTTAATTGAAACATTTTCTTCAACTCATTATATATCATTTCCCAAAACTTTTTGATTTCATTACAATCCTACCACATATGGTAAAAAGTCCCGTCTCTTTCTTTACACTTCCAAAACATATTTGAGCTGGTTTTGTTCATTCTTCCTAACTGCACTGGTGTCATACACCATCTATACATCATATAATTTTCTTTCAGCAAGAAACAATCTGTGAATTTTAAATCGGTTTTCCATAATCTTTCCCAATCTTCCACAATAATATTATGACCTATATCTTGTGCCCATTTAATCATAACTAATTTCACCTCTTCATCTTTCGTCTCCCATTCTAACAGAATACCGTATGTGCCGTTCAGCAGTTGGAATCTAAGTCTCTCCTGTATATGTCAAAGGATTCTCTGAAATTCTGATGTTAGCCTGTATCTCCTTTTCGTGTATGTAAAGGAAATGCCCTCTGGGAATTCCCATTTATATCTAATGTCAGCTCTCCTGAGTGCTATTGTTAAATATCTATATTTGGTTCTTCTAAGTCTCAATTTCAGTGGAATCTCTCTAAAAATATCTACTTTCTGTCCGGCAACCACATGATTTTTTTTCAAAAACTGTTCTGAAGGATTGCGTCCTTCACTCTTTTTGTTACTAGTGTTAATAAAACATCTCCTGGCTAATTCCGTTCTCAATTTTCACGCGATCTAATTCTGAAACAGCTCCCAACCAATCTTTGCTTTCTCCCATCCATTCTGAAATTGTCTGTGTGACATATTTCTCCAAATTTGGCTCTGAATCAGATTCTGGAAGGCCTCTGTCAGGAAGACGTTAACTTATTACTTAAGCTAAATGTCACAGGATTAAACAAGGTACTACAGTGGTACCTTGGGTTACATACGCTTCAGGCTACAGACTCCGCTACCCCAGAAATAGTACCTCGGGTTAAGAAATTTGCTTCAGGATGAGAACAGAAATCGTGCTCCGGTGGCCCCTTTCGCTAAAGTGGTGCTTCAGGTTAAGAACAGTTTCCGGTTAAGAACAGACCTCCAGAACAAATTAAGTACTTAACCCGAGGTACCACTGTACAGGCACAGCTTCTCTTAAACTCCCTCCTCTCATAATCAGTTGTCACACTTCAGGTATCCAGAATAAATGGTAAAAGGCTTAACTCTGTTTCTGCTGCTTCTCTCTCATTCCCTTCCCTAGTTATGACAGGACAGCCCAGCTTCCTTCATGGCTTCATACTTTGGTCCGTGAGCGAGGGGCCACTTTTCCTCGGTTCCCCTCTCTCTTAGCAGTCCCACTCCCAAGGTATTTTCCTTTGTATGCCAGACCCAGGGGATCATCTGAGTCCTTTTTACTGACTCAGAAATTTCCTTTTCCTAGAAAATCTCTCCCCTCCCGAATGGAAGGAGACCCCAGAAGAAGAGTCTTCCCACAGCTTCTCCCTCCAGATTAAGTCCCATCTGAACACTCCCTCCAGACCCTCAGCATGGTCTTCCTATCTCAGCTACGACTGTTAATAGAGGATGAGCTGCCTCACTTCATGAAATTAAAATCTCGCTCCTTCAAAGTATTAGAGTTCAAAAACCATGATAAAAATGAAAGAAGAGCAAAGGGAGAACAATATCGTGGTTCTCAAATGATGGATAACATAGGTTACTACAGGAGAAAGAAAATTAAATGATAATAATAATATTAATAATTTATGATTTTTACCCGGGCCATCTGGCTGGGCTTCCCCAGCCACTGTGGGCAGCTTCAAGAATATATATATTAAAATACTAATACATCAAACATTAAAAGCTTCCCTAAACAGGGCTGCCTTCAGATGTCTTCTAAAAGTCTGGTAGTTGTTGTTCTCTTTGACATCTGGTGGGAGGGCATTCCACAGGAAGGGCGCCACTACCGAGAAGGCCCTCTGGCTGGTTCCCTGTAACTTAAGCTTCTCGCAGTGAGGTAACCTCCAGAAGGCCCTCGGTGCTGGACCTCAGTGTCTGGGTAGAACTTCAAAGGTATTCCATTGTAGAGCGCATTGCTGTAGTCCAAGCGGGAGATAAGCAGAGCATGCACCAATCTGGCGAGACAGTCCGCAGGCAGATAGGGTCTCAGCCTGCGTACCAGATGGAGCTGGTAAACAGCTGCCCTGGACACAGATTTGACTTGTGCCTCCATGGACAGCTGTGAGTCCAAAATGACTCCCAGGCTGCGCACCTGGTCCTTCAGGGGCGCAGTTACCCCATTCTGGACCAGGGAGTCCTCCATACCTGCCCCCTCCTGTCCCCCAAAACAGTACTTCTGTCTTGTCAGGATTCAACCTCAATCTGTTAGCTGCCATCCATCCTCCCAACTGCCTCCAGACACTCACACAGGACCTTCACTGCCTTCACTGGTTCTGATTTAAAAGAGAGGTAGAGCTGGGTATCATACGCATACTGATGAACACCCAGCCCAAACCCCCTGATGATCCTTCCCAGTAGCTTCATATATATGTTAAAAAGCATTGGGGAGAGGATGGATCCCTGAGGCACCCCACAAGTGAGAGCCCAGGGGTCTGAACACTCACCCCCCCACCACTTTCTGAACACAGCACGGGGGGAAGGAGCGGAACCACTGTATGACAGTGACCCCAGCTTCCAGCCCCTCAAGACGGTCCAGAAGGATGTTATGGTCGATGGTATCAAACGCCGCTCTCACCTTTGTCCCTAGCCCACCAGAGATCATCAACCAGCGCGACCAAGGCAGTTTCAAGTCCCATGTTGAGGACTGAATCCCGTCTGGAAGGGATCCAAATGGTCCGCTTCCTTCAGGCGTGCCTGGAATTGTTCAGCAACCATTCGCTCAATCACCTTGCCCAAGAATGGAGGATTTGAGACTGGGCGATAGTTGGCCATCGTGGCCGCATCTAAAGATGGTTTTTTAAGAAGCTGTTTAATAACCGCCTCTTTCAGCGGGTCCGGGAAGGCTCCCTCATGGAGGGAAGCATTCACCACCCCACGAAGCCCATCGCCCAGCCCTTCTCGTCTCGCTTTTATAAGCCAGGATGGACAAGGATGAAGGAGACAAGTGGTTGGTTTCACTCGTCCAAGCAGCCTGTCCACATCCTCGGGGGTAACAGATTGGAATTGATCCCACACAACTTGACTAGACAGGACTCTAGCACTCTCCCGCCCTGCTCCCACGGTGGAGTCTACGTCTTCTCGAATCTGAGCGACTTTGTCTGCAAAAAACTTTGCAAAATCATTGCAGGAGATCATGTGGCCTGTACTGGGCCCTAATGGAGCAGGTGGTTCTGCTAAATTGCAAACCACCTGAAAGAGTCTCCTGCTGCTGTTTTCCGTAGATGTAATAGAGGCGGTGAAGAAAGTCTTCTTCTCCATCGCTATCAGCACTTGGTAGGCTCGACATTGAGCTCTAACCCGTATCCGGTCAGCTTCAGAATGGGGTATCTGCCACCGGCGCTCTAGCCGTCTCAGCGATTGTTTCATCACCCTCAGCTCCGGGGAAAACCACGGGGCTGTCCGGGCTCCATGCAATCGGAGAGGGCGCTTCGGAGCCAAACAGTCAATAGCCCTGGTTAACTCCACATTTCAGCGGGCCACCAGGAATCAACTGAAAGGCCATCAACATGGCATAAAACATCCCCAACCACTGGAAATCATTTGGATCCATTAAGGGGTGGACCATCTGAATCGGTCCCACCTCCCTGCAGAGGGGAAGGTTCGCGGAGAAGTCCAGTTGCACCAGGAAGTGATCTGACCGTGGCACTTCTTTAGTTTCGCTTTTACTTAGTTTCAGATCACCAACATCCATAATAATAATAATAATAATAATAATTTTTTATTTATACTCCGCCCTCCCCAGCCAAGGCCGGACTCAGAGCGGCTTACAAGCAATAATAAAAACAAGTTGAATGATTACAATTTAAAAACAAAATTAAAATACAATATTAACATATTGAAATATTAAAATATTAAAATTTAGCCTCATCGCAGGAGGAGAAGGAAAAAAGAAAGAGTGGGAGGGAATCAAATTGGCTCCAAGTCAAAGGTCTGGCGGAACAACTCTGTCTTACAGGCCCTGCGGAAAGAAATCAGATCCTGCAGGGCCCTGGTCTCATGAGGCAGAGCGTTCCACCAGGCCGGAACCAGAGTTGAAAAGGCCCTGGCTCTGGTTGAAGCCAATCTAACATCCTTAGGGCCCGGGACCCTAGGGTGTTGCTATTTATGGACCTTGAGGCTCTCCATGGGGCATACCGGGAGAGGCGGTCCCATAGGTACGAGGGTCCTAGGCCGTGAAGGGCTTTAAAGGTCAAAAGCAGCACCTTAAATCTGACCCTGTACTCTACCGGGAGGCAGTGCAGTTTGAAAAGCACAGGGTGAATATGCTCCCATGGCAGAGATCCCGTGAGGAGCCTCGCTGAAGTATTCTGCACCCTCTGGAGTTTCTGGGTCAGCTTCAAGGGCAGCCCCGTGTAGAGCGAATTACAGTAGTCAAGCCTGGAGATGACCGTCGCATGGATCACTGTGGCCAGGTCGGGGTGGGAAAGGTAAGGGACCAACTTCTTGATGCGGCGAAGGTGGAAAAATGTCGCCTTGGCTGCTGCTGTAACTTGCGCCTCCATGGAAAGGGAGGCGTCAAGGATTACACCCAAACTCTTAACGGAAGGCAATGGCACTAATTGGGCCCCCGCAAGAGAAGGGAGTTGGTCCCTCATCCCCATGCCATCCCGACCCAGCCATAGGACCTCTGTCTTCGAAGGATTTAGTTTCAATCGGCTCCCATGAAACCATCCAGCTACAGCTTCCAAGCATCTGGTCAGTGTGTTTGGGGTCGAGTCAGTGTGGCCATCCATCAGCAGATAGAGCTGAGTGTCATCAGCATATTGGTGACAGCCCAGCCCAAAGCTCCGGATAATCTGGGCAAGGGGGCACATAAAGATGTTAAAAAGCATTGGGGAGAGAATTGCACCCTGCGGCACTCCACACACCAAGGAATGGTGTGATGACATTTCCCTCCCTAGTGCCACCCTCTGTGCCCGACCAGAGATAAAAGAGCACAGCCAGTTACGGGCTGTGCCCTGTATCCCTACGTCTGCGAGGCAGTGGTCCAGAAGATCATGATCGACCATGTCAAAGGCTGCTGACAAATCTAAAAGGATCAGCAGTCCTGACCCGCCTCAATCCAGTTATCTACGGAGATCATCTGTTAGGGCAACCAGAGCCGTCTCGGTCCCAAAACCAGGACGGAACCCAGACTGAAATGGATCTAAAGCCGATGTTTCCTCCAGAAACCTACCAAGCTGTTCAGCAACCGCTCTCTCAATTACCTTACACAGATATGGAAGATTTGAAACTGGGCGGTAATTGGATAGGTCTAAGGGATCTAATGAAGTTTTCTTTAAGAGTGGACACACTGCTGCTTCCTTCAGTTCCCCTGGGAATGTCCCCATGTCAAGGGACAAATTGATAATTTCAACCAGGGGGGTCCACACAACATCTGGACACTCCCTAATCAGCCAAGATGGGCACCAATCAAGGAGGCAGGTGGTGGGCCTACTAACTTGGAGGAATCTATCCACATCAGCAGGGAGTATCCAATCGAAATGGTCCAACACTGGACCTGATGTCAGTCGAGGGGCCTCCAGTTCAGTCACTGTATCTAAATTGGCAGGGAGGTCACAGCGGAGCAACAGGAATTTCTCCACAAAAAAGCTCGTGAATGCCTCACAGCTGTGGGTTGAATTTGTGCTTAAATTTGGTTGTCCTCCTAAGGATGTTATTGACCTAATTATTCTAAAAAGTTGTGCCAGGCGAGAGCTAGCGGATGCAATGGAAGCTGCAAAGTAAGAATTCTTAGCAGCTTTCATAGCCATTTCATAGGCTTTCATAAGCGTCCTATAAGGTGTTCTTGAGGCTCCGTCACGAGTCCGTCGCCATACTCACTCTAGCTGTCTGTGATCCCGCTTCATTTTACGGAGCTCCTTAGTAAACCAAGGGGCCTGGTTTTGACGGGGTCGCAGAGGGCACTTAGGCGCGATCTCATCAATGGCTGCCAAGAGCCGGTTATTCCAGTCCTCAACAAGGTCATCTAATGAGTCGCCAGGAGGAGCAGGCTCCCGCAAGACTTGTTGGAATCTATCAGGATCCATCAGTTTTCGCGGACGAGCCCAAATAGGTTCCCCACCCGAGCCGGGGAGGAGCGGGAAGTCAATCTTGGCTTTCAGAGTGTAGTGATCAGACCATGGCACTTCCACAGGGGGGAGCATGATCACATCTATGCCAGCCCCAAAGATCAGATCCAGCGTGTGGCCTGCTTGATGAGTGGGGCCCAAAACAAACTGGGAAAGCCCTAGTGTTGCCATGGAAATCACTAGGTCCAGAGCCTGTGAGGAGGGAGCAGCATTGGCATGGACGTTGAAGTCTCCCAAAACTAGTAGGTGTGGGAACTCCAAGGCCCAGCCCGCCACCACCTCCAGCAGGTCTGACAGGGTGGCTGCCTGTGTGCTGGGTGGTCAGTACACCAGCCAGACATCCAAGCTCTCCTTGGTGCCCCACACGAGACCAACACATTCAATGCCGGAGATGGCAGAGCTCTGAAAGAGCAATCATCCCGGAATAACAACGCTACTCCTCCCCCCCAACCCACAGTCCGCGATTGATGGAGGACAGAGAAACCTGTGGGTGTTATCCCATGTAGGGAGACTACTTCGCCTTCCCGTACCCAGGTCTCCGTCACGCAATCCAGGTCAATCCCCTGTGAGACAAAAAAGTCATGTATCGTGGCAGTTTTGTTGCCTATGGACCTGGCATTGCAAAGCACCAATGACGGAGGTGGGTAATCCTTGCTCGCCCTACCCTCATCCTTTGGGATGGGGCGTAGATTGGAAGGGGTTCGAGGATCACTGCATCTCGAAGCCCTTCGCCAATAGAGATATCTAGCCCCACCGCCATTCCTCCCTAGCCCTTCAATAGTGGAAAGCCCAGACCCCATACTAGCCTCCCCAATAGAGGGGTAACATCCCCTCAATAACAAGTCATCCTTGGGCCAGGACTCCTGGGTCAAAATGGTATGGGGAAGAGGTGGAGGTTTGATAGGGTAAGTATCCCTAGAAGATAGAACCCAACCAACCACACCCCAAGCGGGGAGGACAGTCCCATGGTGTTTCGTTAACTGTCAATCCCCCTCTCCCTCCTGGGTTAATTGGAGGATTGTTGGTTCTATCTGTGGCTGTGGAAGTATTAATGAGGTATGTGTTATAAGATGTGAATCACTGGCCAACAAAGAGCCAGATTCGAATTCGGAAGATCTGTCCATCCTGTCTCGCCAGGAGTACAGTAGAGAAGGCTGATCATTCTGGTAAGTTTTTGGAACATTAGGCAAAGGTCCAGATGTCGATTTGGTGCTGGATATCTCCAGATTGTCAGCAACATAGCGTTCTTTAGGTGTTGTTGCCATAGAAATGTTGGAGGTGCCAAATTCCTCATCTAATACGTTTGAAAAGGGAACAGGGAGTTGCACTGATGTCTTTCCATGGGATAAAGAGCTGTTGGACGTCTTTAAATATTGTGCTCTAGGCTCTACTGTCCTTATATTTTGGGTAGAAATCTCAGTCTTTATACTCATTAGCCTCTTCTTCAGGTCTTGTAATTCTAGGCTTACAGAGTTCTTTCCTCCCCCCCCCCCCTTCGGGCAATTAGTGTTTTTAGTGTTGAGCTTGGTTTCCCTTATCTCCATTAGCTCTGACTCTATGCAAGGGAGCAATTGCCTCCTTGTTTCGTCCTTAAATACCCTCACTGGGCGGAAAGAATGGAACCACCATAGAGTATCCTTTATCTCTATGAATCGAGATGGGAGGGCTAAAGGTCATAAATAGGCGCGTTGTGTTTCTCACAGTAGGCAGGAAGTGGAAATTTTCTAGATCTACATTTCGGTAATGGTAATTCAGGAGCTGAGACAAGGACATAGTAATTTGTCTGCGGTTCATCCACCAATGAGTGTATCGGTGAATCTCAAGCATTATCTGGTTCGTTTGCAAGACTTGACAAGACCTCACTTCATCCATAGATTGAGTTGGTGAGTTGTTAACAAAGTCATTTCTTATCATCCTTTTAAGCCCTTGGGCATTTAAAGGGGAGGAGCTAGTATCCAATTGTTTCTCAATGTTAACTATTTTGGTGAGGATTTCATTCAGTCTTGGGAGAACCAGAACCATAATTTCTGCAGACAAATTGCAAATCTCTTGGAAGGGGTGCGTATCCGAAATCGGTTGAAGATAGGCTCCTCTGATATCTTGTTCTAGAGGCATGGGTGGGTCAGCGCTAGGAGTGGGAGGAATCCCTCCTGCTCCTGCTCTTGCCCTCTTGGATGGATTAGCTTTTTCTGTGAGGAGGGGGGTCGGGTCATTGTCATCCTCCTTAAAGTGGGCTAAGGTTCCCCCAACGTTGTTACTCACTGCTTCTTCTATTTGCTCCGTTTTCTTCCTCAACCTGTTCTGTTACTGAGCCAGGGAAGATGCCGTTGGCTCTCTGGTGATTCTTTGTTTTAGAGAAATTGTGAGTCCCAATAATGATTTTCTGGCTCTTTGCATCTCGTTTTCACCTTCCGGCATGCATTCTCAATAAGGTGAACACCAGGTCTAAGGCATGTCCGCGACTATGAGTAGGGCCAAACATATTCAGGGAAAGCCCCATGGAGGCCATGCTTTCCACGAAGTCCCAAGTGGCCCCTTGTAAGGTAGTGTCGGTGTGGATGTTAAAATCCCCTAGGACAACCAAACTAGGTGTCTCCAGGAGAATATCCGCCATGACCTGGAGCAACTCTGGCAGGGAATCCTTGGTGAAGTGGGAAGGTCGGTACACCAAAAGGAATGTTGTACTGCCCCTATTGCCCAACTTCCAGAACATGTACTCAGAGAACTGGGTCTTCCCAATAGGACGCCTGCTCCACAGGGTAGGACACAAACCAATGCCTTCAAGTTGTTCTTTTTTTAAAAAAAGACTGACTAAACATCCGGAAGAAATTTTTGACAGCAAGAGCTGTTAGTGGATTGTACTCCCTTGGGAGTGCTGGAATTTCCATTCTTTGAGATTATCAAATGAAGTTGGATGGTCATCTGTCATGGATGCGTTACTTGCTATTCCTGCATCACATGGGTGCAATAGATTGCACCAGGGATCACTTCAAGCTCAAAAATTCTACAATTCCGTGATTCTCCCCTGTATGAATTCTTTGATGGTAAGTGAGACTGGCCTTTTGATTGAAGTTCTTTCCACATGCCGCACACTGATAGGGTTTCTCCCCTGTATGAATTCTTTGATGGGAAGTGAGATGGGAGCTCTGACTGAAGCTCTTTCCACATTCCACACACTGATAGGGTTTCTCCCCTTTATGAATTCTTTGATGGGTAGTGAGACTGGAGCTCTGCCTGAAGCTCTTTCCACATTCAATGCACTGATAGGGTTTCTCCCCTGTATGAATTCTTTGATGGGAAGTGAGAGAGGAGCTCGTACTAAATATCTTTCCACATTCCACACACTGATAGGGCTTCTCCCCTGTATGAATTCTCTGATGGGAAGTGAGACTGGAGCTCATACTGAAGCTCTTTCCACATTCCCCACACTGATAGGGTTTCTCCCAGGTATGAATTCTTTGATGGGAAGTGAGATTGGAGCTCTGACTGAAGCTCTTGCTACATTCCCCAGACTCATAGGGTTTCTCCCCTGTATGAATTCTTTGATGTTTAGTGAGATCGAAGCTTCTACTGAAGCTCTTTCCACATTCCACACACTGATAGGGTTTCTCCCCTGTATGAATTCTTTGATGGGTAGTGAGACTGGAGCTCTGACTGAAGCTCTTTCCACATTCCATACACTGATAGGGTTTCTCCCCTGTATGAATTCTTTGATGGGAAGTGAGACTGGAGCTCATACTGAAGCTCTTTCCACATTCCATACACTGATAAGGTTTCTCTCCTGTATGAATTCTTTGATGGGAAGTGAGATCGGAGCTCATACTGAAGCTCTTTCCACATTCCATACACTGATAGGGTTTCTCCCCTGTATGAATTCTTTGATGTTTAGTGAGACTGGAGCTCATACTGAAGCTCTTTCCACATTCCACACACTGATAGGGTTTCTCCCCGGTATGAATTCTTTGATGTTTAGTGAGACTGGAGCTCATACTGAAGCTCTTTCCACATTCCATACACCGATAGGGTTTCTCCCCTGTATGAATTCTGTGATGGGAAGTGAGATCGGAGCTCTGACTGAAGCTCTTTCCACATTCCATACACTGATAGGGTTTCTCCCCTGTATGAATTCTCTGATGCCTAGTGAGATCGGAGCTCGTACTGAAGCTCTTTCCACATTCCACACACTGATAGGGTTTCTCCCCTGTATGAATTCTTTGATGGGAAGTGAGAGAGGATCTCATACTGAATATCTTTCCGCATTCCATGCACTGATAGGGTTTCTTTCCAATGAGATTTCGTTGATGGGAACTGGAATGGGAGCTCTGACTGCAGCTCTTTCCACATTCCAAATTTTTACGTGACTTCTCCACTCTGCAGATAGTGTTGTGGTCACCTTTGTTCTTGATTTCCAATTCATCACAATCTGCAATGGAGAGAAAAAGGGATTAGAGCCTCAGGAACAAATGGAGCCCCCAGTTAGGGAATAATGTTCATTAAATTTGTTGTAGAGAAGGCAGTGTTCATTACCTTTGTTATTTGCAATAAACCAATGTATTTATCATTGGATTCTAATCGTTGGTTAAATGTTGCTTTGTTTGAAGTAAGTTACTCATTTTAAAATTTTTGCACTTTTTGTAATTTTTTTGTACTTTTTCCATTGGATTAGATTGTTGTTATTATTACTGTTTCATGTTTATACAGTAGCACCTCGGGTTACGTAACTCTCGGATTATATAAACATCAGCTTATGAAAGCGACAAATCCACGCGCAGTGATCCTTGGGTTGCGAAAACCTCGGGATCTGGCCGGATCTCTGGAACGGATCCCATTCGCAACCAGAAATACGACTGTATATGTGTTGGAAGCTTCCCAGATTGGCTGGGGCAACCCAACCAGATGGTCAGGGTATATATAAAAATTATTATTAATACTATTATTTTCACTGCTAGTACTACCTGAGATTCAATCAGCCTGGCTCTTCTCTGGGGCAGATGTTGGTTGACCCAGTCATGGCATCCCCTTGATCTCCAGTGTCAGTCGTCTCTTTGGTCAACCCAAGACTGACAGCAGCAAAAACAAAAACAGAAATCCTGACAGAAGCTACTTATCTATTCTAACAATTCTGAAGCCGACATTTAAGATGCCTGGGCAGTTCAGATGAGCCCAACTGTGGTAGAAGGAGGCAGAACTGGAGGAAGATTGTTCACAGAAAAAACTGTAATTTACTATTTCTTGTGGGGGTGTTAGGTTCCCAGGTGTTGTAGGGGGCGCTGTGAAAATATATGAGATTTGTCACATAGAGGTATTTTTTGAATTTCCTGGCAGATAGGACGATCCCACACGGAGGCTTACCAAGAGAGGCCACGATCCCCCGATTCTCCTCCATGACGTCCTTATGCAGAGCTCTCTGGTCAGGTTCCAGCAACTCCCACTCCTCGTCCGTGAAGCGAACAGTGACATCTTCAAAGCACACTGGACCCTAAAAGAAAAAGGGAAATGTCCTCCTCTGAGACAGCAGAAATATGATCTGCTACACAATGCTCTGTTATTTCCTTCCTGTTAATTGCTGTGTTATTTCAATAGGATTCCTTTGCTGTACATTTTAATTATGGGTACCTATTCTAACGATTTAATTGAATTCTTTCATTCTGCATTTTAACTATGGGTATTCGTCTTTGTGCAAATAGGTGGTACTCCAGCTTATGTTTACGTTTTTCTGCCTACGCAAGCATTCCAGTTTCCCCGATGGAAGGATCCACTTTCTCCTCTCCTCCTGAGTTGTTCTGGGGAGGTTCCCTCCCAGTGCCCTAGAGCCAAATTCCAGGGGTTCATGGGGGCATGGAGAGGGGGAGGAGTGGGGGGCAGGCCCCATTTTGCAGCAGATAGGGCTGGCTAGGTGAATCCTGGAAATTATTCGTTATCGTCTGTCCGCTGCTTAGAAGCCAATTTTAGCATTCATTGATGAATATAGAAATACAAGAAGCCTAGTTTGGATGGCCATCTGTCTTGGATTATCTAGCTGAGATTCCTGCAATGCAGGGGGTTGGACCTGATAACCCTTGGGGTCCCTTTCAACTCTAGGATTCCATGAAAACTGCAACTACAGATGAATCCTGCTGGAAACATTCAGAAGGCTGGAGTCACAGAGTTATATGGGCAGGAAATCCCACACTTCACAGCTGGAGTTTACTCTTTATTAGCAAGAGCACGATGTTCACAGACTTGGCTGAGTTTCGAGCCTCTTCCTCCACAAAAGCAGTTGCAGAGAGTGAAGGCCCCCGGCTCCCCAGAGCTTTCCAAGTCCCCTCTTTTCTGGGGTTTATGGCAAGCGATTGAACAGTGCGCCAGTGTGCAGCCTGCCTTTGCTCCTCCATGTTAGATCTCTCTTGGCTCTGAGAGACAAGCAGGGAGGGTGGATTCCGGCAGAAGGAGAGGGAACCCCCGCTGACTCCTCCTTCTCCTGACTCACCTGTGCCTCTCGACCTTCCTCCTCCCACTCGCCTCCTTCCTCTTCTGCCTCTGATTCTGCACTGCATTCTGCCACAGAGTCTCCCAGCTCACTAAGCCCTGTTACCTCTTCAGCTTCTGACACCTCCTCTTCCCAGCCTTCTCCCTCTTCTCCCTCTGACTGCTCATCCTTCCTCCACCTCCACTCCTTGGGCTCTGAGCCATCTGTTCCTGGTTCCCTGGCTGCTTCCTCCCACCTCTCCTCTGTGCCCAACCAGTCCATGACATTGCTCCATCCCTCGGCCTCTGTCCCGACAAGGCAGCTTCCCCATACCTGATCTGGTTCCACAGCCACTGCTTCCCTTTTGCCCCCATGAAAACGTGGATAGGGAGGTCGTGCCGGCACCATTCCGTCACCTGCAAGAGAGAAAAAGGTAAGCAGGATTGCCTGCTTCTCTCACAGGGGAAACAGGACAGATGGGCTTTGAGAAAGCCTTACCTGCTGAGTGCAGTTGGAGGTTTCTGCCCATTTCATGTTAGGTGTGCAGAAATACATCTCCCCTCCTCTAAACCCCAACCCCCACCCCTCAAAAAACAAAACAAAAAACAGCCAAGATGAAAAGAACCCTCAGATGAGTTGGAAAGCCAACAGAACGAGACCAAACAGAGAAAAACCACCTTCCTCCTTACCCAGTGGCCTCTCTCTGGTGTCCAACGGAGGCCTCTCTGCCTCACAGGAATCCAGGTCCATTTCTGCAAAATGATCCCTTTTCTGAAAGAACAACAAGAATTCAAAACATTAAATGAAAGGTGAGAAATATTAGAAAGAGAACGCAAAGACAGATACTTTAAGGGTGTTAGATCTCATTCCCTGAAAAAGGAGGGGCCATCAGCAGACCATTTTTGGATGTTCTCCATCCTATTTGGAGCCCCTTGGGAGTATCCAGAGGAAAGTCTCTCTCACCTGCTTTCTCTCTGCCTGTTCTCTCTCCTCTGCCTGACTCAGGAGGAAACCTTCAGCCAGGGCCACTGCCTGGGAACTGGTCTCCGCTCCACAGTCCCTCACCCAGCTCTCCATCTCCGGAGGAAGGACAGCCAGGAACTGCTCCAAGATCACCAGGTCCAGCATCTCAGCTTTCGTGTGCCTTTCCGGCTTCAGCCACTGCCGGTCAAGGTGGTAGAGTCGGCTGCAAACCTCTCGGGGTCCTTTGGCCTCCTGGAAGCAGAACTGCCTCAATTGCTGGCTCTGCACCTCTGAGCGGAGGGTGTCCTCCTCACCCAGGATCTTCTGCACAGAGTTTTCCCAGAATTCCCCACTGCTCCCAGTTTGGATGACATGGCCTCTTCCTGCTCTAGGACCAGCTGTGTCTCGCTCATCCATCTGTGCTCTCAGGAAGCTTCTGAGAGATCGGAAGAAACCTTTTGGTCTTCTGCCAAGTTCTGTCTGTCTGAATGAGAAGCTCTAGCAAATCCTACAAAGCAAATACATTGTTCTGTTAAAAAAGTTGTTTAATATCAGGAGAAGAAAAAGGTTCCCTGAGCAAGCATGGATGAGAATTGCTGGGAACCAGGGTAGGACTGCACCACAGCCCAGACTCTGAGCTGTCTTTCTATAAATGAGGAGGAGGAGGAAGAGGAGATATAGGCTTCTAGAAGGGAGATTGTGGAAATGTGGAGGCAAGCGAAGAGATTAATGCGAGGCGAATCAGGCTGGTTGCTCCTTCCTTCCAGTCAATGCATGAAATCAGAACTGATTGACAAGGGAGTCATTGGTTCCTAGTGAAAAATGACTACGTGTGTTGAATCTGAATCTCCTTCCTTGTAGCTTGAAGCCATTGGTTGGAATCCTGCGCCCAAGTGACATGGCTCTCCTAAAGGCCGGCCTCACTATACACTGCCTTTGTTGATCTAAAAGCAGCCTTTGATACAGTCTCCAGAACCAGACTCTGGGACAGACTACAGGGGACCTACATAGAATTAAGAGCTTCTGCTCTTAATTCAGGCACTGCATGCAAACACGGCTCTTAAGAGTCAGGTGTAGACGCCTAGGACACCTAACGGACCCTATTAAAACCTCTAAAGGAGTCAGGAAAGGGTGCCTATTGGCCTCTCTACTATTCAATTTCTATCTAAATAATTTAGTATATGCACTCCATGACTCAGAACTACACCCTCCGAAGCTCACAAATCGGCATATTTCGGACCTGCTATATGTCTACGATGCAGTAATTCTATCTAGAACCCCCATTGGACTCAAAAGGGCACTAAGAAAGCTCGCAGCAAACTGTCAATTTGAATGTCTCAAAATCAACTATCAAAAGACTAAGATACTCGCTTTGGGGGCAAAACCAAAGCTTAAAAGCTGGGAACTCCAAGGCCATAAATTAAAACAAGTCTCAAACTACAAGTATCTAGGAATGGTGGTACAGACCTCAGGAGCCAACAAACTACACATAAACTCTATCGGGAGTTCAGCGGAAAAACCCGCAAATTGTATCCTTAAATATTTCAGAGCACAAGGGGGCTTCTTCGTTCCCGCAGCTCGAAAACTATACAAGGCCAAAACTTTGGCACAACTCCTTTATGGTTCCTTTTTGTGCCCGCCTTCCTCAGCTTTCTCCCCCCTTGAGAGAGTTCAATCTAGACTTCTTAGAGCTCTCATCCAAGTGCCGAGATGTGTCTCAAACGCATGGGTTAGATTAGAAATGGGGATGATGAGTGGAGGCTAGCATCTGCCTAACATCAATCTACAAATGGCTGACATTGAATCTGCTCCCCCAAGGGATACCCCCATTGATCCTCTGTGACCAATTCCAGTCAGGCTGGCAGACTGCGGTTCTGAACACCCTCCAGAAACTGGGTTTTGCCCCTCAAGCCCTTCTAAGTCTGGGCTTGGGCCAGGCAAAGAATATTAGACATCGAGAGACAACAGGACTGCGCAAGGTGCCCCGACCATAAAATTGGAGAAATCGAGAAATATATAGCTGCACTGGCAGAATATCTCTTCTTTCTCGCATCTAGAAATGCAAGAAGGGCCTTTACACTCGCCAGAAGCTCGGCTCTTCCATCGCTGGTCCTGGATGGAGCCTTTAGAAAAGTCCCGTATGCTCAGAGACTTTTCACCTGCCCATTGGGAGAGATAGGCAGCCAAAACACTTGTTCTTTAGACGTCCCTTTTACAAAGAGGCACGTCGTAAGACCATTGGTCCCCTGCTGGTCAGGCTCGCTGACCTCCCGCAAAAGCAAAAATTAGACCTTTTCCTGTTAGGCAAAGATCAGAAGATGACCTGGATGGTGGCCAGATTCTGTGTACAGATCTGTAGGCGCAGACCATCTCCCACCTCAAAATAGTCCGTCATGAAAATCCCCAAACTCGGTTTCATGGGTGACTCTGAGTCAACTCCCTGGGATAGTTTGTTGGTGTACATTGCTTTTAAATTTGTTGTTGTACATAAATTGCCTGTTTTACTTCTGTGACTGTACCCCCAAGTGTGTTTTGTAAGCTGCTCTCTGACCGTAATAAATTATCTAATCTGACATGGCTCTCCTGTCTCCTCTCTGTCTCCTTTCTTTTTCCATGTAAACATACCCAGCTCCTCACAAAGCTTGGCTTGATCTGCTTGGCTGGCCTCCTCTGCCAATAAGGAGAAAGAAAGAAGGGAAACAAAGGAAGAGGTTTGGGAGCAACCATTCAGACACGTTTCCTCTCTTGTGCCCCCCCACATGAGCCACCCTCCCCACTGCACCCTGGGGGGGGGGGGGAGAGGAGACTCACCAGATCCCAGGAGAGGATTGCCCTTCCCAAAGGAGTAAGCAGCGTCTTTATACAAATGCAGAATATAGAGTACTGTAGTTGCAAACACAAGGGACGCAGGTGGCGCTGTGGGTTAAAGCCTCAGCGACTAGGACTTGCCGATCGAAAGGTCGGCGGTTCGAATCCCTGCAGCGGGGTGCGCTCCCGCTGCTCGGTCCCAGCGCCTGCCAACCTAGCAGTTCGAAAGCACCTCCAGGTGCAAGTAGATAAATAGGGACCGCTTACCAGCGGGAAGGTAAACGGCGTTTCCGTGTGCGGCTCTGGCTCGCCAGAGCAGCGATGTCACACTGGCCACGTGACCCGGAAGTGTCTCCGGACAGCGCTGGCCCCTGGCCTCTTAAGTGAGATGGGCGCACAACCCCAGAGTCTGTCAAGACTGGCCCGTACGGGCAGGGGTACCTTTACCTTTACCTTTAGTTGCAAACCTCGCGCAACCTCGCCCCTCCCTGGCAGGACCCCCTGCTTCCTGGGGCTCCCCCCCCCATGAGCCACCCTCCCCTGCTGCAGCCCTGGGACCCCCACCTTCTCCCCACTGCACCCTCTTGGGGGGGGGGAGGAGGAAGTAGGGACTCACCAGATCCCCGTGGAAGAGAGCAATGCAGCATTTGCAATAGCAGAAAGCAACCCCGCCCCCCCTTGCAGGAAGGTGAGGGAGGGGCTTTTCCTCTGGAGGACCTGGTCCCCCTTTACTTCCTGTCCTCTCTAGGAATGCAGCTCAGTTCCCTTTAACCCTTGCCAAGCCGAGTCCACCCTGCTCAGTCCTCTCTGCCTTTTCTCTCCTGCATTGCACAATCCCAGAGATGCTCATTTTATTTTTGCTCTTGGTTGGTCTGTGATCCGCTCCCTCCCTTGGCCAGAAACTGGAGGAAGAGGTTGCAGGGGAAAGGGGTTTGCAGGAAGCAAGGAACCTCCTCCTAGAATGGGAGGGAGCCCCCTGGGTCATCTATTCCAGCCCCCCTGCAAGGCAGGAATCCAACCTCTGCTTCAAAACCTCCAAGGAAGGAGAGTCCGCCATCTCCCAAGGGATTCTGCTGCTCTTCCCCTCAGAATGTTCTTCCTGCTCTTTAGGCAGCAGAAACTGCTTTCTGGTCCTCTGGGTCCCTTATTCTGGGCAGGAGAAAACAAGCTGGCTCCCTCTTCCATGGGTCAGCCCCCCAGATATTGAGAGGTGGCTCTCAGGTCTCCATCCAGGCAGGTCTCAGCTGAGGGGGGGAACAGGAAGACACGCTGTCCCTGCCTCTCCTGGGACTACACATTGCTGAGCTGCAAAATGCAGGAAAGTGCACATTTTGAAGGCTTTGGGTACGTTATGTTAATGGAGAAATCTGAGGGTTCCCTTGGACAAAAAACAAGGACACCAGGCAGGAATAGCAGAGCAAAACAGCAGCCAGTAGGCTTGTTCTTTCTTGAAAACTGTCGTGACAGGACTCCCACCTGACACCAGGTGGAACAAGATGGAAGCCCCAAACAAAAGAGAACCCAAACTTTTATTAGCTGCTAATCCCCATGTTACACCCCCCAAACTACATCACTCATACATCATGGTAAGGGGAGGTCTGGTGGCAGTAATCTGAGCATCATGGACCCTGCCCCATGGTTCTCCTTGCCCTCCAGAAAATAGATATTTACATTTCCGTTTGCCAGCAATGTCAATCACACCCTTTTGTTTTCGTCTGGGTTTGTTATTTTGGGAACGGCTACCTGTCCAGCACTCAGGTATCAGGATGCCAGGAATCATCACTCAGGTAGAGGGGCTGCTGAGTAGCTGAGCTCACATGTCCATATGAATTTCTGAAGTTTTCCCAGTGAGCCAGTACATAGATACCTTTATCAGTGAATTCTTATATTTGGTATCATGCAGCAAGGCCCTTTGACCAGATAGGAAGAAACTGTGCTTAAGTGTTTTGTGGGGACAAATTACAAAAGTCACAAAAGTGATTTTGCCTGCAGGTGAATCCTGGAATTAGCCAATCATGTGGGGCCCATTGTGTAAATAATGAATATAAAGCAGACATTCCCGGGGAACTTCAATTCCTCCTCACAACTATGCGCTGAATAAAGAGCATGAAATCCACACTCAACTCCGAGTATATTTCAATAGGAGAGCCGTCAAGGTGTCACACAGGCCTGCTAAGAAGCCCCCCCCAAAAAAACCCCCAACATCCTGTGATCATCTTCTAGCTTGGTTTCTTTCCCCTTCCCGTTCCCTGGATTCTCACAGAGAGAAGAAGGGGAGACAAGTTACAACAGGAGCCACCTCCTGGCCAAGCAATTCCCATGGGAGAGAGTTGCTGGAGGCAGGGGTGGGACCTGTTGGCCGTGAATATTTGGATTGGCTAAGCAGATGAAATGGGTAGAAGCATCTCAGCCAGTGGGAAAGGCAGCCATCTTGACTATGGCAGGCATAGGCAAACTCGGACCTCCAGATGTTTTGCGACTACAATTCCCATCATTCCTGACCACTGGTCCTGTTAGCTAGGGATAATGGGAGTTGTAGTCCCAAAACATCTGGAGGGCCGAGTTTGGGGATGCCTGCACTATGGGTTGTGGACTCTCCATCTTTGGCGGTCTTCACATACCTGTCAACTGTCCTGCTTTGAGTGGGACGTCCTGCAATTCCAGAAGCCACCCTGGCTTCTGATTGGCTCCCAGGATGTCCTGTTTTGGCTCCCGTGAATGTGTTGCCCCAAAAGACGCCCATTTTGGGGGGTCCTTGCTCTTTTGTGATTTACGTGACTCATTCAGGAGCGTGGCCCCAAAAGTCGCAGGTCCCAATTTCCCTTTGCAACATGTTGGAGGGAAGGCAGAGTTTGGGAGAACAACTCTATTCATATTCTATGGCTGTGGGTGACAGGAGAAAGAGTGGACGATGTCAGAATTTTCAAAGGGCCAGCAGAGGAGCTTCCCTTGGATGAATCACCACACCCCCATAGTGGCCGTAAAAGCAGGTGAGCAGTGAGTCTCCCCTCAAGTTTTAAAAGGAGCGATGCATTACTCGGCTGTCTCACAGGATGCTTTTTATTATGTTTTTATCATTGTTGTTCTGCATTGTGCTTTTAATGTTGTACACCGCCCTGGGATATTCTGATTAAGGATGGTATATAAATTGAATAAATACTTCTACTACTATTACTACTATTTCCCCAGCACCATAAGTTCCTTGTTTGATTCTGTTTTTATGTTATAAAGGGCTTCTGGAGGGCCAAGTATTTTTGAGAGAACTGCTGTGGAGCTGAGATGAAGGGGGAGAGATCATTTCCTCTCCACCCAGCAGAGTTTTGGAACTCCAGGAAGACACAACCTGAAAGACAGTGCGCTATTTTATGAAAAATTTTATAACTCTTTCTGATGTTATATGATGTTATGATGTATTGTAATTTTCATAATATGTATACATTGATTGATTGTAAACACACACACACACACTTTCAAAATGTTTTTTAAAAATATTTTTATTAGTAATTTCAACATAACATTTTATCAAAATACATATCATCCTTAAATTCCCCCCTTATTTTTCCCCTCTCCAAAAAAACTGACCCACCCTCCCCTCCCCCCCCCAGACTTCCCTCAGCTCCTCTCTCTGGTTTATCAACATATGTTATTTTCTGCATGTTGCAAAACTGTACAGACCCTTAATTTATCTATCTAAATGTTATCAATAAAAAGTTTGTAAATGTTTATTCAAAACCTGCCAAAGAGTCCAGTTCATTTTGTTCCTTCTGTAAGTACTTTCTAAAGGGTTCCCATTCATCTTTAAAATCACAGTTATCCTTGTCACATAGTTTGTGTGTCAATTTTGCCAATTCTGTGATTTCCATCCATTTCTCTGGCCATAGTTCTTTAGTCGGGATTTCCTCATTCTTCCATCCTTGTGCTGCTAAGACTCTTGCCATCGTTGTCGCATACATAAAGATATTTTTCAGTTTCCTTGGCAGGTCTTTTCCTACAATCCCTAACAAGAATGCTTCAGGTTTTTAAACAAATGTTAATTGAAACATTTTCTTCAACTCATTATATATCATTTCCCAAAACTTTTTGATTTCATTACAATCCTACCACATATGGTAAAAAGTCCCGTCTCTTTCTTTATGCTTCCAAAACATATTTGAGCTGGTTTTCTTCATTCTTCCTAACTGCACTGGTGTCATATAGCATCTATACATTATCTTCATATAATTTTCTTTCAGCAAGGAACACTCTGTGAATTTTAAATCGGTTTTCCATAACCTTTCCCAATCTTCCACAATAATATTATGACCTATATCTTGTGCCCATTTAATCATAACTGATTTCACCTCTTCGTCGTTCGTCTCCCATTCTAATTGAATACCGTATGTGCCTTTCAGCAGTTGGAATCTAATAGTCTCTCCTGTATTTGTCAAAGGACTCTCTGAAATTCTGATGTTAGCCTGTATCTCCTTTTCGTGTATGTAAAGGAAATGCCCTCTGGGAATTCCCATTTATATCTAATGTCAGCTCTCCTGAGTGCTATTGTTAAATATCTATATTTGGTTCTTCTAAGTCTCAATTTCAGTGGAATCTCTCTAAAAATATCTACTTTCTGTCCGGCAACCACATGATTTTTTTTCAAAAACTGTTCTGAAGGATTGCGTCCTTCACTCTTTTTGTTACTAGTGTTAATAAAACATCTCCTGGCTAATTCCGTTCTCAATTTTCACGCGATCTAATTCTGAAACAGCTCCCAACCAATCTTTGCTTTCTCCCATCCATTCTGAAATTGTCTGTGTGACATATTTCTCCAAATTTGGCTCTGAATCAGATTCTGGAAGGCCTCTGTCAGGAAGACGTTAACTTATTACTTAAGCTAAATGTCACAGGATTAAACAAGGTACTACAGTGGTACCTTGGGTTACATACGCTTCAGGCTACAGACTCCGCTACCCCAGAAATAGTACCTCGGGTTAAGAAATTTGCTTCAGGATGAGAACAGAAATCGTGCTCCGGTGGCCCCTTTCGCTAAAGTGGTGCTTCAGGTTAAGAACAGTTTCCGGTTAAGAACAGACCTCCAGAACAAATTAAGTACTTAACCCGAGGTACCACTGTACAGGCACAGCTTCTCTTAAACTCCCTCCTCTCATAATCAGTTGTCACACTTCAGGTATCCAGAATAAATGGTAAAAGGCTTAACTCTGTTTCTGCTGCTTCTCTCTCATTCCCTTCCCTAGTTATGACAGGACAGCCCAGCTTCCTTCATGGCTTCATACTTTGGTCCGTGAGCGAGGGGCCACTTTTCCTCGGTTCCCCTCTCTCTTAGCAGTCCCACTCCCAAGGTATTTTCCTTTGTATGCCAGACCCAGGGGATCATCTGAGTCCTTTTTACTGACTCAGAAATTTCCTTTTCCTAGAAAATCTCTCCCCTCCCGAATGGAAGGAGACCCCAGAAGAAGAGTCTTCCCACAGCTTCTCCCTCCAGATTAAGTCCCATCTGAACACTCCCTCCAGACCCTCAGCATGGTCTTCCTATCTCAGCTACGACTGTTAATAGAGGATGAGCTGCCTCACTTCATGAAATTAAAATCTCGCTCCTTCAAAGTATTAGAGTTCAAAAACCATGATAAAAATGAAAGAAGAGCAAAGGGAGAACAATATCGTGGTTCTCAAATGATGGATAACATAGGTTACTACAGGAGAAAGAAAATTAAATGATAATAATAATATTAATAATTTATGATTTTTACCCGGGCCATCTGGCTGGGCTTCCCCAGCCACTCTGGGCAGCTTCAAGAATATATATATTAAAATACTAATACATCAAACATTAAAAGCTTCCCTAAACAGGGCTGCCTTCAGATGTCTTCTAAAAGTCTGGTAGTTGTTGTTCTCTTTGACATCTGGTGGGAGGGCATTCCACAGGAAGGGCGCCACTACCGAGAAGGCCCTCTGGCTGGTTCCCTGTAACTTAGCTTCTCGCAGTGAGGTAACCTCCAGAAGGCCCTTGGTGCTTGACCTCAGTGTCTGGGTAGAACTTCGAAGGTATCCCATTGTAGAGCGCATTGCTGTAGTCCAAGCGGGAGATAAGCAGAGCATGCACCAATCTGGCGAGGCAGTCCGCAGGCAGATAGGTTCTCAGCCTACATACCAGATGGGGCTGGGAAACAGCTCCCTGGACACATATTTTTCAGGGGAACAGTTACCCCATTCAGGACCAGGGAATCCTCCACACCTGCCCACCTCCTGTCCCCCAAAACAGTACTTCTGTCTTGTCAGAATTCAACCTCAATCTGTGAGCCACCATCCATCCTCCAACCGCCTCCAGACACTCACACAGGACCTTCACCACCTTCACTGGTTCGGATTTGAAAGAGAGGTAGAGCTGGGTATCATCCACATACTGATGAACACCCAGCCCAAACCCCCTGATGATCTCTCCCAGTGGCTGCATGTAAATGTTGAAAAGCATGGGGGAGAGGATGGAACCCTGAGGCACCACACAAGTGAAGGCCCAGGGGTCTGAACACTCATCCCCCCCACCACTTTCTGAACACAGCCCAGGGGGAAGGAGCGGAACCACTGTATGACAGTGACCCCAGCTTCCAGCCCCTCAAGACGGTCCAGAAGGATGTTATGGTCAATGGTATCAAACGCCGCTGAGAGATCCAGCAGAACTAGGAAACAGCTCTCACCTTTGTCCCTAGCCCGCCGGAGATCATCAACCAGTGTGACCAAGGCAGTTTCAAGTCCCATGTTGAGGCCTGAATCCCGTCTGGAAGGGATCCAAATGGTCCGCTTCCTCCAGGCGTGCCTGGAGTTGTTCAGCAACCACTCGCTCAATCACCTTGCCCAAGAATGGAAGATTTGAGACTGGGTGATAGTTGGCCATCGTGGCCACATCTAAAGATGGGTCCAGGAAGGCTCCCTCACGGAGGGAAGCATTCACCACCCCACGAAGCCCATTGCCCAGCCCTTCCCGGCTAGCTTTTATAAGCCAGGATGGACAAGGATCAAGGAGACAAGTGGTTGGTTTCACTCGTCCAAGCAGCCTGTCCACATCCTCGGGGGTAACAGATTGGAATGGATCCCACACAACTTGACTAGGCAGGACTCTAGCACTCTCCCGCCCTCCTCCCACGGTGGAGTCTACGTCTTCTCGAATCTGAGGGACTTTGTCTGCAAAAAACTAGGCAAAATCATTGCAGGAGATCATGTGGCCTGTACTGGGCCCTAATGGAGCAGGTGGTTCTGCTGGGACGGGACGATATGGGATGGGGAGGTCAACTCCCATCTCTTGCAGGGGCACAATTAGTGCCAGCACCGTCCGTTAAGAGTTTGGGTGTAATCCTCGACACCTCCCTTTCTATGGAGGCGCAGATTGCAGTTACAACAAAGGCGGCATTTTTTCATCTCCGCCAAGCTAAGCAGTTGGCTCCTTATATCTCTCGCCCTGACCTAGCCACTGTGATCCATGCGACGGTCACCTCCAGACTGGATTATTGTAACACGCTCTACGTGGGGCTGCCCTTGAGACTGACCCAGAAACTCCAGCGGGTGCAGAATGCCGCGGTGAGACTCCTTATGGGGTCTTCACTGCGAGATCACATTCACCCGGTGCTATACCAGCTGCACTGGCTCCTGGTGGAGTACAGGATCAGGTTTAAGGTGCTGGTTTTAACCTTTCAAGCCCTATACAGCCTAGGACCCTCATAACTATGGGACCGCCTCTCCTGGTATGCCCAACAGAGAAACTTACGGTCTTCAAATAAAAACATCTTGAACGTCCCAGGCCACAGAGAAGTTAGGCTGGCATCAACTAGAGCCAGGGCTTTTCTGGCTGTGGCTCCGATCTGGTGGAACACTCTGTCACAAGAGACTAGGGCCCTGCGGGACTGGACATCTTTCTGCAGGGCCTGCAAGACAGAGCTGTTCCACCAGGCCTTTGGCCAGGGCACAGTCTGACTCGCTCCCTCGGCAATCTTCGCGGAGCTCTGGCCCAATGGTTGCCAGTGGCTTGATTTGAATTAATTTTATAATGAATGATTTTATTTTTTTAAAAAAAATAATTTTTATTAATTTTCCAATTTTTAAAGACAAAACGACAACAGACAAACATTAACAAATACAAACAAACACATAGATACAGTTTCTTAACCTCCTTTTCATAAACCTCCTTTCTCCAACTTCCCCATACCTCACCCTTTTTTGCATCCTTGTTTTACGATTTTTCAGCAACCCTTTTCACCAATTAAATTTAAACTTATTTATCCTTCTCAATTTCCCCTTAATTTATCAAACAATTTCAGCTGTAATTCTGCATCTTCCTTCCCCTTAACATTTTAACACTCCTCAGTTTTATAACAGTTCTTAAGATAAGTTTTCCCCTTCATGGATCACTGCCTTGCCGTGGCGAAGGGGCTTGAAGAACTCAGAGAAGCTATGAACTATGCCGAGCAGGGCACCCAAGATGAACAGGTCATAGTGGAGAGTTTTGACCAAACGTGATCCACCTGGAGGAGGAACCGGCAAGCCACTCCAGTATCCCTGCCAAGAAAACTCCATGGACAAAGACAACAGGCATATAAAAGATATGACGCTGGAAGATGAGCCCCTCAGGTCGGAAGGCGTCCAACATGCTACTGGGGAAGAGCGGAGGGCAAGTACAAGTAGATCCAGAGCTGATGAAGCGGCTGGGCCAAAGCCGAAAGGACGCTCAGTTGCAGATATGCCTGGAAGCGAAAGGAAAGTCCAATGCTGTAAAGAAAAATATTGCATAGGAACCTGGAATGTAAGAACAATGAACCTGGGTAAGTTGGAGGTGGTCAAAAATGAGATGGCAAGAATAAATATTCAAAACAAAAAAAAATGCCTTCCAGTAGAACCTTAAAGACCAACTAAGTCAGTTCTTGGTATGAGCTTTCGTGTGCATGCACACTTCTTCAGAAAGCTCATACCAAGAACTGACTTAGTTGGTCTTTAAGGTGCTATTGGAAGGAATTTTTTTTTGTTTTGACTATGGCAGACCAACATGGCTACCTATCTGTAACAAGAATAAATATTGACATCCTGGGCATCAGTGAACTAAAATGGACGGGAATGGGTGAATTCAGTTCGGATGACCACCATATCTACTACTGTGGGCAAGAAACCCGTAAAAGAAATGGAGTGGCCCACATAGTCAACAAAAGAGTGGCGAAAGCTGTACTGGGATGCAATCTCAAAAATGATAGAATGATCTCGATACGAATCCAAGGCAGACCTTTTAACATCACAGTAATCCAAGTTTATGCACCAACTACTTGTGCTGAAGAAACTGAAATTGACCAGTTCTATGAAGACTTACAAGACCTTATAGAAGTGACACCAAAGAAGGATGTTCTTCTCATTATAGGGGATTGGAATGCTAAAGTAGGGAGTCAAGAGATAAAAGGAACAACTGGCAAGTTTGGCCTTGGAGATCAAAATGAAGCAGGGCAAAGGCTAATAGAGTTCTGTCAAGAGAACAAGCTGGTCATCACAAACACGCTTTTCCAACAACACAAGAGACGACTCTACACATGGACATCACCAGATGGGCAGCATCGAAATCAGATTGATTATATTCTCTGCAGCCAAAGATGGAGAAGCTCTATACAGTCAGCAAAAACAAGACCCGGAGCTGACTGTGGCTCAGATCATCAGCTTCTTATAGCAAAATTCAAGCTTAAACTGAAGAAAGTAGGAAAAACCACTGGGCCGGTAAGATACAATCTAAGTCAAATCCCTTATGAATACACAGTGGAAGTGAGGAACAGGTTTAAGGATTTAGATTTGGTGGACAGAATGCCTGAAGAACTATGGATGGAGGCTCGTAACATTATACAGGAGGCAGCAACGAAAACCATCCCAATGAAAAGGAAATGCAAGAAAGCAAAGTGGCTGTCCAATGAGGCCTTACAAATAGCGGGGGAGAGAAGGCAAGCAAAATGCGAGATGGTGAAAGATACAGGAAATTGAATGCAGATTTCCAAAGAATAGCAAGGAGAGACAAGAAGACCTTCATAAACGAGCAATGCAAAGAAATAGAGGAAAGCAATAGAATGGGAAGAACCAGAGATCTGTTCAAGAAAATTGGAGATATGAAAGGAACATTTTGTACAAAGATTTCCATAATAAAGGACAAAAGTGGAAAGGACCTAACAGAAGCAGAAGACATCTAGAAGAGGTGGCAAGAATACACAGAGGAATTATACCAGAAAGAAATGGATGTCTCGTATACCCCAGGTAGTGTGGTTGCTGACCTTGAGCCAGACATCCTGGAAAGTGAAGTCAAATGGGCCTTAGAAAGCACTGCAAATAACAAGGCCAGTGGAAGTGATGGTATTCCAGCTGAACTATTTAAAATTTTAAAAGATGATGCTGTTAAGGTGCTACACTCAATATGCCAGCAAGTTTGGAAAACTCAGCAGTGGCCAGAAGATTGGAGAAGATCAGTCTACATCCCAATCCCAAAGAAGGGCAGTGCCAAAGAATGCTCCAACTACCGCACAATTGCACTCATTTCACACGCTAGCAAGGTTATGCTTAAAATTCTACAAGGAAGGCTCAAGCAGTATGTGGACCGAGAACTCCCAGAAGTGCAAGCTGGATTTAGAAGAGGCAGAGGAACCAGAGACCAAATTGCAAACATGCGCTGGATTATGGAGAAAGCTAGAGAGTTCCAGAAAGACATCTACTTCTGCTTCATTGACTATGCAAAAGCCTTTGACTGTGTCGACCACGGCAAACTATGGCAAGTTCTTAAAGAAATGGGAGTGCCAGATCACCTCATCTGTCTCCTGAGAAATCTCTATGTGGGACAAGAAGCTACAGTTAGAACTGGATATGGAACAACTGATTGGTTCAAAATTGGGAAAGGAGTACAACAAGGCTGTATTTTGTCTCCCTGCTTATTTAACTTATATGCAGAATTCATCATGCGAAAGGCTGGGCTGGATGAATCCCTAGCCGGAATTAAGATTGCCGGAAGAAATATCAACAACCTCAGATATGCAGATGACACAACCTTGATGGCAGAAAGTGAGGAGGAATTAAAGAACCTTTTAATGAGGGTGAAAGAGGAGAGCGCAAAATATGGTCTGAAGCTCAACATCAAAAAAACGAAGATCATGGCCACTGGTCCCATCACCTCCTGGCAAATAGAAGGGGAAGAAATGGAGGTAGTGAGAGATTTTACTTTCTTGGGCTCAATGATCACTGCAGATGGTGACAGCAGCCACGAAATTAAAAGACGCCTGCTTCTTGGGAGAAGGGCAATGACAGGCCTAGACAGCATCTTGAGAAGTAGAGACATCACCTTGCCAACAAAGGTTCGTATAGTTAAAGTTATGGTTTTCCCAGTAGTGATGTATGGAAGTGAGAGCTGGACCATAAAGAAGGCTGATCGCCGAAGAATTGATGCTTTTGAATTCTGGTGCTGGAGGAGACTCTTGAGAGTCCCATGGACTGCAAGAAGATCAAACCTCTCCATACTGAAGGAAATCAACCCTGAGTGCTCACTGGAAGGACAGATTGTGAAGCTGAGGCTCCAGTACTTTGGCCACCTCATGAGAAGAGAAGACTCCCTGGAGAAGACCCTGATGTTGGGAAAGATGGAGGGCACAAGGAGAAGGGGACGGCAGAGGACGAGATGGTTGGATAGTGTTTTCGAGGTTACCAGCATGAGTTTGACCAAACTGCGGGAGGCAGTGGAGGACAGAGGTGCCTGGCGTTCTCTGGTCCATGGGGTCACGAAGAGTCGGACACGACTAAACGACTAAACAACAACAACAAGAAGATAAGTTTTAAACTTCCTCCATTCTTCCTCCGCCGTCTCTTTCTCTTGGTCACGGATTCTGCCAGTCATTTCTGCCAATCCCATAAAGTCGATCACTTTCGTCTGCCATTCTTCCAGTGTGGGTAGCTCTTGTGTCTTCCAATACTTTGCTAGAATAATGAATGATTTTAGAGTGCTGTTTGTGCTGTACATTTATACTGTTTTATTGTTGTTAGCCACCCTGAGCCCGGCTTCGACTGGGGAGGGCAGGATATAAATAAAATTTATTATTATTATTATTAAATTGCAAACCACCTGAAAGAGTCTCCTGCTGCTGTTTTCTGCAGATGTAATAGAGGTGGTGAAGGAAGTCTTCTTCGCCATCGCTATCGCCACTTGGTAGGCTCGACATTGAGCTCTAACCCGTGTCCGCTCAGCTTCAGAATGGGTTATCCGCCACCGGCGCTCTAGTCGTCTCAGCGATTGTTTCATCACCCTCAGCTCTGAAGAAAACCACGGGGCTGTCCGGGCTTCATGCAATCGGAGAGGGCGCTTCGGAGCCAAACAGTCAAAATGTGGTTAACTCCACATTTTAGCGGGCCACCAGGAATCAGCTGAAAGGCCATCAACATGGGATAAAACATCCCCTACCGCTCTCTAGAAACCATTTGGATCCATTAAGTGGCGGACTATCTGAATCGGTCCCACCTCCCTGCAGAGGGGAAGGTTCGCGGAGAAGTCCAGTTGCACCAGGAAGTGATCTGACCATGGCACTTCTTTAGTTTCGCTTTCACTTAGTGTCAGATCACCAACACCCACAGAGGTGAACACCAGGTCTAAGGCATGTCCATGGCTATGAGTTGGGCCAAACATATTCAGGGAAAGCCCCATGGAAGTCATGCTTTCCACGAAGTCCCAAGTGGCCCCTTGTAAGGTCGTGTCGGCGTGGATGTTAAAATCCCCTAGGACAACCAAACTAGGTGTCTCCAGGAGAACATCCGCCATGACCTGGAGCAGCTCAGGCAGGGAATCCTTGGTGCAGTGGGGAAGTCGGTACACCAAAAGGAATCCTGTACTGCCCCTATTGCCCAACTTCCAGAACATGCACTCAGAGAACTGGGTCTTCCCAATAGGGCACCTGCTCCACATGGTAGGACACAAACCAATGCCTTCAAGTTGTTTTTTTTAAAAAAAGACTGACTAAACATGCGGAAGAACTGTTAGTAGATAGGACTCCCTTGGGAGTGCTGGAATTTCCATTCTTTGAGGTTTTCAAATGAAGTTGGATGGTCATCTGTCATGGATGCTTTACTTGCTATGCCAGCATCACAAGGGGTGAAATAGATTGCACCAGGGATCACTTCAAGCTCGAAAATTCTACAATTCCGTGATTCTCCCC
Organism: Podarcis gaigeae; assembly: GCF_964106915.1. Lineage (NCBI taxonomy): Eukaryota > Metazoa > Chordata > Lepidosauria > Squamata > Lacertidae > Podarcis > Podarcis gaigeae. The sequence continues at coordinate 106,876,306 of NC_139677.1, forward strand.
TGTATGAATTCTTTGATGGATATTCAGATGGCCTCTCTGGCTGAAACTCTTTCCACATTCCACGCACTGATAGGGTTTCTCCCCTGTATGAATTCTTTGATGGGAAGTGAGAGAGGACCTCTGATTGAAGCTCTTTCCACATTCCACACACTGATGGGGTTTCTCCCCTGTATGAATTCTTCGATGAGAACTGAGAGTGCAGCTCTTACTAAAGCTCTTTCCACATTCAAAGCATTTATATGGTTTCTCCCCTGTATGAATTCTGTGATGGGAAGTGAGAGAGGAGCTGTAGTTGAAGCTCTTTCCACATTCCATGCATTGATATGGTTTCTCCCCAGTGTGAATTCTTTGATGGGAAGTGAAATCGAAGCTGCTACTGAAGCTCTTTCCACATTCCACACACTGATAGGGTTTCTCCCCTGTATGAATTCTGTGATGGGAAGTGAGAGAGGAGCCCCGAATGAAGCTCTTTCCACATTCCACACACTGATAGGGTTTCTCTCCTGTATGAATTCTTTGATGGGAAGTGAAATAGGAGCTATCGGTGAAGCTCTTTCCACATTCCATGCACTGATAGGGTTTCTCCCCTCTATGAATTCTCTGATGCCTAGTGAGATCAGAGCTCGTACTGAAGCTCTTTCCACATTCCACACACTGATAGGGTTTCTCCCCTGTATGAATTCTTTGATGGGAAGTGAGACTGTGGCTGTGACTGAAGCTCTTTCCACATTCCATACACTGATAGGGTTTCTCCCCTGTATGAATTCTTTGATGGGAAGTGAGATTGGAGCTCGTACTGAAGCTCTTTCCACATTCTACGCACTGATAGGGTTTCTCCCCTGTATGAATTCTTTGATGGGATGTTAGAGAGGAGCTCGCACTGAATATCTTTCCACATTCCAGGCACCGATAGGGTGCCTTTCCAATGAGATTTCGTTGATGGGGTTTGGAATGGGAGCTCTGACTGCAGCTCTTTCCACATTCCAAATTTTTACGTGCCTTCTCCACTCTGCAGATTGTGTTGTGGTCACCTTTGATCTTGCTTTCCAATTCATCACAATCTGCAATGGAGAGAAAAAGGGATTAGAGCCTCAGGAACAAATGGAGCCCCCAGTTAGGAAATAATGCTCCTTAAATTTGTTGTAGAGAAGGCAGTTGGCTGTGTGTTCATTACCTTTGTTATTTGTAATAAACCAATGTATTTATTATTGGATTCTAATCTTTGGTTAAATGTTGCTTTGTTTGAAGTAAGTTACTCATTTTAAAATTTTTGTACTTTTTGTAAAATTTTTGTACTTTTTTCATTGGATTAGATTGTTGTCATTATTACTTTTTCATGTTTATATAGTAGCACCTCGGGTTACGTAACCCTCGGATTATATAAACATCAGCTTATGAAAGCGACAAATCCATGCACAGTGATCCTTGGGTTGCGAAAACCTCGGGATCTGGCCAGATCTCCGGAACGTATCCCATTCGCAACCAGAGGTACCACTGTATATGTGTTTGAAGCTTCCCAGATTGGCTGGGGCAACCCAACCAGATGGTCAGGGTATACATAAAAATTATTATTATTACTATGATTATCACTGTTAGTACTACCTGAGATTCAGTCAGCCTGGCTCTTCTCTGGGGAAGATGTTGTTTGGCCCAATCATGGCATCCCCTCCATCTTCAGTGTCAGTCATCTCTCTGGTCAACCCAAGACTGACAGCAGCAAAAACAAAAACAGAAAACCTGACAGAAGCTACTTATCTTTTCTAACAACTCTGAAGCTGACATTGAAGATGCCTGGGCAGTTCAGATCAGCCCAACTGTGGTAGAAGGAGGCAGAACTGGAGGAAGATTGTTCACAGAAAAAACTGTAACCTACTATTTCTTGTGGGGGTGTTAGGTTCCCAGGTGTTGTAGGGGGTGCTGTGAAAATATATGAGGTTTGTCACATAGAGGTATTTTTTGAATTTCCTGGAAGATATGACGATCCCACACGGAGGCTTACCAAGAGAGGCCACAATCCCACGATTCTCCTCCATGACGTCCTTATGCAGAGCTCTCTGGTCAGGTTCCAGCAACTCCCACTCCTCGTCCGTGAAACGAACAGCAACATCTTCAAAGCACACTGGACCCTAAAAGAAAAAGGGAAATTTCCTCCTCTGAGACAGCAGAAATATGATCTGCTACACAATGCTCTGTTGTTTCCTTCTTGTTATTCCTCTTATTATGCTGTGTTATTTCAATAGGATTGCTTTGCTGCACATTTTAATTATGGGCACCTATTTTAACGCTTTAATTGAATTCTTTTATTCTTCATTTTAAGTGTGGGTATTCGTCTTTTTGCAAATAGGTGGTACTCCAGCTTATGTTTACGTTATTCTGCCTACGCAAGCATTCCAGTTTCCCCGATGGAAGGATCCACTTTCTCCTCTCCTCGTGAGTTGTTCTGGGGAGGTTCCCTCCTAATGCCCTAGAGCCAGATTCAAGGGGTTCATGAGGGCATGGAGAGGGGGAGGAGTGGGGGGCAGGCCCCATTTTGCAGCAGATAGGGCTGGCTAGGTGAATCCTGGAAATTATTTGTTATCATCTGTCCGCTGCTTAGAAGCCTATTTTAGCATTCATTGATGAATATAGAAATACAAGAAGCCTAGTTTGGATGGCCATCTGTCTTGGATTATCTAGCTGAGATTTCTGCAATGCAGGGGGTTGGACCTGATGACCCTTTGGGTCCCTTTCAACTCTAGGATTCCATGAAAACTGCAACTACAGATGAATCCTACTGTCAACAGCGGACCTCCGGGTTAGCGCCTTGGGTAATGGTGGAATTCCTCTGATCCGGAGGAATTTGCCCTGTGGAAATTCGGGTCTGACCGTCACGGCGAAGGTGGAGACCCTTCAAAAATCACAGGCGGGGAAGCCTGTGAACGTGGGATTCGGCAGGCAGCTTTTGCGCCTCCCCTACTCACGGGGAAACCCGGTTTCGGGGATCCGGAGCAACGTGGGGTGAGTGGCGCGGTGCTTCGAATCGACTGCTTCTTCCACGGAGCGAAGCCACACAGCCATTGCTGGAGAGCGCTGACTTTTTCCTGTGGACAATTTGATCTAAAAGTAACTACCTGTGAGTAGAGTGAAGAATTGGATTTTTAAAAGGCTTAATTTGGTAATGAAACGGGGGGGGGGGGGCTCAAAACAGGAAGTCCGCCTTCCCTTTTGTATATATACTGAAGCAAAGAGGCTGCAAGCTAGAGTCTTGGAAAGCCTATTGTAAATGATTGAACTTTCATCAGTAAATTTTTTTTTAAACCCCCCTTGGAAGCAGGAGAAGAGCGGGGAGGATTTGGACTGTATATATCTGTGGGAGAGAGTGAAGGAAGTTATAATACCACCGCTCATAACCTGGAAACGGGCTGCAAATAAGACTGACAGACTTCATTGACTGAATAGAACGTGCGTTGACAGCTAGCAAAATAAGAGAGATACACTGTTTCAACTGTCGCCGTCTGATTTTAAAAAGGAGTAAAAGTAGCCGAAAACTGAAACTAACTTTTAACTGTGTTTTAAAAAGCAACATTATGGGACTTCCGGTTTGGATCGCGAGCGGAAAGGGAGCGTGGAGAAGCCGCTGAAGGCTTTTCCGAACCACACGGGGTTTTTTGAGGGGCAACGCAAAGGCACTGCGACCCCAAAACCTCAAGGGGGGCCCCCTGAGGGAAGCGCAAACTAGCAGCGTTGGAATGGTTCCGGAGTTCCTTCGGGTTTCTTATTTTTTTGGAAGACTCGGGAGCAAAGGGACTGAGAAACGCAAATTGGTAAGCTCTGCGAACCCCGTGTAGCGATGCCTCTAGCTCTCGCTGGCAAAGCGACAAATCTCCGTAATTCTAAGAACAGACGTCCTTAGCGATGAACGTTTAAGTTTGGAGCTAAAAACTGATACATAGAAGCTAAGGAGCGCCGGATGTTAATAGATTGAGCTAAGGAGCCCGACCTGTATTTCGGATTTAAGATGGCGCTGGATTTAAAATCGTAAGAGTGAGATTAAGAAACTACTACTCACCCGCTGTGGAGACGGAGAAGCGAAAGTCCTCGCCGGTTGTTAGGCGAGGCAAGGGATACAAATTAACAAAAAAGTAGCTGGGCAGCAGGAAACTCTAGAGACTTTGTATTGCAGAACAAGAACAAGAGAAAGAGTAAAGAGTAAAGAGACACGAAGAAAGGATTTAAAGGAGGAACTAGTTGGAAGCAGAAGGAGGTGCTAACTGGAGCAGAAAATAAGAGACGGAGAGGGGAGAGCAGACAGAAAGAGGGTACAGAGAACGCAACGGCGCTCAACAAGCAAACGTCTCTCCCCCTCATAAGTTTTGACGCCAGTCTGTGTTATTTAAAAACGGACAAAACTCTTGGAACTAAGACCTCCTCTTTTCGATCTACTAGGCTTCTCTGCCCTCCCTCCCCCAACTAAAATAAAATAACAGGAGAGGACTTTTGTGCCCATTTGTCCTGCCTGCATCTGGTAAAAACCCAGCTGGACTTTACCTATACCGTCTAGTGTATAAAGGTCTTAACCGCATTTCTGAAAATAACCAACGCGTTGAAGGCTGTGGCACCTTTTGGACCTCTTGGACCTGACCTACTTCTGAGTGGAATATAAAAACAGAAGCTTTAATATCCCCAATTGCGGGGCAAACAACAGATAACCCCGAACTCTAGAATATCTCCTTCTGGCAAGAAGTTGGAAATCAACTGAATTTTTTCTTCTTTCCATGGACAAATTTGGCGTTACAGAAAAACCCCGAAAACCCTGAAACCTTACAATCTCCTGTACCTTCTCCCCCCCCCCGCCTTTCCCAATTTCCCGGCCCCCTTCCCTTTTCATAATTTCCCTACTCCTCCGTCAGGAATAATTCCCAGATAACTCCTCAAACTCGCTTCTACTTCACAGAAATGGATTAATCCAAACAAGCGGCTGAAAAACGATCAAAAGAAGGAGAACTAATTTCTGGCTGAATTGGGGAACACTACAAACATAACAAAACCTGGTTATTGAGTATACCTATAATTTGTTACCCCAACCCTTTATTACCCTGTTGTCTCCCCTTTTCTTGCTTTTCCCCATCTCTCTCTCTCTCTCTTCTTTTCTCCCCTTTGCTTCTCCTTTGCTTCCCTAATATAGTTTTTTTAAATATCTAAGACCAGTAACTCCCCAAGTTGGCTATATTGTACTCCCATATCTCATATTTGGCTAATAAGTTTTGCTTGGCTTGATTATCGGATTTTAGAGGGGGGGGGGGAGAGAAGAGTGAATGTAAGATCTGAAGGTCATTTTTCAGACCAAAAGGTTTATAAATAGGGAGTGCCAAAGAGTTTGGCGGGTTAAGAAAACTTCTGTAAGGAGGGAATTATTGGATTTTGGATTGTGGTTTTTGATTATTCTGATTGTAGATTCGGATAGGAGGGTTTCTCCTTGAGTTAGGTTGTCAAACCAAGAATATTGTCTGAAGGGTGGAAAACCTGACAATAGAATTTGACAATAATCCCCCAACCTGAAGAAGCGAAGATTGGCGTACTCCTCCCGGAGAAAGCTAAAATTATCAAAGATTGTGCGCCCTTAAGGGGAGAGGTACAAGGAATTAAATTCTGTCTAAAAACTACAGATAGGGGATTGGGGGAGGTGGAGATTGAGAGATGGTGGGAAAGGACGGGAAAAAACCAGTAGGAACACCAACAGAGAGGAAAACCTCACGACAAGAGGAAATTAAGGATCTAGATATATTATGGATGAAAATAAAGGAAGAATTTAAACAGAACGAGACCCACTTGGAGAGAAAACTTGGAGAAATGCAGGAATCCATTGATAAGAAGATAGAGGGTGTGGTTGGTGAATTGTCAAACAAAATAAAAGAGTTAACGATTAGATCAAAGTCCCTAGAAGATTCCAATAAAAAAAATACAAAAAGAGACGAAAGATCAGAAAAAGGAGGTAGAGAAATTAAAAGAGAATTTCGGGGAATTGAGTAAGAGTCAAGACCAAGTTCTGGACAACTTAGCGTTGATGGAAATGAAACAAAAACAGCTAAATTTAAAATTTAGAGGTGTAGAGGAAGAAATTAATGAGGATATTAAAGGAAAAATGATTAAAGAACTGGCGAGGTGGCTAGCCCTGAAGGAAGAGGAGGTTGCACAAACAATAGAAAACGCCTTTGGAATAAAAATAAGACCTAAACAAAACAAACAAAAAAAGGTGCCAGGAGATTGTCTGGTGATTTTTAAATCGATAGAAATGAGAAACATAATTTTAAGAGAAAGCTACCAGAAAAAACTCGTAATTGGTGGAAGACCAATTATTATTTTTAAAGAAATACCAACCAGACTTCTGCGCAAGAGAGAGGGTTACAAACAGTTAGTAAATATACTAAAAAAAAATGGTATACAGCATAGATGGGAATTCCCTGAAGGGACTTCTTTCTTCTACAAGGAAAAAAGATTTAAGATTACTGAAACTCAGGAAGTGAGCAAATTCCTACGTAGGTATGAGAAAGACCTTGGAAGGACTGAGGAGAGAGGTGGTGGAAAAGGCGGAGTTATGGAAGAGAAGGGTGGTACGGAAGAGAGAGGAGCGGGAGAGGGAGGGAGAGGAGCGGAGGGGGAGGAGGAGGAGGAAGGGGAAGAAGTAGGGGAAGAGGGGGTGAGAGAGGAAGAGGAAGAAACAGAAAGTAAAACCACCCGAATCTAAATTGGTAAATTACCGGCTTAGTTGTAGATAAAAGTAAAGATGAACTTAAAAATATTAACATGGAATGTAAATGGTCTGAATGAAAAAACCGAAAGAAATAAAATTGTAAATGTTTTGAAAAAGAAAAAACTTGATGTTATATGTATACAAGAGACCCATGTGGTCAAAAAGCATAAACATGTTTTGGTAAATAAAAATTTAGGAATAGAATTTATAAACTCTGCGGCAGTGAAAAAAAGAGGTGTAGCAACATATGTCAATGAAAAATGGGAACCTAAATTGATTTATAAGGATGAAGAAGGAAGGATTTTGGGAGTACAAATCAGCTTCCAGGGGGAAAAGATAAATGTGATAAATATATATGCCCCAAACTCAAATAAACCAGATTTTTTTAAGAAACTAGAACAAGTCTTAACAGAATTAGAAAGTAACAGGACGATTTTATTGGGAGACTTTAATGCAGTCCCAATACCAGAAATGGATAGACAAACAGAAAAGAAAAAACGAAACCAAGGAAAGTTACCAAAATCATTTCAGGACCTGGAAGAAAACATGGATTTAATAGACATGTGGAGACACAAGCATCCAATAGAAAAGCAGTTTACATTCTTCTCAGAGGTACATAAAAGCTGGGGTAGAATAGATCAGATCTGGACCTCGAGAGAACTTACTTTAAGAGCTATGAAGTGTGAAATCCATCCAAGAACCCTCTCTGACCATAACTCAGTATCAGTGGAAATAAAGGGTGTAGCACAGGGGGGTTTTAGATGGAGGTTGAACGAATATTTACTAGATAGTGATGAGGTGATTGAAAAAGCCAAAGTTACCCTAAAAGAATACTTCGATCTGAACCTCAATGCAGGAACAAATATAGAAGTAGTATGGGATGCCAGTAAGGCGGTCCTAAGAGGTTTTTTTATCCATCAAAATAACTATAAGAAGAAAAAAAGAGAGCAAAGGAAAGATGAAATTCTCAGACAATTAAGGGAGTCTGAGAAAAAACTAATAGAAAACCCGAAAGATGAACAAAGCTTACAAACAATAAAAATACTACAAACACAATACTCGATGGTCACAAATCAAGAGATTGAATGGAAAATTAAACTAACGAAGCAAAAATATTTTGAATCAGCAAATAAATCGGGTAAATTATTGGCCTGGCAACTGAGAAGAAGACAAAAGCAAAACGTGATAAATAGAATAAAGGTAGATGAAGAATTGATAGAAGACCCAAAAAGAATACAAAAAAGTTTCCTAAAATTCTATGAGGAGTTATATAAGAATGGAGAAGAAAACCCAATCCAAATAGAAAAATATCTTGAGAAATGCAAAGGGAAGACCGTAACAGAAGAAGAAAGATCTCAACTAAACAAACCCATAATAATAGAAGAAATTCAGAAAGCGATAAAAAAAATGAAATTGGGTAAGGCACCGGGACCGGCCGGCCTTTCGGCTAAATACTATAAAGTTTTAGGAGATCAATTGTTACCAACGCTTTGTGATACCATGAATAACATCTTAGGAGGAGGGACTATACCTGAGTCTTGGAAGGAGACACATATAACATTAATCCCTAAATCAGACACGGACAAATTGAATATAAAGAACTATAGGCCGATATCCCTGTTGAATAATGATTACAAAATTTTTGTTGACATCATGGCTGATAGATTGAAAAAGTGTTTAATAAATTTAGTCCATAAAGACCAGGCGGGATTCCTCCCAAACAGATTCTTGAAAGACAATGTGAGACATATCTTAAATATAATTGAATATTTAGAGGTTAACAATGATGTACCAGCGGTATTGATTTTTATAGACGCGGAAAAGGCGTTCGATAATGTCTCTTGGATGTTCTTACTAAAATCTTTAGAGAAGGCAGGGATAGAAGGCAAATTTATGAAAGGAATAGAGGCAATATATTCAGCTCAATCTGCCAAATTGGTAATAAATAATAATTTAACATCTACTTTTAAAATCGAAAAAGGAACAAGGCAGGGATGCCCTCTCTCCCCGCTTTTATTCATCATGGTATTAGAAGTACTAGCGAATAAAATAAGATCGATTCCAGAGATCCAAGGGATCAAAGTAGGAAGAAAAGAATACAAACTCAAAGCCTACGCAGATGACTTGGTCTTATCCCTAGAAGACCCAAAAGATAGCATTAGCAAAGCGCTGGAGATAATAGAGGAATTCGGCAGGCTTTCCGGCTTTAAATTGAACAGATTAAAGACAAAAATGCTGATAAAGAACATGGGCAATGATGAAAAAGAAAAATTAGAGAGACAATTTGGAATCAAGGCGGCTAAAAAAATAAAATACTTAGGAATATGGCTTACACCAAAAAATATAAATTTAATCCAGGACAACTATTCGGCAACATGGAAAGAAATTAAAAAAAAATTAGAGGTTTGGGACAGAATTAAAATCTCATGGATGGGTAGGATGGAGGCAATAAAAATGATTGTTCTCCCAAAAATGTTGTTCTTATTCCAGAACATCCCAGTAATCAGAGGGCTTAAAATATTTAGGGATTGGCAGAGAACCCTCTCAAGATTCATATGGCAGGGGAGAAGGCCGAGGATTAGATTTAAATTATTAACGGACAAAAAAGAGAGAGGAGGTTGGAGTCCCAAATTTAAGATTATATTATGAGGCTGCCTGTTTATGTTGGATCAAGGACTGGATAACCCTAGAAAATACAGACTTACTAGATTTGGAAGGGGCAGACAACAGGTTTGGATGGCACGCCTACCTGTGGTCAAACAAAGAGAGGGCCCATAAAGGGTTCTCAAGTCATATCATTAGGGGCCCATTGCTTGAAGTTTGGGAAAAAATAAAAAGTTGTTAGAGTGGAGAACACCTTGGTGGCTGTCCCCAATTGATATCCTAACAATTAAAAAGATAAATATGGAAGAGGAAAGACTGACATATGAGGATTTATTGATAAGATCTGAAGATAGCTGGAAACTAAGACCGTATGAGGAGCTGAGAGGAAGATTAACAGGCTGGATCCAATACCATCAAATAAATGCAATATGGACAAGAGATTAAAAAAAATTGGAATGAATGAAAAGAAATCCAAGTTCCAGATCGAAATAATTGAAAGTAAAACTAAGTTACTATCTAAAATGTACGATATTTTACTGGAATGGGATACAAAAGACGAAGAAATTAAAGAGGTTATGGTTAAATGGGCGATTGATCTGGGGCATAACATAGAATATGAAAAATGGTCAAAACTATGGAAGGAGGGATTAAACTTCACAGCAAGCGTCGCAATTAGAGAAAACCTAGCGAAGATGATATATAGGTGGTATATTACACCAGAAAAACTAAGTAAGATGTATAAGACTGGAAATAAGGCCTGCTGGAAATGCAAATTAAAAGAAGGCAATTTCATACATATGTGGTGGGGATGTGAGGAAGTCAAAAAATTTTGGAATTTGATATACAACGAATTAAAAAAAATTCTTAGATACACATTCCCTAAAAAACCAGAAGCCTTCTTATTAGGTATTATTGGAGAAGAAATTAAAAAAGAAGATAAAACTCTATTCCAATATGCAACAGCAGCGGCCAGAATGTTAATCGCGCAAAGTTGGAAAAGTACAAATATACCAACAGTGAGGGACTGGCAAACTAAATTAGTCGAATTTGTCGAATTGGCAAAAATGACGCAGAGAATTAGAAATCAGAAAAATACAAAGTCAAAGAATGATTGGAATAAATTTATGATCTATATTGAAGGCATTTATAGAAACTTACCAACTATAGCAGGTATGTTATAAATCTTTCGATGTATAAACTAATAACCAATACCAGCTGTTAAAAATGAACGGTTTATTTAAAATTAGAAATCCGAAATCAGCAGGGAAGGAAGTCAGTCGGTGTATTTTGAACTGGTGTATGTATTAGTTTGTTTTTTCTTTTTCTTTTTTTTCTTTCCTTTTTTTTCTTTTTTTGGAGTATTCTTTGTTTAACTGTCTTTGTTTTGTGCTGTATTGAAAATGAAACTTAATAAAAAAGATTTTTTTTAAAAAAAAGCAACATTATGGATCAATACAAATAGCAACTGTTTCCCTCTAGAGGAAATTTTTGAAACTGCTACAAGAGCTGGATCAGGGGATTTCCCAGCTGAAAGATAAGAACTGTGTGACTGTGGGACTGACCTTGGACTTCCAAGTGTTATGGCAGATGGAAAGGAAAAAATAGATTCGTCAATCCCAGAAAAAACAACAAGGTCTGGGAAGACCTGGCAGCAACCTAGGAGAGCCTCAGCATCTGGCCCCTCGGTTTCCCCTGCGGCTGTACCAGCACATCCCAAACCAAGAGGAATGTCATCAGAAGAGGCCTTAGCACTTGCATTAAGTAAGATAAATGCCTCATTGGAACAGCTTAATAAGAAAGTGGATGCTGCAACTACTAAAATTGATCTAAATACAGAAAGTTTAAATAATTTGGGACAAAAGGTGAACACCAACACAGAAACTATCGAGAAATTGATACAGGAATCTACTTTGATACGGCAGACCGCAGAGGAAGCCAGGGAAAAAGTAGCTGCTGTGGAAGGTAAAATAATACAACTGGAAAAAGAGAGAGTCCCAGCCCTACAGAGGCAACTTGAGGACCACAAGTTGACGCTTTCTATGTTTGAGCTCAAGGAAAAACAGATGAATTTGAGGATCAGGGCTTTACCTGAACTGGAGAAGGACAGCTTGATAGACTTTCTCACACAGGAGTTTGCAGATTTTTGGGATTTGGATTTGGAGAAAGAGGATTTTAGAATTGTGAGGGCCTTCAGACTTGGAAGAGGAGGGAAGAAAGAGAAGAACAGAATAAGAGACTGTTTGATCACCCTCAGAACTAAAGAAGAGAGAGATAAAATTTTGGGCTGGCATTACCAGAAGTCTTTGGAAATACTACAGCCAAGAGTGGAAATATTTAAAGACATTCTGAAACATCTTTTGGATATTAGGTCTAATTATAGTGATTTGGTTGCCCTGCTGAGAAAGAACAAAATCATTTTCAGGTGGGAATTTCCCCAAGGTCTATCCTTCAGTTTCAAAGGAAGGAAAATAAAAATAAGATCAGTAGAAGATAAAGTAAAGTTTTTGTATAAATTTGAAGAAGATCTGCAGAAGGGACTTGGAAAAGAGCCAAGAGCATCGGAAAGAAGATCACCTGATAGAGGATTCGAGCAAAGAGCATCGGACAGAAGATCACCAAACAGGGGAATATTGGATATATCAGCATTATCCTTTGGATTGGATCTCCCAGTGAACGTGTCACCACCACCACCAACAGAAGAAGAGCAAGCATTGGGTGCAGTTGGAGGAAAATTAGAGTAATTACATCATGGCATTGCAAGTATTAAGCTGGAATGTGAATGGACTGAACTCCCCGGAAAAAAGGCAGAGAGTCTTTCATTTATTGAAAAAGGAACAATTGGACCTGATTTGTCTACAAGAAACACATGTGATAAGGCTACATAGGAAGATATTGAGCAATAAAAGATTGGGCCATGAATTTATCTCATCAGATAAAGTTAAAAAAAGAGTTGTCCTTTATGCAAAGGAGAGCCTATCACCGAAATTGATATTTAAAGATGATCAAGGAAGATTTGTCGCAATTGAAATCCAATCACAAGGAGAGAAATTTTTGATAGTAGGCATTTACGCACCAAATGAAGGAAAATTGGAATTTTTTAAGAAGTTACATGAGACTCTGATGGACTATATGGATTACAATATGATTTTGATGGGAGATATGAATGGAGTGGTGTCTACAAATATGGACAAGACACAGAGACAGGTAGTTACCAAAGATGGCAGACTACCAAAAACCTTTTTTGACATGACTGAAAATATGGACTTAGTTCATATCTGGAGAATGAAGAACCCTCTGGGAAGAGAGGGAACTTTCTTCTTGAGGCTAAAATGACATGGACAAGAATTGACCAAATTTGGGTAACTAGAGGACTGGCTCCGAAGACCAACAAAGTGGAAATTTGTCCCAAAACTTGTTCTGACCATAATGCTGTAAAGATGGAAATGAAATTGACCCCAATTGGTTCCTTTAGATGGAGGATGAATGATACTTTGTTTAGGAATGAAGAAGTGACCAAGAAGGCCCAAAAAACCTTGAGAGATTATTTTGAGATTAATATGAATACTACAGTGGGAAAAAGAGTGATTTGGGACGTAAGTAAAGCGGTTATGAGAGGATTTCTGATACAACAAAATGCAATTAAGAAGAGAACTCAAAATGAAAAAAAAGATAAAATCTTGGAAAAAATAAAGGAAGGAGAGAAGAAACTCAAGCCAAAGTCAAGTAAAGTAAAGCCAAAGTCACAGGAGATCCTGAAAGAGATAAAGCTATATCAAATACAATATATGAAAATGATGAATCAGGAAATAGAATGGAAGATTAAACAGATGAGACAAAAGACATTTGAATCGGCAAATAAGTGTGGGAAATTGTTGGCTTGGCAAATGAAAAAAAAGACAAAAACTTAATACTATTACGAATTTGGAAGAGGAAGGAAAGAATATACAGAACCCAGTGGAGATCAGAAAGTGCTTCCAGAGGTACTTTAAACAACTATATATACAGGAGAAGCAGAAAGAGATGGACATTGATTGATTCTTGAAAACAAACGGACTACAGAAAATCTCTCAGGAAAGTAAGTTAATGTTGAATTATAAAATAACGGATCAGGAAGTGGAAGGGGCCATACGGAACATGCAATTGGGTAAATCTCCAGGACCGGATGGTTTGACTTCAAGATACTACAGATCTTTGAAAGAATGGTTAATACAACCATTGAAGGAAGTCTGTAATGAAATACTGGAAGGGAAAAGGGCACCAGAGTCATGGAAGGGAGCTTATATTACACTTATACCGAAAACAGAGACTGAAAAGACACAACTTAAGAATTACCGCCCCATAACGCTGCTTAATGCGGATTACAAAATTTTTGCAGATATTTTGGTTAAGAGATTAAAGAAGGTGCTTGTAGAAGAAATCCATAAAGATCAAGCGGGCTTTCTCCTGGGCAGACATTTGTCTGACAACACGAGGAACATAATTAATATTTTAGAAAAGTTACAAGTGAATATTAATACTAAAGCAGTTCTGATATTTGTGGATGCGGAGAAAGCCTTCGATAATATTTCTTTTTTAAAATAATATTTATTAAAGTTTTAAATGTTATAAAAAGAGAAAGAGATAACTCCAAGTTAAACAAAAACTTGACAACACATCACAATAAAGAACGAAGATAATAGATTTTTTTTTATATAAAATACCGAAAAACAGAAAGGTAGAAACAATTAAAAAACACAACGAACCTTCCCATAACTTATCTTTCATTTGCTTGTTTCCTTGACCTCCTCGCACCTCCCTTTTTTGTATTCTAGTTCGGTTAGCTATCCTATAATTTATCTTTTCTATCCTATAATTTATCCTATAGTTTATCTTAATATAATGTAAGTTTACCTTTCCTCCTTTCATCCATTAACAATCTATTTTTACTTAATCCTTTATAAATCCTTTCACTTTCTTAACCAGTGTTAATCCTGTGCCAGCACAGGGCTTCCGGATCAGCGCCATCAGCTAATGGCGGATTCCCTTTGATCTGGAGGGGACCGGCTCCGTGGGAATCGGGTCTGTACCGCCACGGCGAAGCGGGGACCCTACAGGAATCACAGGCGGTGAAGCCTGTGAACGTGGGACTCGACGGGCACCTTTTGCGCCCCCCAACTCGCAAGGAAAGCCTTTTACGGGCTTCGGAGCAGAGTGGGGCAAGCGGCGCGGTGCTGTGAGTCAATTGCTTCTTTCACGGAGCGAAGCCGCATGGCCGTTGCTGGAGAGCGCTGATTTTTTCCTGGGACAATTGGATTATAAAAGTAACTACCCGTGAGTAGGGGAAATTGGACTTATTTATAAAGAAGGGGAAAAAAAGATTTAATTGGCTACCAAAGCCGGGAGGTCTAAACAGGAAGTCCGCCTTCCGCTTTCTAGATAGATCAAAGCAAAGAGACTTTTAAGCTAAAGCGCTGGAATTACGCTTGAAAAGGACTGTTTTCTAACTCGATAATCTTCTGAACCCCCTACCTGGGAAGCAGGGAAGGAAGGGGGCTGTTTTTGGACTGTATAAACCTGCAAGAGAGAGGGAAAGAGCTTAAAATCCACCCCTCAAACCTGTCATTAGAAGGATTTTTGACAGCAAGAGAGATACATTGTGACCAGCTTTAATACTTTGTTTGCTAAAGGGAGAAAAAGCAACTGGAAGGTAACAAAAATTGGAACTGTTTCATTTTCTGAGTTGGAGTCTTTAAAAAAAAGGGAAAGTTACTTCTTTTCTGGACTATTGCAACTGTTTCCACCTAGAGGGACCCTTAGAAATTGCTAAAGGGGAATTTTCTACTGGTAAACAGGAATTGCTTATCTGAGACTGACCTTGGCTCTTCTGCTGTTTTATTGTTATGGCAGATGGGAAAGTGAAAGTAGACTTGTCATCTTTAGACAGAACAACGAGGTCTGGGAAGACCTTGGGGCAGCGAAGGCAATCAACTGCTGGCCTTCCTATTGTATCTGGGACTGTATCAACACAATCTAAGTCTAGTGGAATGTCTTCAGAAGATGTTCTAGCGAATGCATTGGCTAAGATTAATGAAACTTTGTTACAACTCAGTACGAGGGTCGAAGAGACCAATAAGAGGGTTGAGGAGACCAATAAGAAGGTTGCTACTGCAAATAAAAAAATTGACTTAAATACAGAAACATTAGATAGTCTGGGGCAAAAGGTCAACAGTAACACAGAATCTATTCAGAAATTGTTGCAGGAATCGACCTTGACCCAGGAAAAAACTGCTGCTGTGGAATTTAAGGTAGCGCAATTGGAAACAGAGAAGGTTCCAGACCTACAGAAACAAATTGAAGACCATAAGCTGACGTTGTCTATGATTGAATTGAAGGAAAAACAGATGAACCTAAGGATTAGAGCTGTACCTGAATTGGAGAAGGGCACCCTGACAGATTTCTTGACACAAGAATTTGCAGAGTTTTGGAAGTTGGAATTGAAACAAGAAGACTTTAAAATCGTGAGGGCTTTCAGACTAGGAAAAGGAGGAAAGAAGACCAAAATAAGGGATTGTTTGATTACCCTCCGATCTAAAGAAGAGACAAAATTTTGGGTTTGCATTTCCAGAACCCTTTGATAATTCTGCAATCAAGAGTAGAAATTTTCAAAGATATACCGAAACACCTTTTGGATCTTAGATCCAATTTTGGAGACTTGGTTGCCCTGCTGAGAAAGAACAAAATTATTTTCAGGTGGGAATTCCCCCAAGGCCTATCTTTTAGCTACAAAGGAAGAAAGATAAAAATAAGATCAGTGGAGGAAAAGGATAAGTTTTTGGGAAACCACGAAGAAGACCTGCAGAAAGGACTTGGAAAAGAGCCAGAAGCATTGGACAAGAGTTCACCAAAAAAAGGGAAACCAACGCCAACGACTGATACAGACGAACTACTGGGTGCAGTTGGAGGAAAAGCAAAGTAAGTACATCATGACACTGCAAGCATTAAGTTGGAATGTTAATGGACTGAATTCCCTGGAAAAGAGGGGGAGAGTATTTAATATCTTAAAAAAAGAACATTTGGACCTGATTTGCTTACAAGAAACACATGTGACAAGGCTACATCGGAAAATTCTGAGTAATAAAAGATGAGGAGAGCAATTTATTTCATCAGATAAAGTTAAGAAAAGAGGAGTAGTACTTTATGCAAAGGAAAGCCTGTCACCGAATTTTTTATTTAAAGATGATCAAGGAAGATTTGTTGCAATTGAAATCCAATTACAAAGAGAGTTTTTGATAGTAGGTATCTATGCACCGAATGAGGGGAAATCGGAATTTTTCAATAAATTGTATGAAATTTTAATGGACTATTTAGACTACAATACGATCTTGATGGGAGATATGAATGGAATGGTGTCTACAAAAAGATTGAGGTTGAATCCTGACAAGACAGAAGTACTGTTTCTGGGGGACAGGAGGTGGGCAGGTGTGGAGGATTCCCTGGTCCTGAATGGGGTAACTGTGCCCCTGAAGGACCAGGTGCGCAGCCTGGGAGTCATTTTGGACTCACAGCTGTCCATGGAGGCACAGGTCAAATCTGTGTCCAGGGCAGCTGTTTACCAGCTCCATCTGGTACGTAGGCTGAAACCCTATCTGCCTGTGGACTGTCTCGCCAGAGTGGTGCATGCTCTGGTTATCTCCCGCTTGGACTACTGCAATGCATTCTACGTGGGGCTACCTTTGAAGGTGACTCGGAAACTACAACTAATCCAGAATGCGGCAGCTAGACTGGTGACTGGGAGCGGCCGCCGAGACCATATAACACCGGTCTTGAAAGACCTACATTGGCTCCCAGTATGTTTCCGAGCACAATTCAAAGTGTTGGTGCTGACCTTTAAAGCCCTAAATGGCCTCGGTCCAGTATACCTGAAGGAGCGTCTCCACCCCCATCATTCTGCCCGGACGCTGAGGTCCAGCGCCGAGGGCCTTCTGGCGGTTCCCTCATTGCGAGAAGCAAAGCTACAGGGAACCAGGCAGAGGGCCTTCTCGGTAGTGGCGCCCACCCTGTGGAACGCCCTTCCAGCAGATGTCAAAGCAATAAACAACTACCTGACATTCAGAACAAAAAAAATTCCTTCCAGTAGCACCTTAAAGACCAACTAAGTCAGTTCTTGGTATGAGCTCATACCAAGAACTGACTTAGTTGGTCTTTAAGGTGCTACTGGAAGGAATTTTGTTTTGTTTTGACTATGGCAGACCAACACGGCTACCTATCTGTAACTGACATTCAGAAGACATCTTAAGGCAGCCCTGTTCAGGGAAGTTTTTAACGTGTGATTTTACTGTATTTTTGGTTTTTATGGAAGCCGCCCAGAGTGGCTGGGGAGGCCCAGCCAGATGGGCGGGGTATAAATAAATTATTATTATTATTATTATTATTATTATTATTATTATTATTATTATTACAAATATGGATAAAGCCCAGAGACAGGTGGTGACAAAAGATGGCAGATTACCAAAGACGTTTTTTGAAATGGCTGACAATATGGACCTTGTTGACATTTGGAGAACTAAGAACCCCTTGGGAAGAGAAGGAACTTTCTTCTCTGAAGCCAAAATGACATGGACAAGAATTGACCAAATTTGGGTAACTAGGGGACTGGCCCCGAAGATAAAAAAAAGCAGAAATTTGCCCTAAAACTTGCTCCGACCATAATGCCGTGAAGATGGAAATGATATTAACACCAATTGGTTCCTTTAGATGGAGGATGAATGACTCTCTGTTTAGGAATGAGGAAATGACTAAAAAGGCCCAAAAAACCTTGAGAGACTATTTTGAGACAAATATGAAACCACTACCGAAAAAAGAGTGATTTGGGACGCAAGTAAAGCAGTTATGAGAGGGTTTTTGATACAACAAAATGCAATTAAGAAGAGAGCCCAAAATGAAAAAAGGAAAAAAAATTGGAGAAAATAAAGGAAGGAGAAAAGAGACTGAGGGTAAAACCGAAATCACAGGAGACCCTGAGAGAGATAAAGCTACATCAAGTACAATTTATGAAATTGATGAATCAGGAAATAGAATGGAAGATTAAACAGATGAGACAAAAGACATTTGAATTGGCTAATAAATGCGGGAAACTGCTGGCTTGGCAAATGAAAAAAAGACAAAAACTTAACACTATCACTAATTTGGTAGTGGAGGGAAAGAACATACAGAATCCTGTGGAGATTAGGAAGTGTTTTCAGAAGTATTTTAAACAGCTATATACACAGGAGACCCAGAAAGAAATGGACATTGACCGATTTTTGAAAATAAATGGATTACAAAAAATCTCTCAAAAGAATAAATTAATGCTAAATTATAAAATAACAGACCAAGAGGTGGAAGGAGCCATTCAGAATATGAAATTGGGCAAATCTCCAGGGCCGGATGGCTTGACTGCAAGATATTATAGATCTTTGAGAAAATGGTTAGTACAGCCTTTGAAGGAAGTTTGTAACGAAATACTGGAGGGAAAAAAGGCACCAGAGTCATGGAAAGAAGCCTACATTACACTTATACCGAAAACAGAATCGGAGAAGACACAGCTTAAGAACTACCGTCCCATATCTTTACTCAATGTGGATTACAAAATTTTTGCTGAAATTATGGCTAAAAGATTAAAAAAGGTATTGGTAGAAGAAATTCATAAAGATCAAGCGGGCTTTCTCCCGGGGAGACATTTGTCAGATAACACAAGGAATATAATTAATATTTTAGAAAAATTAAAGTGAATATTAACACTAAAGCAGTTTTGATATTTGTGGACGTGGAGAAAGCCTTTGATAATATTTCTTGGAGTTTCATGAAGAAAAATCTACAGGGAATGGGTGTAGGCCAAGGTTTTGAAAACGGTATAGGTGCAATTTATTCAGAACAAAAAGCTAAGTTAATTGTGAATAATGTAGTGACGGAAGAATTTAAGATTGAGAAAGGAACACGGCAAGGTTGCCCAATCTCTCCATTACTTTTTATATTGGGCCTGGAGGTATTGCTAAATATGATTAGAAAGGACCAATTGGTTAAAGGTATACAAGTGGGAGTTAAACAGTACAAACTGAAAGCTTTTGCTCATGATTTGGTACTGACTTTACAGGAGCCAGAATCTAGTACTAAAAGGGTATTGGAACTGATTCAAGAATTTGGTCAGGTAGCAGGTTTTAAGTTGAACAAGATGAAAACTAAGGTTTTAGAGAAAAATCCAACTGTGATTGAGAGAGACAAGTTTCAGAGAGAGACAGGATTAACATTAGTTAAGAAAGTAAAATACTTAGGGGTTAACATGACTTAGGGGTTAAATGCTGGATTGAAGTGAAAAAGGATTTAGAAACATGGTCAAATTTGAAGTTATCCTTGTTAGGCCGAATTGCAGTGATAAAAATGAATGTATTGCCAAGGATGCTGTTTTTGTTCCAAACATTGCAAATTCTGGACAAAATGGACTGTTTCAAGAAGTGGCAGAGAGATATCTCTAGATTTGTCTGGCAGGGCAAGAAGCCTCGAATTAAATTTAAGATATTAACTGACGCTAAAGAAAGAGGTGGATTTGACCTGCCAGACCTCAAACTTTATTATGAATAAGCCGCATTTTGCTGGCTGAGAGAATGGCTGCTTCTTGAAAACACTGATGTGCTGGATCTAGAAGGTTTTAATAATGTATTTGGTTGGCATGCATATTTGTGGTATGACAAGGTTAAAGCACACAAAGCGTTTAAAAACCACATTGTTAGAAAAGCACTGTTTAATGTCTGGATGAGATACAAGGATTTGTTAGAAAATAAAACCCCAAGATGGTTGTCACCAATGGAAGTGAAGGCTCAGAAAAAACTCAATATGGAGGCCAAATGGCCGAAATATTGGGAAATTTTGGAACAAGATGGTGACAGAATAAAACTGCAGAGTTTTGAAAAATTAAAAAATAGAGTGCAAGATTGGCTCCATTATTATCAAATAATGGAGGCATATAATTTGGACAAAAAAGTTGGCTTCCAGGTGGAAAAATCAAAATTGGAAACAGAATTGTTAGATCCCAAAATTAAGAATTTGTCAAGAATGTATAACTTGCTGTTGAAATGGAATACACAGGATGAAACGGTGAAATCTGCTATGATTAAATGGGCACAAGATGTTGGACATAACATAATGATGGCTGACTGGGAACAGTTATGGACCACAGGTATAAAATTTACGGCATGTAATGCCTTAAGAGAAAATTTAATGAAAATGATCTACAGGTGGTACATGACACCAGTCAAGCTTGCAAAAATTTACCACTTGCCTGAAAATAAATGTTGGAAATGTAATGAGACTGAAGGTACATTTTTTCATCTTTGGTGGACATGCCCAAGGATTAAGGCTTTCTGGGAGATGATCTATAATGAAATGAAAAAGGTATTTAAATATACCTTTCTGAAGAAACCAGAGGCCTTTCTCCTGGGCATGGTCGGCCAATTGGTGCCAAAGAAGGATAGAACTTTCTTTATGTATGCAACAACAGCAGCAAGAATACTCATCGCAAAGTATTGGAAGACACAAGATTTACCCACCCGGGAAGAATGGCAGTTGAAGTTGATGGACTACATGGAATTGGCGGAAATGACTGGCAGAATCCGAGACCAGGGAGAAGAGTTGGTGGAAGAAGATTGGAAGAAATTTAAAGATTACTTACAGAAACACTGTAGAATTAATGAATGTTAGAAAGATGTTGGAATGAAGTTACATGGCTTTAGCAGAAATGCTATAAAGAATTAAGTACAATAGATTGTAAATGGATTTAAGGGAAAAATAAGGTTAGAATGTGTTAAGATAAATTATAGGACAGAAAAATGAGGAAGATGGAAAGGATTTGCTGAAACAATTAATTGAAGTGGAATACAAAAGAGGGAGGTGTGAGGAGGTCGCTGAAACAAGTAAATGAAAGATAATAATATTGAAAGTATTGGATGTGTTTTTTTAATTGTTTTTGTTTTGTTCTGTTATGTATAGGTTGTGTTTTTGTTTTAGTATTGTATTGTATTGTTTTGTTATGTTAAACTTTTTTTCTTTTCTCTTTGTAATTCTTAAATTCTTAATTTTTTTTTTTTTTTAAAAAGAATCCTACTGTCAACATTCAGAAGGCTGGTGTCACAGAGTTATATGGGCAGGAAATCCCACAGTTCACAGCTGGAGTTTACTCTTTATCAGCAAGAGCACAATGTTCACATACTTGGCTGAGTTTCAGGCCTAATGAGAAGAGCAGCTCATTCCCTGAGCCTCTTCCTCCACAAAAGCAGTTGCTGAGAGTGAAGGCCCCCGGTTCCCCACAGCTTTCCAAGTCCCCTCCTCTCTGGGGTTTCTGGCAAGCGATTGAACAGTGCGCCAGTGTGCAGCCTGCCTTTGCTCCTCCATTGTCAGACGTTTCCTGGCTCTGAGAGACAAGCAGGGAGGGTGGATTCTGGCAGAAGGAGAGGGAGCCCCTGGTGGCTCCTCCTTCTCCTGACTCACCTCTGCCTCTCGACCTTCCTCTCACACTCGCCTCCTTCTTCTTCTGCCTCTGATTCTGCACTGCATTCTGCCACAGAGTCTCCCAGCTCACTAAGCCCTGTTTCCCCTTCAGCTTCTGACACCCCCTCTTCCCAAGCTGCTCCCTCTGACCGCTCATCCTTCCTCCACCTCCACTCCTTCGGCTCTGAGATCATCCCCTGACCTGATCTGGTTCCACAGCCACTGCTTCCCTTCTGCCCCCATGAAAAGATGGATCAGGAGGTCTTGCCGGCATCATTCTGTCTCCTGAAAGAGAAAAAAGGTAAGCAGGATGCCAGGAGTGCCTGCTTCTCTCACAGAGGAAACAGGACATCTCTAACTACAGACGGGCTTTGAGAAAGCCTTACCTGCTGAGTGCAGTTGAAGGTTTGTGCCCATTTCATGTTAGGTGTGCAGAAATACATCTCTTCTCCTCTGAACCCTTGTTCCCAACCCCCACACCTCCAAAAAATAAAACCAAGATGAAAAGAACTCTCAGATGAGTTGGAAAACCAACAGAACGAGACCAAACAGAGAAAAGCCACCTTCCTCCTTACCCAGTGGCCTCTCTCTGGTGTCCAACGGAGGCCTCTCTGCCTCACAGGAATCCAGGTCCATTTCTGCAAAATGATCCCTTTTCTGAAAGAACAATACGAATTCAAAACAGTAAATAAAAGGTGAGAAATGTTAGAAAGAGAACGCAAAGACAGATACTTTAAGGGTGTTAGATCTCATTCCCCGAAAACGGATGGGCCATCAGCAGACCATTTTTGGATGTTCTCCATCCTGTTTGGAGCCCCTTGGGAGTATCCAGAGGAAAGTCTCTCTCACCTGCTTCCTCTCCTCTGCCTGACTCAGGAGAAAACCTTCGGCCAGGGCCACTGCCTGGGAACTGGTCTCCGCTCCGCATTCCCTCACCCAGCTCTCCATCTCCAGGGGAAGGACAGCCAGGAACTGCTCCAAGATCACCAGGTCCAGCATCTCAGCTTTCGTGTGCCTTTCTGGCTTCAGCCACTGACAGTCAAGGTGGCTGAGTTGGCTGCAAACCTCTCGGGGTCCTTTGGCCTCCTGGCAGCAGAACTGCCTCACCTGCTGGCTCTGCACCTCTGAGCGGAGGGTGTCCTCCTCACCCAGGATCTTCTGCACAGAGTTTTCCCAGAATCCCCCACTGCTTCCAGTTTGGATGGCATGGCCTCTTCCTGTTCCAGGGCCAGCTGAGTCTCGCTCATCCATCTGTGCTCTCAGGAAGCCTCTGAGAGATCGGAAGGAACCCTTTGGTCTTCTGCCAAGTTCTGTCCGTCTGAATGAGAAGCTCTAGCAAATCCTACAAAGCAAATACATTGTTCTGTTACAAAAGTTGTACAGTATCAGGAGAAGAAAAAGGTTCCCTGAGCAAGCATGGGTGAGTCTGGGAACCAGGGTAGGACTGCACCACAGCCCAGACTCTGAGCTATCTTTCTGAAAAGGAGGAGGAGGGGGGGGGAGGAGGAGGAGGAGGAGTGGGGGGGGGGGGAGATGATGTAGGCCTCCAGAAGGGAGATTGTGGAAATGTGGAGGCAAGCGAAGAGATTAATGTGAGGCGAAGCAGCCTGGTTGCTCCTTCCTTCCAGTCAATGCATGAAATCAGAACTGATTGACAAGGGAGTTATGGTGCCTCATGAAAAATGACTGGGTGTGTTGAGTCCGAATCTCCTTTCTTGTAGCTTGAAGCCACTGGTTGGAATCCTACCCCCAGGTGACATGGCTCTCCTATCTCCTCTCTGTCCTCTCTCTTTTCCATGTAAACATACCCAGCTCCTCACAAAGCTTGGCTTGATCTGCTTGGCTGGCCTCCTCTGCCAATAAGGAGAAAGAAAGAAAGAAGGGAAACAGACAAAGAGGTTTGTGAGCAACCATTCAGACACGTTTCCTCTCTTGTGCAATGACGCTGACCCGTGTTACACACAGCAGAAGTCTTACTGATAGCCTTATTTAAAGAAGCTAGATTTCTATCTGCTAGATTTCCCAGGGGGCTCTGAATATTTTTTTTCTGGAAGGGGGGCGGTAACCTTCTCCCCTCCCCCCCCACAAAATATCTAAAGGAAGGAGACAGTTCCTGCCACCTCGCCCCTCCCTGGCAGGACCCCTGCTCCCTGGGGCTCCCCCCCCCCACATGAGCCACTCTCTCCTGCTGCAGCCCTGGGACCCCCCCTTCTCCCCACTGCACCCTGGGGGGGGGGGAGAGAGGAGACTCACCAGATCCCCGTGGAAGAGAGCAATGCAGCATTTGCAATAGCAGAAAGCAACCCTGCCCCCCCCCCCGCTTGCAGGAAGGGGAGGGAGGGGCTTTTCCTCTGGAGGACCTGGTCCCCCTTTACTTCCTGTCCTCTCTAGGAATGCAGCTCAGTTCCCTTTAACCCTTGCCAAGCCGAGTCCACCCTGCTCAGTCCTCTCTGCCTTTTCTCTCCTGCATTGCAGAATCCCAGAGATGCTCATTTTATTTTTGCTCTTGGTTGGTCTGTGATCCGCTCCCTCCCTTGGCCAGAAACTGGAGGAAGAGGTTGCAGGGAAAAGGGGTTTGCAGGAAGCAAGGAACCTCATCCTAGAATGGGAGGGAGCCCCCTGGGTCATCTATTCCAGCCCCCCTGCAAGGCAGGAATCCAACCTCTGCCTAAAAGCCTCCAAGGAAGGAGAGTCTGCCATCTCCCAAGGGATTCTGCTGCTCTTCCCCTCAGAATGTTCTTCCTGCTCTTTAGGCAGCAGAAACTGCTTTCTGGTCCTCTGGGTCCCTTATTCTGGGCAGGAGAAAACAAGCTGGCTCCCTCTTCCATGGGTCAGCCCCCCAGATATTGAGAGGTGGCTCTCAGGTCTCCATCCAGGCAGATTTTGTCTCCATCTGGAATTGTTATTTCTGGAATGGCAACCTGTCCGGCACTCAGGTAAGGGGATGCCAGTAATCATCACTCAGTTAGAGGGGCTGCTGAGTAGCTGAGCTCACAGGTCTAGATGAATTTCTGAAGTTTTCCCAGTGAGCCAGTACAGAGATACATTTATCAGTTGACAGGTATGTGAATGAAGCTGAATGATGGAAGATTCAGGACGGGGGGGTGGGGGCGAGAAAGCCCTTGTTTGTGCACATGATTATTTTTAATAGTTTAATAATAGTTTTAATATTTAATGCTAATTTGTTTTAACACTCAATTGGTAGCCGCCGAGAGTGGCTGGGGAAACCCAATCAGATGGGTGAGGTATAAATAATAAATTATTATTATTATTATCATCATCATTAGATGGGCAAAGAAAAAGTGATTGATATGCATTGTATGTGCAATATAACATTGTGCCACCGGATGGTGCAGTGGGGTCCTGATTTTCTCTACCTGTGGACACACATTTACAATCACACACACAATCACACACCTGCTCCCACCCAACTCCTCCCAGTGTCAAGCTGTGACTCCGCTGAGATTTATCGGAGCAGAGGTGACTGGAGAACAGCCCCATTAAACTGCAAAGCGCCATGCTGAGGTTACTCTAGGGAGGGCATTTTCCTAGGGTGCCCTTAGAAAAAGCTGATCCCATCCGATTGCCATGCCTCATAAGAACGTCAGATTAGAAAGAGCTTCCAATGACCGGTTGGTTCCTGAATCCTCAGCTGGGCTGCTGGCTACTCCCCTTCATCAAATTTAGGGGGCACATAAAATGTGCACCTACAAAGCAGGGCTCACTTTCTCTTCCATACTTAGGGCAGACTCAGATAGGTAGCCATGTTGGTCTGATGCAGTCAAAATAAATTAAAAAATTAAAAAATTATCCAGAAGCACCTTAGTGAATACTAAGTAGTTCTGGGTATAAGCTATGGGTATAAGAAGTGTGCATGTACACGAAAGCTTATAAAGTGGTACCTCGGGTTAAGTACTTAATTCATTCCGGAGGTCCGTTCTGAAGCACCACTTTAGCTAATGGGGCCTCCTGCTGCGCCACCGGAGCATGATTTCTGTTCTCATCCTGAATGAGAATTTCTGTTCTCATTCTGAAGTAAAGTTCTTAACCTGAGGTACTATTTCTGGGTTAGCGGAGTCTGTAACCTGAAGCATATGTAACCCGAGGTACCACTGTACCCAGAACTACTTAGCTGGTCTCTAAGGTGCTACTGGACAATTTTTTTATTTTTATTTATTAGGGCAGACTGACTTCTTCTGTCTGGTTCCACAAGCTGCTTGACAGATTTCCTGGCCAACAGTTCCAACATTGATTCAGTACTCTGTCTTCTCCCGCCCCATCCCCCAGCTTCCTTTTTAGTAATCTCTTCACTTATAGGAAGATTCCTCTTTTGAAAACAAATATGACAGTGTTGGGCTTTCTGGGCCATCCCTCCTCTACCCCACCCTCTGCTTTTATGCCCCTCCTTGCCCCCTGCTTTCCTTGCAGGCTCTACTGCCCCCCCCCCCCCAGCCATTCAGGTATTCCTGTTCTAGCCGGGAACCCAGACACGGAGGGCAAGCAACTCACCAAGACCCAGCTCTGGGTCTCAGTCCTTCTTTGTGCTGGTCAGGGGTGGACTTGGGTAATCTTTGGTAGTATGGCACTCTGAGTGAGGCCAATATTTGGCGCCCCAAAATGAATCTACTCAGTGGTGGGTCTTCTCAATTTTGCCCCTCCTCGGATCAGGGCCGTGTGCAGGGGAACCACCTCCTCTGACCTCAATCCAGTTCTGGTGCTGATCTTCAGACCACGAAGCTCTCCCTGGTAGAAACGACCAGTCAGGGGCTACATGGCATTTCCTCTCTTGCAGTCAGGTATGTGCTGTTTATCCATTTTTGCCAATCCTGAGGCAATATACAGTCAGAACTGGGACATTGCTGTCCTGTCAAACTGGTGAAAAATCCGAGTTATTAGACCCAAGATGGACCACCAAGTGGCTTCTCCAGACCACCTCAGAAGAAGCCATAGGAAGCATTAGCCAGAGTAGCAAATAGTGGAAGTTTATGTGTCCTCCTCTTCCCTACCTCAGAGTCCCAGGAGCCTGGAGCCAATTAGATTCCAGAGGAATAAAGTCGGTTGCGTGGTGAGTCCCCCCCCCAGGGAATTTGAGACACAAGACACCAGAGTTTAAGGTTAATGGGTCAAATTAGGCCACAACATTATTTATTACAGGAATTGAGGGGTATTGGCTTAGGCATTGGTCCTATCAGCTAACCGGTTTCAGCCCTCGTGGATGAAGACCAGCAAGGGTTAACCACCAGTAGGGGGAGCCCTGCTGATGCGCGTCAACTAGGAGCTCCCCCGGGGTCACCGATCGGGGGCATGCCATAGGCCCACACCTCCATAGGCTTAGGACAAGGCCATGCCCCCCGGAATCCTTTACCAGACTACCCTTCGATTTGGGGGGAAGGTGATGACGCTTCCTCCCCCCTTTTAATCTGCATAACAATACCCCTACCAATGCCTAACCGCCAATGCCCAGGAAGTTGTGACGATTGCTACGATGTAGGCGAAAAAACCAAATGGCTGGTGCCAATTTGCCAGATGGCAAAATTCCTACCAGGCCCCTTGACGGTGACCAACCAAAGTCCATAGCAAGGTCGGAAAGCCTACCTAAAGGGAGGGCGGGGTGGGAAAACCCAGTCAGCTGGAGCGCGGCAATGCAAAGAGGGTGGTCCTCGGCCGCGCCGGCCCTAAATAGGGCAGGCCACACACACCAGACCAGCTGATTGGCTGGCTGGCTGGGGGAATGATGTGGTCAAGGATTCTCCTAGTATCGCAGGGGCTGTGCGCCAGCCCCCATGTGCGTGGGGAGGGGCTTGAAGCCCGCAACCCCACCTCCTTCCTAGTTCGGAAGTGGCTTTACCATAAGTGAAAAGGGAGAATCTCAGGGCTGAGCTGGGATTTCAGCCAGGGATGTGCTACTCACTTTCCCTAGTTCTCCAAGTGAGGTGATGCCCAGGGGGCCAGGAGGCTACTGGGTTTACTTGGGTTTCAGAGAAGAGTGTGGGCTTGTATTGATGGACAAGCAGAGCCTATGGTGGGCAAAGGGGTACTCCTTTAGTGGACAGCAGTGCTGCTGATCCTTGCATCAGCTTTGCAGGGCTCTGTCACTGCAGCCTCCACAGAAGTTTGTTTCCTGCCTTTCTGTTTAAAAGACCCCCTGCAAGGCAGTTTATTTGGATAGGACTACATTGGGTGGAGGACGCGAGCCTAGGACTTGTCGATCAGAAGGTTGGCAGTTTGAATCCCCACAGCGGGGTGAGCTCCTGTTGCTCGGTCCCTGCTCCTGCCAACCTAGCAGTTGGAAAGCATCCCTAGAATATGGCCTTGTTTGGGGCAGAACTGGGGGCAGGAATGGGCAAGGAATGAACAAATGATACATTAACCCAGGAAATATGAATACAGTGGTGCCCCGCAAGACGAACGCCTCGCAAGATGGAAAACCCGCTAGAAAAAAAGGGTTTTCCGTTTGGAGGCGCTTCACTAAATGAATTTCTCTATGGGGTTGCTTCGCAAGACGAAAAAATCTTGTGAGTTCCCGCAGTTTTTTTTCGCTTTCTCCCCCCCTTTCCTAAGCCGCTAAGCCGCTTATCAGCTGTTCCGCTGATAAGCCGCTTAACAGCCAATCGCTAAAAGCCGCTAGACCGCTAATAGTGCTAATCTGCTAAGCTGTCAATGGGTTTGCTTCGCAAGACGAAAAAACCGCTAGACGAAGAGACTCACGGAACGGATTCTTTTCGTCTTGCAAGGCACCACTGTATGGGAAAAGAACTGCAAGTCTGGCCCAGCGGCAGGTTTTGCTTTATTAGCTAATCATAGAATCATATAATTGTAGACTTGGAAGGAACCCCAATGGTCATCTAGCCTACAATGCAGGGCTCAAGATACAATGTGTTGATCTTATACATGGCACCACATCCTCCTACATTTCATTGGGAATGGAATACCAATTTCTTGGCATTGAGTCATTAAGAAGGCCCAAGGCCTGCATTCCTAAAATCAAGTCCTCATTTACCTTGGAAAGCTCCTTGTTGAACCTCTCTGAGAGCGACCCTGCCAGCTTTTCCAGGGCCTCCACCTGCTGGGCAGGGAAAGCGTCTTCTGGCAGGAACACGGAGCATTGGCATATCCCGTGATTGTCCATGGAGCCATTGACACGTGTGACCAGCTGCAAGAGCAAGGAGGGCAAGGGTAAGAACACCCAAGGAGTTCTGCAGCTGGACTAGGGCATATAGGCCCCCTTAGCACAGCACCCTGTTCTTCTCCCAGTGGCCAACCAGTTCCCCCAACAGGAAGCCTACAAGCAGAGGTCTCCCCACACCTGTGATTCCCATCAACCTGTGGCTTTTGCTGTCCCAAAGCGAAACCGAGGTGGTTTGTTGGCACAGAAGTTGAAATATACTCAGAGTCTCAAAGTGATTTCATGCTCTTTATTCAGCTCATAGTGGTGAGGAGGAATGAATTTAAGTCCCCTCAAAGTATCTGCTTTATATACATTATTTACACAATGGGCTGCACATGTCAAAACAAAAAATTCCTTCCAGTAGCACCTTAAAGACCAGCTAAGTTAGTTCTAGGTATGAGCTTTCGTGTGCATGCACACTTCTTCAGATACACTGAAACAGAAGTCACCAGACCCTTCTATATAGTGAGATGTGGGGAGGGGTATTACTCAGAAGGGTGGTGGGAATGGGTGATTGGCAGATAGCTGTGATGAGCCTGTTGACGACTCTTAACGACTGCAATAGGTCTTACAGGAAAAAGCAAGGGGTGAGAAGGTGAAAAATGGCTTTGTCATGTATAATGAGATAAGAATCCAAGGTCTTTGTTCAGGCCAGGTCTCTCCATGGTTTTAAGTTTGGTAATAAGTTGCAATTCAGCAGCTTCTCTTTCCAGTCTATTTCTGAAATTCCTTTGTAATAGAACAGCTACTTTGAGATCTTGTATAGAATGTCCTGGGAGATTGAAGTGTTCTCCTACTGGTTTCTCTGTCTTGTGATTCCTGATGTCAGATTTATGTCCGTTAATCCTATTGCAAAACAAAAAAAATTCCTTCCAGTAGCACCTTAAAGACCAACTAAGTCAGTTCTTGGTATGAGCTTTCGTGTGCATGCACACTTCTTCTCATACCAAGAACTGACTTAGTTGGTCTTTAAGGTGCTACTGGAAGGAATTTTTTTTGTTTTGACTATGGCAGACCAACACGGCTACCTATCTGTAACTAATCCTATTGCAGTCGTTAAGAGTCGTCAACAGGCTCATCACAGCTATCTGCCAATCACCCATTCTCACCACCCTTCTGAGTAATATCCCTCCCCACCTTCTCACTATATAGAAGGGTCTGGTGACTTCTGTTTCAGTGTATCTGAAGAAGTGTGCATGCACACGAAAGCTCATACCTAGAACTAACTTAGTTGGTCTTTAAGGTGCTACTGGAAGGAATTTTTTGTTTTGACTATGGCAGACCAACACGGCTACCTATCTGGGCTGCACATGATTGGCTAACTCTGGAATTCTACTGTAAGCCAATCAGGTTGTGGATTCACTTATATCTGGAGCATGATTGGGTGGTTCCTGCCAACCAATCATACTGCTGCATTGTTCTAGGACCAATCAGACTGCTGCATTCTGAATCCTATTGTTCTAGGACCAATCAGACTGCTGCCTTTTGGAGCCTATTGTTCTAGGACCAATCAGACTGCTGAAGTTTGGATCCTATTCAACTCAGTACATAACACCAGTACCAAGTGTTTTTTCTTGATTTCACCAATGCTACTCAACCTGTGAAAGACAGGCGTTCTCGTTCTCCACTCACCGTTTCAAAAATTATCTGCCCATGGCTTCTGATTCCGCTTGACTCTCATGAGAGTTCAAGGTAGAATCTCCTCAGTGTCAACCCATCTTTCTGTGCCCTCAGGTAAGACACATCGCCATTGAACAGCAAGATTGTTTCTTACCTGGGAGGCGGTGGTAGATGTCACTTTCCAGCTGGGCAGTCGGGAAGAGACACTCAGAAATGGGGCTTCTGTAACCAATGTCTACCAGAGGAAAACACAAACACCACATGGGAAGTTATTTCAACTTTCTGAGCAGTCTTCAAAGGGAAGCCCATGCACAGCACATTGTCTAATCAGGAGATTACCAGAGGGTGGATCAGGGTGGCAAGGCAGTGATGATGACACATGACGGAAGGTAGTCAATGTGGCATTGAGAAGCAGCAAATCTGCTGCTGTACAATGGGACTTCCCCTCTTCCCTCCCCCTCTGCACCCCCTAAATCTGTTCTGAAGGTTCCTTCAACACTCCAGAGCATATCTGGGGATGGTGTGGGGCACCCATGGGGAGAGAATAGGGGAGGAAGTCCCAGTGTGCAAGTGGGAGGAGTTCTGCTCATGCATTCCTTTAGTTGACTACCACCCAGTGTCTTGTTCCAAAGTAGGATGTGAGCAAGGGCTATTTGCCATGCCTAGATGCAGAATTGAGAGATGTTTTGTTTGTTGAAGAACTAGAATTTTCTTTATTGTCAATTTCATGCCTTACAAATGTTGGTTTTGAATTTACTTTTGAGGGTGATGAGTGTTTTATTAAGAAGCAGGGCAAGGTAATTGCTTCTACAAAAATGGTGGATGGCTTGTGTTCTTTACAGCATTCTCCGCCCAGTGATGGGGTCACAGAGAGACCTAAAGCTGGAAAAAAGGATGTGTTAATAACTGAACTATGTCAGCAGAACTTCTTGCTGGACTGCAGGTTTCTTTTTAAATCTTGCATGTTCATGAAGCATTTTTGTTTTAGAATCTCAGATGCTTTAAGACCTTCTGGCTTATTTTTACACAGCATCTTGATCTCTGAGCAGTGAAAGACTCCAGGGGGTTCCAGTTGCTTAGCTAAATTTGGTCTCCTTAGAATGGTCGGTGGAGACAGTGGTGTCTTTAGGAAATATGGTTTTATTTAAACATGTATACAACCTGAGTATAAGATGGAGTGGGGAATCTCAACATTAACACCTCAATAGATCTTGCTTCCCCATCAGTCACAGCTTTGGCTCCAGCACAGACCAAGCAGGTCTTTGTGAATCCAGCCTCCTTCCTGCTTCCTGATTTCTGGCTATTGTGTCTCCTCTCTCCCCTTGTCCCTGTTGCCATCACCCATGGGACCCTCTCCTTACCTCGCTTTCTGTGGTAATGCTCATGGTAGTGCTCATGCTGGCCACACAGATGCCATGGACGAGGAGGAAGAGCAGGGACCTTGAAGTTGGGCCACCCATCTTCTCTGCAGTCCACCGATGTTGCCTTGTGAAACTGGAGACCAAACCGCTAATTTATAGTCATTCCTGGGATTGTCCCTAATCAATAAATAGTGTTTCCTTGTTGAGATAGTGCTTATGTCAATACTGCAGGTTACAAAGCTAGCAGGTGGTAGATGGGTCCAAAATTTCACTGACAGCCATAAATTGACACATGGAATTATGTGCACTGCCAACGCCACCGTCCAGATCTAACAGGACCTAACTGGTTCCAGAACTCTACTCAAGGGCCGCCCTCCTGCTCTCCTGTAGTTTGGGCAACTGTATCGTTCTATCAAGTGGGGAGGAGATTTGGCCGCATCTCAGGTGTGCCTATGTGGCAGAATGTGTGGCAAATTTGCAAGCTCTTGGGCTACAAAGCAAGCTTTAATGTGGCACCTCCAAAAGATAGGAGAGTAGTGGGAAGTGCTGGATTGGCAAGAATGCAAGTCCATGGAATCTGGGAGACGGTGGAAGAGCAGGCAAGGTCCTTCTGTTCTGTCGTTTGCTTAGGAGGTGATATTCTGCCCCCCCCCCCCACCAGGAAAGACTTGGCTTTCCCAGGTTCAGATGCCCCACGCCAACCTGGGCCCATCCAAGATGGCCAGCGGGGGCAATAAAATATCCTGGTCCGGCTAGTGTATACAAGGCGCTCTGTTTCCCAGAAGCAATTGCTACAGCCCAAACCTGGCCAAGGGACGCGGGTGGCACTGTGGGTTAAACCACAGAGCCTAGGGCTTGCCGATCAGAAGGTTGGCGGTTCGAATCCCCGCGACGGGGTGAGCTCCTGTTGCTCGGTCCCTGCTCCTGCCCACCTAGCAGTTTGAAAGCACGTCAAAGTGCAAGTAGATAAATAGGTACTGCTCTGGCGGGAAGGTAAACGGTGTTTCTGTGCGCTGCTCTGGTTTGCCAGAAGCGGCTTAGTCATGACCCGGAAGCTGTATGCCGGCTCCCTTGGCCAATAAAGCGAGATGAGCACCGCAACCCCAGAGTCGGTCACGACTGGACCTAATGGTCAGGGTCCCTTTACCTTTACTAAACCTGGCCAAGAGGGAGGATGTGAGGTCTTGTTGCCTGATTGAATTCTGACCCTTAACTTAGTGTTCCTCACAGTTTTGAAAGCAGCAGAAACTGGAGCTGAACCTTGGCTCATTCCCCCCCCCCCCTTAAAGCAGAGAAGTGTTAGTGTGCAATAAAAAAATAACTGAACCTAGCAGTTCTGTAGCTCTGGACTTCACTTGCAGAACTGGGGAGAGTGAATAGGGACCTCTTTGGGGGATGCTCTGTTGCTTTTGAACATAGGAGTTCCTGCTGAAATCCCTGCTCAGCCCTGAAGCTCTTGGGATAAATGATGTCCCTGCCCTTTCATTTACTGCAACCGACTCTCTCCCTCTGGACTCCTGCTGTCTGCAGGTCCTCTCCTGGGACTCTGAGGTAGGGAGGAGGAAGAAGAAGACATATAAATTTCCCCCGTTTGCTGACCTTCAGTGGCTGCCTTCTCATGAAGTGCTCTGGAGAAGCCACTTTGAGGTCCATCTTCCATCAGGGCTGCAAAGTCCCAGATCGGACTGTTTATTGCCTTATGCTTGCTAAAAGCAGGAAGACATTGCACGACCTTTTTGGTGACTGAGGTAAGGGGAATGACAGAACCGCCTGGCAAGAGCAAGCAGGCAAACACTCCCAGTGGACGGGCACTGGCAGGATAGAAGATGGTGAGGATTCAGGACAGATAAGATAAATTCCTTCTTATCTCCCTCTCACAAGAGGTAGTGATGGCCTCCTGCCTAGATGGCCTTAAAAGAAGATTAGGCAAATTCATGGAGGAGGGGAGAGCTATAAATGGCTCTTAGGCACCATCAGAATCTGAAATGCTCCTGAATGCCAGTTGCTGGAGACCCCAGGAAGGGAGAGCTGTTCTTATTCTCAGGTCCTGCTTCCCTATTGGGGCATCTGGTTGGCCACTGTGAGAACAGGAGGCTGGACAAGGTGATCCAGCAGATTCCTCTTATATAATAACTTGGCTTCTCACAGCGAGGGAACCGCCAGAAGGCCCTCGGAGCTGGACCTCCGTGTCTGGGCAGAACAATGGGGGTGGAGAGGCTCCTTCAAGTCTACTGGGCCGAGGCTGTTTAGGGCTCTCAAGGTCAGCACCAACACTTTGAATTGTGCTCAGTAATGTGCTGGGAGCCAATGTAGGTCTTTCAAGACTGTTGTTATGTGGTCTCGGCGGCCGCTCCCAGTCACCAGTCTAGCTGCTGCATTCTGGATTAGTTGCAGTTTCCGAGTCACCTTCAAAGGTAGCCCCATGTAGAGCTCATTGCAGTAGTCCAAGCGGGAGATAATACAGATGCTGTCAGTTTAGCTGGACCTCAGGAGTTTGGACTCATGAAGACTGTCTGCCAGCTGTCCAGTCTCCTCTGTGTAAGCAGGGAAGCTATGAAGAACAGGAAAAGCCCAGCCCCACCCAGAGCTTTCCTGGGTCAACTCACTAGGCCATCTGCACCAAGGAACTGGTAGAGTTTATATTGTTTTTCTTTGGGTTCTGCACTTGCCGTAAGTGCACTTCTCATCTGTTTCTTATCCAAACAGAGTGACTGGATCAAAGGAAAGGGGTTGGAAATAAAGGGGAGGCTATTGTAATGCCATTTTATGAATTTACTTTGCAATGCCGCAGGGTGTACACATCCGGACACCTCCCCTCGAGAACGAGGTGGAAAAGTTGGAAAAGGTCCAGAAAGGGGTGAAGAAAATGATCCGGGAGATGTGGCAACAACTTCCCATATTTGGAAAGGTTGCAGGAGGATTTGGGACTTTTTAGTTTAGAGCAAATATGAGGAAGAGGCAACATGATGGAAGTTTGTGGGGTCTGGAAGGGTCACGTCCACCTACCTGGTCACATGCAAAGGAAGGATGCTCCAGACCAGGTGTAACAGGAAGTCCTCCTGGCTGGAGCAACATCCCCCCTGTGAGTCCACTCTAGGCAAACAGGAAATGTTGTATTTGACTGCTTATGTCACATCCCACACGTGACAGCTAATGGAAGGTTGAGCAAGGGGGCATTCTGCAGTCTCCTCTGCCTCAGACCTCCCAATGTACCTCAGCCGACTCACAGGTCAATAGTGGGAGGACCTGGATGGGAGCAGAATGTGTGAATGTGTGTCTACAGATCATGCGCTGGCTGATGCTGGGCAGGGGGAGGCAATGGCTGCTCACCTGGCTGATGCTTGCACTTCCTTCCATTTCACAGGGCCATCAAGAGAGAAACATCTCCCCACCATGGCAGCTGTCAATCGCTCCAGCTTCACCATCGCAAAGTGCATCCTGGTTGGCGTGGAAGGCCTGGAGGAATCTCAGATGTGGATCTCCATTCCCTTCTGCTTCATGTATCTCCTCGCTCTCCTGGGCAACAGCCTCCTCCTCTTCGTCATCGCCAAGGAGCGCAGCCTCCACGAGCCCATGTTCCTCTTCCTGGCCATGCTGGCCGTGGCCGACGTGACACTGTGCACCACCACCATGCCCAAGACCCTCAGCATCTTCTGGTTCCACGCCCGGGAGATCGCCTTTGGCTCCTGCGTCACCCAGATGTTCATCATCCACTTCCTTTTCGTAGCCGAGTCAGCCATTCTCCTGGCGATGGCGTATGACCGGTACGTTGCTATCTGCGACCCGCTGCGTTACACCACTGTGCTGACGCCCTCATGGATTGTGAGGATCTTGGTGGCTGCAGTGGTGAGGGCCTTCTGCCTGATGGCCTCCTTGACCTTCCTCCTACTGCGGCTGCCCTTCTGCGGCCACAACGTCATTTCCCACACCTTCTGTGAGCACATGGGCATCGTTAGGCTGGCCTGCGCCGATATCACGCTCAACATCTGGTATGGACTGATTGTGGCTCTCTTGACCACTGGGGTCGACACGGTTTTGATCGCCGTTTCGTACGCTTTGATCCTCCGTGCCGTCTTCCGCCTCCCGTCCAGGGACGCCCGGGCCAAAGCCCTGGGGACCTGTGGCTCCCATGTCTGTGTCATCCTGATGTTTTATGTCCCAGCCTTCTTCTCCATCTTTGCGTACAGGTTTGCAGCCAACAGCATCCCTCGCCCTGCTCACATCCTGCTGGCCAACGTCTTTGTCACTGTGCCCCCTATGCTGAACCCCATTGTCTATGGGGTGAAAACCAAGCAGATCCGTGAGTGCCTGGTTCAGCTGCTCTGGCGGCCTGGGAAGTGGCGCTGAGGATTCCAGACACGTGTTCAGTTATTTTATTTTATTTTTGCCTGTAGTTGTTGTTGTTGTTTACAATCAAGCACTGTGTAAATTTTATAAAATACATGAAATGAAATTTAATTGGGATGTTGCTCAATCTGCACTATCAAACCACCACATCCTTTTTATTACAATTGGGTTTTTTGCTGAATTTTTGGTGGAATTGTCAATAGAAATACAGCTTAAAATGCAAAAGCTATAACTAATATCAACATTAAAAAATCAACAAAATGCAGGATAATGAGACATCATAAACGAATTTTTGCATATACATGAAACCCGCTTCAGATCTGAATTGGATAAATTATAACCCACTGGTTTTCTCTTATTATTGCAGCTATTTCATTACTAACTGTTTCTCTGAAGGAGTCAGATTGTAATGGGTCAAAAATTATGATGATGATAAGACACATTCATACAAGCCAGACCATATTATATGCTGAAGGTGCATCTGTGTGCTTCATTATTCATTTGTACAATAAAATCATGCCCAATAGCATGAAAATGGTCGTGGTCCTTTTGTCCTCTTGTCCCCTTGGTCTTATGAGATCATTTTTCTAATAGCTCTGTTCGCCACACTGCATATCCTATGGCATGGGTAGGCAAACTAAGGTCCGGGGGCCGGATCCAGCCCAATTGCCTTCTGAATCCGGCCCGTGCATGGTCCGGGAACCAGCGTGTTTTTACATGAGTAGAATGTGTGCTTTTATTTAAAATGCATCTCTGGGTTATTTGTGGGGCATGGGAATTTGTTCATCCCCCCCCCCATATAGTCCACCCCCAGAAGGTCTGAGGGATAGTGGACCGGCCCCCTGCTGAAAACATTTGCTGACCTACGCTCAGAATGGTGTCTGTTCTGCAGACACAGGTGGCACTCAAGAGAAGCTCCCTGGGCAATGATGAAGGGGCACCTCCCAGATAATTCAGGAACTGCAGGGACTCAGCACCCCTCAAAGGCAGTGCATGACCCTGCCATCACCCTGTGCCAATAACTCTCCCTGCGCTCTCTCTCTCTCTCTCTCTCTCTCTCTCTCTCTCTCTCCGACCTCTGCTCTTCTTCACAACCACATTTCAAAATTCATGGAGGTGGAAAGGGCTATTGATAGTTGGAGGCAGCGATGCTTCTGAACAGCAGTTGCTGGAAAACACAGGAAGGGAGAGATCTCTTGAATCCTGCCTGAGAGCTTCCCACTGGGGGCAACTCATTGGTTACTGCCTGTGCAATTTTTCCAGAAAAAGAGCGGCTGGAACTCACCATGAACTTCTCCTTTGTTCTCTTATAATGGCAATGGCACCCACTTGAGAGGGGCCTGAACTGAGTTCCAGTGGGGGGGGGGGACAACCCTGGTTACTTTGAGAACAGGGCACTGGAACTAGATGAACCTAGGTTCCTCCTAGGTTCTTATGTAGGTATCCTGCCTGGACGTCCCCTTTCCCAGTTGCTAAGCAGGCTGCGCCTCTTTCGCCAGTCCTTGGCAGCAGGTAGCAGATGGTTCTCCTCTCTCCCTCCACTGCAAAGGGCTCTGCTGGCAGTCTTAGGGAGAAGGGGCTGGCACGGACAGGGAAAGACAAGGGTGGGGGTGGGCGGGCAGAGGTTTCCATGGCAATGCAGAGGACTCCCATCCCTTGGCATGCAAATGCCAAAGGAGCAGGCAGGAAGGAAAGAGCTCAGACAGGTCCTGTTAATCTTTAATTTGAAGCCTGGATGCCCCACTGCAGCTGGGAGCTCCCCATAGCATGCCCCCCCCTTGCTGGAATTCCCAGTCCGGAAGCATTGAGACCAGTGCCACTTCCTTCCCCAGCGGTGGTGGGGCTTTTCTCCCTGTTCTCTTCCTAGCAAAGGCATTTCCTCGCCTCCTGCTGCTCAAGGCGAGCCAACTGGCCTTCACTCACGAAGGAGAGTCCCTGAGAACTCAAGAGCAGCCACCCTGAAAGTAAGTCCTGCTTGTTGCTTTGCTTTCATGCCCAGAAAACTCAAGGTGCTTAAACAGCTGCCCCTCGGGCTTGTTCTATCCTCACCGCAACCCTGCAAGGGAAGGGATGTGGCTCAGTTTTTCTGTCAGGCATGGCGGAGGTCCCAGTTCACTGGCAGAGCTCTCACATTTCCTTCCCAAATCACAGTGCCTTGCTTACCGGTTTTGGAAAGGCACCAAATGTTGAGGGCCATAGAAAGGCCTTGAGGGCCACATGTGGCCCTTGGGCTGTGTGCTGGACTCCTCTGAGCTAGATGGACCAAGAGGCTGGCTCCGTATCAGTCAGCTTCCTACATTCCTATGTTTGGTGGAGAGAGGATGACTGGCCCGAGATGGGGAGCAGACAATGCTTGGCCCTGAGAGACAGGGACCTGGGACACCAGGGTTCAGATCTCCACTTGGCCGTGAAGGTCACCCACTGAGCAATGACAGTGCAGAGGCACCAAGATCCTTCCCATTGTGGCTCTGCTGCCAACTGATGAGGACACTCGGGGCAGGAACTAACTTCTGTGAGACCGTTCTGTGCCTGGCCCTGGGAATGGAATGTAGGACCATGGAAGCATCATTGTTTGTCATGTGCTATTACGGGATTTTTCCTGAGCTATGGGGAGACCTATTCAAAGCCACCTTCTGGCACTGGGTAGAGTGAAGGACTGGACTCAAGTCTGGCTGAATTCACCGAGAAAGCAGAGTTTGCCTTACTTGCATGAGAACCTCAGAGGTGTCTGGCAGCTGAAACAGGCCAAAGAGATCCAGTTAGATGCCGCGCAGAGAAGCAGACCAAGACAACAACATGGGGCCCCCAGGGAGGCTTATAATGCTCCTAGGATTTAATCTTTGTGTCTCTCAGCGATTGGGGATAAGTGGGCAGGGAGTGCAGAACTTGTTCCTTTGCCCTGTTTCCAGGACACGTCTAGAACAGCCTGGGGCACCCAAATAATTATTTCGTTAATCATTTTTAAAAGCTGTGCAGGGAACGGAACACCTAAATGCGTCTTGTGTTTCTAATTTCTGGACATCCCTCCCTCCTCCCTCCCTCCCTCCTTCCCTTCCAAAAGGCTTGCCCAAAGGCTGCCTCTGCCTCCTGCTGTAACAACAGGCTGTGTCTGTGTCTATCACTGGGGCCAGAAGCAGCAGATGGGGAAGTGCCAAGCACCAAGAGAGCCCAGAAAAGGTGTGAAAAGGTCAAAGGCGAGATCAACGCTGGCAGCTATCAAACAAACCCTTGTTGTAGCTCTGGACAATCAGGATCAGGGAACTCTTCATACTGGCTTTCCACAGATGTACCAATTCAGCTTGCTGAAAGAGAGTAACAGAATCATAGAATTGTAGGGTTGAAAGGGACACCAAGGGTCATTTAGTTCAACCCCCTGCAATGAGGGTGACCATCCAACCTCTGCTTTGTTGTTGTTGTTTAGTGCTTTAGCTGTGTCCGACTCTTCATGACCCCATGGACCACAGCATGCCAGGCACTCCTGTCTTCCACTGCCTCCCGCAGTTTGGTCAAACTCATGCTGGTAGCTTCGGGAACACTGTCCAACTATCTCATCCTCTGTCGTTCCCTTCTCCTTGTGCCCTCCATCTTTCCCAACATCAGGGTCTTTTCCAGGGAGTCTTCTCTTCTCATGAGGTGGCCAAAGTCTTGGAGCCTCAGCTTCAGGATCTGTCCTTCCAGGGAGCACTCAGGGCTGATTTCCTTCAGAATAGAGAGGTTGGATCTTCTTGCAGTCCATGGGACTCTCAAGAGTCTCCTCCAGCACCAGAATTCAAAAGCATCAATTCTTCGGCGATCAGCCTTCTTTATGGTCCAGCTCTCACTTCCATACATCACTACTGGGAAAAACAGAGCTTTAACTATACGGACCTTAAAAGCCACTAAAGAATGAGAGTCCACAACCTCCCAAGGGAGCCCATTCCACCGCCAATAGGCTTTTACAGTCAAAAAGTTCTTCCAAATGTTTAGCCAGAATCTCCTTCCTTGTCATTTAGATCCATTAGTTTGGTTCCTGCCCTCCAAAACAGCAAAAAGCCAAGCTTGCTTCATCTTCCATGTGATAGCCCTTCAGATATTTGAAGATGGCTTTCTCATCACCTCTCAGTCTCCTTTTTCCCCAGGCTAAACATCCCCAACTCCCTGAACAGTTCCTCATAAGGCTTGGTCTCTAGACCCTGGATCATCTTGGTTGCCCTCCTCTGCACAGCTTGAAAATATCCTTCTGAAACTGGGGTGCCCAGAACTGGACACCAGAGTCCAGGTGGGGCCTCACCAAGGCAGAATGGAGGGGTGCTGTTACCTTTTTGTTTACCAAATAATTTTTATTAGTTTTCTAACTTTGTTAAGAAATTCACAACAAATTAATTCAAATTCAACACATATTTAAAGATTTGCATTACACACCCACACCCACACCCACACACCCCTTCAAGGTGCTGCTTCTCCTACACACACACACACACACACACACACACAACCCACCCCCTCAAAGTGCTACTTCTCCTTCCCTCTGTTCCTACTTACAGTCCAGTGGTGCTATTACTTCCATGATGTGGTCCTGCAGGCTATTGATTTTGTAATCTTTCTCTCTTTCTCTCTCCCTAGGAGCAGGAGACACCAGCGGAGAAGACCTTTCGCCTCCCATCATCATGGCTGCTCTCAATGACAGCAGCTTTGACCCCGTCACGTTTGTCCTGACTGGCATCCCTGGCATGGAGAAATCCCACGTGTGGATTTCTGTCCCCTTCTGCCTCATGTACGTCGTGGCCCTCCTGGGGAACTCGTTCCTCCTCTTCCTCATTGCCACGGACCACAGCCTTCGCCAGCCCATGTGCCTCTTCCTGGCCATGCTCTCTGTGTCGGACCTCCTGCTGTCCACGGTCACTGTGCCCGAGATGCTGGCCATCTTCTGGTTCGGCTCCAGGAAGATCTCCTTCGACGCCTGCATTGCCCAG
Source organism: Podarcis gaigeae (assembly GCF_964106915.1). Lineage (NCBI taxonomy): Eukaryota > Metazoa > Chordata > Lepidosauria > Squamata > Lacertidae > Podarcis > Podarcis gaigeae. Next base: position 106,917,586 of record NC_139677.1, read on the forward strand.
ATGTTCTTCACCCACTTCAGCTTCATCGCAGAGTCCACCATCCTGCTGGCCATGGCCTTTGACCGCTACGTCGCCATCTGCGACCCACTGCGCTACATGGCCATCCTGACCCCATCGGTGATTGGGAAGGTGGCCCTGGCGGCCGTGGTCAGGGGGCTGTGCATCATGTCCCCACCCATCTTCCTCCTCAAGAGGCTGCCCTACTGCGGCCACAGCACCATGCAGCACACCTACTGCGAACACATGGGCATTGCCCGCCTGGCCTGCGGAGACATCACCATCAACATCTGGTACGGCTTCACGACGACCCTCCTGTCCTCAGGGGTGGACGTGGTGCTCATTGCCTTGTCCTACGGCTTGATCCTCAAGGCCGTCTTCCAGCTCTCCTCCAAGGAGGCCCGCCTCAAGGCTCTCCGCACCTGCGGCTCCCACATCTGCATCATCCTGATGTTCTACATGCCTGCCTTCTTCTCCTTCCTCACCCACCGCTTTGGCCACAACATCCCCAGCTGCATCCACATCCTGCTAGCCAACCTCTACGTCATCGTGCCCCCCATGCTCAACCCCATCATCTATGGGGTGAGAACGAGGCAGATACGGGAGCGAGTCACCCACGTTTTCTCGCGGACAGGGAGGTGGAGGTGCTGCTAGAAGGCAGCGCTTGGTGCATCAGCCCCCCTGAACCTTTGCGGGAGATTGCCTGAGATATGGAGACCCTCCTTCATGAGAGAAGGAAGGTGGGCTGCTGAGAAATTGGGTGAGCAGGAAGCTATGGTGCAATTCTTACCTGGCTCTCTGCTCTCAGTTTCGTAGAGCTGGGGAAAGTTCAGACAAGGGCAACCGAAATGATCAAGGGGCGAAATGACCCCCCAACAAGGAAATGTAGCAACTTTTGTGACTTTTGTGAGTTTACGAAAACGAAGAGGTGCCATGATAAAATTGTATTTGGCATGGAGAAAATGGATAGAGAAACGTTTTTCTCCCTCTCACCTAACACGATGGGGATCTAATAAAGCTGAATGCTGGAAGATTCATGGCAGATAAAAGAAATGACTTTTTCCGCACAGAGTTAAACTGTGGAACTCACGCCCACCAGATGATGACCACCAACCTATAAGAGGATTAAACAAATTCACAGAGGAGATCATCAACGGCTCTGCCCTGCTTGCACAATCAGAGGAACCAATGCTTCTGAATACTGGTTGCTAGAAACCACAGGTGCTCTGTGCTCAGATTCTGCTTGATGGCTTCTCGTTAGGACATGTGGTCAGCCACTGTGACACAGAATGTGACACAGCCCTAAGCTGTGATACTGAAAGTCCATTGGAATTGGGAAGCCTCGTTGTTAAGTGGTAGAGCACCTGCTTGGAATGTAGAAAACTTAAGGAACGGCGGGGGGGGAGGGGGAGTCACAGGGTTAAGAGAATCCCGTTTTATGGATTTGACATTGTTTTTGTGCACAATTTTCTTTGTGGTTGTTATTGTATTGGTTATTGTGTGTTTTTCTTTTGTTTTTGTTATTTTTGTTGAAAATTTAATAAAAATATTATATATATATACACACACACACACACACACACACACACACACACACGGTGTGTATATATATAAAAACTTCCTCTCTTTTCCAACACATGAAAGAAACAGGACACGAAATTAATTTTGCAGATTCCAAATTGCTCTTTAACACGGAACATCACCACAAGAGAATAATCATGGAAGCCATCGAGATAGAGAAACACCCTCACAACATGAACAAGCGTGACGACACATCCCGCTTGCCAGACATCTGGAAATTAGCCCTCCCCACAAAAACTGACACCAGATCCAGAGGCACACAGAACGCCAACACCAATCAACCACACCAGACCCAAACCCAGACCCTCTCCACAGATGAATTACTGACACCATCCAGTAGCCAATCCATGGCGGCACCTCCGGATGCTGCACCCCCCTGCAATCCCTACACAGATCTGGCTGACACAAGCCACAAAACCACAGCTTGCCCCTATACACGAAGCCAAGCCAAAGCACAACTAAGTGCAATACAGCCATCTTCTCAGGAAAACTCTTCACAAAGTTCAAGAGGTCAAGACACAAAGACTTTAGCAACTAATCCACACCTAATGACCCACCTAAGTGGTACTCAGGATATCACTCAAGAAATCACTCAAGGTATCTCTCAAGTAATTAAGGAACAAAAGAAGAAAAGGCACACTAGCCTGGGAACTTCCTCTCTGCCCAGAACATTGGAGGCTAGACACCACACCCCCTCTACAGTATTTATAGGAACTCAAACATTGAGATCCCGCTCTGTTCCAGTAACAAGAAGCCGAAAGCACCAGCCTGAAGATGACGAGTGAGACCTCGTCGAAACGTCGCCTAGACACCCCAACTTTTACACGGGAAGACACCCGAGGACACCAAAACCTGCATATATATATATATATATACACACGGTGTGTGCGCGCGTGCGTGTGTGTATGGTCCCAATTTCAGTTCCCAAGGGCACCTCCAGGCTGAAACCCATGACAGCCACTTCCAGTTGGTGCAGCAGAAGGAACAACCCTAAGCTGTGTGGAACAATGGTTTGACTCAAGAGAAGGTAAAGGTAAAGGGACCCCTGACCGTTAGGTCCAGTTGCGGACAACTCTGGGGTTGTGGCAATCATCTCACTTTTCTGGCCGAGGGAGCCAGCATTTGTTTGCAGACAGCTTCCGGGTCATGTGGCCAGCATGACTAAAACACTCCTGGCGATCCAGAGCAGCACACAGAAATACCGTTTACCTTCCCGCTGGAGCGGTACCTATTTATCTACTTGCACTTTGATGTGCTTTCGAACTGCTAGGTTGGCAGGAGCTGGGACTGAACAATGGGAGCTCACCCCGTCGTGGGGATTCAAACCGCCAACCTTCTGATCAGCAAGCCCTAGGCCATGGGTAGGCAAACTAAGGCCCAGGGGTCGGATCTGGCCCAATCGCCTTCTAAATCTGGCCTGCTGACGGCCTGGAAATCAGCATGTTTTTACATGAGTAGATTGTGTGCTTTTATTTAAAACCTATCTATGGGCTATTTGTGGGGCATAGGAATTCGTTCATCCCCCCCAAAAAAAATATATAGTTTGGCTCCCCACAAGGTATGAAGGACAGTGGAATCACCCCCACAGCACCACCTGCATGGCAACTCAAGAGAAGGCAGCTTCTAATGTCGAATCGGTAGCCCGGTGATTTTCTGGGTGGACCCACACTCTACATTCAAAGCACATTCAGCTCACATTGAAAGCACATGACTCCCCCCAAATAATCCCAGGATGCGTTGCTTGTGAAGGGTGTTTTGCAAAAGGGAAACTATGGTTGTAACAGTTGAGTATGTTTGTTGCTAACTCTGAAAAGGACCCTGGCAGTGCATTCAACAGCAGCAGGTTGGCTTGGATTTTAGTTTCAGGACGTTCTTCACAACTCTGTCAGTCTGGATGTGGTGGGAACCTTTGGGGAATGCGAGGGGGGGGGAAATTCTGGACTGGAGTCAAATGGATGGATGGGCCCTTCAGCTTATGCTAAAGTGTGGGCTGCATGAAAATATAACCAATAAGATGCAACACACCCATGCTCTTTTATTTTATCTGTTTTCATTGTGTTTTATTTTATTCTATTTAGTAATTAAATTTGCATACTGTTTTTCCTCCAAAGGCCACAGGACGGATCACAGCATAAAAATAGAAAATGAGAAGACAAAATACATAACAAAACAAACACAAACCAACAGCCCTCTCCCACAAACACACATAAAAGGCCATAAAATGTTAACGAGCCCAAGGCCTGGTTTTCTCCTGGCACCTAAAGATATGTAACAAAGGCACCAGGCGAGCCTCACTGGGCAGAGCGTTCCACAAGGCCCTGTTCTCGTGTTGCCACCCTATGGACCCCTTGTGGGGGAAGCGCATGAGGAAGAGTCTCAGCTGATGATCACGGGGTCTAGGTCAGCTCATATGGGGAGAGGTTGTCCTTGGGGGTATTGCAGTCCTAAGCCCTTTGCATCTCTGTCCATATGGTGTCCACATGATAAGAAAGCGAAGGAATTAGGGTTGACATTTCTGTTTCATCCCCCTTGTGCTCAGCATACCGACAGTTCCTGCAGTATTTTCTTTTCCAAATATGTAGGAATATTTGCTCAGCCTCAAAAGTACCCTGCTGTACTCATGCTGCATGTCATACTCCATGTTTGCATTGACACTGCATAAAATCATAGAAATGTAGGGTTGGAAGATGCACCAAAGGTCATCTAGTCCAACCTTCTGCAATGCAGGAATCACAATAAATGACTGTGGCCACCCAACCTCTGCTTCAAAACCTCCAAGGAAGGAGAGTCCATAACCTCCCAAGGGAGTTCTTTCCACAGCTCTAACTGTTGGAAAGTTCTTCCTCAAGTTTAGTCAGAATCTCCTTTCTTGAATCTGTTGGTTCCAGTCCTACCCTCTAGAGCAGGAGAAACAAGCTTCCTCCATCCTCCATGTGACAGCCCTTAAGACATTTTAAGATGTCTCTTATATCCCTTCTCAGCCTCCTCTTCTCCAGGCTAAACCTGCTCCCTCACAAGGCTTGGTCTCCAGACCCTCGATCATCGTGGTGGCCCTTCTCTGTATCATCTTTCTCTCACTGCTCTTCCTTATTTTCCTTCTGTAAACTGTAGCATTGTAAGAAAAAGAATGATTTACAGTCGGAAAATAAGGAATGTTAAAACTCCAGTTAAAATTATATGGGGGGCGGGGAGGAATTCTGGGCTGGGTTGGGCTACAGAGTCCCTCTTGGGTCACTGGGCCAAGGGCAGTTGCATCCGGCGACCTCAGCGCTGACATCACAAATCACGGGTTCCACACCAGAAGGTTGTGTAGGGCCTCTGGGCTGGGGGAGGGAGGGGGTGTCGAGAAGAGGGACCCCACAGCTTGCGTGGTGACAGAGGAAAGAAGGCAGGGCCACTTTGGAGTGCGATGAGAAGCCAAGCCTGACTTTGGTCTTTGCTTCTTGCTCTCAAATCTTGGCAGCATTATGGTCGAAAGCCAGAGAATCCCGGGGGTTGACCTCAGAGCCGCTGAGCCCCAAGTTGTTCGGATCATCGTGAAGACTCCGTGGCAGAAGGAAGAGTTTCTGGTCCACAGGGAGATGTTGGTCCGAGAATTCAAAGAACACATCGCCAGGCACTTCTCCTCTTCTCCTGACCAAATTGTGCTGGTGTATGTCGGAAGGATCTTGAAAGACCACAAGACCCTTGGCCAGCATGGCATCCACCTAGACTACGACGCAACAGTCTACGTGGTTGTCCGGTCTCCCCGGGGGCGCCTGTCCCGACAGGCTTCCGCCAGCCCTACCAGCACTGCCCCAGATCAGAAGCCTCCTCGGGGAGACACTTTTGCCAGCGATGGCCTCCGGGAGCTGACCGCCAGCCTGGGCCTCAACACAGCCAACTTTTCAGAGTTCCAGAGCCAGCTCATGTCCAACCCAGACATGATGGTGCAACTGCTGGAGAACCCCTTCATCCAGAGCAAGCTCTCCAGCCCTGACCTGATGAAGGAGCTCGTCACCAGTAACCCGCAGGTGCGGCAGGTGATGCAGAAAGCCCCGGAGATCAGCCAGGTCTTCAGCTCCCCAGAAGGAATGAGGTTGGTGGTGGAACTGGCAAGGAACCCAGCGGTCGTGAAGGAGTTCATCAAATCACCTCCCCAGGCCACCACTTGTCCTGGAAGCGTCCCTGGTGGAGACAACAACAGTGTCCTTCAGGGTGCGTTCCCTGAAGCACAAAGAGGACTAGGGCAGAAGGCCATTCCTAAGCGGTGTGGGGCAAGCCCCTCGCCAGGATCCCTGGGGGGCCACCCGCCCACCTTTGACCATGGAGAAAGGCTTGAGAGGGCCCGGGAGAGGCTGCCTTCTCCCAGAACTTGGCCTCCAAAGCCTGGCGCCCAGAACCTAGCACCCAACAGCAACGATCAGAGCAACGGGGAAAGTGGTGCCTTCAGGGGAGAGACCGGACAACTCGCCTCGGCAGCGGTGAAGAACCTCCTCCACCAAATCATAAAGCATCTGATGCAGAACCTCGCATCTAGCAGCCCCTCCAGGAGCAGCCACACCCCGGAGGTGGTGGCCAAGATGGTCCGCAGGAACACCTCCGTGTCCAGGAGCCCCCGGGGGCAGGCGGCCCCGCAGGTTCCAGACCTCCTCCAGCAGATTCAAAACACAGACATCCTGTTGGCCAACTGGAGCCCCAAGGAGATCCAGGGGCTGGTAGAAATCCAGCAGAGGCTGCAGGCACTCGCCACAGACGAGCCGGGAACGGAGAGGCGAGGAAGATCCGAGCGGCCCGCGCGGAGGGCGCACTCCATCACTTCCCTCTGCGACATGGTGCCCCCCGTCTCGAGGGTGGGACGCCAGGATGTCACTGCCCAGCAGATCTTGGAGACTCTGGTGGGCGCTGACTTCTTAGCTGGCGTGAAGACCGCCAGCCGCCTGCGGGGCTCGTCCGCGCAGCCGTCTTCCAAGCAGAAGCGGACGTACAAACTCTGAGGCGGAAGAGGACGGAAGCTGAGCCGAGGCTGGACTCCTGCAGCTGCTGTGCCGATGCTGGAGCTCTGCAAAGGCGTGGATTACATGGTTTGTGATTAAAAGGCTTTAAATCTTTCAAAAAGTCTCCTCTGTTGGCTCCTCTGTTCGTAGGCGCACCCTCCAAGTGCCCCCATTTCCCAGGGACAGTCATGGAATTATGAATAATAATAATAATAATAATAATAATAATAATAATAATAATAATAATAATAATAATTTATTTATATCCTGCACATCCGGCTGAGTTTCCCCAGCCACTCTGGGCGGCTCCCAATCGAGTGTTAAAAGCAATGCAGCATTAAATATTAAAAGCTTCCCTAAACAGGGCTGCCTTCAGATGTCTTCTAAAAGTCAGATAGTTGTTTGTTTCCTTGACATCTAATGTGTTCCACAGGGCAAGTGCCACTACCAAGAAGGCCCTCTGCCTGGTTCCCTGTAACCTCACTTCTCGCAATGAGGGAACCGCCAGAAGGCCATCGGCGCTGGATCTCAGTGTCTGGGTTGAACGATGGGGTGGAGACACTCCTTCAGGTATGCAGAAGCCATCCCAGCTTCTGATTGGATCACAGAATGTCCCTATTCCCCCTGCTGCTGCCACTGAGCTCGGGGTGAGCCGGAGTTTGCCCTGAGTGGTGGCGAGGGAGCATCCTGATGCCTCTCTGTGGCCTCTCCTCCCTTAGGCAGCTCATGGCAGCTGCTGAAGAGTGGGTGAGGATGAAGAGAGGCCACCACAGCCAAGGCCCCGCCTGCATGATGCACCAGCTCTGGGTTGCAGAGCTGCCCTGGGGGTAAAGAAATGGGGAGTGGAGCACAAGAAGTCTTGACTTTTTTTAAAAAATGAAATGATTTGTGTGTCCACATCTAAATTTATTTATCAATGTGTGTTTTTCTTTTTGTAAATCTACCAAAGCATAAATTGGGATCAATGGGTTTTCTCAGGACGGTGGAGGGGGTCTTGCTTGTGGGGGGAGGGAATGCTTGCAAGCGTCCTCCAGATAATAATAATAATAATAATAATAATAATAATAATAATAATAATAAATTTTATTTATATCCCGCCCTCCCCAGCCGAAGCCGGGCTCAGAGCGGCTAACAACAGTAAAATGATAAAACATTCTAAAATCATTTCATTATAAAATTAATTCCAATTAATTTTATAGGAAATGCTTGGGGGGGGGGTCACAAAAATGGGACATCAATGAGGGTCATTTGGGGTGTGTGTGAGAGAGAAATGTCCCTATTTTCATCCAAGGAATGTTGGGGGATATGGTATGGCTGCAATTTGATTTTCTTGTTTCATCTTTTCGTAAAATGCTTTGAGGGTGCGTTTAAAAACAACAACAACAACCAAGCAGTGTACACTTTTTTTGAAATGAAATAAACCATTAAATGAACTATAAGAACTTAAAAAGCACCTGCTGGGCCAGGCCAAAGAGGGGACCATCTAGTCCAGCAGCCTCTTCTCTGTGGCCACAACACCCCCGGGGGCGAAATTGCTTCAGCTCCTAGGAGCTGGGAATCCCTAAGGCTTCAAGGCTGCTCTGGAGATTGAGGTGGACACTTTGGGACAAAGGATGGAGATGGAGAAGGAAAGACAGCGAACTGACGTGATAGCCATCTTCAAATACAGTGGTACCTTCGGTTAAGAACTTACCGTATTTTTCGCTCCATAGGGTGCACCGGACCATAGGGCGCACCTAGTTTTTAGGAGGGGGGGGGAAATAAAGGAAAGAAAAAATACCCCCCCCAGCCCCAAAGAGCAAAGAAGCCAAGACAGCCAGCGGGATCCATCCCGCTGGCTGTCTTAGCTTCCTCTTTAGTCACACACAACCTCTCCAGCCAGGAGAGGGTGCATGGCTTCGTTTTTAGGCATGGAGCTGGGGTGAGGGAAGCCTGAGCTTCCCCTGACCCCAGCCCCCAGAACAGGTCCAGGAGCAGAGGCAAAGTTGCGCAACCTTGCCGCTGCTCCCGGAGTTTGTGGGCTGGGGGAGCGCTCTGAAGGTTTGCGGATAGCTGCCCGAAGCCCGGGGTGCGCAGTGCTGCGCTCCCCGGGCTTCGGGCTGCAGGCTGCAATCCGCAAGCCTTCAGAACCTGGCGGGAACTCCCGCCGTGCTCTGAAGGCTTGCAGATAGCTACCTGAAGCCTGGAGAGCGAGAGGGGTCAGTGCGCACCGACCCCTCTCGCTCTCCAGGCTTAAGCTGTTCTTAACCTGAGGTACCACTTTAGCTAATGGGGCCTCCCGCTGCCGCCATGCGATTTCTGTTCTCATCCTGAAGCAAAGTTCTTAACCTGAGGTACTATTTCTGGGTTAGCAGAGTCTGTAACCTGAAGTGTCTGTAACCTGAAGCATCTGTAACCTGAGGTACCGCTGTAGGCTGAAGGCCTTCCACATGGCGGGTGGAGCAAGCTTGAACCGATGTAATCAAATTACAACAAAGGAGGTTCTGAAGATACATCAGGAAGAACTTTCTGATGGTACGAGCTGCTCAACAGTGGAACAGTCTCCCTGAGGAGGTGGGGGGCTCTCCTTCCTTGGAGGTTTTCAAGCAGAGGTTGGATGGCCGTCTGTCAGGGATGCTCTAATTGGGATTCTGGCATTGCAGGGGGTTGGACTTGATGACTCTAGGGGTCCCTCCCAACTCTACAAGTTGAGTCTCTGATATTCTGCAAATGGGGAGATATCCTGGTTCAAATCCATGGCTAGCTGTGAACCCCCGCTGAGTCAGGGGTGGGGTTATTGGGCCACAGAGTTTGCGTGTAGGGAAACATGCCCACTGAGGATGTCTGGGGAAATCCCAGACTCTCTTGAACCCAAGGCGCAGGTGGGACTGGGACCTGACTACGATGCAAGTACTTTACTGTGCAACAAAAGAAAAGATCGTTTAGCCTCCCAGAGCAAACTAAGCGCTATGCTCTCCTTGCCTTTTGAAAATTCCCCCTGACCCTGAGAAAAGTGGGTCCCAGGAGGTCCCTTCTCCTCCACCAGCACCTGCCTCCAAATCCCCCTCAGGACTCCCAAGGAGACACGAGGCAGACCAAGTCCCTCAGCTCCTTGGACCCAGCCTCCTTCAAATGCCTGCCTCTGCTGCTGCTGGGGGGACCCAAATCCCATCTCTGAGCTTCTCTGCTTGCTGGGGCTAAAGGCAGGTGAGAACTTTGCACAGAGCCGTTTCTTGCTGCTGCCTTCCAAGGAGGAGCTGGGCAAAATATCCGGGGCAGCTGTGGTTCAAATCTGTTAGATGGGGGTGCTGAAGGGGTTAGGAGGGGCAGCGTGGAATAGGAAGGACTTATCTGGCAGGGTCCTTGCCCAGTGAAATTAGAGATCCAGAAAAGGCAGGTTTTAAGGAGGACTGGAAACTATTTGCAGAATGTTTAAAAAGCTATTGTAAACATATAAAGACACAAGTAGGATTTGAATAAGGAGCAGCAGTAAATGACGACTTTTGGAATAGTATGGTGAGGGCAGGGTGCAGAATAAGTTATCATATGCAGCAATATTAGAAAATACGGGGAACCACAGAAGGGAAGTCCAATGTCAGATGGAAATTATGGCGGAATTAAAGAGGTATATACATTAAAGTTCAACCTATTGAAAGATTACAAATGATTATTTTTTTGAAAAAGCAACAACAGATTGCTTTCAGGTGGACCCTCCTCAAAGAAACACAGAAGTGTTTTCGTACACCTTTGAGCATCTGCTGTGCCATTCCTGTTAAAGTCAGATTAACAGAACATGAATGTCAAAGGGAAGGAGAGATTTGACAGCCGAATGAGTTCTCTGGACAACATGTGTATTATTTATTTATTATTTGTTAGCACACACAAAGCTTCCTTGTTCAGGGTGGGCAGGAGAGGAGACCCACCAGACAGACCCACTACAAGGCTGCAGGGTTTCCACATTCTGGCTTAACTCTGTGTTGACTCTGCTGTCTTCGTAAATGCAGGAAGCACAATACAAAAGAATACCCAACTTTGTTTAAAAAATCTCCTATGAAAGAGAGTCCACCGAGGGGATCTGTCGAACAGCTCTTGGCCTCAGAAAATTATTTCTAATGCTTCTCATCTTCCTCAGGATTTGTTCCGGATCCCAGTAGATTTTCTTCCCTGTGAACTGTCTTCCATCCAGCGCCTGCTGGAGAGGGAACGGATTCCTGATTACATCCACCACAGCTACCAGGAAGCCCTTCCAAGGCCCCAGATGCTGCCAGCCAACCACAGCTCCTTGCCCCCCACCACCTACATCTTGACTGGCATCCCAGGGATGGAGGCCTTTCACATCTGGATCTCCATCCCCTTCTGCCTGATGTACATTGTGGCTCTGGTGGGGAATAGCACTCTGTTGTTCATCATCTTCACAGAGCGCAGCCTCCACCAGCCCATGTACTTCTTCCTCTCCATGCTGGCTGTCACTGACTTGCTTCTGTCCACCTCCACCGCTCCCAAAATGCTGGCCATCTTCTGGTTCAAGGCCGGGGAGATCTCCTTCAAAGGTTGCCTAGCCCAAATGTTCTTCATCCACAGCATCTTCATCGCTGAGTCGGCCATCCTCATGGCCATGGCCTTCGACCGCTACATTGCCATCTGCGACCCACTGCGCTACACCACCTTGCTGACCAATTCAGTCATCCGGAGAATTGGGCTGGCTGCCATGGTCCGAAGCTTCTGCGTGATTTTCCCGGTCATCTTCCTCGTCAAGCGCTTGACGTTCTGCCAACGCAACATCCTTCCCCACACGTACTGCGAGCACATGGGCATCGCCCGGCTGGCTTGCTCCGACATCACGGTCAACATCTGGTATGGCTTCATGGTGGCCATCTTGGCCATCGGTGTGGACACCTTGCTGATAGCAGCATCGTACGGTCTGATCTTGAGGGCTGTGTTTCGGCTCTCCTCCAAAGACGCTCGCCTGAAGGCACTCAGCACCTGCGGCTCCCACCTCTGCGTCATCCTCATGTTCTACACACCTGCATTCTTCTCCTTCTTTGCCCATCGCTTTGGCCACCACATCCCAGGCTATGTTCACATCCTACTGGCCAACTTGTATGTCCTCATCCCTCCCATGCTGAACCCCATTGTTTATGGGGTAAAGACCAAGGAGATCCTGCGGAGAGTCACCAGCTTGTTCCACCAATGTTTCAACAGACCAGTTACCTAAAAGCAGCTCCCCATTCACTGACAAGGAAAGTTGAAGGGATGGAGGGCGATCCCTAGAATGAAGGGAGAGAAGTTTCCATCTGATGTATTCATCTACATTTTTTAATATACCAAGAGTAACCAAAGCAGTGCTGAGTTCAGCACCCTGAGCTAGGCTGTTGTCTTGCCAAATGCAGATGGTTCTTTTGATGAGATTCAGAAGCAATACAAACACAAGCGAGATTAAAGATTTTATTCTAAACAACAAGCATTATATACATTACCAAGGAAGCACTTTGATCTGCCACTGGGAAGCCATCAAGAAGTGGTGAATGGACCCCAGGTGGACTCAGGATGCATGAGCTTCTGAGAGCTATGCCCCCAAACCATTTGATTTACAGATAGCTAACTTGTTAGCCTACGTGCCTCGCCCAACTAGCTAGCGCAGATGATTCCTTAACTAGCCACCTCTCCAATGTCTCACTTCAAAGAAGGAAAGTGCCCAACACTATTACTTCCTTCCACAAACCAGGGCATTAAAAGGCTATTCTCAGCCATCAAAGAGCAGAACAAGAGACAGAGAGGGGAGGTAAAGAGAGGCAGGAAGAGACGACCATGTCAGATCACTAAACTCCTCGAAATACAAAAATCTTCCAGAAAAGATTGCCCCTACCGTCGTCTTCTGCATGTGCCTTCTGCAGAATGCATCGAGAATTGTACAGATGAGCTGCTAGGGCTGTGTGTGTGCGCGTGTGTGTGTGTTTTGGAAGACGTCTGTGTGTGAATTTGTTTTATGTGTGTAGATCAGTGCACCAATGCACAGTCTTCACAGTAGGGCTCTTTTCCGATGGTATGAAGTAGTCACGACAAACCAGTAGATTCCTATCTGCTGCAGCCTTCATCCGCCTTCAAAGCCGTTGTAACATACCACTTGTTATCACCCACCTGTTCTGCCTTTGAGGACTTCTTGGATCATTCTTTGTCTAGCTCCTTCTCTTTGACCTTACCACCTTGGGTGACCCTGCTAGGAGTACGAGATTCCCGATGGCTTCACTCACAAGGGTCATAGGAACATGCAAGCCCACTCACCACGACAAGGTGATGATCCAGCGAGTGCAGATGCCTGATGATCATCTTCCAAAGCAGAACTTAAAAGCAGAAAGCGTAATGCTGGTGGTCAACAAAAGAGGTTTAAAGACTGCCTCAAGGCAAATCTAAAAAAAATGTAATATAAACACTGACAACTGGGAAACACGGGCCTGTGAGCGTTCCAGTTGGAGAACAGCCTTGACCAAAGGTGCCATGGACTTTGAAGATGCTCAAACTCAGAATGCAAGGGAGAAATGTGCTAAGAGGAAGGCACGCTTGGCAAACCCTCACCGGGATCAACTCCCACCCAGAAACCGATGTCCCCCCTGTGGAAGGACATGTGGATCCAGAATTGGCCTCCACAGACACTTACAGACTCATTGTTAAAACCATGTTTTAACTTGGCTACGAGGGGCCGCCAAAGAAGAAAGAAGAGGAAGAAGAAGATGATGAAGAAGAAGAAGTGTGTGTGTGTGTGTGTGTGTGTGTGTGTGTGTTAGAGAGAGAGAGAGAGAGAGAGAGAGAGAAAGATGTAGCATTTATTTTGTGCCAGTAATATGATATTTGGTGCAGTGCAGTGAGGAAGGTCTTCTCCAGAGGATGGAAAGGTAAGGATTGTGTAGGATGAGGGAACTCATGGAACCATAGAATTGCAGAGTTGGAAGAGACCACAAGTGTTGTCTATTCCAACCCCCTGGAATGCAGGAATCTTTTCTGCAGCTCATCAGGCACAGGAAACGGTTTGGAAAAGGAGAGAAGTGTATTCTGTTTATCTAGCTCACTATCCCTCCGCCTTTGGAATGTTATCACCACCCATTGTCGGGGGGGGGGGGGGGAATCAATAGAAGTGCAATATTCAAATTCTAACCCTAAAACAATCCACACCAAGCGTGACCCATATAATGCTATCATAGAGCAGCATAAAATCACTATAAAGTATTCTATCATATTGGAACTGTGTGTGAAAAAATAGTAGAAATAATAATACAATGAGTCTACTCGGAAGTCAAATATATTTATTTTGTTTTGTTTTGTTTCCTTCTTTTTTTTCTTTCTTCCCCCCTTCCCCCCTTTTCTTCTTCCTTTTCTCTTTTCTTTTTTTGTGCCTCCTTTTTTAGCCTTTCTCTTTTTGATTTGTTAAGAAAGAGATAAAGAGAAAAAAGTGTAATATGAAAACTTCAGTAAGTTAAGTGATGTTCTGTAATTTTTTCTATCACTATTTGTATATTGTTAAAATCGGTTAATTGTAATGAATTGATGTAACAATTACTGTGGTTTTTCCCTTTGTTTTTCTAAATAAAGTTTTCTTTTTTTAAAAAAAAAATCACTATAAAAAGCTTTAAAATCCGAAGGGGAGAGTAAAAGAGGGCTGCTGCTTTTTAAGCTGAAATGCATGAAAATATGAGAGTTTCTGAAAAGCCTAGGAGAACAAAAGCTCCCCACCAGGCCCCAAACAGATTCCAGCACATACACCAGGAGAGCCGAACTAAGTATTTTGTGACTTGAACCGCTGGACGGTGGAACAGACCATAGCTGTCAACCTTTCCCTTTTCTTGCGAGGAATCCTATTCGGAATAAGGGAATTTCCCTTAAAAAAAGGAAAAAGTTGACAGCTATGGAACAGACTCATCCAGAAGGCGGCAGACTCTCCTTCCTTAGAGGTCTATAAGCAGAGGTTGGGATGGCCATCTGTCAGAGATTCCTTAGCTGTGATTCCTGCATTGCAGGGGGTCAGAAGAGAGGACCTTTGGGGACGCCTTCCAACTCTTCAATTCTATGAAGTGGTAACTCTAGGTCCTGGCCTCGGGTGGCCTTGCCTCAGAGCAGAAGTCCTGTCCCTTCCAGAGGGGACCTGAGGGCTGAGATCCCTCCTGGAGGCTCCTTCTGCCAGCTACCAAGAGCTTTGCGGGTGGTGGCGACATCATTGCTGACATCACTGGTGATGTCACAGTACCCCCCCCCCACTCCTTGATGTACCTGCGGTGTGGAGAGCAGCTCCTTCGCTCAGGAGGAGGGAGGGAGGGAGGGAGGGGAGAGAAGAAGGTCCAGGGAGGGAGCACCATCAGGCTTGCCATACCCCAGCGCCAGTGTATGGGGCAGCCAGCTGCTCTCCTAAAGGACCACAACCCAGTGGCTGTCTTAACTTAGTCCTCCAGGTGACTTAAGCAGCGCCGTCCTTCCCCAGGCACCTTCTCTGCCTAGCGAGACACCTCTGCCCCGCTTCTCCCATGCAAGCCCCTCTTCCTCCTCCTCTTCCTCCTCCGTGCATCATGGAAACCATGGACAAAGACCCGGAAGGGCCCCCAGAGGCCTGCCCCATCCTCGCCTCCAACCCCAACTTCATCTGCATCACGGCAAAGTCCCCCAAGACCAGCGCCCAGTTCCTGCTCCCAGAGCTCAGCACCATCCAGCAGTTCAAGGAGGAGCTTGCCAAGCACTTCTCCTGCGACACCAGCCAGCTGGTGCTGGTCTACTTTGGGAGGATCCTGAAGGACAAGGACACGCTCCGCCACTGCGGGATCACGGATGGGATGACTGTACACCTGGTGATCAGGACTCTCAAAAGGGACCTGGAAGACCCTCCTCAGTCTCCCTATATTCCCGGGACTATGCCACCTGCCCTGACACCATCTGGGGGCAGCCTTCCTTCCCCGGCTTTCAGCTCGAGCTTGCGGGGCTCCTGGGGGTCCCTTGAGGCAGCCCCCTCCAGCTCCGAGTGGCAGCTGGTGCCCACCTCAGAGATGATTGTCGAGAAGGTCCGGCAGGTGATCCTGGCCAACCCAGAGATCCAGCAGCTGGCCCAGCAAGTCCCGGCCATCAGACACATACTCAACAATATGGACATCATGAGGGTGATCCTGGACAAGATGATGGAGATTGTGGACCTGGCAAAGAACCCAGAGATGTTCCAGGACCTGAAGGCTCCAGACCAAGCCTTGATCAGCCTCCACGGCAGCATCCCTGGAGGGGACAACCCCCTAAGGCAGCTGAACAGTGAGCTACCAGAACCAGGGCTGAACGCCATCCAGGAGCTCTTCGCCTCCACCCTGGGGAGGAGCCATGGGTCCCAGCTGGAGAGCCTGGATCGTGTGGGCTCTCTGCCCCTTTGCCACAGCTCCCACAGCACCCACAGCACCTGCAGCGAGGAGAGCACTGCTGCCTTCAGCAGCCTGGCTCCCCCTCCAGGGCAAAGCTCCTCCATGCCCAACCTGCCGCCCACGTCCGGGGCTGGGGCGTTTGACCTGGGCAGCCTCCCACCACCGGATGCCAGCGAGATCCCGAAGCTGATTGTCAACCTCTGCAACGCTTACACCAAACGCATGATCTTCTCCCTCATGCAGAGCGCCCTGCGGGCTGCAGAAAGGCCTCCGGTGGCCCAACAAGAGCAGGCACAGCAGCAGGTCCTCCACTTCTCCCAGCAGATGCAGAGCCCAGAGATGGTGGCCGCCATGTCCAACCCCAAAGCCATCCAGGCCTGGGTGCAGATGGAACAAGGGCTCCAGGCGCTGATGGCCGAGGCACCTGTGCTGGTTCCCTGGTTCATGCTGCGCTTGAGAGGCTACTCCACGGGGGTGAGCCCCTGGGTCAATGGCTACCCCTGCCCGGGGTCGGCCACTTCTGAATAAGACCACCCAACTCCTGGGCAAGCTTCAAATCTTCTCCCTCCCAAGAATAAACTTGCTGCGCCACCACAAAGCCCAGACAGACCCTTTGCCCACGGACAAGAGGAGGGAAGGGGTCCCCTTCTTGCTGAATAGTTGGGGGGCCACCGGAGGCTGTTCTGACTGTGAGGGCGATGAAAAGGTCTCCTCTGGCAGGCTGGGGCTTCTGAAATGGGTTGACTTTAATGTCCACGCAATGTAATAAACAAAAGCCAACAGTCTTACTGCTCTCCTATTTATTTATTTTATTTGGAACCATTAATCAATTAATTTGCTGCATTTGCATCCCATCTTTTTTCTCTGCAGAATTCAAGGTGGTCACATGGTTCTCCCAGTTAAGAGTGGTGGACTCATAATCTGGGGAACCAGGTTCGCGTCTCTGCTCCTCCACATGCAGCTGCTGGGTGACCTTGGGCTAGTCACACTTCTCTGAAGTCTCTCAGCCTCACTCACGTCACAGAGTGTTTGTGGTGGGGGAGGAAGGGAAAGGAGATTGTGAGCCGCTTTGAGACTCCTTAAAGGTAAAGGTACCCCTGACCGTTAGGTCCAGTCGTGGACGACTCTGGGGTTGCGCACTCATCTGACTCTATTAGCCAAGGGAGCCAGCATTTCTCCACAGACAGCTTCTGGGTCATGTGGCCGTCATGACTAAACTGCTTTCGGCGAACCAGAGCAGTGCACAGAAACACCTTCGGGTAGTGATAAAGCGGGATATCAAATCCAAACTACTCTTCTTCTTCTTCTTCTTCTTCTTCTTCTTCTTCTTCTTCTTCTTCTTCTTCTTCTTCTTCTTCATTTAATCCCCACAACAAGCCTGTGAGGTAGGTTAGGCTGAGAGGCAGCGGCTCTCACCTCCTGGTGAAGTTCATGGCAGAGTGGGTGCATTTGAACCCTGCTCTCCCAGGTCCTAGACCAGCACTCTAACCACTGCACCACCCTGGTTCTCCTGAGAGGAGAAAGGGTTAAGCACACCCTCCCTCGCCATTGCACTCTCGGTCATGTCTGTGTCCCCACTTGCCGACAATTTAGGAGTGAGGGAGCAAAGGAGGAGGGAGTGATAAGGTCACAATGATATTTGGAAAGGGAAGAGTTGGGGTGACAGAGCCAATTCCTACAAAGGAGAGGCAGGCCATGAAGAGGGGAACACAGAGACCAATTTGGGAAATGACTATATAGTTCTTAACAGGCTAAAAAGCAATGCCATGGGCCATCCACTCTTTGGGACATTGCACCTTTAAAAGGTGGATCTTCTGAGTTCTAGAGGGGATGGAAGCCCAAAAGGGAAAACCTAAGAGGAGGATGTTTTGTTCCTGATGCTGTGCAGATGCCACAGAAAAAGCAAACAAAGGGGTGGCTATGCTACAATAAATGTGCTGTCTGGGGAAGCAGGCTGGCTGGTTTATTTCAACGTGGTTCCCATCTTCCTTCTGCTGTTCTGTGCTTCAGATGAAGTTGGCTGCTGCCTAGACAACCTTATGCTAGAACCAGGTCCACATGGAGCCAAACCACCCACTCATCCTCACATCATCACTTGTGGGTTTCCATGTGTTCCAGGCCTGCTCTGCAAGGCTGCTGTGGAGACGGTAAAGGTACCCCTGACCGTTAGGTCCAGTCATTGCCGACTCTGGGGTTGCGGCGCTCATCTCGCTTTATTGTCTGAGGGAGCCAGCGAACAGCTTCCGGGTCATGTGGCCGGCATGACTAAGCCGCTTCTGGCGAACAAGAGCTGCGCATGGAAACGCTGTTTACCTTCCCGCCAGAGCTGTACCTATTTATCTACTTACACTTTGACATGCATTTGAACTTCTATTCTGTTTTTAAAGTTCTGTTGAAAGCTGCCCAGAATGGGTGGGGTATGTATGTATGTATGTATGTATGTATGTATGAATGAATGAATAAATAAATAAATGCCTATCTTCTCCAGGACTTCTTGCGGACAGTTGGCTCCTGGTGCTACCCAACCCTAACACTTCCATTAGAACTGACTTCCAAACTATTGGGAGTCTTGACTTTTCCTAGGTGTAAATCCCACTGCTGTTGATCATGCAAGAGGCCAAAGCTTGCTGGATCAGGCCAAAGAGGGTCCATCTAGCTTGCTGTCCTGTTTTCACACTGGCAACCCAATGCCCCCGATGGGAAGCTCAAGAAGTGTGACTAGCCCAGGGTCACCCAGCAGCTGCATGTGGAGGAGCGGGGAAGCAAACCCGGTTCACCAGATTATGAGTCCACCGCTCTTAACCACTACACCACACTGGCTCTTCTTCCTAGAATTCAAAGAAAGAAGGGGATCTCTGAACGTGACATTGTGGTATCTCTGAAACCTCTTTGGGAAGGGTTGTTATTGAAAACTTGTGTGTAAATGTATTAAATCCGCAGCCACTTGGTGCCAATAGGGTGAGACTTTGGGGGCAGATATCCAGTGCCCCCTTCAACAGAACGAGGAGGAGGGAAGTGCAATCAGACCTGCACCAGCAGCTGGTACTTTGAGGAGGCTGAGGCAGACACGGACCATCATTGTCCTCCCCGAGATTGACCTTTTGCTGCTGCCAGCCTCCTCTGGAGTAAAGACATGGGAGCCAGCTGCATGCCCTCCCCTCTGAACTGCATTTAAGCCAGGCTCCTTGCAGAGCAGCAAGGCCAGTACCAGAAACTTTATTGTTGGTTAATTTACATTTTCACTTTGTATTTGTGTCCTTAAGCTTAATGGGCTGGGGTTTTATTTTGTTTTAATTGAATTGAATTTATTCTGTGTTTGCTAAATAGTTGACTTTTGTTATTTTGAACTTACTGGCGTGTTCTGCATTTCGTACGTTTGTATTCCCAGTGTTCTCCATTTTGATGTTAGGGGTGCTTTCTGCCAGCCCCTTTGGGCACAACACATTGTGGGAAAACGGCATGTAGTAGTAGTAGTAGTAGTAGTAGTAGTAGTAGTAGTAGTAATAATAATAATAATAATAATAATAATAATAATAATAATAAATTTATTTATACCCCGCCCTTCCCAGCCAAGACCGGGCTCAGGGTGCCTAACACCAAATATAAAAACAATTGATTGAAATACAGCTTGAAAAACAAGATTAAAATACATTAAAACATTAAAATGCAGCCTCACTTCAGTGGAAACTCACTCAAAAACTTTTTGGGGGATAAAAATGTCAAGTCTTCTCCAAGGCTAACTATCCAGACTGGTCCTACATGGGCCAGAAAAAAGCCAGGGAAGTCCCCAAATAGGAGTTCCAACACAGAGGAGAAAGGAAAAAAGAAAGAGGGGGACGGAATCAAATTGATTCCAAGCCAAAGGCCAGGCGGAATGTGTAAGTAAAAGCAAGCAATCCAACAAGACTAGCAGAGGTTGCCTGGCCTAATAGGCAAATTCCTAAGAACAGAAGAGGAGTGCTGCTCTTCTCACAGCGTCCTCAAAGCACCCCGTTCTCACAGTGACCTCTCAGAGCCCCGTGGAAAACCTGCAAGCAAAACTCCAGCACAAGCAAAGCAGCACTCTCCCCTTCTGTGGCTTCCAGCAACTGGGATCCAGAAAGATTGCTGCCTTCAAATGTGGAGGACAGAGCACAGCCATCTTGGATGGTCGCCATTGATAGCCCTCAACTCCTCCACGAATTCATCTAACCCTCTTTTAAAGCCATCCAGGTTGATTGCCACCACTGCCTCCTGTGGCAATGAGTTCCACAGTTTAAATCTGTGCTGCTTTTATCTGTCCTGAATCTTCCAACATCCAGGTCATTAGATGTCATTGAATTTAGCAATGAAAGGAATGGCAAGACAAACTGTTAGGGTATATTGAACTGGCTAGATTAACAGAGCAATGAGAGATCACACTAGACAAGAGTTTCAAAAGGCATGGGGAAATTGCAGAGAATACTTCGCAAAACAGTGCCCTAAAATACATACCTGGACTTGTTTCCATTAATGTCTGCAGGAGACTTTGTGGATATTTAAGTTATAATTAGAAAAAATCTTAATAATTATTCATAAAGGAAACAGTTTATAGAAGAGTGACTAGTGGGGTGCCACAGGGTTCTGTCTTGGGCCCGGTCTTATTCAACATCTTTATCAACGACCTGGATGATGGACTCAAGGGCATCCTGATCAAATTTGCAGATGACACCAAACTGGGAGGGGTGGCTAACACCCCAGAGGACAGGATCACACTTCGAAACGACCTTGACAGATTAGAGAACTGGGCCAAAAAAACAAGATGAATTTTAACAGGGAGAAATGTAAAGTATTGCACTTGGGCAAAAAAAATGAGAGGCACAAATACAAGATGGGTGACACCTGGCTTGAGAGCAGTACATGTGAAAAGGATCTAGGAGTCTTGGTTGACCACAAACTTGACATGAGCCAACAGTGTGACGCAGCAGCTAAAAAAGCCAATGCAATTCTGGGCTGCATCAATAGGAGTATAGCATCTAGATCAAGGGAAGTAATAGTGCCACTGTATTCTGCTCTGGTCAGACCTCACCTGGAGTACTGTGTCCAGTTCTGGGCACCACAGTTCAAGAAGGACACTGAAAACTGGAACGTGTCCAGAGGAGGGCAACCAAAATGGTCAAAGGCCTGGAAACGATGCCTTATGAGGAACGGCTAAGGGAGCTGGGCATGTTTAGCCTGGAGAAGAGGAGGTTAAGGGGTGATATGATAGCCATGTTCAAATATATAAAAGGATGTCACATAGAGGAGGGAGAAAGGTTGTTTTCTGCTGCTCCAGAGAAGCGGACACGGAGCAATGGATCCAAACTACAAGAAAGAAGATTCCACCTAAACATTAGGAAGAACTTCCTGACAGTAAGAGCTGTTCGACAGTGGAATTTGCTGCCAAGGAGTGTGGTGGAGTCTCCTTCTTTGGAGGTCTTTAAGCAGAGGCTTGACAACCATATGCCAGGAGTGCTCTGATGGTGTTTCCTGCTTGGCAGGGGGTTGGACTCGATGGCCCTTGGGGTCTCTTCCAACTCTATGATTCTATGATTCTATGATTCTAAGTAAATAAGGAAGCCAGATACAGGATAATGGAAGTCTTTTATTTGGTTGTATTGTTTGTATTGTTGTATGTTATGCTTGGGCTTACCGATCAGAAGGTCGGTGGTTCGAATCCCCGCAACGGGGTGAGCTCCTGTTGTTCGGTCCCTGCTCCTGCCCACCTAGCAATTCGAAAGCACATCAAAGTGCAAGTAGATAAACAGGTACCGCTCCGGCGGGAAGGTAAACAGCGTTTCCGTGTGCTGCTCTGATTCGCCAGAAGTGGCTTAGTTATGCTGGCCACATGACCCGGAAGTTGTCTGCGGACAAACACCAGCTCCCTCGGCCAGTAAAGCAAGATGAGTGCCGCAACCCCAGAGTCATCTGTGACTGGACTTAACAGTCAGGGGTCCCTTTACCTTTACCTTTATGTTATGCCTATTGTATGTTATGTTCACGTTTAATGAGGGTGGATTTCTCTATTGGGGGGTGGGGGGTCTATGTTATATTGTAAATAAAATTCCCAATAACATTTTTTAAAAAGAAACTTTTTTGCAACGAAAGCACACTCCCCCCCCCCCGTCACTCCAGTTAAGTGCACCACTGCACTCCCCTTTATTGGGGAGGGGGCACCCATGGAGGCCTGGCCCACCAGGGCCTCCCCTCCTGGTTCTCTGTGAGGTCAGCGGTGACCTCACAGTCCAGGCAGCTTCACAGAGAGGCCATGTCTTCTGGCAGCAGCAGAGGGGAGAAGAGGAAAATGAAGGTGCCTGCCAGGTTGTGAGCAAGCGGAAGAGGAAGGCAACATCTCGCTGTTATGTGCGCTCTGGCCTTGGCTAGTGTTGAGACAAAGGGGGGCAGCAGCAGACCACTGGCCCCTTCCCACCTCTCGCGTCCTCTACGGGAACAAGTGGCGGCGGCAGCAGCAGCAGCAGCATCGCCGCCACACCGGAAGGAAAAGAAGACGTCCCGCTTTCCTCCTTCTCCCTGAACCTCTGCTCCTCAGCAGCCATGTCCGAGAGCAAAAAGCCCCATGGGACTGCCGCTGGCACCCGCGTCATCAAGGTGACCGTCAAGACCCTCAAGCGCAAGGAGCACTTTGAGGTGGTTGAGAGCACCCTGGTGCAGGACTTCAAAAAGCTCATCTCTGAGCGCTTCAAGATGCCCCTGGAGCAGCTGTCGCTGATCTTTGCCGGCGAGATCCTCAAGGACCAGGACACTCTGGCGCAGCACAAGATTGTCAGTGGGTCCAAGGTGCACCTCTTCATCAAGTCGCAGAGGAGGCTGTCGGGGAACCCTGTGCCCTCCCCGGGAAACACCGGCCCCGCTGCCTTCCTGCCCGTGCCACCCACAAGCATGTTGCTCTCCAGCGAGGCCTCCTCGGAGCACAGCCTTGACCTGTCCGAGTGGAGCAACCAGCCGGAAGAGCTGATGGCTTCATGCCACAAGCTGGTTGCGCAGACCATGGAGAACCTCTTGCTGCAGATGGTCACTCTGAACCTGGATGCCTCCACCTTGAACAACAACCCGCTTCTCTTGGGCTTCCTTGTTGGCGTCACTGGCATGAACGTTCTGGGCCTGAGCTCCATGGACGTGTCTGACATTGTGGGCGAGGCCCACGAACAGGACATGACCCGGCAGGAGCTCATCAGCGAGGTGATGCAGCATCCTTTCATGCAGAACCTCTTTGGTGACACCGAGCAGGTCAGGCAGATGATCATGTCCGTCCCGCAGATGCAGCAGCTGGCTGAGCAGAACCCTGAGATCAACCATATCCTCAACAACTCCGAGTTCCTGCGGGAGATGATCGACGTGGCCACCAGCCCGGCGGTGATGGACGAGATCATCAGGAACCACGACCGAGCCCTGAGCAACCTCGAAAGCATCCCAGGTGGGTACAGTGCCTTGCAGCAGCTCTACAACGACATAGAGGCCCCCATGCTGAACGCAGTCCAAGCCCAGTTCCAGGGCAACACGTTTGCCCCGTCAGAGAACAAGCCCCCTTCTGGGGGGATCAGCCCTCTGGCCCGGACAGAAAACAGAGAGCCCCTGCCAAATCCCTGGGCTCCTCAGTCCAACAACAGTGGTGGCGACAATTTCTGCAACAGTGACCTCAATGGTACCAATAATGATGCTGGTCAGGGCTACATCCTGCTTGCTTTAGGCCCGGGAGTCCAGCCTGAGCTGAGCAAGTCCGAAAGCATCCAGAACATGGTTCACCAACTCACAGAGAACCTGGAGTTCATGCAGAACATGTCCAATGCCCTCTCGAAACCTGATGGGCCTACCCAGTTATTCCTCAGCCATTGCAACTCCCCCGAGAGTAACGATGCTTCTCTGCCTCAAGGGTGGGTGCAGCAGCTCCCTGCAAAACTGGAGAGGTCAGAGGCCGCTGCACTGCTGACCAACCCCAGAGCGGTCCAGGCTCTCCTCCAGCTGCAGATGAGCCTGCTGACCCTGACAAGAGAAGTGCCCGATTTCCTCCAAGCCTTGACGGACCCAGACGTTGAGCCCGAGAGCATGGAAGACTCTGACGAGGGAGAGAGCCCGTCCTCGGAAGCAGGGAGCCTCATCTCGGCTGACGAAAGCCTGGAGTTAGAAAGCAGTGAATCCAAAGCAGAAGAAAGAAGACGGGGACGACGAAGAAGAAGAAGAAGAGGAGGAAGAGAGGAGGAGGAGGAGGAGGAGGAAGACGAAGAAATGGATCAGCAAGCTCCAGTGGTCCTCTATCAGATGCAGCTGCAGCAGCTCCAGATGATGGGCTTCCAGAACCAGGAACTGAACCTGCAAGCTTTAATTGACACAGATGGAGATATTGGTGCAGCGGTTGAAAAGCTTACGAACTCTCGTGCATCCTAGCAACAGATTTACCTTTGCCTCTTGTAGGGTCACCTGACACACTAAAGTCAGCATGGTGGATATTACAATGGCCTTGCCTCAGTGTTCCTTTACTCAGGCTGGGTTTTCTTAGGGGTGAGGTGGCTCTGCTTATAAGAGTCAGGGAAGGAAGACCTTACATTAAAAACCATCCTCAGCAGATGCCTGAAAGCCACTGAGGAAGTAGGTGTGTGTTGCGTCATCACCTTCGGGGCCCTTTCTGGCTCCCTCAGTCTTAGGGGGAACAGAGGAGTCCACCCTAGCTGGGTCCGCCCTAGCTGTCCAGAAAGCCCTTAGCCCCTCTTGGTCTCTTGCTGGCCTCCTGGAACTTCATTGACAATGCTGGAGGGATTTTTGGCAGAGGAGCTGCCTTGACCCAGGATGTCCTCCAGCACTTCAGGACTCCAACTGGGAAGCTGTTGTGCTGGTCTCAGCCAAAGCTCTGGAGCTGCTTCTAGCCTTCTCTTTCTCTCTCCTTCTGGTTGGCTTATATCTTTCTGTCACAGAGCATTAAGATACCCAGGACCAAGAGTTTCAGTGGGCCTAGTGGGCAAGGGCTTCAGTTCCTTTCGCCCACATCCCTTTGGGTGGCCGTGTGGGTGGGCACACAAAGCTGCTGAAGTGAGCAGCTTAGCTCCCTCAGAAGTCTTAGTTTGCTGGTGCCTTTTCCATGCTGCAAAACTTCCCGCTTGTGCAGACACTCTGCGGGGTCTCGGGACTGGGTGGGGAGCTCAGCGCCAACCAGGGTCTGCACTTTGAACATCTTCTCATGAAAGGGGGGTGGGCATATCCTGTGGGCAAGTCCCTCTCGGGTCAGCATCTCTGCACAGAAAGAAAAGCCCCCAACAATTCACAGGAAGGTGTCTGGGCCCCCATCTGGGCTCCTGTGATGCTCCATCAAAGGCAGAACCAGCAGATCCAAGCTATGCTTGAAGGAGGCTTTTGATAAACTGGAGCGGCCTTACTGGGAGCACCACTGCTTTCTCTTGCAGTAGATAATTCCTGGGTACCAGATTGGTCGTCTTAATCTGCTTTTTCGCTTTGGACTGTAGGCAACCATGTGGCGTCAATCCTCAAGTTGCACAACAGGTCAGAGCACACGTGAGTGTGCCACAGGCAGTAAAGTGGTGCTTATTTTCCACAGAAAAGGATGCTGGTCCAGATGAGCTATTGGCCTGATCCAACACAACTCTGCTTATGGGGAAGGTCTGTAGCTCAGTGGTAGAACATCTGCCCCTGCAGAAGGTCCCAGGTTCAGTGCCCGGCACCTTCAGGTTAGGCTTGGGAGAGAGACTCCTATATGAAATCGTAGAGAGTATATGCCAGCCAGTGCAGACAATAATGAGCTAGAGGGACCTACTGGTCTGGGTCAGTATAAAGTAACTTCCTATATCCCTATGGATCAGGTCAATGGCCCATCTAGTCCAGCATCCTGTTCTCACAGTGGCCAGCCAGATACCTGCAAGAAACCCACATTCAGGAGTCGGCCACAAGAGCCCTCTCCTTGCCTGGGGTTTCCAGCAACTGGCATTCAGAAGCATTGGTGCCTCCAACTCATAGTCATTGACAGCCCTCTGCTCCATGGATTTATTTTATTTTTTAGATAATATTTATTCAGAATTTTGAAGATTACAAAAAGAAAAAAGAAAAAAAGTAAAAAAGACAGAAAAAGTACAATCATTTTAAAAAACACAAAAAACACAGATTAAACCTTTACATAACTTTCTTCCTTTACTTATTTCCTTGACCTCCTCACACCTCCCATTTTTGTATTCTAATTAAAATTGCTATTTCAGCAAATCCTTCCAACCTTGTTCTTATCTTAATAATTTGATTTAATATATTGTAGTTTTACGTTCACTCTTTCGTCAATTCATTTTTACTTATTCCTTTATATCATTTCTACCAAAGCCATATACTGTAATTTTCTTTTTCCAACATCTTTCTAACAATCCTTTTCCAATCTTCTTCCACCGACTCTTCTCCTTGGCCCCGAATTCTGCCAGTCATCTCAGCCAATTCCATGTATTCCATCACCTTCGTCTGCCATTCTTCCCGGGTGGGTAGATCTTGTGTCCTCTGCTCCATGAATTTGACTAATCCTCTTTTAAAGCAACTAGGTTGGTGTCCATCTCTGCCTCCTGTGGCAGCCAAGTTCCATAGTTCAGCATGAAGAAGACCTTTATTTTGTCCTGAATCTCACAGCATCTCACTTTATTGGATGCCCATGTTTGCTATGTTAAGCAGCTGTCCCTGATGCCTGCCAGTTGCAGCCACTCCAGCGTCACGACCATTGCTCTGCAGTTCATCCTGGGCAATGGTGGGTCTCACACACATGCCATGTGTGGTGGTCCTATCCCTGCTTGCCTGCAGGCAGCCCTTCCACCCCGAAACGGCTGCTTCCCAGAAACAGTAGCCTATATAACAAAGATACAAACATGGGGGGACAGACCCTGCAACAAGCCCAGGTGCCAACGTTGTCTCCATATCCACTTAATAAACACACAAGACGTAACCGGCTATACTTTTGAATAAATAAGGTATACTATTCATTGTATCAAATTGTAGATTTCAATGGAAGTTTCATAAAGTTCAACGAAAAAAGCAGAAGACCCAGTTCATTCTATATCCCGTTCATGCATAAGGTCCATACATGTATTCCACCTGTCTGTTCATAGAGTCCAATAATCCACACGAAGAGTTGTTACAGTTCCGCAGAATCCTTTCACAGAGTATAAGACAAGGATTTCCGGAATATTAGTCTTGCTTCGCCATCCTAGGCTTCATCATTGGACAGGCTCATATGTAATAGTACAGGATAGTGGATCTTCATGTGCCCATTCCATAATGATAATTTTAATATTTATACCCAACACATCTTACTGGTTTGCCCCAGCACTCTGGGCAGCTTCCAACATATCTAAAAACATAATAAAACAGTAAGCATTAAAAAAAACTAAGCATTGTAACCAAATCAAATCAAGTCTGGGCAGAAGTTCGTTAACAGATGGGGGTAATTTCTACCTCCATCGCCTGCGCAAGTTAACAGCTGAACGCTGTGTTCACACAACAAGGTTTCCCAAGACTCCTCTCTCCCTGCTGCATTGGCCTGGCACCCCATTGGCCAATGTTCACCCTGATGAGTCCGTCAAGTCAAAGGGGCACCCGCCAACTGTCAGCAGCTCATCTTACACTCGAGTAGGACCCTGGTAGAGACACATGCCCGACTGGCATGTTCTCTCCCTCCTGGTCATTCGTTCAGGAGCTTCAAAAGCTTTCTTCTGCCCGAACATCACAGAGACCGATGCGAACAGACACAGGCACACTTAGGGATCCCCAGAGTCTTCACAGCTTGTGTAACAGACCTAGAATCATAGAATCATAGAGTTGGAAGAGACCCCAAGGGCCATCGAGTCCAACCCCCTGCCAAGCAGGAAACACCATCAGAGCACTCCTGACATATGGTTGTCAAGCCTCTGCTTAAAGACCTCCAAAGGAGGAGACTCCACCACACTCCTTGGCCGCAAATTCCACTGTCGAACAGCTCTTACTGTCAGGAAGTTCTTCCTAATGTTTAGGTGGAATCTTCTTTCTTGTAGTTTGGATCCATTGCTCCGTGTCCGCCTCTCTGGAGCAGCCGAAAACAACCTTTCTCCCTCCTCTATGTGACATCCTTTTATATATTTGAACGTGGCTATCATATCACCCCTTAACCTCCTCTTCTCCAGGCTAAACATGCCCAGCTCCCTTAGCCGTTCCTCCTAAGGCATCGTTTCCAGGCCTTTGAGCATTTTGGTTGCCCTCCTCTGGACACGTTCCAGTTTTCAGTGTCCTTCTTGAACTGTGGTGCCCAGAACTGGACACAGTACTCCAGGTGAGGTCTGACCAGAGCAGAATACAGTGGCACTATTACTTCCCTTGATCTAGATGCTATACTCCTATTGATGCAGCCCAGAATTGCATTGGCTTTTTTAGCTGCCACGTCACACTGTTGGCTCATGTCAAGTTTGTGATCAACCAAGACTCCTAGATCCTTTTCACATGTACTGCTCTCAAGCCAGGTGTCACCCATCTTGTATTTGTGCCTCTCATTTTTTTTTGCCCAAGTGCAATTCTTTACATTTCTCCCTGTTAAAATTCATCTTGTTTGTTTGGGCCCAGTTCTCTAATCTGTCAAGGTCGTTTTGAAGTGTGATCCTGTCCTCTGGGGTGTTAGCCACCCCTCCCAGTTTGGTGTCATCTGCAAATTTGATCAGGATGCCATTGAGTCCATCATCCAGGTCGTTGATAAAGATGTTGAATAAGACCGGGCCCAAGACAGAACCCTGTGGCACCCCACTAGTCACTCTTCTCCAGGATGAAGAGGAACCACTGATGAGCACCCTTTGGGTTCGGTCAGTCAGCCAGTTACGGTACAAATCCACTGAGTGGTAGCATAGTCAAGACCGCATTTTACCAGCTTCTTTACAAGAATATCATGGGGCACCTTGTCAAATACCTTGCTGAAATCAAGGTAGGCTACATCCACTGCGTTCCCTTCATCTACCAGGCTTGTAATTCTGTCAAAATACGAGATCAGGTTAGTCTGACATGACTTATTTTTCAGAAATCCATGCTGACTATTGGTGATCACAGCATTCCTTTCTAGGTGCTCACAGACTGTTTGCTTAATGATCTGCTCCAGAATCTTCCCTGGTATTGATGTCAGACTGACTGGGCTGTAATTATTTGGGTCCTCTCTTTCCCCCCTTTTGAAAATAGGGACAACATTTGCCCTCCTCCAGTCTGCCGGGACTTCGCCTGTTCTCCATCTTGCTTGGCCATCTGTTCCAGGAAGGCATCATCTATGTCCTCCGTTTGGCTTGGGGATCTATAGTAAACTCCCACAATGAGGTCCCTGTTATTCTTCTCTCCCTTAATTTTGTCCCAAATGATCTCACTTTGGCTTTGAGGTTCTAAATCTTGGATCTCTTCACAGATATACACATCCCTGACATATAACGGCACTCCTCCTCCTTTCTTGTCTGGTCTGTTTCTCTGAAATAGATTGTAACCCTCCATTATTACATTCCAGTCATGGGACTTATCCCACCAGGTTTCAGTGATGCCTATTATGTCATATTTAGTTTGCTGTACCAAGAGCTCAAGCTCACCTTGTTTATTTCCCATGCTTTGCGCATTAGTGTACAGACATTGAAGTCCATTAATCATTCCCCCGTGTCTCTTATTTAAGGATTTTTTCCTCCCACCACTAGGTCTGCGTGCTGTTTGCTCCATTTGGTCTATGACATTTGGATGATCATCTTCATCAATTGATAGACTCCTACCTTCAGGAGCACTGTCTCCCTCCCCCACATTAGTCAGTTTAAAGCCCTCCTGATGAGGTTTCTGAGATTTTTGGCAAAAACATTCCTCCTGACCGTTGTGAGGTGCAGCCCATCGCTTGCCAGAAGTCCATCTTCAAGAAACTGCAGCCCGTGATCTAAGAATCCAAACCGTTCCTGTTTACACCATTTGCGAAGCCAGCTGTTCACTTCCAGTATTTTTCCCTCTCTCCCTGGGCCATGTCGTTCAACTGGGAGGACAGATGAGATGACAATTTGTGCATTTAATTGCTTCAATTTCCTGCCCAGAGCCTCGTAGTCTCTTTTGATCTTCTGGAGGCTATTGCTTGCAGTGTCATTGGTTCCCACATGAACCAAGAGGAAGGGGTATTTGTCAGTGGGGTTTATGATTCCTTGCAGTCGTTCAGTTACATCTTGGATCTTAGCCCCGGGGAGACAGCACACTTCCCGAGACATCTTGTCAGGCCCACAGACCACTGCTTCTGCTCCCCTCAGTAGGGAATCCCCTATCACCACTACACGCCTCCTCTTAGGTTTGGTCGGGGTTCTTCCGTGAGTTGTCCGTTCCAAGGACGCCTGCACATTCCCTGAGGACTGACTTTGCTGCTCGTCTTCATATACCTGATCGACTGTAATGAGGGAGAGATCCTCAAATGGAGTCTGCTCTTCGTCTTCCATGCTAGGGGAGAGGACCTCAAAGTGATTGTGTATTTCTAAACAATCAGAGCGACCTCAGCAACTCAGCATTTTGGCTAATCTACTTTATTTACATATAAACACACACAGAGCACTGCACCATGGCTCCTTCTCTCTCTAGCGTCATACAGCAAAGAGAAAAGAACAAAGGACAATAGTCCCACTTCACAGAACACAGTAACACAAACATTCTGTTTCCGTCACTTCCCACTCTGTGGAGTCAAAACATACATCGTCATGTGATAGACAAAAATCCCATGACT
Source organism: Podarcis gaigeae (assembly GCF_964106915.1). Taxonomy (NCBI): domain Eukaryota; kingdom Metazoa; phylum Chordata; class Lepidosauria; order Squamata; family Lacertidae; genus Podarcis; species Podarcis gaigeae. The sequence continues at coordinate 106,948,221 of NC_139677.1, forward strand.
GCAATCATAGAGCAGGAATTCTAACACCAACACCGGCAAGCCATGCCTGATGACAGGGACTAAAGGTTGCCCACAACCCAACACAGCCACAGCTTCTCACCCGCCTAGACTGCATGCCAGTTAGCCAAATTGAAGGACCCCCCCCCCCAGGCCAGCAAATGAATGATCTGCCAAGCTGTATGCAACCAACCTAGTCTGGAAATCAAGCTTTAGCTGCCCCAGAGCATAAAGAGCATCAGCTGTTATACAGCTCTCAGTTCCATAATGACACCCGTAGTAGTTGTTTTACAGCTCCCGTTTGCTGCTGACTGTTAACAGAATCAAATCTTCAAGAGTACAGCGCACACACACACACACACACACACACACACACACACAGTGTGTGTGTTGGGGGAGTCAACGCCAGCTTCTGCTGCTTCATCACACCTGGGATTCAGTCCCTGCACCTCCTGGGATCTCTGCTCACCTGAACCCTCCTCTGTCCCTCCTCCTGGGATTCCAGAGGAAACTGCATAAATTGCCATGGCCAGACTGCTGGCGGCACTGCAGAGTCCTCTTCTGATTCACCAACAAATGTGAGTATTTCCATATAGAAAAGAGCTTGGTGAGTCTTTTTATACACTGGGAAGAACTTTTAAAAAATATATCACCATCTCCCATCCCCAGTCAGATTCCATCTGGAGTCCTGTGTCCAGTTCTTCTGGGCACCCCCCCCCCCCAGTTTAGGAAGGACATGGACAAGTTGGAAGATGTGCAGAAGAGGGCGACCAAGATGATCAAGTGTCTGAAGACCAAGCCATGTGAGGAATGGTTGAAGGAGCTGGGTATGTTTAGCTGGGGAAAGAGGAGACTGAGAGGAGAGATGATAACCATCTTCAAATAACTGAATGGCTAACCTAGGGAAGATGGAGCAACCTGCTCCAGAGGGGAGGACCCAAACCAAGAAAGGAGATTCTGACTAAACACACGGAAGAACTTTCTGGGGATAAGAGCTGCTTGAAAGAGGAATGGACTCCCTCAGAAGGTGGCAGTCTCTCCTTCTTTGGAGATCTTTAAGCAGAGGTTGGGCGACCTTAGATGGTCAGGGGTTCTCGGGCTGTGATTCTTGCACTGCAGGGATTAGATGGTCTTTGGGGGTCCCAACCCTCTAATTCTAAAGAGAATTCTGAAGAAGCTAAACAATTGCCTCTTTGGTTTTTTTGGCAGGGGGCACTGGAGGAGGGTGCCAGGCCACCTCCCCAATGATATTGAAATGCAGCCCCCATCCCAGGATACTAGTTTCATTTGGCATCTTTTCGCCTGGGCTCCCTCCCCCATGTTACTCCACTTCAGGCTGCAGTTCTGCCCCTTCCCTGAAATACTTTTCCGTTCCAAAATCAGGGGTTGCCTGCAATGAAGATGGATTTCAGGACATGAGAGAAAACGGGCTGTGCCCCTCTGAGTAAGAGCGGAATGCTTTTTTCGACGTAGGGAGGGGTCTCAGGGAAGGAAAGATCAGTGGGAAATGTTACATCCAAAGCAGAAATCCACACCGGCTTTCCAAGGAGAGGGACCTTGCCAGCTATTGCAGTGGCAACCCTGCAGGACAGAGGGCTTGTAGCACCTCCTCTTTCTCCACTCTCAGAGGCAGTGATGCTTCTGGGTACCAGTAGCTGGAAGCCACAAGAGAAGAGACGACTGTTGTGCTTGGATCCTGCTTGCAGGCATCTGGTTGGCTACTGTGAGAACAGGGTGATGGATGAGATGGGCTGTTGACCTGACCCAGCAGCAAGCTCTTCTCACGTTCTTATGGCTGTCCAAAAAAGAGAAGGGGATATGTCTTCAAACAGTGAATAGTTAAACTGTGGAATGTGCTATCACACAGAAACCGTGATGGCCAGCAATTGATTGGCCTTAGAAGAGGATTAGACAGAGGGATCTTGTGCTCAGATCCTGTTTGCGGGGTTCCCACAGGTACCTGCAACGCAACCCCTTCCAGTTTAGGAATCTCAGCTACAGCATCCATGACCGACGACCATGCTTAAAAACCTCCAAGGAAGGAGAGCCCACAACCTCCTGAGGGAGAGCATTCCACTGTCAAACAGCTCTTAGCGTCAGAAAGTTCTTCCGTGTATTCAGTCAGGATCTCCTTTCTTGTAACTTGAAGCCAGTTGGTTTGAGTCCTACCCTCCAGAGCAGGAGAAAACAAGCCCTTCAGATGGTTCTCATGTCTCAGTATCCTCTTCTCCTGACTAAATGCCCCCAACTCCCCCAACCATTACCATAAAGCTTGATTTCCAGACTAGGTTGGCTGCATACAGCTTGGCATATCATTCATTTGCTGGCCTGGCCAGGTGGAGCATTCAAAAATCTTGCTGTGCTTCCAGTTGTTGTTGTTGTTGTTGCATCATCCCACCTTGTTCATTTTTCCACCCATCCATTCATATACATTCCTTATCCTCCCCAAGGGCACCAAGGCAGTGACCATCACCAGAATGGATCATCTCTAGAAGCTCAGTCATGAACAGCTCAGTCAGCAGAGGTTGGATGGTTTTAGTTGAGATTCCTACATTGCAGTGGGTTGAGCTAGATGACCCTTGGGGTCCCTTCCAACTCTACGGAAAGTCCAGTTCTGATAAGAGGGGAGTGGCAACAAGGGTCCCTTTTTGGTGTTAAAAAGGGTCGACAGCAACGCCTGCACCTGAGAGCCCCCCCCCATCTCTCCAGCTACCAGCTGCCGTTTCTGAAGTCACCCAAGGGAGCGAAAGCAGCAGGTCGCACCTGGATAGAGGTCCAGCTGAGAACCCGCCTTCTTCCCAGCCTCTGTCACCCAGCAGAAGGGGAGGCAGCCACAGTCCTTCCATTGAGCTTGGATCCAGCCTCAAGGCCTGTTGAATTGCCATCAACTAGACAAAAAACTAAGGGTTTGTCCACAATTACCTTTCCTCCGCTCTTTCCAGGCACGGTCCTCACTTTAAAACTCTGTATCTGAGCACACCCACCCTTTTCCCCCCTTTGCTCCAGTGCTTTCCCCATGAAAACTTGCTCTTTAAAGCTCAGTCAGAGCAAATGGCAATCCGCAAATTGATGTTTGCTCTCTCTGAGCCCCAAAAGAGCAGGTTTTCATCCTGAAAGCTTGGGGCGAAATACAAAGAAACGAAAGCACCCAGACACAGATCTTTTCAGCTTGGACATCTTTTGAGCCCGCAAAAAGCAGCAGAGCAAACAGTGGATAGTTTGCTTTCTGCCTCCTCCTCCCCAATCCGTTTGCCTTTCATACCATGCCTCTTAGATTGTAGGCAGCAGGGACCATCTTCCTTCTGAGGTTTGCAAGTAAAAAATGTTGAAAGCATAGAACCATTGACTTGTAGCATTGGAAGGGACCGTGTGGGCCACCTGGTCCAAGCTCCTGCAATGCAGGAACCTTTTGCCCAACATGGGGCTCAAACCACAACAAACAAATGAATGAATTGCTCAGGGAGCTTCACTTGGCCATGTCTGCCCCCAACTACAGCAGTAGCTTCATCCCTCCCTGGTTCTTCCTTGCCGGCATCCCAGGACTGGAGGACTTCCATGTGTGGATTTCCATCCCATTCTGCTGGATGTACATGGTGGCCTTGCTGGGCAACCTCATGCTGGTGGCCACCATCGCCTCAGAGTCTGCCCTCCACCAGCCTATGTATTTCTTCCTTTCCTTGCTGGCTGCCTCCGACGTGGTCCTCTCCAGCACCACCATCCCCAGAGCGATGGGCATCTTCTGGTTCAGTGCTGGGGCCATCTCCTCCGGCGCCTGCCTCACCCAGGTCTTCTTCATCCACTTCACCTCTGCTGTGGAGTCGGCCATATTGATGACCATGGCCTTTGACCGCTACGTGGCCATCTGCAACCCCTTGAGGCATGCGGCCATTTTGACCCGCGTGGTGATCGGGAGGATTGGGGTGGTCTGTGTCCTCCGGGGCTTCTTCGCCGTGGTCATCCTTGTGTTCCTCCTGCTCCGGCTGCCCTACTGTGGCCACAACATCATCCCACACACCTACTGTGAACACATGGGTGTGGCTCGCCTGGCCTGCGGAGACATCACCCCCAATGTGGTATATGGCTTGACAGCAGCTCTGTCCACCCTGGGGGTCGACTCCGTCCTCATCGCCATCTCTTACTCACTGATCCTCAGGACCGTCTTTCGACTCCCGTCCAAGGATGCTCGCCACAAAGCCCTGGACACCTGTGGCTCCCACCTCTGCGTCATCCTGATGTTCTACACGCCGGCCTTCTTCTCCTTCCTCACCCACCGCTTTGGGCACAACATCCCTCGCCACGTCCACATCCTGCTGGCCAACCTCTACGTCATCGTGCCCCCCATGCTCAACCCCATCATCTACGGGGTTAAAACGAAGCAGATTCGGGAAGCGGCCAGACGACTCCTCTTGCAAGGGGTGGGGGCGTTTCTCAGTCCCAAAACTGGAGCCCCACCCCTGACCAATGGGGCATAGCAGGAAGGGTGCTTTGCTGTCACTCTTTATTGCTGCATGGCATCCCAGCCTCTGAGTGGTGAATTGTGACAGCCTGATGAGGAGGCATCTCTGCACATTACGTGGCTTTGGGAACAACTGCTTCTTGCCCTGATAACTGCATGTCAACGTGAGGTTCCATAGGGCTCAATCCTACCCCCCATGTTGTTTAACATCTACATGAAACTGCTGGGTGGGGTTGGGAGTACATTGTCAGCAGCATGCTGATGACACTCAGCTCTGTTTCTCCTTTACATCTGCAGGTGATGCAGTGGAAGTGCTGGACCAGTGTCTTGCCTCAGTAATGGACTGGATGAGAGCCAACAAACTGAAGCTCAATCCAGATAAGACTGAGGCAACTGTTTGTTTGTGCTTCCTTAGACTAGATGGGTGGGAGGTGTTAGAATTCCTGCTCCATGACTGCAATCATGGGATTGTTGTCTATTACATGACGGTATATGTTTTGACTCCACAGAGTGGGAAGTGACGGAGACAGGATGTTTGTGTTACTGTGTTTCCTGAAGTGGGATTATTGTTCTCTCTCCTTTGTTCTCTCTCTTTGCTGTCTGATGCTAGAGAGAGAGGGAGCCGTGTTGCAGTGCTCCGTGTGTGTTTATATGTAAATAAAGTAGATTAGCCAAAATGCTGAGTTGCTGAGGTCTGTTACACAAGCTGTGAAGACTCTGCAAAGCCCTAAGTGTGCCGGTGTCTGTTGGCACCGGTCGCTGTGATGTTTGGGCTGAAGAAAGCTTTTGAAGCACCCGAACAATCAACCAGGAGGGAGAGAACATGCCATTTGGGCATGTGTCTCTGCCAGGGTCCTACTCGAGTGTAGGACGAGCTCCTGACAGGAGGTTGTCTGCTCTGGATGGGGTTACACTGCCCCTGAAGGAGCAGGTTTGTAGCTTTGTGGTCCTCCTGGATCCTTTGCTGTTGCTTGAGGCTCAGGTGGCCTCAGTGGCCTGGAGTGCCTTCCATCAGCTTCGGTTGGTGGCCCTATCTGAACAGGGATAGCCTAATTACTGTAGTCTATATAAATAAAAAAATGTCCAGTAGCACCTTAAAGACCAACTAAGTTTGTTCTATGCTCTGGTACCCTCAAGGTTAGATTATTGCAATGTGTTCTGTGTAGGGCTGCCTCTGAAGACGGTTCAGAAACTTCAGCTGGTGCAGAATTCAGCAGCCAGTTTGCTCACTAAGCAGGACGGTTTGAGAATATTAAACTGTCCATTAAACTTTAATTAGTTTAATGTTAAGTAAACGTCCAGTGCGCTTCCAACGCCATAAATCTTATCTCAGCAGAGAATTTCGTGCAGCGGTTGAAGAAGGCAGGAGAGTCAGTACCTTTCAATGAAGAATCCTGGAGCAAGCACTTTGGAACTCAGGAAAAAACTTTATTTACAAAAGAAAAAACCCTGTGATAAAGCACACATGCTTTTATTTCTGGCATAAAGAAAACTTTACTCTAAACTTAACTCATATCAGCAAACACGCCCATGGCCACAAACTGAGTCTGTGAGTCAGGTCAAGGGGGGGGGGGGAGAGGAAAACACACGGGTGAACTGACTATTTATACAAACTAACTCACATTCCTGGATGCTTAATGACTTCCAGCTGCTCAGTGATTAGAGCGACTTGTTACCTCTTAACCCTTTAGTACCAACATAAACCAATCCTGGTCTGACTGCACTGGCTTCCAAATAGTTACTGGGCCCAATTCAGAGTGCTGGTTTTGACCTATAGATCCTTAAATGGCTCAGGACCGCAATACTTCAAGGAACGTCTCTTTCCATATGAACCTACCTGGACCCTGAAATCATCTTCCGAGGCCCTCCTTCGTGGGGCTCCTTCTCAAGAGGTCCAGAGGGTGGCAACACGAGAACGGGGCCTTCTCTTCAGTGGCTCCCTGTCTATGGAATGGTCTCCCCAGGGAGGTTTGCCTGGCACCTTCATTATACACCTTTAGGCACCAGGCAAAACATTCCTCTTCAACCAGGCCTTTGGCTGATTGACGTCTGATGCTCTTTTAAATGTGTTGTGGGAGGGGGGTTATTGACTTGTTTTCCTTTTGTTCCAACTATTTATTTGTGTTTTTATCCTGTATTTTCGTCTGGTGAACCGGACTGAAATCTTCAGATGAAGGGCCGTCTATAAATTTAATAACTAAATAAATAATATGTTTGCTCTCTGCCTTGTATGGTTTGTTTACATACAGCTCATGGGATGGTTTTGAAGGATGTTGTGTGGAGCTGAGTGCACAGCTGTGCTGACTGGGGCTAAGGGGAATTGTCTTCTCAAACATCTAGGGTTTCCCAAACTTGGGTCTCCAGCTGTTTTGGACTACAGTTCCCATTATCCGCAACCACTGGTCCTGCTAGCTAGGGATGATGGGAGCTGTAGTCCAAAAACAGCTGGAGACCCAAGTTTGGTATACACTCATCTAGGGGAAAGCACCTTGCAGGAGGTTGTTCCACTACGTGAGATCTGGCCTCCTAGCTCCAGGCACTCTCCAGGGGAAGAAGAAAACAGTAGCATTATTGACTGAGATTGGTTGTCAGTTAAGATGTTTTTAAACATTTGAAGAAATAAAAGACCTTTTGTTGTTTTGTTTGCTATATCACCAGATAAATGACGCATTTAAGGAGGATAAAAAGAAGAATGGTTTTGATACAGTAAGATCTAGGTTCAAGATAGAATTATTGGATGATAAGAGGAAAATATTATCAAAAATATCTAAATTACTATTGGAATGGCACACTAAGGATGAGGAGCTCAAAGGGGTGATGAGACAATAGGCTAAAGATTTTGGATATAATATTCAGTTAGAATCTTGGGAAAGGTTGTGGAAGGAAGGCATGCAGTGCACTTAAAGAAAATGTTATGAAAATAATGTATAGATGTATTTAACACCAGCCAAACTTGCTAAAATGTACAGGACAAGAACTAATGAGTGTTGGAAAGGTATATTTTACCAGACGCGGTGGACTTGCAAAGAAGTAAAGGCTTTCTTGGAAATGGTATATAATGAGTTAAAGAAAATGTTTAAAAATACTTTTGTTCAAAAACCAGAAGCTTTCTATTGGGTCTAGTGGGTGAAGAGACACCAAGGGAAGATAAAAGACTATTCATGTATGCAACAACTGTGGCAAGAATTATTTTAGCCCGTAAATGGAAGCAACAAGAAGTACCAACGAAAGAAGAGTGGCAGAGGAAGATGATGGACTTTGCAGAACTGGCGAAGCTGATGGGAAAAATCTGAAACCAGCACGATCAAGTATTCCAAAAACATTGGACTAAATTTATACGATATTTGAAAGATCATTGTAAGCAATTAAGATCACTAGCAGGGTTGTCTGAAGACTTGTAATGAGACATTTCTATCTTTCTCTATTCATTTAAATTTTAGAAATATTCTGTAATGAGTGTAATTAGAATTGGAAAATGTTTAAATTGCAATGATATAAAGGTTAATTTTGAAAGCCATGAGGTGGGTGGGAAGGAAGTCAATAGGGTCTTAGAGCCAAGGTGGTATAGTGGATAAAGATGATGTGAATGTATAATATTAAATGGAAAATAAATAAAAATCATATTAAAAAAGAAAAGAAAACATCACTTCAAATGTCACCATCCACACCTGCCTCAGGTGGAGAGAGTCTAGTCACCCACCCACACAAAGAAAGGACCATCACCTGTACCACCTGTTGGATACAACAAGAGCTCACTGACTTCAAAGTAGCATTTGCCTGAAAAGGAAGTACTCATATGACCTCATTGTTGATGTTAGTCATTATACGGCCATCCGCCAATAAAATTCGTCGACCAGCAGTTCCCAAACTTTTTCAGGTCGCCATCCCCTTGGTTCCATGAACTCACCCCCAGTGCCCCCTTCCTTGTAAAAAGCGTCGTTCACAACAGTGGCTTGCAAGACCCACCAAGGAAGACAAAAGCAGAATGGAATTCAGGACAGTGACAATTAATTGCACATTTGTTCGAAATCCAATTGAAACCATTTAGCTGAATTAATCAACAAAACTGATGAAGGTCCCAATTAGCTAAGCACCGCAGACCCCCTGTTTTTCGAAAGCCAAGCCTCCTACTTTTGAAAACGTTGACATCTTGGTGGTAGTTTTGTTATGTGAATGGGGCCACAGACCCCCCTGGGTGGGTTACGTGGACCACCAGTTGGCAACCACTGGTCTAGGCAGTTTAGAAAAGAATAGAACACCTGGATGGGTGAAAGGTTGACGACTGTACTGGACCCCAAACCCTTGGCTCCAAGAGATGCTTCTGGAGGGAGTGGGGAGGGGACTTGAAAGGAGACCTAAGCAGGATGACAGCGAAGGAAGACAGGCAGGCTTCACCCAACTGAAAGCGATAGGAACTAGAAATGCAAGAAGGCAATCATGCATATAAGCGGCATATAAATAAAATGATTTTAATTAATGATGATGCAAAGCGATGTGGGTATTTTTTCCTTTTCTTTTGACAAGCAGCCTTGATCATTTGCTCCCATGTGGAAGCAGACTGGACTGCCCCCCCCCCAAAAAAAAACCACACACCCCTGCAACAATAAATGAAAATACATGTGTGCATTGATTTGCAAAATAAAATGACTTATGTCAGAGGGTGCACAGTCCTATGGAGTCCATGGTCATTTCTTAATAAGCATAAAGGGACCCCTGATCATTAGGTCCAGTCATGACCAACTCTGGGGTTGTGGCGCTCATCTCACTTTACTGGCCGAGGGAGCTGGCGTACAGCTTCCGGGTCATGTGGCCAGCATGACTAAGCCACTTATGGCGAACCAGAGCAGTGCACGGAAAAGCCGTTTACCTTTCCACCAGAGTGGTACCTATTTATCTACTTGCACTTTGACGTGCTTTTGAACTGCTAGGTTGGCAGGAGCAGGGACCGAGCAACGGGAGCTCACCCCATCATGGGGATTTGAACCACTGACCTGATTGGTAAGTCCTAGTCTCTGTGGTTTAGACCACAGTACCACCCGTGTCCCATCTTAATAAGCATAGCCAGTGCTTTTTTTCTGGGGGGACTCAGGGGGACACATACCCCTAAACATTTTGTGAATCTAAGTTTGGCCTCATTGAGGGGCAGTATTTCAACAAGAGTAGGAAAATGAGAGTACCTCTGAACATTTTTTAAGAAGAAAAGGATTGAGCATAGCTAAAAGCTGTCTCTCAGGTACATTTAAAAGTCACTAAACACCCACAGAGTTTTCTCTACGAACTGGAGCTGTCATTTCTGGTCTCAGACTACTCCACCCCCAACTAGGGCTGGAGCATATGAATGAACTTGCCACATGGATCAGTCCCACCATGCTAAGGTGAGTGCATTCTGTAGTCAATGAAAAGATGGATGAGCAAGGAAGGGTTTACCACCTTGAGCTCCTTGGAGAAAAAGCTGGGATGTGACTGCATCATACGATACTATACAATATGATAATCTTTATTGTCATTGTCCCACACAGAACAATGAAATTGAAAGAAAGAAAGAAATCTGCATAAGACATTCAAAACCAACAAGCCTGCTATCCCAGCTATCCCAACCTGGTTAGCCCCCTAAAAACTCTGATTTTTAATTACAATATACTCCCATAGAGACTCCTTACAATGCATTTAAAACCAAAATCGCCTTTGGATAGAAACTGTTTCTCAGGCAACTAGTCCTAGTCTTTATAACCCTGTACCTTCTTCCAGAAGGCAGAAGCTGAAAGAGATCGTTTCCGGGGTGTGCACTATCCTGCGCGATCTCTGCAGCTTTCTTATGGCACCTGGAAGCGTAGAATTTGATTCAAGGTGGGAAGAGGGCACCCAGTTATTCTCTCCGCAGTCTTTACAACCCTGGGCAGCATTGTTTTTTCCCTGACCGTGCAGCTCCCAAACCACACACACAGACCATAAGTTAACACACTCTGCACAGTAGAATGGTCAAATGCCATCAACAGGTCCTTGGAGAGATTGTTTTTCCAGAGGATTCTCAGAAAATATAAAAATCATGGTTCAGGTCATTGCCATTCCATGTCAGAACTTCTTCCGATGGAGAACCCTTCCAAATGCCGTGAGGATCTCCTTGGTCTTGATGCTGTAGATGATGGGGTTCAGCAGAGGAGGGACCAGGAGATAGATGTTGGCCATCAGGGAGTGAACCAGAGGTGGAGCATGCTTGCCAAACCGGTACACCATAGACAGGCCGATCATTGGGGTGTAATAGATCACAACGGCGCAGATGTGGGAGATGCAGGTGTTCAGGGCCTTGAGGCGGCCTTCCTTGGAGGCCATGCTCAGCACGGTCTTGAGGATCATTGTGTAGGACAGGACAATGAACAGGGAATCGAGGCCGAATGTACAGAGCAAGACAAAGAGCCCATAGAGGCTGTTGACGGTGGTGTCTGCACAAGGGAGCCGGATCAAATTGGGGTGCAGACAGTAGGGGTGAGCAAGCACATTGGACCTACAGAATGGCAGCCTCCTCAGGAGAAGAGGCAGTGGGGCCAGCAGGATAATGCTCTTTGCTGCAATCCCTGAGCCTATCATGGCAATCCTGAAGTTTGTCAGGATGGTGGTGTATTGCAGAGGGTTGTAAATGGCTATGAAGCGGTCCAGGGCCATCGCCCAGAGGACCCCTGAATCCATGATGGAGAAGCAGTGGATGAAGAACATCTGGCTGAGGCACGCATCCAGCCCAATCTCCTTAGCATCAAACAGGAAGACGCCGATCACTGTGGGGAGGGTAGACAGGGAGACCCCCAACTCACTCACAGCCAGCATGCAGAGGAAGAGATACATGGGCTTGTGGAGGCTCTTATCCTTCACAATCACTAGGAATATGGCACTATTCCCCAAGACAGCAACCGCATAGGCAAAGCAGAAAGGGATGGAGACCCCGATATTTCCGGCCTGAAGTTCTGGGATGCCCGTGAGGAGGAATGTAGAATGGAGGGAGCTTTGGTTTCTGAGCAGCTCCATGGTGAGCGATCAAGTTCTCCGATTCAGCAGCACCTGGATGGACATAAGGGAGGAAAAGGCCTCATCATCAACATGGGAGCTTCATGGAATCATAGATATGTAGAGTTGTAAGGGACCCCAAGGGCCATCTAGTCCAACCCCCTGCAAGCAGGCATCAGAGCTAGAGCATCTTTGACAGATGGCCACCCATCACCTTCCAAGGGAGTCCATTCCACTGTTGAACAGCTCTCACTGTTTACTCAGCATCGCCTTCCATGCAATTTGAATCCATTGGTTTTGGTCGTGCTCTCTGGAGCAGCAGAAATCAAGTTTACTCCTGTCAGGAGTTCAGCCTACACTCGAGTAGGACCCTGGCAGAAACTCATGCCTGACTGGCATGTTCTCTCCCTCCTGGTCTTTTGTTTGGGAGCTTCAAAAGTTTTCTTCAGCCCAAACATCACAGCGACCAATGCCAACCAACACCTGAACATAGGGATCTGCAGAGTTTGCACATCATGCGCATGACAGACCTCAGCAACTCCATGTCTAAGTGGTGGCGGCTGTTTTTTGTCCTGACACTTTCAATGGGAAAACCCACGTTTTACCAGTGAATTGGAGCAAACAGCAATCCACTTGCTCTGATTCAGCAGTGAAACACAAGTTTTTCTTGGGGTAGAAGTCAGGACACACAAGAAAAAAACCTCGCTCAGACATGGAGCTTTAAAACCTTGGCCTGGATAAAATCTGAGTAAACACTAATACTGAAGCATCTCAATACTCAATACGTTTCCGAGCACAATTCAAAGTGTTGGTGCTGACCTTTAAAGCCCTAAACAGCCTCTGTCCAGTATACCTGAAGGAGCATCTCCACCCCCATTGTTCTGCCCGGACACTGAGGTCCAGCTCCGAGGGCCTTCTGGCAGTTCCCTCACTGCGAGAAGCTAAGTTACAGGGAACCAGGCAGAGGGTCTTCTCGGTAGTGGTGTCTGCCCTGTGGAACACCCTCCCACCAGATGTCAAAGAGAAAAACAACTACCAGACTTTTAGAGGACATGTGAAGGCAGCCCTGTTTAGGGAAGCTTTTAATGTTTAACAGACTCTGTATTTTAATATTTTGTTAGAAGCTGCCCAGAGTGGCTGGGGAAACCCAGCCAGATGGGTGGGGTATTATTATTATTATTATTATTATTATTATTATTATTATTATTATTATTATTACACCCTCTTTTTAAAATCCCAATAAATAATGGGTACCAACAGACATTCCAGAAGCCACTCTGGAAGAGGAGGCAGAAGAGCTGCTCTGCTCTGCAGGAATTTGGAGGAGCCTTGTCCCTGAACTCCATCATCTTGGGAGAAGCCAGGGAGAAGCATTTTTAGCTGGGGCAGCAAGTACACAGGATTCAGGTTTTTTTAAAGAAAGTGGGCGCATCTGGCCCATTTGACCCCCTACCTGCCACTTGCAGCACTCCAGAGCCACAGCCCTTGAATATTCAGGCCCATTCCATACCTCGGCAAGGTTCTCTATTATGGCGATTCTGGGCTCATCTAGACTTCTGCTTGTCCCGTGTCTAGAAAGCACTGGCCAGAGTGGATGAGCCCTGAATCCTGGATCAATATCCCTGAAGCCGGAAGGCAGTTTGTGGCAACCTTCTCTGATGAAGAACAAGTTCCACCTGGAGCATAAAAAGACCCATCTGGATGGAAGCGTTTTAGTCTCTGCTGACGGCCAGGAGAAAGATCCAGTCATGTCAGAGGCTCAGCTGTGTAAAGATTTATGCTGCTTTCTTGGGAATCCCTGGAGAGGAAGGAGATGAGACGTCCCTCTTGCAGCTTGCGGGGTCACCAAGGGGCACTAAGCCAAGAGAGACACTGGTGCTGAGCACCATCCTCCCACAGCAAACTAGGTCACAGCAGCTGCAACCATGCAATTACTGAGTTCCACTGTCTTATCTGTACATTTTAAGCATTGGCTATGTGAAGTGGCTAATTAGCTGCAATACTATATTGGTGGTTGCACCAAGAGAAATATGAATATTGATTTTGTTTGTTTGTTTATAAGAAAACCCCTACTGGATCAGGCCAGTGGCCCATCTAGACCAACGTCCTGCTCTCACAGAGGCCAAACCAGATGCCCCAATGAGCAGGACCTGAGCACAAGAGCCACTCTCCCCACCTGTGATGTCCACACTGCCTCTGACAATGGACATAGGAGGTAAAAGGTAAAGGTAAAGAATAAAGAACCCCTGGACAGTTAAGTCCAGTCAAAGGTGACTACAGGATTGTGGCACTCATCTTGCTTTCAGGCCGAGGGAGCCAACGTTTGTCCACAGACAGCTTTCCAGGTCATGTGGCCAGCAAGACTAAACTGCTTCTGGTGCAACGGGACACTGTGACAGAAGCCAGAACACACGGAAACACCATTTACCTTCCCACCACAGTGGTACCTATTCATATACTTGTGCTGGTGTGCTTTCGAACTGCTAGGTTGGCAGGAGCTGGGACAGAGCAACAGGACCTCACTGTGCTGGTCCCGGGGGGGGGGGGGTTACCATGAGGCATGATCAGAGTCCAGTCCTGGGTCTGGAGACTGTCCACCAAGGGTGAAGCGGGTTCCAAAGCAAGAAGCCGGGCATGGTCAGGAACTCCGGAAAAACAGGTCTGGGTGCTGGCAGAAACAGGTTTCCAATGATGTTGCTCCCGCAACCTGGGACTGGGCTGACTGGCCTTTATCTCTTCTGGGGCCTAGGGTGGTCCCAGCCCACAAGTGACTCGCCTCTCATGGCCTTAAGGCGAGCACTCCTCCTGATAGAACTTAGTTCCCTCCACCTCTCTGCCCTGAGCCTCTGCAGCTCAGAAGAGGCTGGAGGGTTACTGGACCCAGAGACCGCCTCACCTTCCCCTGACAGGGCTGGGAGAGGAGCACCTGCAGGCAATGGGTCCTCAATCACCCCCGGAGCCTGAGTGGATTCATCTGGTGTCTGCTCCTGAGGATCCGGCACAGGTGTGGGCCATTCAGATTCAAAGCCCTGCCCCGGCTCAGCCGGCCCTGGAGGCGGAGACTCCTGTGCAGGCTGGGATTTCTCCGGTTCAGCCTCTGAATCAGATTCCCAGGCCATCACACTCACCACCATTGAGTAGATTCGAACTGCCAACCTTCCAGTCAGTGGTTTAGACCACAGCACCACCCACTTCCCATACAGCATAACCAATTCTGATGACCCTCAGGGTCCCTTCCAATTCCACAATTCTACGATTCTATGAATGCACAGACTGTTTGGATTCCGATGAAGATGAACCTGAAGACTACTTGGACATAGACTTCAGTGTGCTTGCTAGACTGAAAACCAGAAGAGGAGCATGAGTGATGCCACCATCTTCTCTCTGGTAACATAGTTTGGAATGGATGTGTGGTGCTATTGAGCTAGCTATGACTAGCAATTGAGCTATTGAGCTAGCAATGATAGCAATGTTTCATGGTCGGAAGCAGCGTGAGCTGCAGAGTGAGCTCCTCTCCAGTATTATTCTGTCATTACATGGTGCATGTAATGAGTGCCTGGAGGCAGTTGGAGGATGGACGGCGGCTAACAGATTGAGGTTGAATCCTGACAAGACAGAAGTACTGTTTTTTGGGGACGGGGGCGGGCTGGTGTGGAGGACTCCCTGGTCCTGAATGGGGTAACTGTGCCCCTGAAGGACCAGGTGCACAGCCTGGGAGTCATTTTGGACTCACAGCTGTCCATGGAGGCGCAGGTCAATTCTGTATCCAGGGCAGCTGACTACCAACTCCACCTGGTACGCAGGCTGAGACCCTACCTGCCCGCGGACTGTCTCGCCAGAGTGGTGCATGCTCTAGTTATCTCCCGCTTGGACTACTGCAACGCGCTCTACGTGGGGCTACCTTTGAAGGTGACTCGGAAACTACAACTAATCCAGAATGCAGCAGCTAGACTGGTGACTGGGGGCGGCTGCCGAGACCATATAACACCGGTCTTGAAAGACCTACATTGGCTCCCAGTACGTTTCCGGGCACAATTCAAAGTGTTGGTGTTGACCTTTAAAGCCCTAAACGGCCTCGGTCCAGTATACCTGAAGGAGCATCTCCACCCCCATCATTCTGCCCGGACACTGAGGTCCAGCGCCGAGGGCCTTCTGGCGGTTCCCTCATTGCGAGAAGCAAAGCTACAGGGAACCAGGCAGAGGGCCTTCTCGGTAGTGGCGCCCACCCTGTGGAACGCCCTTCCAGCAGATGTCAAAGCGATAAATAACTACCTGACATTCAGAAGACATCTTAAGGCAGCCCTGTTCAGGGAAGTTTTTAATCTGTGATATTTTAGTGTATTTTTGGTTTCTATGGAAGCCGCTGAGAGTGGCTGGGGAAACCCAGCCAGATGGGCGGGGTACAAATAATAAATTATTATTATTATTATTATTATTATTATTATTATTATTATTATGACAAAGTGGGCTACTCAGGAAGAAGCTACTCTTGTCTCTGCGTGTGCATCTGTTTGTGAGCACCTTCCCCCATAGACAAACTAGGTCACAGCAGCTGCAACAGTGAGATTACAAAGTTGCACTCTCAGATCTATATATTTTATGCATTGTTTACACGAGGTGTCTAGTTAGATGCAGCACTCTGGGATGTATTCATGGTAGCGCTAAGAGAAATAGGAATGTGGATTTTATTTATTTGTCTGCTTTGTTTATGAATTGCTTCCTATGAAGAATCTTGAAATGATTTCAAACAGATATATTTTACATACATATGTTGTTGTTTAGTCGTTTAGTCGTGTCCGACTCTTCGTGACCCCCTGGACCAGAGAACGCCAGGCACCTCTGTCCTCCACTGCCTCCCGCAGTTTGGTCAAACTCATGCTGGTAGCTTCGAGAACACTGTCCCACCATCTCGTCCTCCGTCGCCCCCTTCTCCTTGTGCCCTCCATCTTTTACAACATCAGGGTCTTCTCCAGGGAGTCTTCTCTTCTCATGAGGTGGCCAAAGTACTGGAGCCTCAGCTTCACGATCTGTCCTTCCAGTGAGCACTCAGGGCTGATTTCATGCATTTAAATAATATTAAAATAATTAAAATAATTCCATATACCAAAAGATTTTCAAATCTTATGCAGATACCGATTGGATGAAAAATCTCCATCTTGAAGGCTTGTTGGAAGAAGAAAGTCTTCAACAGGTGCAAACACACACACACACACACACAGATGTTATGTGTGTCTCAAGAGGCACTCCAATGAGCAGAGGCCACCAAAATGAAAGCCTGATTCAGACTTCAAATGGAACAGAAAAGGTATCTCCAGCTACAGAGTGCTGTGATGGGATGAAATAATCTTTTAGGTATACTGGTCCCAAGCTGTGCAGGGTTTGTACAGCACTACCAATGCCTGGTAAGTTTCCCTGGTAAAAGAAGAACAGAAGAACATCTCCATTGCATCAGACCAGAAGACCATCCAGTCCTGCGTGCTCTTCTTGTGAATGCAAGCAGGACCTGAGCCCAACAACCACACTCTCCACACCTGCAAACTCCCAGCCTCAGGAGGATACGGCCTCTGACAGAGCATGAAGGACATACAGTAGCCCTCATGATTCAGGTGTGAGAAAACAGGTAGTGTTCAGTGGAAATGGGCCTGAAGACTAGTTGGGCTTTGACTTCACTGTGCTCACTGGACTGAGAATTAGAAGAAGAAATTCATAAAACTGCATCATTTTGATGATTTCATTTTCTTTTGAGCCTTGCTAAACTGAGTAAGTCTGTGCCTGACTACCTTTTACAACACAGAACCAGTTGCTTTCAGGTACTGTATATGATGAAAGCTCTTCCCAGAACACTGAAAAGAATAAACTTTTAGAATCTATGGTGCCCTTTGTATGCATGAAAAGAGAACCGGCTAGGCATGGTGATTGCGATTCACCTTGAATTTTTTGTAGATATATGAAAGAGGATATTGGGAGACATTTAATGAATAGGAAAATTAGTCAGTTTAATAAAAAGACCACATTGGAAAAAAGATTATATATATAATCATTATGATGAGAGCTGATCGGAAGAGCTAAATGATTCTGAATGGTTTGGGGTGATGGCGCTGAGGTGCAACTGCTAAGATTGCTGTGATCCTTTAAGTAGTGAATAGAAATCATGTGTTTGATCTGGAAATGTACAAGAAACATTGGTTTACATGTGGTTCTTTGAAGGCTCCTTATATTTGTGCCTCTCCCTGTGTGCATTTGTATTTTCTCTTGGTGCCTGCATATTTTCCCCTTGAGTTTCTAGGAGGGATACCTCCAGTCCAGAAACTCCTTTGAAATTCCTCCAAAACTACAGACCATCTTCCTCTAGAGTACTATTCTGCCATTACTTGATTCATCGTAATTGAAGACAGGATGGAGAGCTCATGAGGAACCTACTCTGTCTGTGTCTGCATCTGTTTGTGTGTTTAAAAAGTACAAATGTACAACCAGATGGTCACCCAATTTCTCTCTTCTGAACTTGAGAAGTCATTAACACTCTGGGGACATTGCAACACTCTTTGCCTGTTGGGGTGCTGCCAGGGAGACGGGGGCATCAGGCAGGCCCCAGTTGTCTCCAGACAACCACCGGTCTCTCATGGAACAGCGTCAGTCAATTAGTGACACGAGCCTCAGAGACATTCCAAGACCCGTGCACACCCTTTCAGCAGAATCTCCATAACGAAAGATGCAGACAGGAGAGCATATTTACAGCTTTATTCAACGTAGTTCAGAACAAAGGAAAAACATGACTGCTTGCCTCCATGTCCAGGAAAACAGCCAGAATAAAGGCTATATACAAAACGGAAGTTCCCAGCAGACAGCTGGAAGTAAACAGGCATGTGACACACAACAGCCTGTTCCCTTTTAAGGTGGAACGTAACTATATCCTAACATCCTCCCCCTTTCTGTGTAGCCTGTAGTACCTGTGGCTCAACCCAATTGCAACCTCTGTACGTAAACCTTAAGTTGTTCTCTGTTAACAACCTTAGACAACAGATCTGCAGGAATTTCATTTCCTGCCATGTAGGACACCTGAATCAGTCCTTTTTGAATACACTCTCTTGCACGATGTAGCTTAATCTGCAAGTTTTGGTTCTTTGCTTGCAACTCTCTGAGTTCAGCAAAGGCAAACAGGATCTATTGTCTTGATACACTTGTATAGGACATTTCACAGAAACTCTGATGTCTTGAAACAGTTGCATCAACCATTCACCATCCATGAGTGAAAATGACAGGGCATTGAGTTCTTCTTCACAGGAACTTAGGCTTACTGTGGTCTGTTTCTTGCACAGCCAGTCAAACAGACAGTGGTTGTACATGTAGCACACTCCAGAAGTGCTTGTACCATCCGTGGTGTCACTTCCAAAATGAGCATCTGCAAAGATTTCAAGACCTCCAGTCTTCTGACTGGTGAACCCCTGCCTGTAGTGCAAAGTCCCTTTCAAATAGTGGGCTATGTGTTTCAGAGCTTTCCAATCCTGAACAGTAGGATTGTTGGCATGTCTGCTGAGCAGGTTAGTGCTTACAGCAATGTCAGGTCTTGAGCATCTAGCAGTGAAATTCAACTTGCCTAGAATGCATCTGTACAGCGTAGTGTCAGAAAATGCTTCAGCAGTACTATCTACCTGGTAACCTGTCACCATCGGTGTGTCTGCTGGCTTTGCATCAACCAAATACAGCCTGGTTAATACATCAGCAATTTTCAGTGTCTGGTGTACCAGAAAATTACCTGCTTGGTCCTTCTCCACCTGCAGAGAAAGATAGTTGGAAACCTCACCAAGATCCTTCATGTCAGATCAGAACTTCTTCTGAGAAAAAAGCCTGCCCAGGGCTTTGCGGATCTCTTTAGTTTTGATGCTGTAGATGATGGGGTTGAGAATCGGAGGAACCAGGAGATAGATATTGGCCATCATTGAGTGCAGCATTGGAGAATTATGCCTGCCAAACCTGTGTGACATAGACAAACCAATCATTGGAGTGTAATAGAGCATGACAGTACAGATGTGGGAGACGCAGGTGTTCAGGGCCTTGAAACGGCCTTCCTTGGAGGCCATGCTCAGCACGGTCTTGAGGATCATCACGTAGGACAAGACGATGCACAAGGAATCAAGGCCAAATGTGGAAACTACACATAACAGGCCATAGAAGCTGTTGACGGTGGTGTCTGCACAAGGGAGCCGAATCAGATTGGGGTGCAAACAGTAAGGATGAGCAAGGGTGGTGGACTTGCAAAATGGCAGCCTTCTTAGGAGGAGAAGCATTGGGACCATTAGGAGAACACTTCTCATGGCAATCCCTAAGCCTATCAACATAATCCTAAAGTTGGTCAGGATGGTGGTGTATTGCAGAGGGTTGTAAATGGCTATGAAGCGGTCCAGGGCCATCGCCCAGAGGACCCCTGAGTCCATGATGGAGAAGGAGTGAATGAAGTACATCTGGCTGAGGCACGCATCCAGCCCAATTTCTCTGGCATCAAACAGGAAGATGCCCAGCACTGTGGGGAGGGTAGAGAGGGAGACCCCCAGCTCACTCACAGCCAGCATGCAGAGGAAGAGGTACATGGGCTTATGCAAGGTCTGATCCTTCACAATCACTAGGAGAACAACGCCATTCCCTAAGACAGCAATGGCATACATGATGCAGAAGGAAAACGAGACCCCAATATTTATGGTCTCCAGTCCTGGGATGCCAGTGAAGAGGAATGTGGGATGGAAGATGCTTTGGTTATTTTGTGGTCCCATGGTGAGGCATCAGGCTCCCATATTCAGTTACACCTGGATGAACATAAGGAAAGAAAAAAGGCACTATCATGAACACCATTCCTTGCTTTGGTTCGAAGGTAACTAATTACATCAGATTATTGGCCTATCTATAGTAATAATAGGAATCATAATAATTTTAATATTTAGACCCCAACCATCTGGCTGGGTTTTTGCAGCCACTCTGGGAAATTTACAGCATACATAAAACATAGTAAAATATGAAACTTTAAAAACTTCCTGATACTGGGCTGCCTTCAGATGCCTTCTAAAAGTTATGTAGTTCTCTATCACCTTGTTATCTGCAGGGAGGGCGTTACACAGGGAAGGCACAACTACCAAGAAGGTAGCTGTTATTTCTAAATTCTGTATTCTACCTTTTGGGCACAAAACATGTCAACAAACCCACAAGGTGATTCCTGTCATTATAACAACGCATATTTTTTAAAAACTCAATAACTAATCCGGCATATATGTTCAAAATCCCTTTGTGTGCTCTGCTCTGGACATGAAGATTTCAACCATATTTTGCATGATGGTTCCTGAGATCAGGGAGTTAAGATGCAATTGGATGCCATTGTAAACCAAGATGGTTGACTGAATTTTTCAAAACTGAATTTCCAATGTGTGCAAATTCTTGAGGAAGGATGGAATATGGGCCCTTTGATTTGGCAAGAAGAAGGTCCTTAGTGATCTCCACAAAAGCCATCTCAGAGAAATGCAAAGGAGAGGAGAAAAGCCACCTTGTAGGTGATCCCTGGCTGAACCAGAAGGAATAAAAACAGAAGGAATAAAAACAGAAGAGATAACATGCTCCAGAAGTCTAGAACCAAAAGGCAGCAGAGAGATTGGACCATTAGAAGGAGATGAAGGATCAGGGGATGACATTCCTGGGAATAGGAGAAACTGTGGCATGTTTAGATGCTCTTGCAAACAAGCCAGAAGAGGCATGCTAATGATATCTAAAGCAGAGAAGCAATAAGAGGAGCAACCACACGCAGTCAGAAGACAGAAGTGAACCAGGTCAGGATGACAACAGGAAGGACTGAAAGGGGACAACAAACCTCACAGCAACCCTTCAGAAGCAGAAGAAAAGGTTGGAAGAGCAAGAGGAGAAGAAGGGACATGTAAAAGCAGCAGAGGAAAAAGAGCGGGTCATGAGCTGCAGAAGACAGGAGAATAATAGAGCAGTTCCAAGGAGAATGAGAGAAAGGAAGGTGAGAGGAAGACAAGCAAGCAAGGGAGATGAGCTTGGAAGAGACGGAATGAGAAGGAGCCCTGGTGAAAGGCACCAAGGTCCCACAAGAAGGAGATGAACGACTAAAGGTCACAGGCCAGAAGCCTTCAGGTAGCTTAATGTAGAGTACCAAAGGCAAGCAAAAGTGTCATCAAAGTCCAATCATTCAGTTGTTGGACCACAATGGTTTGTATGATGATGATGATGATGATGATGATGATGATGATGATAATAATAATAATAATAATAATAATAATAATAATAATAATAAATAAATAAATAATAATAATAATAATAATAATAATAATAATAATAATAATAATAATTTATTTATATCCCGCCCATATGGCTGGGCTTTCCCAGCCACTCTGGGTGGCTTCCCCCAAAAATATTAAAATACTGTAATGCATCAAACATTAAAAGCTTCCCTAAACAGGGCTGCCTTCAGATGTCTTCTAAAAGTCTGGTAGTTGTTCTCTTTGACATCTGGTGGGAGGGCATTCCACATACCGAGAAGGCCCTCGGTATGATGCCCTTGATGCAGAAAAGCAAAACCTATATAAAAATATTAAAAGACCCACCTGGAGAAAAACACTTTGTTCTCTGCTGGCAGACAGGAGAGGGACCTGCCGGAGGCTCAGATGCAGAAATATTTATGTCTCTTCCTGATGAGGGAGGATGTAAGGCTTTCCTGCTGCAATTCCCAGGGGCATCAACCCAAAGGAAGCTGCTCTGCAACGGGCAGAACTCAGCACCAGCCTCCCTTGACAGACTAGGTCCCAGAAGCTGCAACCGTTGGGATCACAGAGTTCTACCATCTGATCTATCTATTTTAAGCACAGGCTGTGTGAAGTGGCAGCAATCCTTTGGTTGTATTTTCTCCATTGCATAATTTCTCTTCTGTCTCTAGTTCTAGTTCACCTCGTGCAAAGGAATGAGCCCCTCTCAAGTGCCCCTGTTCTGGGTCTCTCCCTAGGCCTCGAGAGCAGATCTGAGGGCAGCCCAGGGTGCATGTGGAGTGGGGAGATCCCTTTACACCAGTGCTAGTGCAAAATGTAGTTGAAAGCCACCCTTTAGGCTCCCATGCACACCCAACTGGACTCAGCTACATTTGTAAAGATAAAGTGCTTTATATGTGTTATAGCACTATGGCACCAAATGGTCAGCAGAGTCCAATTTTTTGCCAAAAGAACTTCCCTGTATGAAGTTTGCAACACATTTGACTACGATTCAGTCAAATGTGTTGCAAACTTCATACAGGGAAGTGCATGTGTCTGGATCCAGCCCGGAGCTGTGTCATGCATGAGACCTCGCAGACTAAATCCTTGAAAATGTGGATAACAGAGAACACACTTGGGTGTCTCATTGCAATAAATAAAGGGGCACTGCACATCACTTTGTGGTTCATTGACCAATAAATATGATCTGGGTGTCCTGCCTACAGATGGCTACTTTTGAAAGAATTTTTGGACCTTGAATTAAAATGCAGGTCCGGTTTGGGAAGGACCTCAAGGAAGCCAGTCTAGTGTCTCAGCACAAGACAGTGCGCCAAATACCTCTGATGAAAAACTAACACCAAAACTGAAATTAGGGAAGGGAGTAAAACCCAAGGGAACTTTCCCTGGAGAAAGGCAGAACTTTATCACGTATGCAAAGATTCCAGAAAATGAAAGACCTGTGCCAAAGGTGTGTGCTAATTTGTGGACAGTGTCACACACACACACAAAAATCATCTGTGTTTTGTTTCCTGGTTTTTGTTTTCTCTCATAAAGCAATATGCTCCTGCTGCAAAGTGTCCTGGTCCCAAGCTGTCTAGGGTTTCTGTACGACTCCCAGCTTTTTGAAGTTAGCCCTGTGAGAGCCGAGCATAAGATTGCCCCATCAAGCTCAGCTTCCTGTTCTCCCAGTGGCCACCGAGATGCCTCAAGGGGAAGCCCGCAAGCAGGATCCGAGCATCACAACAACCATCTCCCCACCTGCGACTCCCAGCGTCTGCTGTTCAGTAGAGTTCTGCCTCTTACAAGAGAGGGAGAAAAACCTTCGGTGTGCATGCACAGTCCATAGGGTGTCCCCTGGAAATGGGCCTGAAGACCAGTTTGACCTGGGCTTCAATATGCTCACAGCGCTGAAAATTGGCAGGAGCACATGGGTAATGCTGCCACCATCTCTCCAACAACACAGATCATTATAAATGTGTGTTTATAATGGCTACTAGCCACAATATGGTTGTTCATTCTTCTTATTGATTCATTTTATTGTTTTATCCTTTTTGGAAGCCAAAAAAGCAGGTGTCTCTTGGGAGAAGCCCACAAGGAGGGCAGGACCATAACAGCACTCTCTGACAGCGGAGGGAGAACATAGATAACGTAAGGCTTTTGAAGAGTTAAAATAGCAATGAAGCGAAAACAGCTTAAAACATGCCTCAACTTTCTAAACATGTTTGTTGACTTGTCTGCTTTGTTGTGTTCTGTATTCTGTATCGTTGGAGGTTTCTGCAGAGACTGGGGAGATGCCAAGTCAAGAACCAAACAGCAAGAACAGTTTATTGAACACACCTGAGTGGGAGGGATGCAGGTTGGGGACATCCTTGGATTTGGGGCAAGCAAACATTTGGATATGTTTTCAGGGCTGAGCAGAGATAACTCAGTTTAACAGTTTAACAGAAGTTTAGAAATGCAAGTTATGAAACCAAGCGTCCTCATTTCATGAAATTGCTAAAAGGACTGCAAAAAGATCAAACGTATCCATTCTGAAGGAAATCAGCCCTGAGTGCTCACTGGAAGGACAGATCCTGAAGCTGAGGCTCCAAGACTTTGGCCACCTCATGAGAAGAGAAGACTCCCTAGAAAAGACCCTGATGTTGGGAAAGATGGAGGGCACAAGGAGAAGGGGACGACAGAGGACGAGGTGGTTGGACAGTGTTATAGAAGCGACCAATATGAGTTTGACCAAACTGTGGGAGGCAGTAGAAGACAGGAGTGCCTGGTGTGCTCTGGTCCGGGGGTCACGAAGAGTTGGACACGATTGAATGACTAAACAAAAAATTAGAAAATGCTCCATTTTCCATGAAATTCGGAGGCCGTTCCTGGCATTTTCTTTTTCTTTTTAATAAACATTGTCCATAGCATCATTGGAAATGACATCATACAAAGTCAGACTATTGGTCCACCTCCCAGGCTGCCAGTATTTCTCAAGAGTCCTAGGCAGTAGTTTCTCCCATCCGCACCTGGAGATACCAGGGATTCAATCTGGAACATTCTCTACCCCTGAGCTACACAGTTTCCTCCCCTATGGTACTATTACACAATCATGTGATGCATTATAATGTATGGCAGAGTAGGGTTCTCATGAAAAAAACTACCCTGTCTCTGTATATACAGGTACATCTGTTTCTGTTTAAACAATGACCATGGTTTCTGTAAATGCATACAACCAAATGGTCACTCAACCTTCCTCTGCTGAGCTTGAGAAACCACAAGCACTCTGGGGACATTGCTACACTCTTTGCCAATTCAGATCAGAACTTCTTCTGAGAAAAAAGCCTGCCGAGGGCTTTGTGGATCTCTTTGGTTTTGATGCTGTAGATGATGGGGTTCAGAATGGGAGGAACCAGGAGATAGATGTTGGCCATCAGTTGCCAAACCTGTGTGCCATGGACACACCAATCATTGGAGAGTAATAGGGCACGGCAGCACAAATGTGGGAGACGGAGGTGTCCAGGGCCTTGAGACGGACTTCCTTGGAGGCCATGCTCAGCACGGTCTTGAGGATCATCAGGTAGGACAAGGAATCAAGGCCAAATGTGGAAACTACAAAAAAGAGGCCATAGAGGTTGTTGACCATAATGTCCGCACAAGGGAGATGGATCAAATTGGGCTGCAGACAGTAAGGGTGAGCAAGGGTGGTAGACTTGCAAAATGGCAGCCTTCTTAGGAGGAGAGGCATTGGGACCATTAGGAGAACACTCCTCAGGGCAATCCCTGATCCCAACAGAATGATCCTAAAGTTTGTCAGGATGGTGGTGTATTGCAGAGGGTTGTAAATGGCTATGAAGTGGTCCAGGGCCATCACCCAGAGAACTCCTGAGTCCATACAGGAGAAGCAATGGATGAAGAACATCTGGCCAAGACACGCATCCAGCTCAATCTCCTTAGCATCAAACAGGAAGGTGCTCAGCACTGTGGGAAGGGTAGAGATGGAGACCCCCCAGCTCACTCACAGCCAGCATACAGAGGAAGAGGTACACGGGCTTGTGGAGGCTCTGATCCTTCATGATCACTAGGAGAACAGCACCATTCCCCAAGACAGCAATGATGTAGGCAAAGCAGAAAGAGAAGAAGACCCAGTTATTTCTGTTCTGTAGTCCTGGGATGCCAGTAAGGATGAATGTGGGATGGAAGACTCTTTGGTTATTTTGGGGTCCCATGGTGAGTGGTCAGGCTCCCCCATTCAGTAGCCCCTGGATGGACATAATCAGTAAAGAAAAAGGCACCATCGTCAACATGGGAGCTTCAATTGTTTTGGTTCTGCATTCCCAAATGCCATCTATATTGGTGGCCCAGGCTATAATTATAATCTGCTTATGTTCATTAAATTATGCAGCATATCTTTTGGTGAGCAAAAAGGTGAAAGATCCCTCAAGGTGACACCTTTGAATACTGAAACATCACTATGTGCTGTCTTTTTTATACATATAAAGCAATCAATAAACTGCCATATATTCGGGGAACCTGTTTGGAAAGTTCTTTGTCTACCCTAACCAAATTTGGCAGGATTCTTTCTGAGATCAAGGAACAGGTTTTCATCTACTTTGGGTCACAAAGAGATGCCATTTTCAATCAAGATGATGGACTAAACCTTCCAAAACTGCCCTGATTTATCCACTGCTCTGTTATATATTCCCTTCTGGACTCGCTCTGGACATCAGAACAGTCTGCGAACACAGCCATGTCTGCGTTGCACAGGGAATGTCTTCACGCTGCACCCAACTGTGTACAAACACTATAGCTCTTAAGCACATTCTCCCCCTCAAAGAATTCTGGGCCTCGCAGTGTTACCATTCCCAGCAACCCTTTCCAAATCACAGCACCTTCCGGATACTTTGGACTACATCTCCCATCAGCCACAGCGAATCATGTTCTGCTATCTGGAACAGAATCTGCATCAAGAAGGACATCTCCCTGCCGACCTTGATGCAACTGATGGCGCAAAACATCTTGGGGGGACCAGATTTGGGGGAAACTGTTCTATGCAAATAGAATGACATTGAAGCAAGCAAATAAATAGACAGCTAGCAGAGTCTGTGTACACAGCAGAGTGTTAATGTGCATGGTGGCCCATAAGATCGATTTCCCCCATGTGATTTTGTGCATGTTCATCCACAGTTGAGTACCTTCAATCATAGCTGTCAACTTTTCCCTTTTCTAGCGAGGAATCATATTCGGAATAAGGGAATTTCCCTTAAAAAAACAGGAAACATTGACAGCTATGCCTTCAACGTTGACAGCCATGTTTAGGGAAGCTTTTAATGTTTAATAGGTTATTGTATTTTAGTGTTTTGTTGGAAGCAGCCCAGAGTGTCTGGGAAAACCGAGCCAGATGGCTGGGGTATAAATAATAATATATTATTATTATTATTATTATTATTATTATTATTATTATTATTCCGTGAAGAAGAAAAATGCCCAAACAATGCATTTTGGTTCATCCATATCAGGCCTTTGAGCCTGAGCTTTCACAGCCAACACCCACTTTGGGCACGATGAACATCAGCAACAGCAGGTATGTCCTTTGCGTGTGGTAATACTTCATTCTTTTGCTAATTATGCTCTTTTATTTCTTTAAAATAATCTTTATTAATTTAAATCACACACATATGCAAAGAATCTACAAAGAATCTACAATCTCACACCACAAAAAGAAAATCAAGAAGAAGAAAAAGAAGAAAACACACAAAAAAGAAAGAAGAAAAGGCAGATCCACATGCACAAAAAACCTCATTCTTCCCAACTAAACACTCAAATAAAAAAGACTTCTGACAAAAAGAGTCTTCCAATCATTCTCATTGTACTGTTTATACTGCCATTGTTTTCTTCGCACAGTTTTATATTCTTTAATTATGCTCTTTTAAATGTGCATTCTATGTCTTACTTCCTTTAGCAACATTCTATTTTGATTTTTTTAAGATAAAACTTTTGTTTCCAGTTAAATAGGTTGCTTTGAATGTATTCTTGACTTTCTTCAGTAACTTTTTATTCTGGGTTGCTTTATTTGATCTTTTAATGTCGGTTGTTTGAGATTTTCTTTTTCCTGAGAGTATAAAGCGGTGTGGATATGAATAAGTCATCATCCCTGCAGTTTTGAGAGGAAGCAGTGGGGTGATCTGGTCAGGCCTTGCAATGGCTCCCATGTTTCCCAATTCATCCAGCGAGTACCTGGCTCCATCTTGCCTCTCTTCTTGCCTGGTTCCACCTGAACCCTTTCCGTGGCAGCAGGTGAGCATCTAAGGCCACTGGTGCAGGTGAGCAGAACAGAACCACCTGCCCATGGAAAGCTAGCATGCCAGGGATAAGGGCACCTTCGCCACAACCTGCTAGATTTCCACATATCAGGGAACCTCTGACTCATTTGATCCTCCACCTGCCCTCTCAAATGCTTTGGAGCAGCAATCCTTGCCTACTCTGGCATAGCCATACTTCAGCAACACCCTCTATTACAGCATCCTGGATTATTACCCCTAACGCCAGAAGGGAACCTGCAACAAGTTTCTCTGATGAAGAACCAAGTTCCGAAATGGAATATAAAAGGACTCACCTGGTGAGTCTCTGCTGGTGTCCAGGAGACGGATCGAATCCTGCCAGAGGTTCAGCTGGAGGAAGATTTATGCTGCTTTCTTGGGAATCCCTGGAGAGGGAGGAGAGGAGACTTTCTTCCTGCAGCTCTCTGGGACTCCAGAGGACACCCAAAGGAGACTCTTCCGCAGTGGGCAGGGCAGGTGCTGGGCACCATCTTTCCCCAACAAACGAGGTGCCAGCAGCTGCGGCCTCAACAACAGTAGTCAAGGCTGTGTGAACCAACTCTGTGTGTTTCTGTGTGTGTCAAGGCTGGAGGAAAGGGAAGCAGGCAGAAATGCCATAAAAGAAGTGAACGGCAGTGGAATTTCAGCCTTTCATTGCCTAGTTTACAAACATTTTAAGGAGTGGTCATGTGAAGTGCTTAACTGACAGCAATGCTTTACATTTAGTTACATGCAAACACTTCATGCCGTCCTCTGGTCCATGGGCCTAAATGGGTCTGCCAAGGCTCCCTATTGGGCCATGAGGCTGAATAAGCCACCTGTCCATGTTTGACATCAGGTGCAGGGCAGGTAAAAGTGCAGCTATGCCAAAAGGAGGCATGACAGACCCTGTTGATAGACCTCCTGTGCAAAGCCCCACAGAGCCTCTTGTCGGCGCTCGCAAAATTATTACGACTATTAGTTTACTCTCCCTTCTTCCTAAGGTCCCAGGATAGGTTACAACATTGAAACACAATATTTCAAAAACAGATTAAAACAACCTCCAGTTTCACATTTATTATGCTATTTTTGTGATATACAAACGACACGAGAAAACTTGGTAGACTTATTAGTATAACATCGTTCTTGTTTGTAAAACCAAATAACGACGACAACAACAGCCACCTCCAGTTCTTTTGCCTTTGCCTGCACAGTCTGAGATTGGTGTGTGTGGCTCACGAAAGGGAAAAAGAGAAGCCAGAGAGTGTGAACTAAGGCAGGAAGAAGCCCAAAATGGAACAGAGCATCAGAAACTTAAGCCGGAGGAGTTGAGATGGGTGGCAGGTTTGGGACAGGCAAGAGCCATGCAAGAAGACCTTGTTGTTGATACAAAGACATCGCCCAGGTTCCAGAAGGAAGATAATATTGAAGCCCTTCCCCCCAGTTTTGAATTTTGATCTTAAAATCCCTAATGCTGAGTGTATAATTACTCCAGATCTCAGTTTAATTTAATGCAGAGACAGTGCAAGGCCTGTGAAGAAAGTGAAAAGCATCGCATCTCGCCCAGAGATTATTTTTTTGGGAATTAAAAACAAATTCTGAAGATGTACCTAGCAACACATCTCAATGATTGGGACCAGAACTTGCAACACCTCCTATCTTCCCACAGAAAGGAAGACCAAGAGAGCTCTGGCTTAACTCCTTTTGAATGTCTTTATGGATGCAACATAAGAGGTCTTTTGGACACTGTCAAAGATATGTGGGGAGTCTTATTATTAAATTTATATACCACCCTACACCCGCAGGTCTCAGTAGATGCTCAGAAGCTGATGCTTCCACAGAGTCAGGCCATGTGATCCAATGCACAGACCCTCTGCAGAACATACCTTTCTAGTACCACTTCACAATGACATGATGCACAACAAGGAAAGAATAGAAATACGAGCTTGTAAAGAATCTACTCTGTGTGTGGATGTGCTTTAAGAAATGCCAGTAACTTCTGAAAAGGGGGAAAACCAAATGGTCACTCAACTTCCCTCTGCTGAGCTTGAGAACCCATAAACGCTCTTGAGGATATCACAACACACTTTAACACTTCAGATCAGTCTCTGTTGAGACAAAAACCTGCCAAAGGCCTTGCGGATCTCTTTGGTTTTGATGCTGTAGATGATGGGGTTCAGAATGGGAGGAACCAGGAGATAGATGTTGGCCATCAGAGAGTGCAGCATTGGAGAATTATGCCTGCCAAACCTGTGCGCCATGGAAACACCGATCATTGGTGTGTAATAGAGCACGACAGCACAGATGTGGGAGACGCAGGTGTTCAGGGCCTTGAAACGGCCTTCCTTGGAGGCCATGCTCAGCACGGTTTTGAGGATCATCACGTAGGACAAGACGATGCACAAGGAATCAAGGCCAAATGTGGAGAGCACAACAAACAGACCAGTTTGGTTATTGATG
This sequence comes from Podarcis gaigeae, assembly GCF_964106915.1. Lineage (NCBI taxonomy): Eukaryota > Metazoa > Chordata > Lepidosauria > Squamata > Lacertidae > Podarcis > Podarcis gaigeae. Next base: position 106,978,646 of record NC_139677.1, read on the forward strand.
GTTGTGTCTGCACAGGGGAGCTGGATTAAATTGGGGTGCAGACAGTAAGGATGAGCAAGCACATTGGACCTGCAAAACGGCAACCTCCTCAGGAGTAGAGGCAGTGGGGTCATCAGGAGAACACTCCTCAAGGCAATCCCAGATCCCAACAAAATGATCCTAAGGTTTGTCAGGATGGTGGTGTATTGCAGAGGGTTGTAAATGGCTATGAAGCGGTCCAGGGCCATCGCCCAGAGGACCCCGGAGTCTATGATGGAGAAGGAGTGGATGAAGAACATCTGGCTGAGGCACGCATCCAGCCCAATCTCCCTGGCATCAAACAGGAAGACGCCCAGCACTGTGGGGAGGGTAGAGAGGGAGACCCCCAGCTCACTCACAGCCAGCATGCAGAGGAAGAGGTACATGGGCTTATGCAAGGTCTGATCCTTCACAATCACTAGGAGAACAACACCATTCCCCAAAACAGCAACCGCATAGGCAAAGCAGAAAGGGATGGAGACCCCAATATTTCTTGCCTGCAGCCCTGGGATGCCAGTGAGAAGGACGGTGGGGTGGAGGAAGCTTTGGTTACTGAACAGCTCCATGGTGAGTGATCAAGTTCTCCCATCCAGCCGCACCTGGATGGACATAAGGAAAGAAAAATACACCATTATCCACATGGGAGCCTTTGGTGCTTTGGTTCTGCATTTTTGGGATGTCCATACCATTCATGAGCTATATTTATTTTGATCTTATTTATTTGGTAGCTCACCTTTTGGCCACCAAAAAATAAAAAAAAAAAAATAAAGAACCCACACACTGACAGCAATTAATATTGAAGCATCACGAAAACTGTCTTTTAAAAAACTCAGTAAATCTAGCACTTTTGGGGGGAAAGTTGCTTGTTTGTTTGTTTGCTCTGCATTTGGACACCTTTTAACATATTTTAACCAAACCTTGCAGGATGGTTCCTGACATTAAGGAGTGGGTTTTCATCTGTGGTTGAATACCATAGACCAAAGAGCTATCACATGGAAGGTGGGGGAAGCTTGTTTTCTGCTGCTCCAGAAGGGAGGACCTGAATCAATGGATTCAAATGACAAGGAAGGCGATTCAAACTAATACTTCAGAAGAACTTTCTGGCGGTAAGAGCTGTTCAGCTGTGGAATGGATGGCCTCAGAGGTGGTGGACTCTCCTTCATGGGAGGTTTATAAGGACACCTTCTCCCCAACATACTAATTTTCTACATTTCAGAATGTCTTTTAAGAGATGGAGGACTTTGGGCACATTTGATCTTCCACCTGCCATCACAAATGCTTCGGAACGGCCACCTTTGGCAATTATGGCACACTCTATACCCCAACAAGGCTGTCCACTATAGGAATTGAATCGTGGAGCAATATCTCCAAAGCCAGAAGGAAGTTTGTGGCAACCTTCTCTGATGAAGAGCAAGTTTCAAACTGGAAAAATAAAAAGACCCACCTGAGTTGAATCTCCTTGGTCTCTGCTGGTGTCCAGGAGAGAGATCCAGTTCTGCCAGAGACTCCGCGGCAGAAAGATTTATGCTGCTTTCTTGGGAATCCCTAGAGAAGGAGGAGATGAGACTCTTTGCCAGCAGCTTGCAGAGACCCCCAAGGGGCACCAACCCAAAGGAGACTCTTCTGATGCTGAGCACCTTCCTTCTTCAACAGAGCAGGTTGCAGCAGCTGCAGCAGCAAAAACAGCAGCCAAGGATGTGGACCAATTTTGTGTTTGTGTGTGGCAAGGGGAAAAATGATAGAGGAGAATGACAAGAAGAGAAGAGAATAACAGTGGGATTCTAGGTATTTATAATCTGTTCAGTTAACAGAAATACACTAGCTGGCATCCATCTGTCTTGAGAGACAATGGAGTGCGCCTCTGGGGTGAAGCCAAGCCACTGTGTTAGCGGCACCAAAGTGACCTCCTCAGGGTGCAAGCCTGGACAGTGTGTATGGAGCTCCTGGGCTACCTAGACGACAACACATTTCAGACTTGCTAATGTGGTCCAAAATGAAAGCAGAGCAAGATGCTTTGCACCAGCTTGGCTGCAGGAGTTGTCGGAAGAAGGATTACAAGGAGCCACCCAACTGTCTTAGGGACTCCAGATTTGTGTGGGGTTTACTCTTGAGCCTTTTCCTCTCCTGAAGATGTCCCTCAAGGCAGAAGAGGTTTAAGGCCAGAGTTTTCCTTCTCCTAGATGCACTGCCTTCCCAGGTGGGTGAACCTCGCCTACCCTTCGCTTTCCTCTACAACATGTGCAGCTATATTTTGCCCACTGTGGGGCTTGAACCCATGTCCCGGAGATTAAGAGTCCTGCGCTCTACCAACTGAATTTGCACAAGCCGCCTTGAGTCCCAGTCTGGGGAAAAGGTGAGATATAAAGAAATAAAACAAGAACAAAAAAAAGTGAGGAAAAGTAGGTCATAGGTCATCTGATATAATTGGGACAGCAAGTGAGTAACAGCTAGTGCCGCCCACCTGTCGGTCAACTGAGGGGGGGGGGATAAGCATCCAGCCCACTGACCAGATCCAATTCCTTCAACCTGATATGTAATGATGAGTAACTGATATGCCGTATTCTAGGGTCTGCTTACCCAAACTGTTATTTCTTAGCCCCTAAAGTGAGCCAGTGTGGTGCAGTGGTTAAGAAAGGTGGACTCGTAATCTGGTGAACCGGGTTCGCTTCCCTGTTCCTCCACATGCAGCTGCTGGGTGACCTTGGGCTAGTCATACTTCTTTGAAGTCTTTCAGCCCCACTCACCTCACAGAGTGTTTGTTGTGGGGGAGGAAGGGAGAGATTGGTGGCCGCTTTGAGACTCCTTGGGGTAGTGAAAGGTGGGATATCAAGTCCAAACTCCTCTTCTCCTTCCCCTCCTCCGCCTCCTCCTCCTCTTCTAAATGAACCTACTTCTTATTACAAAAGTATCCAGAGCAATATTCTCTTAATGGGATCTTGGCTGCAATCCATACAGTGAATATTTGGACACCCACCTAGGAAGGCGTCACAAGTGAAACCTTATATGGCCTTAAACTGTGGGGACTGAGAGTTTGGTTGCAATTAAAACAAGAAGCATTGCATATTGCTTTATCGTTTATTGACAAAGAACTCAGTCAGATGGGTGAGGTGCAAATAATAAAATTATTATTGTTATTATTATTATCTTGTCTACATGTGAAACGCGGTGATGTCGCAGAGCAAGTTGATCAGTACATACCATATGTTACGGAAAAATTCCGGGTGCGGGGCTACACTGCCACCCAGCTCGTCGGACTAAGTGTCCGCGGGTCCCTGCGGAAGAAAAATGAGCTCAGCCGGAGACAGGAGCAATAAACGGAGATCCAAAGTTTATTGTGCAACAGGTTCAAAATGGAATTGAACCCCGAGAATGGGGCGACATAAACTTTTAAAAGTTCCCTTCAAGTCCCAGAATACAGTGCAACAAACGTCATGAATACATTATGAGAAGGTTGGGTTACACAGATTACATCATGAATATATTACAGAAAGGTGGGGTTACATGGATTAGCATTTTAGGAAGGGAGGGGGGAATATGCAGAGTAAGAGATATGCATAGATAAACATAGATAAACGTCTCCTGAGTACAGGTGATGGCAAGACAATGACGTAGATATGCATCGTCTGCCACCTGACATTGCCCGGAGGAAGGGTTTGGCAGAACGATCCGACAGGATTAGGGTCTTCCTGAGTACGTGACTTGCCGCTCTGGAGATTATGGAGGTAGGGGCAGCATCATGGAGTCCAGAGGGAACTGAGTAGAATGACGTCAAGATGGTGAAAATCGGAGCTTTGGTTGATTTTATATTATTTTCCAAAGTTTCGACTCTTTGCCGGTCAAGTGTATATTGAATATCAAAAGCGGAAACAAAATGGATACATTGTAACAAGACTTTGACAGTTTTACAAGGTCGCTGGTTTCGGTTCCATTGTTCTTGCAGCGGGGAGCCATCAACAACTTGTCAGGAGGTTAAATGAGGCGTGCAAGAGCTCCCTGAGCTACTCCTGCAGGGGAATGCATGGTCCTGATTGGCTGAGGCGCGGCCATTATAGTCAATGGAGAATACAGTTCGATACGGTCTACCCATGTTAGAAATAGAGCGAAAGGAAGGCTTAAGAAAGAAGGGCTTATTTCGCCCGTATATAGAAGGAAGAGGATATTATTTTATAAGGCCAAGGGGTATAGTGTGGTGCCTGTGCAACAGTGTGGGGGCTGAGGGGTCGCGGCAGAGTTGGGCGCTGTCGAGGTCATCGCCTCGGGCCCCTTATCAGGAGGAGGAGGGGTGAGGAAAGGTACCCCCCCTCCTTCCGTATCACATACAACCCCAATTTGCTGCAAGGCTCGGGATACGGCCTCAGCAGTGCGGCCTGAGCCAGAAGGAGTGGGCCTGAGCCAGAAGCAGTGCAATGGTGACCCAGTGGGTGCTTTGTGACTTAATGGTGATGCTGCCCCTCTGAGCCATCCTCCTTGAGGCCACCGGCCACGCTTGGGCCACTTGGAACAAAAGCATTGCTGTGGCCTCCACAGAGAACTCCTCCATCACTTCTCCTTCGGTTGTGGTTGCAGCACCAAGAGAAGCCCAGCTTGAGACACACATGCCCTAACTTGCAGTCCAGCAGGTGAATGCAAGGAAAGAAAAGGGAGAGAGAGAGGAGAAACACTGTGGGGCAGGAGCTGGAGCCCAACCCCAAAAACTCAAGTCCAATAAACTGTCATCACACTGTATCCAATCTTCCAGAGGCAGCGTTGGAATAAAATGCAGAACTAAACTGTGAGAACAAACCTGTACAAACATAAATAAAGGAAGATACTCTGTGTGTGTGCTTGTGCTTATGTGTTTCAGAAATACCAATAGATTCTGCAAATTGAAGTGTGCATGCACACGAAAGCTCATACCAAGAACTAACTTAGTTGGTCTTTAAGGTGCTACTGGAAGGATTTTTTTTATTTTGTTTTGACTATGGCAGACCAACACGGCTACCTATCTGTAACAAAATGTTCATTCATCTACTGAGCTGGAGAAGCCATAAACCCTATTGGGGATGCCATTGCGCTCTTTGCCATTCCAGATCAGAACTTCAGGATCCGGAGAACTGCAAATTCCAGCTTTGTTTTGGTCCTTGTATGGTTTCAGGAAATGTAGATAATGTAAAATCACCTTTAAATGTGAACTGGATCCTCTTTCTCTGGATCAAAGAGATAAATTCAGCAGAATTTTCGAGCTCAGGTGATCAGTTCTTGCAAAGAACTACTAAAAGTCATGAACCCCACTCAAAGTCAGGAAAGACAAAGTGATTTTCCCCTGGTGCCTGAAAAAAGATCAGATTTGGCTGGGAGTCCCTGACCTGAAAAAGGGACACGGGTGGTGCTGTGGTCTAAACCGATCAGAAGGTTGGCGGTTTGAATCCCCGCGACGGGGTGAGCTCCCATTGCTCAGTCCCAGCTCCTGCCCATCTAGCAGTTCAAAAGCACATCAAGTGGAAGTAGATCAATAGGTATCGCTCCGGCGGGAAGGTAAACGGCATTTCCGTGCTTGGCTCTGGTTTGCCAGATGACCTGGCCACATGACCCGGAAGCTGTATGCCGGCTCCCTCGGCCAACAATGCGAGATGAGCACCACAACCCCAGAGTCATCCGCAACTGGACCTAATGGTCAGGGGCCCCTTTACCCGAAGAGCCAGTCACCCAGTTCATCTTGACCTGAAGAGCCAGTCACCCAGTTCATCACTGAAGGTGGTTGGGCATCTGTCAGGACAAGGAACTCTCTGAAAGTCAAACCGCTCTTGGACTAAATATATTGTGAAGTCATCCTACCCTCCCTTTGTCTCTTTTCCCTCTCTCCATCTTCCTACCTTAAAAAAAAAAAAGATTTCTTACACACCACCACAACTTCTGAGGAGTGAGAAATTCCAGGGGTTCCAAGTGCTTAGCCAGGTTTCATTTACTCCTATATACAGCCTGAGTGGAGGATGGAGGGGCTCACAGCATCGACACCCCAAACAAATCTTGCTTCTCCATTGGTCACAGCTCTGCTCCAGCACAGAGCAAGCCGGTCTCTGGGTCTCCAGTGTCCAACTGCTCAGCTCACACACAACTCGCTCTGGCTCTTGTTCTCCTACTTAGCAGCTCAGTGAGAAAGTGGAGGTACCCCCCATCTGTAGGGCCCCCCCATCACTTAGTTGCAGCTCTTGCAACCTCTATCATACTTTTGGAATGTGGATAAGGATACTTGAGTGGCCAGCCAAGGCCATTGCCTTCAAGGAAGCATGTTCAGCAACAGGGTCCTCTTTTAGATTCTCACTCTCACTGGGTAAAGGACTCCTGAGGATTTGGAGGGACTCAGGACATCATCCAGACTGACCCCCCCCCCACAAGCCCACAACAGATTTGGAAATAGTGTTTTCTGGACGGCGGGACAGAGCAGGAAGGAACTATCAGGAGTTCATGCCCGACTGGCACATTCCCTCCCTCCTGGTCGATAGTTCGGGAGCTTCAAAAGCTTTCTTCTGCCCAAACATCACAGCGACTTATGCCAACCGACACCGGCACACTTAGGGATCCGCAGAATTTGCGCATCATGCGCGTGACAGACCTCAGCAACTCAGCATTTTGGCTAATCTACTTTATTTACATATAAACACACACGGAGCATTGCAACGCGGCTCCCTCCCTCCCTCTCTCTCTCTCTCATCAGACAGCAAAGAGAAAAAGAAGAAAGGACAATAGTCCCACCTCACGGAACACAGTAACACAAACATCCTGTCTCCGTCACTTCCCACTCTATGGAGTCAAAACATACACCATCATGTGATAGACAACAATCCCATGACTGCAATCATGGAGCAGGAATTCTAACAGGAACATCCCACACTGAAGCCAAGGACAGGCCTTTGGAGATGGCTACATCCCCCTCCATGGAAGGCTCTTCTTTCATAGGCTGTGAAACAAGTGCAGCTCTTTGGCTCAGACGTAAGGAGATGCTGCCTTCTACTGGTCTCACCCCTGGCCCATCTGGACGTGTCAGAGTTCACTGAAGATCTCTTGGCCAGGTGTGCTCCCTGCTGCTGGTGCTGCTCTATGGGCAAGGAAGGGAGGGAGGGAGGGAGGAAAACCTGCCCCCATGTCAGCTGCGTCCCATTGCTGACAGAGGGGGAGACTGTGGAGAGACATGATGAGGTAATTAGGTAGGAATGCGGAAGGAGAGAGAAGCAGCCAAGTTGCAGTAGAAGCCCGAGTTCTGAGAACAAGGAGAAGGAAGGGGGTAGTTCTAAGGGGAAGACACAGACTGACAGTTTAAGCTGGGACTCAGAGGGAGGGCCACCAAAAATAGCCTATCCCAAGATGCGTAGGCTCGCAAGAATTAATGAGAGGCGTGAACAGGAAAGGAAGCGTAAGTGGGGCTTTTTTTTTTTTTAAGTAATATTTATTAAAGGTTTAAGGATTACAGAAAGAAAGAAAGAAAAAACAAAGTTAAACAAAACAAAACCATACATTACAATAAAGAAAAAAACAGAAAAACACTACTTATCTTAACAAAACAAAGACAAAAACAATTAAAAACACATCAAATATTCCCATAACTTATCTTTCATTTACTTGTTTCATTGACCTCCTCACACCTCCTTTTTTGTATTCTAGTTCAGTTAGCTAATTCAGCAAATCCTTTCCATCTTTCTCTGTTTTTGTCCTATAATTTGTCTTGACACAATCTAACCTTACTTTTCCCCCTTTAGCCCATTAACAATCTATTTTTACTTAATTCTTTATAGCATTTCTGCTAAAGCCATATAACTTCATTCCAACATCCTTCTAACATTCATTAATTTTACAATGCTTCTGTAAATAATCTTCCAATCTTCTTCCACCGACTCTTCTCCCTGGTCTCGGATTCTGCCAGTCATTTCCACCAGTTCCATGTAGTCCATCAACTTCATCTGCCATTCTTCCCGGGTGGGTAGATCTTGTGTCTTCCAGTACTTTGCAATAAGTATTCTTGCTGCTGTTGTAGCATACATAAAGAAAGTTCTGTCCTTCTTTGGCACCAATTGGCTGACCATGCCCAGGAGAAAGGCCTCTGGTTTCTTCAGAAAGGTATATTTAAATACCTTTTTCATTTCGTTATAGATCATCTCCCAGAAAGAAAGTCTTAATCCTTGGGCACGTCCACCAAAGGTGAAAGAATCTACCTTCATTATCTTTACATTTCCAACATTTATTATCGGGCAAATGATAAATTTTTGGAAGCTTGACTGGTGTCATGTACCACCTGTAGATCATTTTCATTATATTCTCTCTTAAGACATTACATGCCGTGAACTTCATACCTGTGGTCCATAACTTTTCCCAGTCAGCCATCATTATGTTATGTCCAACATCTTGTGCCCATTTAATCATGGCAGATTTCACCGTTTCATCCTGAGTGTTCCATTTCAACAGCAAGTTATACATTCTTGACAAGTTCTTAATTTTGGGATCTAACAGTTCTGTTTCCAACTTTGATTTTTCCACCTGGAAACCATTTTTTTTGTCCAAATTACCGGTATATGCCTCCATTATTTGGTAATAATGGAGCCAGTCTCGCACTCTATTTTTTTAATTTTTCAAAACTCTGTAGTTTTAATCTGTCTCCCTCTTGTTCCAAAATTTCCCAATATTTTGGCCATTTGGCCTCCATATTCAGCTTTTTCTGAGCCTTCGCTTCCATTGGTGACAACCACCTTGGGGTTTTATTTTCTAGCAAGTCCTTATCTCTTATCCAGACATTAAACAGTGCTTTTCTGACAATATGGTTTTTAAACGCTTTATGAGCTTTGACCTTATCATACCACCGTAAGTGGGGCTTTAAACGTGGGAAGAGAAAGGGGCGGAACTCAGACTCGGCAACGGCTAATTTGGAAGCAGTCACTGAGTGACTGAGCTCCAGAGTGATTTGTGTGTTTTGAGCAATAAACCTGAGTTAATTGCTGCCAGAGTTGTCTCGCTTCTTTGGGAGAGACCCAACCATCACACCCACTGGCACTGAGACTTGACTGGCTTAAGAAACAATTGTAATTAAGTACTACGTAGAAATTGCCTAAATGAATATGCATCACAGGTAAACAGAGCCTTTGTGTTTAGAGGCCATACCTCTAAAGACCAGGGGTGTAGGAAGAAAAACCTTTGCCCGTCATGCACAGTGCTGGAGCAGCTTTCCGGGGTTTCAGCCAAGACGCCTTTCCAGCCTTGCCTGGAGGTGCCAAGATTAGAACCCAAGACCTTCTGTAATGCTCTGCCCACAGAGCTGGAGGCCAGAGGAAGGGATGCAGGGACACCCAGAGAGCATCCAGCCTTCCAAAAATTATTCACAATTATGTCTCAGTATGTGAACGCTCATTCATTCATTCATTCATTTTGCTTTTTTATTACATTAATGTGCTAACTTTCCCTCCGATGAGATCAAAGCAGTGTGCATGGTCCTCCTCCTCCCCATTTTATTCTCACAACAACCCTGCAAGGGTTAGGCTGAGAGAGGCAGTGACTGTTTTTTTAATTTCTATTGGTAATATTCCTAATAATAATAAAACACAAGACCACTGTTCATGTACGCAATCACGGCAGCAAGAATACTTGTAGCAAGAAGCTGGAAATGCGAAACAACAACAACAATAACAGATTGGCAAGCGCTTATGATAGAATATCTTCAATTAGCAAAGCTGACCGGAAAAGTCATGGGGGCCTCAAACCAGAAAGCATAGGGAGAATGGAAAATATTCAAGGAATATATAAGATTATACTGTAAAAATGATATCATCCTAGCAGAAGTGGAATGATACTTGTGTACAATAAATAAATGGATTAATCATCTTAGCGGAATGTATGAAAAAAGATATAAAACAAAACTGTGTGATAAAATCATGACAACAGAAAAAGTATAATGAGAACGATTGGAAGTTTCTTACAGAAAACATTAATGGATAAGACATGATGTTGTATAAAATTTTGATTCTTTCTTTATAATTTCTTTTTCTTTTTTATTCGCCTCCTTAAATTCTTTCTTTTTCTTTTTTTTTGTACTTAACTTTGTTATACTTACCTTAGTTGTATGATTGTATTTTAAAACAATAAAGATTTATTTATTTATTTATTTATTTAGAGAGAGAGAGAGAGAGAGGCAGTGACCAACCCCAAAGGTCAGCTTTGTGGCCAAGTTGGGGAGATTTGAACCCTGGTCCCTCCAAGGTCCTAGACAGATGCGTTAAGACTTGCCACACCACGCCTGTTCGATTTGTGTTTGCCGCTCATGAAAATATCTTGACAATTCCCTTCCGAATCTCTTTGGTTTTGACGCTGTAGATGATGGGGTTGAGCAGCGGGGGGACGAAGAGGTAGACGTTGGACATCATGATGTGGACCACTGGAGGGGCGCCCTTCCCAAATCTGTGCAGGACGGAGACGGCGATGATGGGGACGTAGAATGAGAGGACCGCGCAGATGTGCGAGACGCAGGTGTTGAGGGCCTTGCGCCGCTGCTCCCGGGATGCGATGCTCAAGACGGTCTTCAGGATCATGGCGTAGGACAGAACAATGAAGGTGGAGTCCAGGCCGTAGGTGAAGAGGACGGCGAAGAAGCCATAGATGTTGTTGACGGTGATGTCGGCACACGCCAGGCGCATCATGTCCGGGTGGAGGCAGTAGGAGTGGGACAGGACGTTGGACTTGCAAATGGGCAGACGCTTGATGAGGAATGGGAAGGGGAAGAGCATGATGGTGCTCTTCAGGACGATGGCCAAGCCAATCCGGGCAATCCGGGGGTTGGTCAAGGTGGACGAGTACCGGAGAGGGTTGCAGATGGCGACAAAGCGGTCAAAGGACATGGCTAGCAGGATCCCTGACTCCATGAAGGAGAAGGAGTGGAGGAAGAACATCTGGGCCAGGCAAGCATCGAAGAGGATGTCACTGAGGCCAAAGCAGAAGATGCCCAGGACCGTAGGGAGGGTGGAGAGGGAAACCCCCAAATCGTTGAAGGACAGCATGCACAGAAAGAAATACATGGGCTCGTGGAGCCGCCGGTCCCTCCTGACGATGGCGAGGATGGTGCAGTTGCCAGCGATGGAGGCGGCGTACAGCAAGCAGAAGGGGATGGCAATCCACAAGTGGAACTGCTCCAGGCCTGGGAAGCCGGTGAGGTGGAAGGTGGCAGGCTGGAAGCGGGTGAGGTTGAGCTCTTCCATGCACCCCTTCGTGGGCTTTGGATTTCCCTGGAAAGGAAACAAGGACCAGGAGGCTTCTGGCCACAGGACAAGGGAGAGGGAAGCACATGGCAGGAGAGGAGAGGAGAGGAGAGGAGAGGAGAGGAGAGGAGAGAGAGGGAAGACTCCATCAGTGAGCTGCTGAGAAGAAGGTCAAGTGGGAAACATTGGAGTAACTCCTGCAAGGGTCTAAAATATAAAGACAAGGGAAGTCAAGAGAAAATCAGAGTGGAAATCCAGGGATGGATGGAAGGAAGGAAGGAAGGAAGGAAGGAAGGCGCACTGAGTGGTAGGGGTGGCACTGGGGGGATACAGGGCCCTGGAGCCACTGTGCAATCTCTCCCAAAAAAGCTCAACAACTGTGGGCAATCTCTCCACCCCAGGCGCCAATGGGGTTTGCTACACTGATGCTCCTCTGCTCCAAGTCTAGAGATGGGGCATGAAAATGACCAGAAGCTCTCACAGCAGATAAAGACAGTGTATTGAAAACCATAGACTAGGGACAAAGAATCACAGAATTGTAGGGTTGGAAAGATTCCCAAGAGTCACCTCACTCAACCCACTGCAATGTAGGAATCACAGCCAAAGCACTCATGAGGGACGGCCACCCAACCTCTGCTTTAGAACTTCCACCGAACGACAGTGTGGGATTTACATATAAGCGAAACAAGCTATGGCTCAGGGCCCCATTCTCTTCAGGGACCCCCCAAAAATTAAAGAAAACAACAACTGGATGTACATTTCCAAAATATAAGATAAAAAACAAATAAAATGAAACCTACATACAGCAACCGTTTTTTATGTTGTGTAGGCTCCTCTGATGTAAGCAATGACCCCCGCCTGCTAGCCTGCTCCCTCAAATATCCCTGGTTTGCTCCTTTCTATATATAGGGTGCCTAAATTCTGCATGTGCTGGTTGCAGGGCAACATGTGCAAATGGCTTTAGATAACTACTAGGTCCATAGATTACCATATAGCATATACGAGTATTTCGAAAGAACGATGTCAATCAACATTTGATGATCTCCTTCTACTGGTCCACAATATAAAGTGTCCTTTCATACTGCATCACGGTGTGGTATGCTGGTTTGACACCAACTGAAAGGAAGTGCCTACAGAGGATGGTGAATACAGCACAAGATATTATGGGCTGTCCCGTGAATCCGCTGGATGAAATAGCGGAAGAACGTTGCCTCGGGAGAGTGAGGGAAATTCTTAGGGATGATTCACACCCTGGCTGGCACTTTCTTGATCGCCTGCCCTCAGGCAGAAGATATAGAAGCATGATTAGTTGCACCAACAGGGTAAAGAACAGCTTTTATCCATGGGCTGTTAGGCTGCTGAATGAAAAGATAACTACAGGGCAACTGACTTTTGGGTTTGGTGGGTGGGTGTCAGTAAATGAGGGGAATTAAGACTAAGAAAGCTGAGTGGGGGGTGCTCATGTAATCTCACTGTATACAAGTTGTAAGTTGTACAAGTGACAATCAAGTATTTCAATATTTCAATTTCAAAATTCAACACAAAAAACAGCGACTATTTGTTGTTGACAAAGGACAGCTGGACATATAAAGGGGCCCATTACCTTCAGGAGCTTAGGGCCTCATCAAACCTAAATCCAGCTCTGGTCCATGACCTTCCTCAGAGGTCCATTCCACTGTCCAGAGGCTCTTACTATCAGAGTGCTCTCTGTGTGTGTGAGAGGGGGGGTGGGACCCCATTAGCCAAAGTAGCACAACACTGGCCTCCACGGGCCACTGGCCAAACACAGCAGAAGGTGTTTAGGACTTGACCGTAAAGCTGAACCATACAGCCAGAGCATTTCCCAGTGGTTTTCACGCCAAAAAGGTAGACGTGGAACTGAAGAGGGCTGCTAGCACTTGTGAACCTGGAAACCTGCATTTTTCTGTCCATCAGCCAGGAGGTGGCAGTAGATGGCAGGCGGTTGAAGACAAATCCAGCCACATCCACTCAGCCGAACAGATCTGCTTTTTCTTAAAAGTGGATTTAGTGGGAGGGAATAGGCAAGTCTGGGTGCTGGTGGACAGGTGGGGGTGGGGGTGCCACTACAACTCAGTGGCGAGGGTTTTGAGCAGAGCAGAGGTTGCACGGCCATCAAGCATGGATGCTTTTGCTGAGATTCCTGCATCTCAGTGGGTCAGACTAAATGACCCTTGGTGTCCCTTCCAACCCTACTGTTCTATGATCCTATCACCATTGCCGGAGAAGAGGTGATTACCGATCTGTCGTAGATCATTCTAGCCACAGGTCAGGAGAAGCAAACAACTAAATGATATACAATGAGTTGAAGAAAATGTTCCAATTAACATTTGTAAAAAAAACAAAACAAAAGCCTGAAGCATTCTTGTTAGGGATTGTAGGAAAAGACCTGCCAAGGAAATTGGAAAACATCTTCATGTACACGACAATGGCGGCGAGAGTCTTAATAGCACAAGGATGGAAGAACAAAGAAATCCCGACCAAAGAACTGTGGCAAGGGAAAATGATGGACTAAGTGGAATTGGCGAAATTGACTCATAAACCACATGATAAGGACAACTGTGACTTTAAAGAAGAATGGGAACCTTTTACAAAGTACAGTGGTACCTCGGGTTATGTACTTAATTTGTTCCGGAGATCCATTCTTAACCTGAAACTGTTCTTAACCTGAAGCACCACTTTAGCTAATGGGGCCTCCTGCTGCTGCTGCGCCGCCGGAGAACGATTTCTTTTCTCATCCTGAAGCAAAGTTCTTAACCCGAGGTAATATTTCTGGGTTAGCGCAGTCTGTAACCTGAAGCGTCTGTAACCTGAAGCGTCTGTAACCCGAGGTACCATTGTACTTAAAGAAGCAACAAAATGAACTGGGCTCCTTGGCAGGTTTTGAATAAACATACACAAACTTTTTATTGGTAAAATATAGATAGATAAATTAAGGATCTTTACAATTTTATAATATGCAGAGAATAACATGTGTTGAAAAACCAGAGAGAGAGGAGCTGAGGGAAGTCTGGGGGATGTGGGTTTTTCTTTTTTGAGGAGGGGGGAGGAGAAAATGAGGGGGAATGAGGATGATGTGTTTTTGATAAATTACTATGTTGAAATTCCTAATAAAAAATATTTCCCCAAAAAAAATCAGGAAGGAGAAAATGATTATTCCACCCTCAGGAGGCAGTTGAGGGGTTTGGAATTGGTTTGGTTTGGAATTGATAATAATAAGAATATTAGGGCAATGAACTTCAGGCAGCTGCTTGTAGATGGTAAGTGTAGAACCCAGCGACACACACCCCCCACCCTCCTAACAGCTGGAGAAGAGATTCTAGAACGTAGAATTTCAGAGTTGCAAGGGAGGCAAAGAGTCATATAGACCCTGCAATGCAGGACTCGCAGCTGATTGAGGACTGCAATCCCCCCATCCCTTGAAGGCACAAATTGTCCAAAGGCTAAGACAGTGTCTCTCAGCATCTGTGGGGGCCCCATAAAGGTGCACAGTCAGTCACACCCACATTTTTGGGTTGGGGGGCGGCTCATCCTGATCTGCACAGTAGCCTTGGTTGGGAGGGAGGAGGGGAATCCTCAGCCTCATATGGAGGGGGCTCCAGAGGACATCTAGTCCTACCCCTGCAATGCATGAATCCTACCCACAGCGGTCTCTGGGTGGGCTTGAACCACCAACCTTCTGGTTAACACCCAGGATCTCTGACCCACTGTGCCACATAGGACTTTCCCTCCACAGCCCAGAGGGGAGCCCACCCCATGGCTTGAGAAGCAGCAGAGCTTGGGTTGGCCAGAGCTCAGGGAGAGCAAAGGCAGGAGGTGGCCTTCTCTTGGCTCTTGGAGGTGAGAGACGTGGGTTTTGGGGTGGGCACAGCTAAATCTGCAAGAGCAGCTTAACTGAAGCTCCCTTCCAAGGGTGAAACCCACCAGCTGCCTCCAGGTGCTGAGCAGAGATGAGCTGAGGGACTGGACAGCTAGCAACCATCTTTGGAAGAGATCATTTGGGCAGATGCCTCTTCTTTACCCAGCATAGAAGGGATGGATAGCCATCCAGCCTCTGCTTAAAAACCTCCAAGGAAGGAGAACCCACCCCCTTCTGGTTCTCAGAACGTCCTTCCTGATATGTAGGAATAATGAAGGACAATGGGAGGTTGAATGCAGGTGAGCTGTGCAGAAGCACGCTGGCAAGCATGCTCCAAGCAGGCTGCCGACTAGCTGTGCAGAGGCTCCTTTTATTAACAGAAGTCAAGAACTGGAAACAGTAGTGAAACCACCCTGAACATGACGTATCTCCATCTAAGCACATTGTCAAATACACGTGTCAGCAGGTGTTTCCCTAAAATGTTTTCCCCGATACTTGATTACATCTGTGTCCCTGGTCATGCTCCAGCCAAGTGTTAAGTCTAGTAACCAAATCTGTGAGAGGACAAACGGTCAGGGGGGGAAACCCTGTTTGCTAGCCAAGAGGCTAGAGTTCAGGGCGAGTAGCCACAAGGCTCCTTGGCACGCTGTGGCATGCCGGGTGTGAGGTGTGCCTCAGCACAGGTGGAGCATCACTCCCACACGGATGTTTAGTCAGATCCTTCTTTCTCATCATTTGAATCCCTGGCAACAACATGGGCCTGGCCAGACCCATTGTGGCAGAGGAGGAACTCAACTGCAGGTCTGGTGGTGGTGGCTTCCTCATTCCTTCATTGCGGGAGTTGGACTAGATGACACTTGGGCTCCCTTCCAACTCTACAATTCTCGGATCCTATCCTTCAGCACCCGCTCCCTTACCTGGAAGGCTGAGCACCCCACTCCGCCTTTGCCAGGAGAGTCTCTGATGTCTGTCCTGAACCTTTTCTTCTTTGTCTGCGGCAGGAGAGACCAAAGGGGCAGCTGTGAGGAAGCTCTTATGCACAGGCTCACCTGGCGGTGCTCCAGGGGCTCTGGGGCTGCTGCTGCTGCTGCCCCACATGGGACCACCCTGGAGCCCAGAGTTTAGAGGGTGTTAAGAATAAGCTTGCAGGATTCTTTTTAAAACAACAACACCACCTACGGGCAGGGATCTCTAGCCCCAGTGCTGCAGAGTTTTCTTTGATGCAGGTGGATGAGAAATGACGCCTGATCCAAAGCTTAGAAATGCGGGGGTGGCAATTCTCACATTCCGTTTCCATCCATAGATCCACGTTCATGCACCCAGTCAAAGGAGTCTGGTCTGCTTTGTCGTCCTCGTCGTCATCACTGTCAAATGTCAGGTTCTGCACTTTGGCAGAAAGAACCAGATAGCCTACTCCCGGTACGTTTCTGAGCACTATTCAAAATGTTGGTGCTGACCCTTAAAGCCCTAAACGGCCTCGGTCTAGTATACCTGAAGGAGCGTCTCCACCCCCACCATTCTACCTGAACACTGAGGTCCAGTGCTGAGGGCCTTCTGGCGGGTGGTTCCTCACTGTGAGAAGCCAAGTTACAGGGAACCAGGCACAGGGCCTTCTCGGTGGTGGCACCAGCCCTGTGGAACGCCCTCCCACCAGATGTCAAAGAGAACAACAACTTTTAGAAGACATCTGAAGGCAGCCCTGTTTAGGGAAGCTTTTAATGTTTGATGCATTACTGTATTTTAATATTTTGTTGAAAGAGTGGCTGGGGAAACCCAGCCAGATGGGCAGGGTATAAATAATAAATTATTATTATTATTATTATTATTATTATTATTATTATTATTATTGCAGTACATGTGAAAAGGATCTAGGAGTCTTGGTGGACCACAAGCTCAACATGAGTCAACAGTGTGATGCAGCAGCAAAAAAGGCTATTCTAGGCTGCATCCACATCCAGATCCAGGGAAGTCATAGTCCCTCTCTCTTCTGCCTTGGTCAGACCACACCTGGAATACTCTGTCCAGTTCTGGGCACTACAATTCAAGAAGGCTGTTGACCAGCTGGCAGGTGTGCAGAGGAGGGCAACCAAGACGATCGAGGGTCTGGGAACCAAGACTCAGGAGGAGCAGTTGAAAGAGCTGGGGGTATTTAAGCAGAGGTTGGATCCTTTAGCTGTGAATCTACCATTCTACAATTCTGTGAGAGAGCCCTTGGCACACCCGGGAGCTGCTTGCAGATGCGCGAGAGGCACATTGCCTTGTGTCACGGCCATCGTGATCACACAGGAGGAGGGTGGGGTGCAGATGTTGCCAGATATCCGCCCGCAAGGGAGTCTTTATCTTTGAAACGGCCTGCTGGGTTCTCTCCCTGCTGCCCCACCCCAAGTGGAACATGGGGGTGGGGGGGAGTGGGGGTTATTGGTTTGCACGTGTTTTTCTTGTTTCTATCATGCACTTCGTGTTTGTATGTTGTGAACTTCCCTGAGTTGGGTGGGTGAAGGGCAGTATAGAAATTTCATAAGTAATAAAGATAATAAAGAATGTTCCGTATTTTCTGGGGCCATGGGAGAGGAAATCAAGGCCCCCACCCCACAAGATCTCTTTGTCCTGCAAAAGGGCAACAGGTGCCCAGCCTCTCCACCCACAGCCAGCTGCTCAGTTACTCTGCACACGCTCAGGGGAACTCTAGCTCTCAGTCCTTTGGACAGGAGACTCTAGCAATGAATTATGGTTTGCACAACAGACACGCAGCATTTCACAGAGCTGTTCACATGTCATGCCCAGTGAGGATTTGTGGGGGTCAAGAGAATGCAGTCATGTCACTGAGGAGGAGGGTGCATGGCTGGGAGACCCCCAGAGACCTCATCCTCTTGGATGAGTATAAGTTCATTTGATACATTTATATCCCAGCTTTCTCTCCAAGCAGCTCAAGCTGGTGAAAGATGTTTCTCCTCCTCACAACAACAGCCCTGTGCTGTAGACGAGGCTGAAAGGCAATGGCTGTGCCCCCACCCCACCCCAGCCGAGAACATATCCAGGGAGCTTCATGGCTGAGTGGGGATTCGAACCCAGCTCCTAGTCCAGTATACCTGAAGGAGCATCTCCACCTCCATCATTCTGCCCGGACACTGAGGTCCAGCTCAGAGGGCCTTCTGGCAGTTCCCTCACTGCAAGAAGCCAAGTTACAGGGAACCAGGCAGAGGGCCTTCTCAGTGGTGGCGCCCTCCCTGTGGAACGCCCTCCCACCAGTTGTCAAAGAGATAAACAACTACCAGACTTTTAGAAGACATCTGAAGGCAGCCCTGTTTAGGGAAGCTTTTAATGTTTAATAGGTTATTGTATTTTAGTGTTCTGTTGGAAGCCACCCAGAGTGGCAGCCGGATGGGCGGGGTATAAATAATAAATTATTATTATTATAGGGTCCGACACCCTAATCACTACACCACTCTGTCTCTCAATGACTCTCTTTGCGTAGTCTCAGTGGCGTAGCGTGGGTGTGCAGGGGGGGGGCAGCCGCACCGGGTGCAACATCTGGGGGTTAGGGTTAGGGGGTGCAAATCCACGGGTTAGGGGGCGCAAATTACTTGCCTTGCCCCGGGTGCTGACAACCCACGCTACGCCACTGCGTAGTCTTCATCACACGCCAGGACTGGGCCTCACAGCACAGATCCTGGGGCTTCCTGGAGGGGCATCCCCCCCCAGGACGCTGCAAAGGGCCGGAAAACACACAGAGACCCTAGAAGGAGAACTCGGCCGCCTGATGGGGCAGCTCAACTTGGCCAGGCTACAGCTCTCTCCCCAACATATGTAATTGTGTTGACTGTGCAGTGCGGGACTTTGGGATTAAAGCAGGGGGGGCTTCAAAGAACGCTGGCTTATATTCCATCAAGCCCCCTTGTGCAACCAGATGGGGGGGGGGAGGTTCTTGCAAGCAGCCAATAAGGCAAGCCCCCTCTCCAGCCCTCTGGGGGCCTTTCGGCAAGGATTCAGTGACAGGCAGCATCTCATGGAACCTCCGCGTCCAAAGGCAGTCCGCCTATATTCCTGGGTTTGGTCACTCAGAGAGCAGGACCTTACGTCCTGCAAGGGTCACCTCTCCCGTCCTCCCACCCCCACCCCCCAAAGGCCCCCCACAAAGACACACGGGAGCCGGCTCATCTTGCAGGGAGTGACGTTTATTAGCTAGTGGCCCCGCGTGGGGGGTCTGGCAGGGGGTTTCCCCGCGAGGGAAGGCGCTGGCGGTGCTGGTGGCGTGGGCGGCCGGGCGGCCGCGAGGCAGCTGGCCCTGGTCGAGGGTCGCTCAGTGGTAGTGGCGGCTCAGGGCGTGTGACACCACGTTGCCCAGCTTCTGGAAGGCGGCGTGGGCGGTCGGGGTGAAGTCCTTCCCGAAGTGGGAGGCCAAGACGATCAGGAGCATGTTGATCAAGAGCTGGAAGAGAAGAGAGGCGCTCAGTGGAGACCACGAAGGGGGAGGGAGCCGGGCGTGGGGGGGGCAAAGGGTCGGGATCCGGGCGAGGTGCCCAGAGGCTGCCACCACGGTGCCACGCGTGGATTTCGCCAGGCAGGCTCTGCCACGGGGTTTGGAAAGGGCGGTGGGTGCTGGAGACGGGGGTCCCGAAGCCCAGGTGGCTCCAGGCTTGAGCAGGGCCGAGTCACAACCAGCCCCCCATGGAACTTTAGATTTATTTATTTCTTTCTTTTCCAAATTCAACACCCATATTCATTTTCTAACATAAACCCATTACATCATTAACTAAATTAAAGTGTACCTAATTACTCTAAACTTCTCTTTGCTGTATACAAATACGACACAGTTAGAAATTTTAGGTTAAAGCTTTCATATTATAAATAATATTTCAAATTCCCCTATGCCCCCCCTTCCCCTTCACCCATGTGTGATCTCAAATTTTTTTTTTCACTTCTTCCGTCTTGTTGTGTTGTTATAATTTAATCATTATTCAATTGATTCTTTCTTATTTCCTGGCTTATCCCTGCATGTATTACATGTTATCTATAATATTCTAGTTCCGGAACCATATTTTTTCATGTATTCCTTCACTCCCTCCCACTCTTTAATTAGTCTCTGATTTGAATGGCCTCTAACGATTGCCGTCAATTTTGCCATTTCCACAAACTCACAGAGTTTACTTTGCCATTCTAATAATGATGGCATTTTCTCTCCCTTCCAGTTCTTTGCAATCAGTATCCTGGCCGCTGCTGTTGCCTAAAGGAATACATTTTTCCCTTATCTCTGGGAATGTCTTTTGATATTAGGCCTAACAAAAAAAGCCTCTGGCTTTTTGGTAAACGAAATCTTGAATAATTTTTTCAGCTCCACATCTACCTCGTTCCAAAATTTCCTTACAGTTTTACATCCCCACCATGTATGATATAAGGGTTCCCACCTCCCTCTTACATCTCCAGCATAACACCCATAGAACTTTAGAATTGTAGAGCTGGAAGGCCGCCTCCAAGGGTCATCTAGTCCAACCCCCCTCCTGCCCCCGCCCCAAATGCAGGAATTGCTGCTAAAGAAGCCCTGGCAGATAGCCCTCCAACCCTCTGCTTAAAGACCTCCTGTGAATGATAGAATCATTGGACTGCAGAGTTGGAAGGGAAGCCAAGAGCCATCCCGTCCGACACCTAAAGCACTGCTCTGTGGCTCCACATTTTGCAGCCAGTTTGCAAAGGAAAAGACAGTTCAGAAAAGTTTTGTTGACAAAGACAACTTCCCTCCCAACTCCGCAGGTCTATGATTCTCCTCTTTGTTAAGGAGTGGCCTGAGGGCCTCCGGCTTCTTGGCCAGGAAATAAGTGGTCTGGATGGGTCCTTATCTCCTCACCCACATGCCTCCTGCTCCTGTCTTCTGGTCTCCACAGAGGGGAACTCAGGCACCCTCTTCCCTGCCACCCACCCCGTGCGGAGATGCCACTCTGGGCAGCCCTTTGGGGAGATGGGGGCCTCACCTTGAAGTTCTCGGGGTCCACGTGGAGCTTGTTGCAGTGCAGCTCGCTCAGCTTGGCAAAGGCGGACTTGACGTTATCGAGGTTCTTGATGGCTTCTCCGAAGGAGGCCATGACCACCTTGCCGTGCGCCTTGACCCTGGGGTTGCCCATGATGGCGGCAGGGCTGGAGAGGTTGCCAAAGTGAGCAAAGAGCCTCTGGCACCAGGGGTACACCACCAGCAAGCTGGAAAGAAGGAGAGAGAGAGAGAGAGAGAGAGAGAGAGAGAGAGAGAGAGAGAGAGAGAGAGGTGGTCATCTTGGCTGAAGAACACACGCCTGCCCTGTCCCAAGTGGGAGAGTGGAGGGGAGGGGTGAAGGTTTACCTGCCAAGGGCTTCGGCCCCAATCACGGCCACATCGCTTTTGCTCCAGATCTGGGTGATGATCTCCCTCTCTTTATCGGCCCATTGCACCATGGTGGCTGGCTGAGGGTTGGGTACTTTGCTCGGCTGCTGGACGAAACCTTCTGGGCGAAGCTGAAGCCCCTTCCATGGTTGGAGCCTTTTATACCCTGGGCCAAAGCTGCGGCTCCTCCTCCTCGTGTGGGCAGGGCCATCCTTGGACAGAGGTTGGGTGGTCTGGCTCAGTGGGGCCGAGCCAGAGCAGGGTGGCAGCCAGCCCTGGGGTGGGGCTACATAGGCCAGGCAGGAGGCCCCAGATAGCTGCCCTCTCTCTCTCTCTCTCTCTCTCTCTCTCTCTCTCTCCCGCTCCCTCTCTCCCTCTGCCTCTGAGAGTTGGAAGATTCGGGACGGAGATGAAGAAAGTCCTTTGCACAACACAGAGTTAAACTGCAGAACTCCCTCCCACAAGAGGCAACCACCAACCTGGATGGCTTTGATAGAGGCCTGGGCAAGATTCAGGCTGTCAGTGGCTCCTAGCCAGGATGGCTCTGCTCTGACTGCACAACGGGCATCTTGCTGGCCCCTGTGAGAAGAGGGCCCTGGACCAGATGGATCCAGCAAGATCTTCTTAGTTCTTACAGGAGGCCTCCCATGGTCCTCTCTGTGGGGTGAGGTTCAGTCCAGCCCTTGGGAGTCTCGGAGGTCAGGGCTGAGGGCTGGCACCACTGGGAGAGGTTGCATACGACTTGACCTCCTCTCCAGGTTGTCTAGGAGTCCAACTCCTGTTCTGGGCAAAGCAGGGGGGTGTCGGCAGTGGAGAGATTGGGGTTGTGCTGTTGGGGCTGCAGACCCTTCCTCCTCTTTAATCAGAGACTATCTACGTCTTATCTACCTAACACAAGGACATCAGAAGAGGCTGCTGGATCAGGCCAATGGGCCACCTAGTCCAGCATCCTGTTCTCACAGGCAGATGCCTCTCTTGGGACCTGAGAACCAGAGCAACCCCCTCCCCTCCTGCCAGCAGCTGGTCTTCAGAAGCATTGCTACCTCATCTTGTGGAGGCAGCACACAGCCACCCCAGATCACAGCCATGGGCAGCTCTCTCCTCCACCATGAATTTGCCCAATCCTCTTTCAAAGCCACCCAGGCTGGTGGCCACCACTGCCTCCTGTGGGGGGGAGTTCCACAGATTGTGTCTTGTGAAGGAGTCCTTTCTTTCGCCTGTCCGGAATCTTCCAACCCTCAGCTTCACTGGAGGCCCCTGAGTTCTGGCGTTGGGAGAGATGGACAAAGGCTTTCCTCTCTCCCCTTTCCCAAGGCCATGCAGAACTGCGCAAACTCCTTGCCCGCCTTGCCTCTGAGCTAGAAAACCCCAGACTAGAAAACTTGTTGATTAGAAGATTTGTATGAGACTGTATGGGAAAAACACAGAATAACAGATACAACTTTGCTTAAAATGTATATAGGAAGTGCAGTGTAAGAGATGGAAGTCAATCAATGAAATTTTATTATTGAGATATTTGTAGAATAAATTTGGAAGAAATTCTTCCAATTCTTCTTCTTCTCCTTATGTTTTCTTTTTCTTTCTTTTTTTCCCTTTTTGTTCTTTTTAAATATGTGTGTGCTTATCTGAAATATACATGTATGTACCGTATTTTTTGCTCTATAAGACTCACTTTTTCCCTCCTAAAAAGTAAGGGGAAATGTGTGTGCGCATCTTATGGAGCGAATGCAGGCTGTGCAGCTATCCCAGAAGCCAGAACAGCAAGAGGGATTGCCGCTTTCGCTGCGCAGTGATCCCTCTTGCTGTTCTGGCTTCTGAGATTCAGAATATTTTTTTTCTTGTTTTCCTCCTCCAAAAACTAGGTGCATCTTGTGGTCTGGTGCATCTTATAGAGCGAAAAATACGGTATGTCTTTGCAGTATTTTGCTTGTATTTTGTAATAATTATGTTAAATAAAATTTAATAAAAAAGGAAAAAAGGAAAAAACCCAAACGCTGCAAGCTTTCCTCATAGGGGAGTCACTTCACCCCTTCGATCCGTTTTGGGGGACCCTTTTCTGAACCTTTTGCAACTGCATCTACCTGCCTGGGACTCCCAGGTGTTGGGGGTGAGGGGCCACATCGGGGCAGCCTGTTCACCCCCCCTTCCAGCCCTGCTCTGGGACTTCTGCTGGAAACAGAAGGATATCCTTACATTGGAAGTGTAAAGACAGTGGAGGGACATTTTTCCATATGTGCTGGTACTGTAAAATAACCAAAAGTTTTGGGGAAATGATTTATAATGAAATGAAAAAAATGTTTAAGATAACATTTGTTAAAAGATGAGAACCTTTCTTGCTAGGCATTACAGGCCAAGACTTGCCAAAAGAGCAGAAGAGGTTATTTGTGTATGTGACAACCGTGACTAGAATATCACTAGCCCAAAGATGGAAAGATGACAGGGTACCCACAAAAGAAGAATGGCAAGAAAAACTCATGGAATGTGCTGAAATGGCAAAGTGGAACTGGAAAACTTAAGAGACTTTAAGTTTTTAATGGCAAAGTGGAACTGGAAAACTTAAGAGACTTTAAAAAGGACTGGGAACTGTTTATGTCGTACATACAGAAACCTTGTAAAGAAGTGGACTCACTAGCAGGGTTTGAGTAAACACTTGCAATTAACAAACATAGAAATTAAGAGGTAATAACTGGAAAATAGCAAAGTGCAAGAGGTAATTTGAAAATAAGTATGGTACAAAAATGTTAAGGATATAACAATATTTAATTTAAAGAGTGCAATAGGAAAAAAACAAGCGAGGGAAGTAAACACCTAAAGTACCAGAAGAGGAATTTGGGGGAAGTTGATGGAATATTTTGGGGGCTGGGAGAAGACTATCCTCTTGATAACCCCCTCCACAGTGCCCCCTCCACTACCAAAACCATGATTCAGAAAAGCAGAGTGCACAGCCCACTCAGGAAGATAAGGACCCAATGAAGTTCAAAACTGCAACAATCAAATACACATCTATTCAAAACCCAGCGAAAACTATCCAGTTTAATTAATGCAACAAAGCGGATGGGTTTGATCCAGTAGTGACAGCTTTTCAAAGTCGGATAGGCAAGGACCCCTCCCCACCCAGCTCCCCATGGCTGCCTGCCCAGCCCATCTCCCTGGCAGCTGGCCTCCCTGGGCCTCCTCATGTGCGCGAGGAAGATAATGGCTCTGCCCTCCTGCGAGCTGAGGGTGCGAGAGGGGAGATACCGCCCTGCAGATTGTGGGGACTTTGGGCGTTCGGTCAACAGGGACTCAGATAAGCGGAGAGAGCGCTCCCGGCTTGGGTCCTGTTTTCAGGCCTCACTTTGGGTTCCCCATCATGAGCACCTGGTTGGCCATGGCGAGAACAGAATGGGCTAGGTGAGCCATTGATCCAGCAATGCTTTTCCAATGCTCTTATGGAACCTCCAAGTCTATCTCGATTCCTCATGAGTATTTGGTCTCTGTGTGAACAGGTGCTGGTCTGGATGAGCCGCCGTTGGCCTGATCTAGCAGGCTCTCCTTATGATCTCATGGTAGCGCCCAGTCTCTCCAGCTAGGTATGAGCCAGCAGTCTCCATCTCCTGGGGTGGGCCTGATCGGGCAGCTCACTGCTAAAAAATGTTGCTGCTTCAGCTATGGCTCTCTGAGATCCCCACCAGCACTTGGCATTTAAAGCAGTGTGGTGTAGTGGTTAAGAGCGGTAGTCTCGTAATCTGGGGAACCGGGTTCGCGTCTCCGCTCCTCCACATGCAGCTGCTGGGTGACCTTGGGCCAGTCACAATTCTCTGAAGTCTCTCAGCCCCACTCACCTCACAGAGTGTTTGTTGTGGGGGAGGAAGGGAAAGGAGAATGTGAGCCGCTTTGAGACTCCTTAAAGGGAGTGAAAGGTGGGATATCAAATCCAAACTCTTCTTCTTCTTCTTCAGTTGTTGTTGTTTAGTCATTTAGTCGTGTCTGACTCTTCGTGACCCCATGGACCAGAGCACGCCAGGCACTCCTGTCTTCCACTGCCTCCCGCAGTTTGCTCAAACTCATGCTGGTAGCTTTGAGAACACTGTCCAGCCATCTCGTCCTCCGTCGCCCCCTTCTCCTTGTGCCCTCCATCTTTCCCAGCATCAGGGTCTTCTCCAGGGAGTCTTCTCTTCTCATGAGGTGGCCAAAGTATTGGAGCCTCAGCTTCACGATCTGTCCTTCCAGTGAACACTCAGGGCTGATTTCCATCAGAATGGAGAGGTTGGATCTTCTTGCAGTCCATGGAACTCTCAAGAGTCTCCTCCAGCACCATAATTCAAAAGCACCAATAATTCAAAAGCACCAATTCAGTCCAGCTCTCACTTCCATACATCACTGCTGGGAAAACCATGGCTTTAACTATACGGACCTTTGTTGGCAAGGTGATGTCTCTGCTTTTTAAGATGCTGTCTAGGTTTGTCATTGCTTTTCTCCCAAGAAGCAGTAGCATGCCACTTTCAACAGCCGTGGCTTCCCAGCCGCCACCACAAACTCTTGGGAACTGTAGTTTGTTAAGGGTGCTGAGAGTTCCCCCTCCCAGGGCTACAGTTCCCAGAGCCCCCTGTCAAGAGGGCTCGATGGTTAAACCACTCTGAGTACTGTAACTCTGGGAGGGGAATGGGGGGGTCTATCCTCTCAGCACCCAGTACAAACTTTAGTCCCCTGGATACTGTGGGGGGGGGGGTGCCATGACTGCTCAAAGTGCCGTGATAGTGCGGCACACATACAGTTCAGATGGGTCTTGAATGGAACCAGCAAATATCACAGCAGAGTCGCCGCGTTATAGTGGTCAGTGTCAGACTATGACCTGGGAAAGGCCAGGGTTCGATTCCCACGCCCAGCCATGAATCTGGGGGCCAGCCACCGCCTCTCAGCTTGGCCTGCCTCACGGGGTTGTTGAGGGGATTAAATGAGGTGCTGCGAGAACCCCCTTGCACACCACCTGGAGATCCCTGGAGGAAAATCTGGGCTATAAATGCAGTAATAGAAAACGGAGGTCTTAAGGCAGAGGTCATGTGACCACCTGCTGGGGTTTCCTTATCTGTGATTCCTGCCTTGCAAGGGGGTTGGAATAGATGACTCTTGGGGTCCCGTACAATTCTACAATGCTACGGTTCTGAATAAATATTCATAATAAAGATCTGGGCAAGAGGTATTGTTGCGCTTTTCCATTTACCATTTTCCTTTGTCAGGACACTGACAAACTGGAACGTGTCCTGAGGAGGGCAACCAAAATGGTCAAAGGCCTGGAAACGATGCCTTATGAGGAACGGCTAAGGGAGCTGGGCATGTTTAGCCTGGAGAAGAGGAGGTTAAGAGGTGATATGATAGCCATGTTCAAATATATAAAAGGATGTCACATAGAGGAGGGAGGAAGGTTGTTTTCTGCTGCTCCAGAGAAGCGGACACGGAGCAATGGATCCAAACTACAAGAAAGAAGATTCCACCTAAACATTAGGAAGAACTTCCTGACAGTAAGAGCTGTTTGACAGTGGAATTTGCTGCCAAGGAGTGTGGTGGAGTCTCCTTCTTTGGAGGTCTTTAAGCAGAGGCTTGACAACCATATGTCAGGAGTGCTCTGATGGTGTTTCCTGCTTCGCAGGGGGTTGGACTCGATGGCCCTTGTGGTCTCTTCCAACTCTATGATTCTATGATTCTATGACCTTGCAGAGAATAAGAATGGTTTCAGGTCGGTCTTCCTGTGCTGATCCTGTATGTGCTTGGTTGGTACACTTATGGACATTTAACATATATCTAAGACCTAAAAATTCCTATCATGGTATATAGACCAAGAGGAGTATTTGGGTCCTTTTCCATCTGGGTTCAGATCTGGATGGGGGACTGAAAGAACCTTGCTGGGTGACCCAGGCTGTGAGCCAGGTAATGGGAGTGTTGGTTCTGCAGGGCCTCTCAGCAGCATACCATATGACTGACCAGAAATGGCTTGCCAGGTGGGCAGAGGCACCGCCACAACCTCTGGGCGCCAAGAAAGGATGGCTGGCAACAATGACCCTGCAGGCCTCTCTGCTGCACCTGTTGAGCTGCTGCCTGGCGTACTGAGACCGCTTTGCTGCTGGGATGGTGCCTTCTTCCAAGGCTGACATTCCTGCACTTCCCATCTCAGGGGGCTGGGCTGGGCTGGATGACCCTTGGGGTCTCTTCCAACTGCCATTCTACGGTTCTTTTTTAAAAATATATCTCTATTAATTTAAAATAAATACACTTATGAAAAACAGACGTACATACAAGTAAACAAACATACAATCAAACAAACAAATAACAGAAAAATCAAACAAACCACCACAGTATAAGACACAAGAAAATTAATATAATTATCATCATATGTACTCGTGGTATTGAACACAATTATAAAATTTACAGAAAAGAAATTTAAAACTGACTTCCAATTAACCTCACTGTACTTTATCTATCCATTCCTTTATACCACACAGTTACATATTTCTTATATAATTTCTTTTTACCTCCCTACAAACTTATATTTATACAATACAGGGATCAGTCTAACTCTGCCGAGATGTTTCCTTTTATTCCATAGTTTTCTAAATATTCTTTAAAGATTCTCCGATCCTTATAGACTTCTTGTTTTGGTTGGACTCTTACTCTTCCTTTCCCTTTCGCTAGCTGCAGATATTCTACCAGTAGGATGTGCCAATCTTCCATTTTGGGTATTGTTGTGTTTCTCCAATTTCTTGCTACTGAAATTCTGGCCGCCCAGCAGACAACGCTGCAGCCAGCATGACCGATGGTCAGAGGCGATGGCCGAACTCCACGACCCTTCTTCCCCTCAATCCACTTTTGTGACTCTTCCCTTCCCTGGTCCTGGCAATGGACTGACCGGGTGGACTTCTGCCTGCAGCTTCCCCTTTCCTTGGCCTTGGAGCTGAGCCAATGCTTTCTCGAAGGTTCCTGGGTGCGCCCTGCCGTGGCACAGGCCTCCTCCTCCCGGCCCTGGCCCTATCTGGGTGGTGCAGCTGAAGGCAGCCACCCGCACCCAGAGCCCTGGGAGACCTGATAGGACGCCCTCTCCACCCTCGCTGGGGCAGAGATAACAGGGAGCAGGAGGAAAGGCGCTCATTGTGGTGCATCGCAGCAGCTGTGGGGCTGGGAGCATCCAGAACCAAAATCATGGTCTCTCTTCAGAAAGGTGTTGCAGGAATTTATGTATAGTTGGGGGGAGGTTGCCCTTCCAGCAGATGCCATGCACATGCAGCCCACTACCAAAATCAGCCCCATCACTTTTGTGACTTGGCCCACAAAACACTTCATCACCGTTTCTTCCTATCTATTCAAAGGGCCTCTGCTGCACAATGCCAAATGTAAGAATCCACTGATCAATGTATCTATGTACTGGCTCACTGGGATGCAGGTGGCGCTGTGGGTTAAACCACAGAGCCTAGGACTTGCCAATCAGAAAGTCGGCGGTTTGAATCCCCACAACGGGGTGAGCTCCCGTTGCTCGGTCCCTGCTCCTGCCAACCTAGCAGTTCAAAAACACATCAAAGTGCAAGTAAATAAATAGTGCAAGTAGATAAATAGGTACCGCTCCGGTGGGAAGGTAAACGGCGTTTCCATGCGTTGCTCTGGTTTGCCAGAAGTGGCTTAGCCATGCTGGCCATATGACCTGGAAGCTGTACACTGGCTCCCTCGGCCAATAAAGCGAGATGAGTGCTGCAACCCCAGAGTCGGCCACGACTGTACCTAATGGTCAGGGACCCTTTACTTTTACCTTTACTGGCTCACTGGGAAAACTTCAGAATTCATATATACATGTGAGCTCAGCTACTCAGCAGCTCCTCTGCCTGAGTGATAATCCCTGGCATCCTGATACCTGAGTGCCAGACAGGTAGAAATTCCAGAAATAACAAACCCAGAGGAAGACAAAAGGGTGTGATTGACTTGGCTGGGAAACAGGGAAATGTAAATATCTATTTTGTTACACTCCATGGGTGTTTGGCGGAGGGCAAGGGGAACCATGGGGCAGGGTCCAGGATGCTCAGATCACAGTGGTGCCCCGCAAGACGAAAGCCTCGCAAGACGGAAAACCCGCTAGACGAAAAGGTTTTCCGTTTTGGAGGCGCTTCGCAAAATGAATCTCCCTATGGGCTTGCTTCACAAGACGAAATGTCTTGCGAGTTCCTGCGGGTTCCCCCCCTTTTCCTAAGCCGCTAAGCCGCTTATCAGCTGATCCGCTAAAAGCCGCTAAACCGCTAATAGCGCTAATCCGCTAAACTGTCAATGGGCTTGCTTCGCCCATTTTGGGAGTTCTTTTTCCGGGGCTTCCATTTTGGGAGTTCTTTTTTCGGGGCTTCCATCTTGTTCCACCTTCTGGCAGGTGGGAGTCCTGTCGCCACAGTCTTCAGTCAAGACCAAGCTGACTGGCTGCTCTTTTGTTCTGCTATTCCTGGCGGGTGTCCTTGTTTTTTGTCCAAGGGAGCCCGCAGATTTCTCCGTTAACAAAGGGAAGCCCGGGGTTCCGAATGTTAGGACATATTTCCATTCCACCTTTAGAACAGATTTGTGGATTGTTGTATGTCACGTGTCTGTTTACTTTACTTCCATTGTACAGTGCTACCTTGGGTTACAGATGCTTCAGGTTACAGCCTCCACTAAGCCAGAAATAGTACCTTGGGTTAAGAACTTTGCTTCAGGATGAGAACAGAAATTGCGTGGCACAGCAGCAGCGGGAGGCCCCATTAGCTGAAGTGGTGCTTCAGGTTAAGAACAGTTTCAGGTTAAGAACAGACCTCCGGAACGAATAAAGTTCTTAACCTGAGGTACCACTGTATATTGCTTTTGCTATGCTGCTGTTTGCTTGGACACGAAGGGAAGCAGACATGTTTTTTCCTTTGTCCTGCTGCTGAATAAAATGCTGTAAATATGCTTACATATGTCTCTATCTGCCACTTCCATTGTGAAGATTTATTCACTCTGATGATTAGAGCGTGCTCAGTCTCTAAAGGCTTCTGAGGCTTGAGTCGCTGATTGATGCTGTTACGAGAACCAGAGTTTGCCCGGCTGCCGGCCGGTGGCTGGAGCCAGCTGGGTGCCTGCCAAATGCCCCCGTCTCCCTGGACACATCCCAACACCGAAAAGGGCAGCCCAAACGATCCAAGGAGATGGAGTGACTCCCCTCTTAAGAATAGTTGCAGCCTTTGGGACTTTTTTCATTTAGGGACAAGGTGAGGAAGATGATGGAAGTTTATAAAATGATGCACAGCATGGAAGAAGTGAATCAGGGAATTGCAGAGCTGAAAGGGACACCCAGGGCCATCTAGTCCAACCCCCTGCAGTGCAGGAATCTCAACTAAAGCATCCATGGCAGACAGTGTGGGAATGTTCAGGGATGCAGGAGAGGATATATTGTCTGATTATATCCTTATCCAACTTGTGTTAACAAGTTCCCCAATTTCAGCAGAGTAAAACATTCCCCTTTATTTTAAGTTTGCAACGGCAGCGTTTGCTCAGGCTCGCTTAAGCCTCTATAATAACTATTCTGGTAATTTCCCCTTATTCCCTCATAAAATACAAGAGTCGACACAGTCTTTTACAAAAGTATAAAAAGAGTTTACTCACATTCTGTTCACAATCAGATCCCAGAAGGCAGACTTAAGCTTAATGAAGTAACATGCATTTGGACTCTATCTTATAAGAAGACAAAACAAAAAATTCCTTCCAGTAGCACCTTAAAGACCAACTAAGTTAGTTCTAGGTATGAGCTTTCGTGTGCACATCTGTATCTGAAGAAGTGTGCATGCACACGAAAGCTCATACCTAGAACTAACTTAGTTGGTCTTTAAGGTGCTACTGGAAGGAATTTTTTGTTTTGACTATGGCAGACCAACACGGCTACCTATCTGTTATATGAAGACAGTCCCTTTGTCCTCTCTTGGCTGGAAGCCAAGAGTGTATCTTTCACTCAGTAGATGTTGCTTCTTTGATGCATGTGGTGAAAGAGAGAAGGAAGAGAAGAGAGATGGCTGCCCTGCCCTGTGCTTTTATCATTACCTGCACAGGTGAGGCCACACCCAACTCTAATCACATGTAGAGGAAGTCTGTCCCAGCCCAGAAGGGAAACAGGAAGTTTTACCTGCTGGCTGGACAAACATCCCTCCCCATGTGTAAACATGTTCACTCTAGGAATGTTGTACTTGACTGCTCTTGTGTTTCACATCCCACAGACAGGAGTGCCAGCTTAGTCCCTCCACCATCGCTGGCTGGGGCTGTGAGTGCCCTGCAGCGTGCATAGCCCTGACATTGAAATGTGTGGGTGCTCAGCCCATTCAAGGGGGATTTTTGAGTGCTTGGGCACCCAGGGCCCCAGGGAGTTGGCACCTAGGATGGCAGGACCCCATCCAACCTCCAATGTAGGAGAGTCCACAACTTCCCAAGGGAGTCTGTTCCACAGAAAGAGCTCTAACTGTTGTAACTTAAGGCCATTGGTTTGAGTCCATCCCTCCAGAGCAGGAGAAAACAAGCGGGGGGGGCGCAGGAGGGTGATGAGGACCTCGCCCAGGAGCTGGAAGAGAAAAGAGAGAGTGACACCTTCTGCCAGGGGGCCCATGTGTGGGTCACCCTCTCCCCACAACAAATCCCACAACGGATTCAACAGATTGAGGTTGAATCCTGACAAGACAGAAGTACTGTTTTGGGCGGACAGGGGGTGGGCAGTTGTGGAGGACTCCCTGGTCCTGAATGGGGCAACTGTGCCCCTGAAGGACCAGGTGCGCAGCCTGGGAGTCATTTTGGACTCACAGCTGTCCATGGAGGCACAGGTCAAGTCTGTGTGCAGGGCAGCTGTCTACCAGCTCCATCTGGTATGCAGGATGAGACCTTCCCTGCCCACTGTCTGTCTCACAAGAGTGGTGCACACTCTGGTTATCTCCCACTTGGACTACTGCAATGTGCTCTATGTGGGGCTACCTTTGAAGGTGACCCGAAAACTACAATTAATCCAGAATGTGGCTGCCGAGACCACATAACACCGGTCCCGAAAGACCTGCATAGGCTCCCAGTACGTTTCCAAGCACAATTCAAAGTGTTGGTGCTGACCTTTCAATCCCTAAATGGCCTTGGTCCAGTATACTTGAAGGAGTGTCTCCACCCCCATTGTTCAGCCCAGACCATGAAGTCCAGCTCCCAGGGCCTTCTGGCAGTTCCCTCACTGTGAGAGGTGAGGTTACAGGGAACCAGGCAGAGGGCCTTCTTGGTAGTAGCCCCTGCCCTGTGGAATGCCTTCCCACCAGATATCAAGGAAACATAGGCGCCGACTCCATGGGGCCTGAGGGGGCCCGAGCCCCCTCAAAAATTCATTTGGGGGGGCTCCGCCCCCCCCCATAATTTAAGAAAATTATTACCGTATTTTTCCTGCATTCTGCCTCAGGGTCTTACTGCCCACCCTGCTCTGTTTCCTTGCTGTGTTTGCTCAAACGGAACAAAGAGCAGGGAAAGCCCCTCCCCTCCAGGCAGAGGGAAAGCAGAGTGTGTCTCTGTGCTCCGTGCAGGAGGGAGGGAGAGAGAGAGAGAGAGAGAGAGAGAGAGAGAGAGAGAGAGAGCTCGCTGACTTGGGTGGGTAGGTGAGGGAAAACTTTGGCCTTCCTTTCCTCCCTCCTCCTGTTATACCCCTCTCCTGCATTCTTAGCCAGCTGCTTCTCCGCACACCCCTCTCCTGCTCCGTGTCCCTTCTGTGTTTTTCCTTCCCTCCCCACTTAAAATGTGGTTAAAAAGCATGGATCCACATGGATCCTCAGGATCTTTGCATTGGGTCAGCCCAAATTCACCATCAGATCACATAGCATGTCCATGGCTACAGCCTGCCCCCCAAAAATCACGCACCCACTGTTGCCTGCGGCTGCAATGGTGCAAAAATGTGGTTAAAAAGCATGGATCCACATGGATCCTCAGAATCTTTGCATTGGGTCAGCCCAAATGCACCATCAGAGCACATAGCATGTCCATGGCTACAGCCTGCCCCCCCAAAATCACGCACCCACTGTTCCCTGGGGCTGCAATGGTGCAAAAACGTGGTTACAAAACATGGATCCACATGGATCCTCAGGATCTTTGCATTGGGTCAGCCCAAATTCACCATCAGAGCACATAGCATGTCCATGGCTACAGCCTGCCCCCCAAAAATCACGCACCCACTGTTGCCTGGGGCTGCAATGGTGCAAAAATGTGGTTAAAAAGCATGGATCCACATGAATCCTCAGAATCTTTGCATTGGGTCAGCCCAAATTCACCATCAGAGCACATAGCATGTCCATGGCTACAGCCTGCCCCCCCAAAATCACGCACCCACTGTTGCCTGGGGCTGCAATGGTGCAAAAATGTGGTTAAAAAGCATGGATCCACATGGATCCTCAGAATCTTTGCATTGGGTCAGCCCAAATTCACCATCAGAGCACATAGCATGTCCATGGCTACAGCCTGCCCCCCCAAAATCACGCACCCACTGTTCCCTGGGGCTGCAATGGTGCAAAAACGTGGTTACAAAACACGGATCCACATGGATCCTCAGGATCTTTGCATTGGGTCAGCCCAAATTCACCATCAGAGCACATAGCATGTCAATGGCTACAGCCTGCCCCCCCAAAATCACGCACCCACTGTTGCCTGGGGCTGCAATGGTGCAAAAACGTGGTTACAAAACATGGATCCACATGGATCCTCAGGATCTTTGCATTGGGTCACCCCAAATTCACCATCAGAGCACATAGCATGTCCATGGCTACAGCCTGCCCCCCAAAATCACGCACCCACTGTTGCCTGGGGCTGCAGTGGTGCAAAAACGTGGTTACAAAACATGGATCCACATGGATCCTCAGGATCTTTGCATTGGGTCAGCCCAAATTCACCATCAGAGCACATAGCATGTCCATGGCTACAGCCTGCCCCCCAAAAATCACGCACCCACTGTTGCCTGGGGCTGCAATGGTGCAAAAACGTGGTTACAAAACATGGATCCACATGGATCCTCAGGATCTTTGCATTGGGTCACCCCAAATTCACCATCAGAGCACATAGCATGTCCATGGCTACAGCCTGCCCCCCAAAATCACGCACCCACTGTTGCCTGGGGCTGCAATGGTGCAAAAACGTGGTTACAAAACATGGATCCACATGGATCCTCAGGATTTTTGCATTGGGTCACCCCAAATTCACCATCAGATCACATGTCTGTGGCCACAGCATGAAGCACAAAAATGATACATCCACTGTTTCATTCAGAATGTTTTTTTCCCTTGTTTTCCTCCTCTAAAATGTGCGTGTTATGGTCAGGTGCGTGTTATAGAGCGAAAAATACGGTAGTTATATTATGCTTTGTAAAATCACAAAATTATGTTGGTATTTTTTATTTTCCTTGTTTGATGATAGTTACCTTTTAAAATACATTCAGTAATGAGTTAAAACAAATAATTATTACGGTAGTAAAAGAGGCGGCGCGAGTAGTTTTGCTCGGTGCGTGCGACTGGCCCAGCCCCTCTTTCCTTTTCCTCTCTTCTGCTCTCCCGCCGGGCGCCTGAGGGAGAGTTACTTAGCGGTTCTGAGGAGCCGCTGTTGTTTCGGCAGGGGAAAAACCGCCGCCCGCGAACCGCCGAGCTCCCTCTCTCTTTCTAGCCTCTCTCTCTCTCTCTCTCTCTCTCTCTGGCCAAGGAGGAGGAGAAGCCCTTCAGCCAGTCTATGGCCGAGT
The DNA here is from genome assembly GCF_964106915.1 of Podarcis gaigeae. Classification (NCBI taxonomy): domain Eukaryota; kingdom Metazoa; phylum Chordata; class Lepidosauria; order Squamata; family Lacertidae; genus Podarcis; species Podarcis gaigeae. The sequence goes on from NC_139677.1 coordinate 107,013,838, forward strand.
GGCGGAGGTTCATCTACAACCCCAACAGCGGCGAGTTCCTGGGCGAACGGCCAAGAGCTGGGGTGAGGAGGGCGAGCGAGCGAGCGAGCACGCGGGGAAGGGAGGGGAGGGGGCGGCCGGCACGAGGGGCGGTGGGAGGTGAGGCGCGGCGGGCACTTGCCTTGCCCACCACGCATCTCTCTCCTTCTCGGTCTCTCTCCCTCCCTCAGCTGGCGAGGGGGCCACGAGGCGGGCGGCAGCAGCAGCAACGGGCCGGGAGCGGATCTTATAAAACTTCCCGGGGCAGGACCCCAGTATGGCCCCCCCCCCCCAATATTTTTTATAAGTCGGCGCCCCTGCAAGGAAATAAACAACTAACTGAAATCTGAATGCAACCCTGTATCAGGAAATTTTTAATGTCTATTGTTTTACCATGTTTTATGTCCTGTAAGCCACCCAGAGTGACACACACACACACACACACACACACACACTGCACCCCTCCCCAGCAGGCCCTTGGGGCAGGGGAGCAGCCTCACTCTGATGTTGACAGGGTCCACGTGGAGCTTGTCGCAGAGCAGTTCACTCAATTCGTAAAAGGTCTCCTTGACCTTGTTGAGGTCCATTGATGGCGGAAATGGTGACGGGGAAGACGATCAACGCGCGATCAATTTGGCACGATAGGGGAAGACGCAAAGAGGAAGTCCGTCTCCCCGCCTTGTAAACAATTTGAAGCAAGGACTAAATAATTAAGGTCGAGAGAATATCTCCTTTTTATTGGATAAAGCTATTAATTGCACGGATCGATAGTATAAGTAATTGTGCTGGAGGATAAGAGCTAACTTTGAGAGCTAAAGTGCCCCCCCCCCTGGGACCCAGGAATGATCCGCGAGAGGAGCCTGCTGAGGAGACATAGAAGATTTTGACAGCTGTCAAACTAGCTGTCAAAGTTGGAAAAAAATAGAGAACTTTGTTTCTGATGTTTTTGCTGGTTACATTAGTTACAATATAGTGATAAATTGTTGAAAATAAAGAAGAACTGAAACAAGTTAACTTGACTTTTGGGCTGGAAGTGTAAGGAATATTTAATAACCAGAATCCCTCTAGAGGGGGTTCAGGGACATTACAAGAATGGATATAGGTCAAAAAATACTAGCTGATCTGGACGAGGTTGCCTTTCTCGTGGGAAAGTTGCGAGAGCAAAGTCATGTTTTGTCTACAGTCCAGGCAGCTGAACAAGAAAAGAAACTTGAGAAATTTGAGGAAGTGGAGAAAGAGATATTTGCTGAACAGGAGGAGCAGGAAGGAGGGGCTGAAATGCTGCAGAAGGCAAAGGAGAGCCGGAGGCCTGTCAAGATGGATATAAAAGAAAAAAAGGACTAGATGATGAAAATTTGGTTTGAATTGAAGAATGAGGAATGGAAAGATCTCCTTCTGTGGAGGTCTGAAGATCTATGGACTATTAACCTGATTAAGGTGGAAGTTGGAGCTTTTGGGACATTTGGACTTAAAAGGATTAAGAAACAAGATTTGAGCTCCACCTTTAAATATGGAGGTCTGGCTGGAAGGAATATGGACATTATAGGGATCGTGCCCCTCCGAGACTTGGTGGTTAATACAAAGGACTATCAAAAAAACCGGCAGAGAGGAACTGAGAGAGATTTAAGGGCCTCAGACGTGAGGAATCCAGGCTGATAGCAGATGGACTAATGGACACTGGTTCGGGGATCGAAACCGGGAAAGGGAGGGTGGGGTTTGGGAACCCAAAGGGTGTACAAATATATTCTGATTCTTTCTATTTTTTCTTTTTTTGCTTTGTTATTAGTATAAAAATGGGGAATTCGTGGAAGGGAAACTGGGTCGATCTTAGAAAAAGTCTTTAAGTATAACGATCGATGTATATAAGTTAAAATCTGATATATAAATTGAATTAAATATAATAACAAATTAAGGTTAAAAATTAGGGATAAGAACTTGTTGAATAAATATTTGGACATGGAATACAAGAAGGGGAGGCGAGGGGAAGTCGTGGGGAAAAAGTTATTGAAAATAAGGACTGTAAATATTGAATGTCTTTTAATTTTGTCTTTTTTCTTTTTCTTTTCTTTTTTATCTTTTCTGGAAAATTGTTTTGTTGTTTTTTGCCTTTGTGTATTATTTGAAACTTTAATAAATATCATTTTTTTTTAAAAAAAGAAATATGCAGAATCCATTTCTCTTTTGCGTCTCAGAAGCCGTCAAGATCCTGCACAATGTGGTCCCTCCTGTCCCTTTCACTGCTCTTATTTCCACCTTCAGGCTCCAAGGCGGTGGGCTGATGTAATCTCCACAAAATCCTGGTCTCCTCTCCTTCCTCCCCCCTAAACTCATAAATCTTCCTGCTTAGCAGACAGTCGATCCAGTTGTCACCCCTCTTTTCCTCCTTAACTGCTTTTATTTCTCATGAGGAAGTCCCAAGGGGGGAACAAAATCCCTAAAAAGTCCCTCAAGGTTGTTGCTCTCTGTTATGTATGAGTTGAATAGGATCCAAAATGCAGCAGTCTGGACTTCCGGGTTAGCGCCATTGGCAAATGGCAGATTCCCTCTGATTCGGAGGGACCAGCTTTGTGGAAATCGGGTCTGCACCGCTACAGCGAAGCGGGGACCCTTCAAAAAACACAGGCGGGTGAAGCCTGTGAGCGTGGGACTCGGCGGGCACCTTCTGCGCCCCCCCAATTCGCAAGGAAACCCATTTACGGGCTCCGGAGCGAAACGGGGCGAGTAGCGCGGTGCTGTGAGTCAACTGCTTTTTTCACGGAGCAAAGCCGCATAGCCGTTGCCAGAGAGTGCTGACTTTTTCCTGGGACAATTTGACTACAAAAAGCTACTACCTGTGAGTAGGGGAAATTGGACTTATTTAAAAAGGAAAAAAAAAGACTTAATTGGATACCAAAGCGGGGAGGTCTAAACAGGAAGTCCGCCTTCCGCTTTTGTAAATAGATCAAAGCAAAGAGACTCTAAGCTAAAGCTTTGGGATTTCGCCTGGAAAGGATTGACTTCTAACACGATAAAGTTTTGAACCCCCCTCCTAGGGAGCAGGGAAGGAGGGGGGACGTTTTGGACTGTGTCTACCTGTAAGAGAGAGGGAAAGAGCTTAAAATCCACTGCTCAAACTTGGGAACGGTCTGCCAGTAGACAAAGACTGACGTCTTTTGAATTGCGCTCTAACTGGTCGGGGCCAGAGAGTACAAACTGAAGGCTTTTGCAGATGACTTAGTTTTGACCCTACAGGAGCCAGACACTAGTACAAAAAGAGTTTTAGAATTAATTCGAGTTTTTGGTCAGGTTGCAGGATTTAAGTTGAACAAACAAAAAACCAAGGTTTTTTGGAAAAAAAATTAACAAACGTGGAAAGAGAGAGGTTTCAAGAGGAAACTGGACTAATTATGGCAAAAAAAGTGAAATATCTGGGAATTAATATGACATCTAAAAATGTGAATCTATTTAAAGACAATTATGATAAATGCTGGACTGAGATTAAGAAAGATCTAGAAATATGGTCGAACCTGAAGCTTACCTTGCTAGGACGAATTGCAGTGATTAAAATGAATGTATTGCCCAGAATGTTATTTTTGTTTCAGACATTACAAATTGTAGATAAATTGAATTGTTTCAAGAAGTGGCAGAAAGATATATCTAAATTTGTCTGGCAGGGCAAAAAGCCCAGAATAAACTTTAAGATACTTACTGATTCAAAAGAAAGAGGGGGATTTGCCCTGCCAGACTTAAGACTGTACTATGAATCAGCAGCCTTCTGCTGGTTGAAAGACTGGCTACTACTTGAAAATGCAGACATTTTGGATTTGGAAGGCTTTAATAACATGTTTGGTTGGCATGCATATATCTGGCATGGCAAGGTTAAAGTGCACAAGGGTTTCAAAAACCATATTGTTAGGAAAGCACTGTATAATGTTTGGACTCGGTATAAGGATTTGTTGGAAAACAAAACTCCCAGGTGGTTATCACCAATGGAGGCTAAAGAGGTGAAGAAACTTAATACGAGAACTAATTGGCCAAAATATTCTGAGATTTTAGAAATAGAAAGTGGCGAACTTAAATTACAGAGCTTTGAGAAGATAAAGTCCAAGGTACGAGATTGGCTCCATTATTATCAAATAATGGAGGCCTTCAAACAAGACAGGAAAATTGGGTTCCAGGTGGAAAAATCGAAATTAGAAACTGAATTGTTAGAATCCAATACTAAGAACCTATCAAAGATGAATAACTTGCTGTTGAAGTGGAATACAATTGACGAAACTGTTAAATCAGCAATGGTTAGATGGGCACAGGACTTAGGACATGATATTATGTTTGCTGATTGGGAACAGTTGTGGACCACAGGTATAAAATTTACGGCTTGTAATGCCTTAAGAGAAAACATTATGAAAATGATTTATAGGTGGTACATGACCCCAGTCAAGCTTGCTAAGATTTATCATTTGCCCAATAATAAATGCTGGAAATGTAATGAAATTGAAGGAACCTTCTATCACCTTTGGTGGACCTGCCCGAATATTAAAGCCTTCTGGGAAATGATTTATAATGAAATTAAGAAAGTACTTAAATGTACTTTTCATAAGAAACCAGAGGCATTTCTCTTGGGTATGGTGGGCCAACTGGTGCCAAGGAGGGACAGGATCTTTTTTATGTACGCCACAACGGCAGCAAGGATTCTACTAGCAAAATATTGGAAGACACAAGAGCTACCCACGCTGGAAGAATGGCAGGCGAAAGTGATCGATTTTATGGGACTGGCAGAAATGACTGGCAGAATCCGTGACCAGGAGAAAGAAACTGTGGAGGAAGACTGGAAGAAGTTTAAAGTATATCTTAAAAACCGCTATAAAATTGAGGAGTGTTAAAGTGTGAAGGGAAAGGAAGATGTATAATTACAGCTATATTTATTCTTTTTGATTTAATGCGATACTGAAAAGGAGAATAAGTTAAATTTTAATTGGCTAAAAAAGTTGCTGAAAAATTGTAAAACTAGGATGCAAAAAGGGGAAGGTATGGGGAAGTCCGGGAAAAGAGGCTTATGAAAATGAGGTTAAAAAAGTAAAATTTACGTTTTTGTTTGTGTTTGTTGTTGTTTGTATTGTTTGGTGTTGTTTTGTTGACAAAAATGGAAAACCAATAAAAAATTATTTTTTTAAAAAAAGGAAGGTGAGATTAACAAAAAAAAAAAAAGAATTGCGCTCTAACTGTCAATAGAAGGTTCGCTGACAGCAAGAGAGATACATTGTGATCAGTTATTCTACTTTGTTTGCAAGAAAGAGAGAAAGTAATTGGAAAGTAACAAAAATTGGAACTGTTTATTTTTCTCGGTTGGAGTTTTAAAAGGTTATTTCTTTTTTTGGACTATCGCAACTGTTTCCCCCTAGAGGGAGTTTTAGAAATTGTTACAAGGGGAATTTTCCACTGGTAAACAGAAACTGTGTATCTGGGTGACCTTGACTCTTCTATTGTTTAAGTGTTATGGCAGATGGGAAAGAAAAAGTAGATTTGTCACTCCCAGACAGAACAACAAGGTCTGGGAAGACCTTGGGGCAGCGAAGGCAATCAGCTGCTCGTCTCACTACTTTATCTGTGACTGTACCAACACAACCTAAGTCTAGTGGAATGTCTTCAGAAGATGCTTTAGCGAACGCACTGGCCAAGATTAATGAATCTTTGGTGCAACTCAGTACAAGGGTTGAAGAGACAAATAAGAGGGTCGAGGAGACAAATAAGAGGGTTGAAGAGACAAAAACGATTGTGGATGAGACCAAAGTGAAGGTCGATACTGCAACTACTAAAATTGACTTAAATACAGAAACTTTAAACAGTTTGGGACAAGAGGTAAATAATAATACAGAATCTATCCAGAAATTGCTGCAGGAATCCACTTTGACCTGACAGACTGCAGATGAAGCTAAGGAGAAAGCTGCTGCTCTGGAATTTAAGGTAACACAATTAGAAACAGAGAAGGTTCCAGACCTACAGAAACAAATTGAAGACCATAAACTGACGCTGTCTATGATTGAATTGAAGGAAAAACAGATGAACTTAAGGATTAGAGCTGTACCTGAATTGGAGGAGGGCACCCTGATAGACCTTTTGACACAGGAATTTGTAGAGTTTTGGAAGTCGGATTTGAAACAAGAAGAATTTAAAATTGTGAGGGCCTTCAGACTAGGAAAAGGAGGAAAGAAGATCAAAATAAGGGACTGTCTGATTACCCTCCGATCCAAAGAAGAGAAAGACAAAATTTTGGGTTTGCATTTTCAGAATCCTTTGATAATTCTGCAATCAAGAGTGGAAATTTTTAAAGACATACCAAAACATCTTTTGGATCTTTTTTTTTTTTTATAAAAAATAATATTTATTCAGAATTTTGAGGATTACAAAAAGAAAAAAGAAAAATACAAAAGACAGAAAAAATACAAAAAAATACATTTAGAAAAAGAAAAAAAATACAGATTAAACCTTTACATAACTTTCTTCCTTTACTTATTTCCTTGACCTCCTCACACCTCCCATTTTTGTATTCTAGTTCAAATTGTTATTTCAGCAAATCCTTCCAACCTTGTTTTTATCTTAATAATTTGTTTTAATATATTGTTATTTTACGTTCTCTCTTCCATCAATTTCATCAATTCATTTTTACTTAATTCTTTATATCATTTCTACCAAAACCACATAATTTTCTTTTTCCAACATCTTTCTAACAATCCTTAATTTTACAATATTTTTGAAGATATACTTTAATTTTTTTCCAATCTTCTTCCACCAACTCTTCTCCTTGGTCCCGGATTCTGCCAGTCATCTCAGCCAATTCCATATATTCCATCACCTTCGTCTGCCATTCTTCCCGGGTGGGTAGATCTTGTGTCTTCCAATACTTTGCGATGAGTATTCTTGCTGCTATTGTGGCATACATAAAAAAAGTTCTATCCTCCCTTCGCACCAATTGGCCGACCATGCCCAGGAGAAAGGCCTCTGGTTTCTTCTGAAAGGTATATTTAAATACCTTTTTCATTTCATTATATATCATCTCCCAGAAGGCCTTAATCCTAGGGCATGTCCACCAAAGGTGAAAGAATGTGCCATCAATCTCTTTACATTTCCAACATTTTTTATCAGGCAAATGATAAATTTTTGCCAGCTTGACTGGGGTTAAGTACCACCTATAAATCATTTTCATTATATTCTCTCTTAATGCATTACATGCCGTAAACTTCATACCTGTGGTCCATAACTTTTCCCAGTCAGCCATCATAATGTTATGTCCAACATCTTGTGCCCATTTAATCATAGCAGATTTAACCATTTCATCTTGTGTGTTCCATTTCAACAGCAAGTTATCCATTCTTGATAAATTCTGGGTTTTGGGATCTAACAATTCTGTTTCCAATTTTGATTTTTCCACCTGAAAACCAATTTTCTTATCCAAATTATAAACCTCCCTTATTTGATAATAATGAAGCCAATCTCGTACTTTAGTTTTTAAACTGTCAAAGCTCTGCAGTTTTAATCTCTCTCCATCCTGTTCCAAAATTTCCCAATATTTCGGCCAATTTGTCTCCATATTAAGTTTTTTCAGAGCCTTAGCCTCCATTGGTGACAGCCACCTTGGCATTTTACTTTCAAGCAAATCCTTATATCTCATCCAGACATTAAACAATGCTTTCCTGACAATATGGTTTTTAAAGGCTTTATGTGCTTTGACCTTGTCATACCACAGGTATGCGTGCCATCCAAAAACATTATTGAAACCTTCTAAATCTAAAATGTCCGTGTTTTCAAGAAGCAGCCAATCTTTCAGCCAGCAAAATGCGGCTGATTCATAATAAAGTTTGAGGTCTGGCAGGGCAAATCCACCTCTTTCTTTGGCATCAGTTAAAATCTTAAATTTTATTCGAGGTTTCTTGCCCTGCCAGATAAATCTAGAGATATGTCTCTGCCATTTCTTGAAACAGTCCATCTTGTCCAAAATTTCCAATGTTTGAAACAAAAACAGCATCCTGGGCAATACATTCATCTTTATCGCAGCAATTCGGCCCAGCAGTGATAACTTCAATTTTGACCATATATCTAAATCCTTTTTTCTCTTCCATCCAACATTTTTCATAATTATCTTTAAATAAATTCACATTTTTAGCAGTCATATGAACCCCTAGATATTTCACTTTCTTAACTAATGTTAATCCTGTCTCCTTCTGAAACCCCTCTTTCTCAATCACTGTTAAATTTTTCTCTAACACCTTAGTTTTCAGCTTGTTCAGCTTAAATCCCGCAACTTGACCAAATTCTTGAATTAATTGCAATACTCTTTTAGTATTGGATTCTGGCTCCTGTAATGTCAAAACTAAATCATCAGTGAATGCTTTCAATTTATACTGTTTGGCTCCAACTTGTATACCTTTAACCAAAATGAAAAAAAGGATAAAATTTTGGAGAAAATAAAGCAAGGAGACTGAGAGCAAAACCAAAATCACAGGAGATCCTGAAAGAGATAAAGTTATATCAAGTACAATATATGAAATTGATGAATCAGGAAATAGAATGGAAGATTGAACAGATGAGACAAAAGACATTTGAATTGGCTAACAAATGCGGGAAACTGCTGGCCTGGCAAATGAAAAAAAGACAAAAACTTAACACTATTACCAATTTGGAAGTGGAGGGAAAAACAGCTATACACACAGGAGACCCAGAAAGAAATGGATATTGACCGATTTTTGAAAACAAATAGACTACAAAAAATCTCTCAAGAGAATAAGTTAATGCTGAATTATAAAATAACAGATCAAGAGGTGGAAGGAGCCATTCAGAATATGAAATTGGGCAAATCTCCAGGGCCGGATGGCTTGACTTCAAGATATTATAGATCTTTGAAAGAATGGCTAGTACAGCCTCTGAATGAAGTTTGCAATGAAATACTGGAGGGGAAAAAGGCACCAGAGTCGTGGAAAGAAGCTTATATTACACATACTGAAAATAGAGTCTGAGAAGACACAGCTTAAGAACTATCGCCCCATAACTCTGCTCAATGTGGATTACAAAATTTTTGCTGAAATCATGGCTAAAAGATTAAAAAAGGTATTGGCAGAAGAAATTCATAAAGATCAAGCGGGCTTCCTCCCGGGGAGACATTTGTCAGATAATACAAAGAATAACTAATATTTTAGAAAAATTACAAGTGAATATTTATTACTAAAGCAGTTTTGATATTTGTGGATGCAGAGAAAGCCTTTGACAACATTTCTTGGAGCTTTATGAAGAAAAATTTACAGGGAATGGGGGTAGGCCAAGGTTTTGAAAACGGTATAGGTGCAGTTTACTCAGAACAAAAAGCAAAATTAATTGTGAACAATGTAATTACAGAAGAATTTAAGATTGAGAAAGGAACATGACAGGGCTGCCCAATCTCCCCATTGCTTTTTATATCGGTCCTAGAGGTTTTGCTCAATATGATTAGAAGGGACCAATTGGTTAAAGGTATACAAGTCGGAGCCAAACAGTACAAATTGAAAGCATTCGCTGATGATTTAGTCTTGACATTACAGGAGCCAGAATCCAGTAGTAAAAGAGTATTACAATTAATTCAAGAATTTGAACAGGTTGCGGGTTTTAAGTTGAACAAGCTGAAAAGTAAGGTGATAGAGAAAAATCTAACAGTGATTGAGAAAGAGGTTTCAGAAGGAAAAAGGATTAACATTGGTTAAGAAAGTGAAATACCTGGGGGTTAATATGACTGCTAAGAATGTGAATTTATTTAAAGATAACTATGAAAAATGTTGGATGGAGGTGAAAAAGGATCTAGAAATATGGTCAAATTTGAAGTTATCATTGCTAGGCCGAATTGCTGCGATAAAGATGAATGTATTGCCAAGGATATTGTATTTGTTTCAAACATTGCAAATTGTGGACAAGATGGACTGTTTCAAGAAGTGGCAGAGAGACATTTCTAGATTTGTCTGGCAGGTCAAGAAGCCTCGAATAAAATTTAAGATTTTAACTGACGCTAAAGAAAGAGGTGGATTTGCCCTGCCAGACCTGAAGCTTTATTATGAATCAGCCACATTTTGCTGGCTGAGAGAGTGGCTGCTTCTTGAAAACACTGACATTTTGGATCTAGAAGGTTTTAATAATGTCTTTGGGTGTCATGCATATTTGTGATATGACAAGGTTAAAGCACATAAAGCGTTTAAAAACCATATTGTCAGGAAAGCACTGTTTAATGTTTGGATAACATATAAGGAATTGCTTGAAAATAAAACTCCAAGGTGGTTGTCACCAATGGAAGCTAAGGCTCTGAAAAAACTCAACATGGAGGCAAATTGGCCGAAATACAGTGGTGCCTCGCAAGACGAAAAGAATCCGTTCTGTGAGCCTCTTCATCTTGCAGTTTTTTTGTCTTGTGAAGCAAGCCCATTAGCGGATCAGCGGATTAGCGCTATTAGCGGTTTAGCAGCTTAGCGGATCAGCTGATAAGCAGCTTAGAGGCTTAGCGGATCAGCTGATAAGCGGCTTAGCGGCTTAACGGATCAGCTGATAAGCAGCTTAGCGGCTTAGCAGCTTAGCGGATCAGCGGATCAGCGGATCAGCGGATCAGCTGATAAGCAGCTTAGCGGTTTAGAAAAAGGGGGGGGGAGGGAAAAAAACCGCAGGAACTCGCAAGACATTTTCGTCTTGCGAAGCAAGCCCATAGGAAATTCATTTTGCGAAGCCCCTCCAAAATGGAAAACCCTTTCGTCTAGCAGGTTTTCCGTCTTTCGAGGCATTCGTCTTGCGGGGCACCACTGTATTGGGAAATTCTGGAACAAGAAGGAGACAGATTAAAACTGCAGAGTTTTGACAAATTAAAAAACAAAGTACGAGACTGGCTTCATTATTATCAAATAAGGGAGACTTATAATTTGGATAAGAAAATTGGCTTTCAGGTGGAAAAATCAAAATTGGAAACAGAATTGTTAGATCCTAAAACTAAGAATTTGTCAAGAATGTATAACTTGCTGTTGAAATGGAATACACAGGATGAAACGGTTAAATCTGTTATGATTAAATGGGCACAAGATTTTGGACATAACATCATGTTGGTTGACTTGGAACAGTTATGGACCACAGGTATGAAATTTACGGCATGTAATGCCTTAAGAGAGAATATAATGAAAATTATTTACAGGTGGTACATGACACCAGTCAAGCTTGCAAAAATTTATCACTTGCCTGATAATAAATGTTGGAAATGTAAAGAGATTGAAGGTACATTCTTTCACCTTTGGTGGACATGCCCAAAGATTAAGACCTTTTGGGAGATGAACTATAATGAAATGAAAAAGGTATTTAAATATACCTTCCAGAAGAAACCAGAGGCCTTTCTCTTGGGCATGGTCGGCCAATTGGTGCTAAAGGAGGATAGAATTTTCTTTATGTACGCCACAACAGCAGCAAGGTGGCTTATCGCAAAGTATTGGAAAACACAAGATGTACCCACCCGGGAAGAATGGCAGATGAAGGTGATGGACTACATGGAACTGGCTGAGATGACTGGCAGAATCCGAGACCAAGGAGAAGAGTTGGTGGAAGAAGATTGGAAAAAAAAAATAAAGTTTATCTTTAGAAATATTGTAAAATTAAGGAATGTTAGAAAGATATTGGAATAAAATTATGTGCTTTTAGCAGAAATTATGTGGTTTTAGCAGAAAAGATATAAAGGATCTAAAGGATTAAGCAAAAATGAATTGGTGAAAGAAGAGAATGCAAAATCACAGTATATTAAGATAAATTATTAAATTATTAATATAAAAACAAAGCTGGAAAGGATTTGCTGAAATATCTAACTGAACTAGAATACAAAAATGGGAGGTGCGAAGAGGTCAAGGAAGTAAATGAATGAAAGCAAGTGATGTAAAGGTTTGACTTGGTTTTTTTTTCTGTTCTTGGGTGATGTTTGTTTTATATGTATTGTTCCTTTTTTTCTTTTTTGATTGTTCTGTTTTGATTCATATATTTTCTTTTTTTCTGTAACCTTTATAAAAAAATCCTAATAATATTTTTTTAAAAAAATGCAGCAGTCTGATTGGTCCTAGAACAATAGGATCCAGAATGCAGCAGTCTGATTGGTCCTAGAATAATGCAGCAGTCTGATTGGTCTGCAGGAGCCACCCAATCCAGCTCCAGATGTAAGTGAATCCACAACCTGATTGGCTTACAGGAGAATTCCAGAATTAGCAAATCACATGCAGCCCATTGTGTAAATAATGTATATAAAGCAGATACTTTGAGGGGACATTCATTCATTCCTCCTCACCACTATGAGCTAAATAAAGAGCATGAAATCACTTTGCGACTCTGAGTATATTTCACTCTCCATCTTCTTTCAGGCAAAGTCCTGACTTCTAAAATTAATCCATCGCAAAGAGGCAAATTTAAAGTCCGCTCTTCCCGAAATCTTTGCATTCCTTGCTTCAGGGGAAGGGAGATGACGCAGATCCCGAAAAAGCCCCATAACTTAAAAGATTCCCTCCCCTCCTTGCCCCGTTCAAGCAAAGCAGAAATCAGTGTCTTTCCAAAGAGATGCTTTTCTCCTGCAGCAGAAATCAGGATCCCTTTGAAGGGGGCGTTGGCTCTTCGCTTGCCAATTGTGTCCCCATTCAAAGCTGTTCCCCGCCCTCCCCACGGGAGGTGGCCAGGGCTGTTCTGGGACAGTCTGAAATCCTTTGCTGAAGGAGCCAGGCAGCTTTCTGGGCCAGCAAATGGCCTGAGGGCGCCAGGAAGGCGCTTGCTCTGCGCCCGAGGACACCTGGCTGGCAGTCAGAAGGACAAAAGCCACAGGGGGAGCGGCTGCTTCCAAGCCTGGGATTGGGGAGAACCTCGCCTCTGCTTCGTCTGGGAGACAGGGATGTCCATCCCGGCTCACAAACCCCCCAAAATAAATTACCGGGCGAGCGCGGGTCGTCCCCTTTCGATACCCTCGGAAGGTTAGGGGAGACCTGCCCCTTTCTCCCCATAGACCTCCGCCTGGGACCCCCAAAGGGCGACTTGCCGGGTTCGATGCCCCCCTGGCGTTTTCTTTTGGATTGCTTTGTTTGATGTTCCGATGAAGGTGGTAAATTCTTTTGATGTTATTATGGGTGTGAAATATGTAGGCAGGGGTGTTTATTGGTTTGTATTTGTTTTCATTTGATTATGTGTTTTGTGTTTTTATACCGTAATTCCATCCTGTGAACCCCCAGATTTAATGAACAAATAAATGGATAAAACGAAATGAATGGCCCTCTCTTTCTGCCGATTAAGAGGCAGCTCCGTCCCCGACACCCATCTGGAAAGAGGCAAGGAGGGGCATTGCGGGGGGAGAGGGGCCCTTGGGGGTCTCCCTGGGTGGCCATGTTGGTACCCCCACCCCTTATTCAGAGGGATGGAATCCAGAGTAGGGGAAGGGTCCGCATCCCCCTCTGAGTCTCTCACCCCCAATTTCTCCAGAGTAGGAAGAACAGAGGGGGCAACAGAACAGGAGCAAATACCAAGAAATGGGTGGGGAGTCAACCAATGAGACCGGGGGGCCCTGGGAGCATCGGGGGGGGGGGACCTTGCCAGGAATTTTGGGGATAAAAGATTCGGGCACACAGCAGGGGTCTCTGGCTCTGAAAAGCACTGCAGCTTGGAGGGGGCAAAATGCCATAGCGCCCTAAAACCCCCCACTGGTGCTTAATGATTCCTCTTGAGTGACAGAGAAGATCCCCCCTTTCCACGCCCCCCCAACTAACCCCCCACCCCCAGGCCTGTCCCCTCCCTCTGTCCCAGAGAAGAAGACACAGGAAACCAGGTCAGATTGCAGAGGGAGGATTTATTAGAGGGTCAAGCGTCACATGGGGGCTGGAAGGGGAGACCAGCAGGAGGCGGCCGCTTCTCCCTGGGGGTGTCTCAGTGGGACCGGCAGGCCAGCGCATGAGCCACCACCCCGACCAGCTTGTGGAAGGCATGGTGGTAAGCAGGGGTGAATTCCTGTCCAAAGGGGGTGGGTGATGAAGACTTCAACAGGAGCTGGAAGAGAAAAGAGGGGGTGACTCCTTCTGCCAGGGGGCCCTTGACCTCCCACCAGATGTCAAGGAAATGAAAAACTAACTGAAATCTGAATGCAACCCTGTAACAGGAAATGTCTAATGTCTTACCATGTTTTATGTCCTGTAAGCCACCCAGAGTGACACACACACAGCACCCCCCAGTTCCCCCCGCCAGGCATCCCCTTGGGGCGGCGGAGCAGCCTCACCCTGAAGTTGAGGGGGTCCACATGGAGCTTGTCGCAGAGCAGTTCACGCAGCTCGGAAGAAGCCTCCTTGACCTTGTGCAAAGAGGGCTGGAGAGGCTCCTAATGAGAGGGCAGGGCTGGTGAGGTCCCCGAAGTTAGAGAACAAACGCTGGGTCCAGGGGAAGACGATTAACAAGCTGGAGAGAAGGAAGGAAGGAAGGAAGGATAAAAAGAGAGGCATGGATGGTTATTATCCAGGTGGAAAGAGGAGTTCCTGCCCAACCTGCCCAGAGAGGCGACCATCCCTGGATTTACCAGACAAGGGTCTCCCCACCCAAGTCTGCCACGTCCACTTTGCTCCAGGAAGTGTTGATGAGCTGCTTCTCTTCGGCGGTCCACTGCACCATGATGGCTGGCTGTGAGCTTCTCTCGGCTGCTGAAGAAAACCTTCTGAGTTGAGCTGGAGCTCTTTCCAGGGCTGAAGCCTTTTATACCTTGCGCCAAAGCTCCTCCTCCTGGATTTGCAGAAGCCGTCCTGGTTTCTGATTTGATCTAAGAATGTCCTGCTTTTCCTGAAGACATCCCTATTTTCCCCTGAGAAATCCTGGAGGGTATGGAGTAATGCCACGCCTGTGCCAAGGAGACAAGCAAGTATAAAGGCTTTAGAAGACATCTGAAGGCAGCCCCAAAGGAGCGTCTCCACCCCCATCGCTCAGCCCAGACACTGAGGTCCTCCTCTGGTGACTCAGCTACAGGGTACCAGGCAAAGGGCCTTCTTGGCTGTGGCTCCCTCCCTGTGGAAAGACATCAGATGTCAACCTGGGTGGCCTGAAAGACGGACTAGGCAGATTCATGGAGGAGAAGCTATAGTGGCTCCTAGTCTGGCTGGCTTTTCTCTCCCCCCACCATCAGAGGCAGCAATGCTTCTGAATCCCATCTGTGTATTTGCCCAGACTAGTTCAGGTGACCTTTCAAGGGGCGCAGAATCATGTTTCTCCAGAGAAACGCCTGGCTGTGGCCTGAACTTTTCTGGCTGTACGACTTTGGGTTACATTAGAAGTCCTCAATTCTTTCAGCATTCCTGCCCCCTTTTGTACACCTGTTCTGCTTCAAAGCCCATATTGTGAACGAAGCTCTTGCTCAGGGATGGCGAACCTGAGGTCTTCCGGATGTGGTCTGACTCTGCTTCCCATCCCCACTGACATTTGGCAGGCAGTGGGCTTCCTTGTTGAACCTCCCTGTCTTCCTACCTTTGCCACTTCCAACTCTCCCTCTGCTGTTCTCTCCCCACGCTGTCAAACCTGAATGTGAGCTCCCTGGGGCAGAGTCCTGTCCTACATTCCAAGGGCCCCTACTTGATAAATGGTGAAATAATAATCATCATCTGTAAGTGCACTTAATTATCCTCAATGGACTCAATTATCCTCAAGCGATTGCAACTCTTTTTGCAATGTTTTCTTGGGCCCTGGTACAGATCAGGGCATGTGGCCAGGATTGCCCAGGGCCACCTCTGTCATTGGGAGTGAGGTGGCTGCTTCAGGGGCAGATGCTGGGCTGGAGGACACAGTGGTGAGGCATTGTAGGACAAACACAGCCTGCCACCCCCAAGCTGGCTTGCTGCCTTCAGGTGCAGGAGAGAACATTGTCCCATCTCCAGCGCTGAAGACAAAGATTCAGCTTCCAGATGAATCACGGGAGCTGCAGTTTGTTAAGTATTGTGGCTCTTTGAGGGGGTAAGCTACACTTCCCAGAAGTCTTTGGGGAAAATAATGTGCTTTCACTGTACGTTGAGTACAGAGCCTTAGAAGATTTGGGTTTCCTCATCCTTGCTGAGGGTTGGGACAAAACCCATCACCCTCATGCCCTGGCTGACCACCATCAGTGACAGAGCACTGGGCTAAATGGAGCTTGGTCCAAACTGACAGGGCCGTTTCAAATTTCCCAGGAACTTGCCCTAAAGCCCTGCCAGAGGTATCTATTTCTCTGTGATGGGAGTTACCTGTGAGTAAAAAGGTAAAGGTAAAGAGACTCCTGACCATTAGTTCCAGTCGTGCCCGACTCTGGGGTTGTGGCGCTCATCTCGCTTTATTGGCCAAGGCAGCCGACATACAGCTTTCAGGTCATGTGGCCAGCATGACTAAGCCACTTCTGGTGAACTAGAGCAGCGCACAGAAACACTGTTTACCTTCCGGCCAGAGCGGTACCTATTTATCTACTTGCACTCTGATGTGCTTTCGAACTGCTAGGTTGGCAGGAGCAGGGACCGAGCAATGGGAGCTCACCCCGTCACGGGGATTTGAACCGCCTACCTTCTGATCGGCAAGTCCTAGGCTCTGCGGTTTAACCCACAGCACCACCCACATCCCAATATCTGTGAGTAAGACCCATCAAATTCAAGAAGCAGTCGTTAAGAGTCGTCAACAGGCTCATCACAGCTATCACCCATTCCCACCACCCTTCTGAGTAATACCCCTCCCCACCTTCTCACTATATAGAAGGGTCTGGTGACTTCTGTTTCAGTGTATCTGAAGAAGTGTGCATGCACACGAAAGCTCATACCAAGAAATAACTTAGTTGGTCTTTAAGGTGCTACTGGAAGGATTTTTTTTTGTTTTAATCCGCTTCTGGCAGACCAGAGCAGTGCACGGAAATGCTGTTTAACCATTTGCAAAAGGATACATTCTTAATTGCCTGCACAGTCCGGGAGGAATAGAAATGTTTTCAGCAGGCAACTACAGCTTTGCATTTAAGGTGCCCCCTGAATCTCCAGTGGCAGAGAGTTCCACTGGCCTGAGGACATGAAAGATTCAATTTCTCTCTGTTGTCAAACGAGTCTCGCCAACAACCAGTGTTTGCTCCTGCAGACTGAGTTATGCTCCTTTAATTCCAATGCTCGCTTGGCGAAAGTATATTTTTGCTGTGTCAGAATCGCTGCTGCTTGGGTGATCTGCAGCAGAGTCATTTTCATCTCCTCCTGAGCAACAGGTCGGCCTCTTGCAGCCAGAGCTATCAGGGGGAGCCAGGCCTGACTCAGGAGGAGGCTGGGCAGATTTGCAAAGTGGTGAAGAGAAGGGGCTGCAGGATCAGGACCCCAAGCAGGGACCGTGCACCACAGCCTTCCAGAAAGGGATGCCAGAGCAGCTCCTGTTTCAGCCCTGTGAAGAAAGCAAGGGGAGCTCTGAGTGGAGAGGAGAGGCAGCTACAAGGCGCCATGATAGTACTTCTTCTTCATCATCATCATCATCAAAATTTGTAGGCCGCCTTATACCCGCAGGTCTCAGGCAGTTCACAGGATAAAATCACAATGTAAAAACACGAAATGCACATTGAAAACAGAAGCAGCCCAATATGTGCCATGGACTTGGGGAGTGTTGAAGGAGAGGCAGCTGTCGTCGGGTGCAAGATAAAGGGCCAAGGAGACTTGCGTTCAAACCCCGCCAAAAAGCTTGCCTCTCCTTTGTCCTGCCCCCCCTCCCAGGGTCTTTGTGGTGATTCAATGGGACAAGAAGACCCATATCCCAAACTCCTTCGCAGATTACGAGGACACAACCAGGATCGATAAACGGGAGGCTACTCCGAGTTCTAAGCATGACATTCAAGGCAGGCCCTCCAAGCGTCCCTCTTTCCTAGTTTCTGATTTGATCCCGGAATGTCCCACTTTCCCTTAGGATATCCCTGTTTTCATCGGGGAAATGGTGGAGGGTATGGAGTCATGCAACCCCTGAGCCAAGGAAATAAGTAACTATACGACCTTTAGAAGACATCTGAAGGCAGCCCTGGAAAGGGAAGCTTGTGAATGTTTTATTGTGTTTTTGTATATGTTGGAAGCCGCCGAGAGTGGCTGCGGCAACCCAGTCAGATGGGCAGGGCATGAATTATATTCTCTTAGGGAATAGGATGTCCCTATTTCCACCAGACGGAGAGGGATGTCAGGGCAGCCGGCACTTTGATGCAACAGCCACGTGGCATCCATTAAGAGGGACCGCTGCCCAGTCGACTGTTTCAGCCCACTCCCCAGCCTGGTGCCAACACCACGCAGCCCACAGTGTTTGCGCAACACACAAGTTACGACAGCCGTCCTTGGACTGAGGCCCACGTGCCGAGTTACTAGCAGAGCAGGTTGGTTTTGCAAGAGCCAAGAGATCCGGAAACTTAATCGTAGACCTGTAAGGGACTCCAGGGGTCATCTAGTCCAGCCCTCTGCAACGCAGGAATCTCAGCTGAAGCATCCCTGGCAATTGGCAATTCAACCTCTGCTTCAAAACCTCCAAGGAAGGAGAGTCCACCTCCGCTTGTGAGAGTCTGTTGCACTGCTGAACTGTTCTTACTGTCAGAGAGCTTTTCCAAATGATCAGCCGGAATCTCCTTTCTTGCATCTTGAAGCCTTTGGTTCGAGTCCTGCCCTCCAGAGCAGGAGAAAACAAGCATGCTCCTTCCTCGATGGGACAACCCTTGAGATATTTGAAGATGGCTCTCATATCTCCTCTCAGTCTCCTCTTCTCCAGGCTTAACATACCCAGCTCCTTCAACCGCTCCTCATACGGCTTGCCTTCCAGACCCTTGATCATCCTGGTCTCCCTCCTCTGCACACCTTCCAGCTTGTCCACATCCTTCTTAAACTGTAGTGCCCAGAAGTGGACACCATGTTCCAGGTGTGGTCTGACCA
Source organism: Podarcis gaigeae (assembly GCF_964106915.1). Classification (NCBI taxonomy): domain Eukaryota; kingdom Metazoa; phylum Chordata; class Lepidosauria; order Squamata; family Lacertidae; genus Podarcis; species Podarcis gaigeae. Next base: position 107,032,755 of record NC_139677.1, read on the forward strand.
AGGCAGAAGAGAGCAGGACTATGGCTTCCCTGGATCTGGACACTAGACTTCTGTGGAAGCAGACTAGAATAGTATTAGCCTTTTTTTGCTGCTGCTGCGTCACACTGTGGACTCATGTTGAGCTTGTGGTCCACCAAGACCCCTAGATCCTTTTCACATGTACTGCTAGTAAGCCAGGTCTCCCCCACATTACATTGATTTTTATTTCTCCATTCCAATTATGCATAAAATAGTCTTTTAAAGTTTATTGTGCTTTTTCATATATTTCTTGATCATCTAATAAATTATCATTCAGTCTCCAATGAATAGTCTTCTGCAGCATTAGCTATCATTCCCAGTTTGGTGCCAATTGCAAATTGGATGAGCACCCCCTCAATTCTTTCATCCAAGTCCTTTATAAAGATGTCAAACAACGACAGACCCAGGACAGCACACTGCGCACATCACTTATCACTTCTCCCCAGGTTGATGAGGAACCATTAAGGAGTCCTCTTTGGGTTTGCTCAGTCAAGCAGCTACAAATCCACCAAATTGTTACCTTGTTCAACCTCCATTTAACAGCTTCCTTGCTAGAATATCATGGGGGATTTTGTCAAAAGGCTCACTGAATTCAAGATACACTATGTCCACAGCATTCCCCTGACCCACCAAGTTTGTAACTCCATCCAAAAAGAGAAAAAAGAAAGAAGGAAAGAAATCAGATTGCTCTGGCTGACTTATTTTGGGGAAACCTATGCTGGGTCTCAGTAATCGCAGCATCTTTTCCTAAATGCTAGTTGACCGACTGCTGACGTATCTAACAGGCTGAGCAAAAGAGCAACTGCTCTGGCTTACCTTCCGCTTCAGTTGGGGAACTCAAGCCCAGATCCTCAGTTATAGACGGCCCAGAGAGCCCCTCTTGGCTCTGCAGATCAGCCCATCCAGCTGACGGGACAAACGACCTTCCAGCCATCTTCAGCAGCCAGGATCACATACTCTCCACCATTTCTCTGATGATAAGAGGGCCGTCCATCAGGCTAGCAATTCCCTCTGCCAAGAGAGCAAGGCAGCTGATGGACGGGCAGCTTTCAGGCCCTGATCATGCACAAGACCTTTGGTGCTGTTTTCTCACAGGAAAGTGTTTCTGCTTTTGTTTTGTTCAGAACTTTCCCCAGCCCTGCATCTGGGAACTGGTCAGTCAAAAAAAACAGGCAGCAACAGGACATAGAGACCCAAGTCAAGTGCTTTTCATATCAGCGTTGAGGGTCTTTGCTGCCTTGCAATGCACCAGTTACTCCACTAATGTTTTGATTTGCTTTTGCCAAGGAATTACGATTGCATCAACACCAGAAACTTAAATCACCTGCAAATCACTTCTGCTCCTTGCACTAAATAACCTCAGGTACAGTAGGTTTCTTGAGTTTAGATTTCTGTTAAGAGACTGCTGACACTTTTACACGACTACACACCCGAAGGTTGGTAGCAAGGATGAATCTTTAGTGGGAGATCTGCTCAGTTGTCCGCTGGGTGCCGTCTGGGGGACAGCCTGTCCTTTGGGTTGTGGGGAATGGATTCAGCCACGGTCTGGGGGGGGGGACACATGTGTTCTTTCCCATGAGCTCAAGCGTGTGCTGGGTGAATCCTTTAGACTCCGCAAAGGACACCCCCTTCCATCTCTGCTTTCTCTAGCAGCACTTGTCATGGTGGACTAGCATGGCCTTTCTTAATGGCGCTGCAACTTGCAAAGCTCATCAGGAGCATAAGGGGGAAATGGATTAGGCACCTCTGAGAAGCCAAGAAATGCTGCCTGATGATTAGCAATGAATAATCTAGCACAGTCCTTCAGAGGAAGTCCCTGTTATTCCCATTTGACAGATAAGAACATACAGTGGAATGCAAACTAAGTTTGTTGAGCTTAGAACTCATCAAAACCAAGTTAATCATGGCCAATATAAATGGGATTTAAGGGCAACAAGTAACAGCGCAGTTCTCGGCGTGTCTAGCTAGAGGGGTGTCTTCTTGAATTTGATGGGTCTTACTCACAGATATTGGGATGTGGGTGGCGCTGTGGGTTAAACCGCAGAGCCTAGGACTTGCTGATCAGAAGGTCAGAGATTCAAATCCCAGTGACGGGGTGAGCTCCTGTTGCTTGGTCCTTGCTCCTGCCAACCCAGCAGTTCGAAAGCATGTCAAAGTGCAAGTAGATAAATAGGTACCGCTCTGGCAGGAAGGTAAACAGTGTTTCTGTGCGCTGCTCTGGTTCGCCAGAAGCGGATTAGTCATGCTGGCCAAATGACCCGGAAGCTGTATGTCGGCTCCCTTGACCAATAAAACGAGATGAGTGCCACAACCCCAGAGTCGGCCACGACTGGACCTAATGGTCAGGGGTCCCTTTACCTTTACCCTTTTACTCACAGGTAACTCCCATCACAGAGAAATAGATACCTCTGGCAGGGCTTTAAGGCGAGTTCCTGGGAAAATTGAAACTGCCCTGTCAGATTGGACCAAGCTCCATTTAGCTGAGTGCTCTGTCACTGATGGTGGTCAGCCAGGGCATGAGGGTGATGGGTTTTGTCCCAACCCTCAGCAAGATGGGGAAACCCAAATCTTCTATGGCTCTGTACTCAACGTACAGTGAAAGCACATGATTTCCCCCAAAGACTGCTGGGAAGTGTAGTTTACCCCCTCAAAGAGCCACAATACTTAACAAACTGCAGCTCCCGTGATTCAGCTGGAAGCTGAATCTCTTTCTTCAGTGCTGGAGATGGGACAATGTTCTCTCCCGCACCTGAAGGCAGCAAGCCAGCTTGGGGGTGGCAGGCTGTGTTTGTCCTACGATGCCTCACCCCTGTGTGCTCCAGCCCAGCATCTGCCCCTGAAGCAGCCACCTCACTCCCAATGACAGGGGTGGCCCTGGGCAATCCTGGCCACATGCCCTGATCTGTACCAGGGCCCAAGAAAGCATTGCAAACAGAGTTGCAATTGCTTGAGGATAATTGAGTCCATTGAGGATAATTAATTGCATTTTCAGATGATGATTATTATTTCACCATTTATCATTTGGAATGTAGGACAGGACTCTGCCCCAGGGAGCTCACATTCAGGTTTGACAGCGTGGGGAGAAAACAGCAGAGGGAGAGTTGAAAGCGGCAGGGGTAGGAAGACAGGGAGGTTCAACAAGGGCAGGGATTGGGAGCCCACTGCCTGCCAATGGGAAGCAGAGTCAGACCACATTCCGGAAGACCTCAGGTTCCCCATCCCTGAGCAAGAGCTTCGCTCAGAATATGGGCTTTGAAGCAGAAGAGGTGTACAAAAGGGGGCAGGAGTGCAGAAAGAATTGAAGAATTCTAAACTGAGCCAAAGTCCTACAGCCAGAAAAGTTGAGGTCCCAGGCAGGCGTTTCTCAGGAGAAAGATGATTCTGCGACCCTTGAAAGGTCACCTGAATCAGTCTGGGCTAATACACACAATCAAGTTTTATTGGCATGAGAATAGTTTAACAAAGTATTGCAGAATTCTAGGGACTTGAAGGTCGAATGTCTGCTGAAAGTTCTGTTGGAAATTCCTAGTGCTCCCTCACAGAACTCCATTTCCCAAGGTTCCTTGGGAATGACAAAGTCAGAGCCTTCTGGGTGAGGCCAAAGGAGACCCATCGAGTCCAGGATCCTCTTCTCCCAATGGCCAACTATGGACCCCAATGGGCAAGCAGGATTGAAGCCCCAGAGCCTCTCCCTTGATGCTGTTTCCTGCAAGTGGTATCCAGAAGCATCGCTGCCTCTGATGGTGGGGGGAGAGCAGAGCCAGCCAGACTAGGAGCCATTAGAGCTTCTCCTCCATGAATCTGCCTAGTCCGTCTTTCAGGCCACCCAGGTTGACATCTGATGTCTTTCCACAGGGAGGGAGCCACTGCCAAGAAGGCCCTTTGCCTGGTACCCTGTAGCTGAATCACCGGAGGAGGAAGACCTCAGTGTCTGGGCTGAGCGATGGGGGTGGAGACGCTCCTTTGGGGCTGCCTTCAGATGTCTTCTAAAGCCTTTATACTTGCTTGTCTCCTTGGCACAGGGGTGGCATTACTCCATACCCTCCAGGATTTCTCAGGGGAAAATAGGGATGTCTTCAGGAAAATCAGGACATTCTTAGATCAAATCAGAAACCAGGTCGGCTTCTGTAAATCTGGGAGGAGGAGCTTTGGCGCAGGGTATAAAAGGCTCCAGCCCTGGAAGAAGCTCCAGCTCAGCCCAGAAGGTTTTCTCCAGCAGCCGAGAGAAGCTCCCAGCCCACAGCCAGCCATCATGACCGATCTCATCACCGCTATTTGGATGAGAATGGATGTGGCTGTCATTGGTGCGGAAGCCCTTGGAAGGTAAGTCCAGGGGTGGTCGCCTCTCTAAGCAGGTTGGGCAGGAGCTCCTCTTTCCACCTGGATAATAACCATCCATGCCTCTCCCTTTTTCCTTCCTTCCTTCCTTTGTTCCTTCTCTGCAGCCTGCTGGTGGTCTACCCCTGGTGCCAGAGGACCTTTGCTAACTTCGGGAACCTCACCAGCCCTGCCCTCTCATTAGGATCCTCTCCAGCCCTCTTTGCACAAGGTCAAGGAGACTTTTTCCGAGCTGCGTGAATTGCTCTGCGACAAGCTCCACGTGGACCCCCTCAACTTCAGGGTGAGGCTGCTCCCCCGCCCCAAGGGGCTGCCTGGCGGGGGGGGGACTGGGGGTGCCGTGTGTGTGTGTGTGTGTGTGTGTGTGTGTGTGTGTGTCACTCTGGGTGTCTCACAGGACATAAAACATTGTAAGACATTAGACATTTCCTGATACAGGGTTGCCTTCAGATTTCAGTTAGTTGTTTATTTCCTTGACATCTGGTGGGAGGGCATTCCACAGGGCGGGCCAAGAAGGCCCTCTGCCTGCTTCCCTGTAACCTCACCTCTCACAGTGAGGGAACCGCCAAAAGGGAGCTGGACCTCAGAGTCTGGGCTGAACAATGGGGGTGGAGACCCTCCTTTGGGTATACAGGGCTGAGGCCTTTTAGGGCTTTCAAGGTCAGCACCAAAACTTTGAATTGTGCTCGGCGATCTTAGCAGCCACTCCCAGTCACCAGTCTAGCTGCCGCATTCTGGATTAGTTGCAGTTTCCGCGTCACCTTCAAAGGTAGCCCCACATGGGGGGCATTGCAGTAGTCCAAGCGGGAGATAACTAGAGCATGCACCACTCTGGTGAGACAGTCTGCGGGCAGGTAGGGTCTCATCCTGTGGACCAGATGGAGCTGGGAGACAGCTGCCCTGGAAACAGAAATGACCTGTGCCTCCATTGACCTCTGTGAGTCCAAAATGACTCCCAGGGTCCGCACCTGGTCCTTCAGGGGCACAGTTACCCCATTCAGGACCAGGGAGTCCCCCCCACACCCGCTTGCCCCCAGTCCACCGTAAACAGTGCTTCTGTCTTGTCAGGATTCAGTTTCAATCTGGTGAATCTGTTGTGGGATCTGTTGTGGGGAGAGGGTGTCCCACACATGGGCCCCCTGGCAGAAGGAGTCACCCTCTCTTTTCTCTTCCAGCTCCTGGGCGAGGTCCTCAGCACCCTCCTGCTAGCCCCCCCTTGGACAGAAATTCACCCCTGCTTGCCATCATGCCTTCCACAAGCTGGTCAGGGTGGTGGCTCATGCGCTGGCCTGCCGGTCCCACTGAGACACCCCCAGGGAGAAGCGGCCGTCTCCTGCTGGTCTCCCCTTCCTACCCCCATGTGACGCTTGACCCTCTAATAAATCCTCCCTCTGCATCTGACCTGGTTTCCTGTGTCTCCTTCTCTGGGACAGAGGGAGGGGACTGGCCTGGGGGTGGGGGGTAGAAACACCTCCTGTTAGTTGGGGGGCGTGGAAAGGGGGGGGTTCTGTCACTAAAGAGGAACTATGGAGCACCACTGGGGGGTTTCAGGACTCTGTGGCACTTTGCCCCCCTCCCTGAAGCTGGAGTGCTTTTGGGAGCCAGGGACCCCCGCTGTTTCCCCAAATCCTTCATCCTCAAAGCTCCTGCCAGACTGACCCCCCCATGCCCCAATTGCCCCCCCCCCGTCATCTCCCCACCCAGTTCTGGCCAGTTGCCCTCTCTGTTCTTCCTACTGTGGAGAAATTGGGGGCGAAAGACTCAGAGGGTGTTGCGGACCCTTCCCCTGCTCTGGATCCCATCCCTCTGAATAAGGGGTGGGGGTACCAACATGGCCACCCAGAGAGACCCCCAAGGGCCACTCTCCCCCCGCAATGCCCCTCCCTGCCTCTTTCCAGATGGGTGTCGGGGACGGAGCTGCCTCTTAATCGGCAGAGAGAGGGGGGAATTCATTTCGTTTTATCCATTTATTTGTTTATTAAATTTGGAGGTTCACAGGATATAAAAACACAAAACACGTAATCAAATAAAAACAAATACAAACCAATAAACACCCCCGCCAACATATTTCACACCCATAATAACATCAAAGGAGTTTACCACCTTCATTGGAATGTCAAACAAAGCGATGCAAAATAAAACGCCAGGGGGGCAGCGAACCCGGCAAGTCGCCCTTTGGGGGTCCCAGGCGGAGGTCTATGGGGGTATGGGGCAGGTCTCCCCTAACCTTCCGAGGGTATAGAATGGGCACGACCCGCGCTCGTCCGTTAATTTATTTTGGGGGGGGGGGGTTGTGAGCCGGGATAGACATCCCTGTCTCCCAGACGAAGCAGAGGCGAGGTTCTCCCCCAGTCCCAGGCTTGGAAGCAGCCGCTCCCCCTGGGGCTTTTGTCCTTCTGACTGCCAGCCAGGTGTCCTCGGGCGCAGAGCAAGCGCCTTCCTTGCGCCCTCAGGCCATTCGCTAGCCCAGAAAGCTGCCTGGCTCCTCCAGCAAAGGATTTCATTTTTATTTTTATTTTAACATTTTTATTGCATTTTCAGTTTACAGAAGAAAAAAGAAGAAAAAAGAATCTAAAATACATTTATAAATTGTTAGCTGGACTTCCCCACACCTCCCTCCCCCTGCGTTCTTTACAATAAAACATATCAGCAAATTATTACCTTGTTTCGTATCTTATTTATATCTTTCAAAATATTTTACTTCTGAATTTAAAGTATCTTTTATCCAGTGTTTATGCCTTAAAATAAAAAATATAATAACCTTAAATTTCGACTTTTTCTTAATTATAACTTGTCATCCTATTTTCCCAATCTAGTTGCAGGAGCTAAATTCCAAAACATGCAGATTCTTAACATTCATACAACTTATATTGTTTTTGCAAATAGTCCTTGAATTTTTTCCAATCTTCTTTCGTTGTCTCTTCACCCAAATCTCGGATTCTGCCAGTCATTTCAGCCAGTTCCATATAGTCCATCAACTGCGTCTGCCACTCTTCCAGCGTGGGAAGATCTTGTGTCTTCCAATATTTTACTATAAGTATTCTTGCTGCTGTAGATGCATACATAAAAAATGTTTTATCCTTCTTTATCACCCTTTGGTCCACAATGCCCAGGAGGAAGGCCTCTGGTTTCTTGGGAAAGGTGTACCTGAACACCTTTTTTAATTCATTATAGATCATTTCCCAGAAGGCCTTCACTTTTGGATAAGTCCACCAAAGGTGAAAGAATGTCCCTTCAGCCTCCTTACATTTCCAACATTTATTATCAGACCGATGGTAAATTTTTGCAAGTTTGACTGGGGTCATGTACCACCTATATATCATTTTCATAATATTCTCTTTCAAGGCATTACATGCTGTGAATCTCATTCCAGTGGTCCATAACCTTTCCCAGTCTTCGAACATAATGTTGTACCCAATATCCTGAGCCCATTTTATCATGGCTGATTTAACTGTCTCATCCTGGGTATTCCATTTAAGCAGCAAGTTATACATTCTCGAAAGTACCTTGGTCTTAGATTCTAACAGTTCTGTCTCTAGTTTCGATTTTTCCACCTGGAATCCTATTTTTTTGTCCGACTTAAAAACTTCTTGAATTTGAGCATAGTGAAACCAATCTTGCACCCTATTCTTTAATTTTTCAAAGCTCTGCAATCTCCAATTGTCTCCAGTTTTTTCTATCATTTCCCAATATTTTGGCCATCCGACCTCCATATTGAGTCTTTTTCTGGCCTTGGCCTCCGCTGGTGATAACCACCTCGGGGTCTTACCTTCTAGTAAGTCTTTGTATTTTGTCCAGACCATAAATATAGCTTTCCTGACAATATGGTTTTTGAACATTTTATGAACCTTTACCTTGTCATACCACAAATATGCATGCCATCCAAAAGCATTGTCATGCCCTTCCAGATCTAGGACATCAGTGTTCTCAAGAAGTAACCAATCTTTCATCCAGCAGAAAGCCGCAGCTTCATAATATAACCTTAAGTCTGGCAGGGCAAACCCCCCTCTCTCTTTGGCATCAGTTAGTATTTTAAATTTTATTCGGGGCTTTTTGCCCTGCCAGACAAACCTAGAAATATCTTTCTGCCACTTCCCAAAACACTCCACTCTGTCCACGATCTGTAGGGTCTGAAACAAAAATAACATCTTCGGCAATACATTCATCTTTATAGCTGCAATTCGGCCCATCAAGGAAAGTTTCAATCTTGACCAAATCTCTAAATCTTTCTTAATTTCTGACCAACATTTTTCATAATTATCTTTAAACAGATTCAAATTTTTGGCAGACAAATTTACCCCTAGGTATTTTACCTTTTTAACAACATTTAATTCTGTCTCTTTCTGAAACCCATCTATTTCCAAAGGTGTCAAGTTTTTCTCCAAAACCTTAGTTTTTTGCTTGTTCAATTTAAACCCCGCTACCCGACCAAATTCATGAATTAGTTCCAACACTCTCTTCGTACTAGATTCTGGCTCCTGTAATGTTAAAACCAAATCATCTGCAAAAGCTTTCAGTTTAAATTGTTTCACTCCAACCTGAATTCCTTGTACCAACCGGTCTTCCCTGATCATTTTCAAAAGCACCTCCAGAACAGAAATAAATAACAGAGGGGATAGGGGGCACCCTTGTCGTGTTCCTTTTTCAATTTTTAAATTCTTCTGTCACCACATTGTTTACAATCAATTTCGCTTTCTGCTCTGAATAAATTGCTTCTATTCCATTTTCAAACCCCCGTCCCACTCCCATCCCTTCCAAATTTTTCTTCATAAAACTCCAAGAAATGTTGTCAAAGGCCTTCTCCGCATCAACAAAAATTAACACTGATTTTGTATTGATGTTGGTTTGCAAAAGTTCCAAAATGTCAATAATATTCCTAGTATTGTCAGACAAATGTCTTCCTGGGAGAAAACCTGCCTGGTCTTTATGGATTACTTCATTTAATACTTTTTTAAGTCTACTCGCCAAAATGTCTGCAAAGATTTTATAATCCACATTTAGGAGTGAGATGGGACGGTAGTTCTTTAGTTGAGTCTTTTCAGTTTCCACTTTAGGGATCAATGTGATGAAAGCTTCTTTCCACGATTCCGGTGCCCTCTTCCCCTCCAAAATCTGGTTGCATACCTCCATTAGTGGTTGTATCAAATAGTCTTTCAATGTCTTATAATACTTGGAGGTAAGCCCATCTGGACCTGCAGATTTGCCTAGTTGCATATTCTGAATGGCACTCTCTATTTCTTGTTGTGTTATTTTATGATTCAGGATTGTTCTCTTTTCCTGAGCAAGTTTTGGTAGACCATTTGTTTTCAAAAATTGGTCTATCTCCTTCTCCTCTTGTGGCCCTTGAGTGTAAAGCTTTTTAAAATATCTCTGGAAACACTTCCTAATTTCTTCTGGTTTCTGGATATTTCTCCCTTCAATCTCTAGATTGGTGACTGTGTTCAATTTTTGTCTCTTTTTCAGTTGCCATGCTAAAAGTTTCCCACACTTATTAGCTGATTCGAATGATCTTTGTTTCATTTGTTTAATTTTCCACTCAACTTCTTGATTTATCAATTTCGCATACTGTGCTTGATAAAATTTAATTTCTCTCAAGATCTCCTTCGATTTTGGTTTAGATCTCAACTTTTTCTCTCCATCTCTTATCTTCTCTAAGATCTTGTCTTTTTTCCCATTCCAGAGCCTTTTCTTTATCGTATTCTGTTGTATCAGAAACCCTCTCATAACTGCTTTACTTGCGTCCCAGATTGTTCTTTTTTCCACCATGGTACTCAAATTAATTTCAAAATAGTCTTTCAAAGTTTTTTGGGCCTTCTTCACAATCTCCTGATCTCTTAATAGGGTGTCATTCATTTTCCATCTGAAGGAACCGGTTGGAGTAAGTCTTAATTCCATTTTCATAGCATTATGGTCGGAGCAAGTTTTTGGGCAGATTTCCACTTTTCTAGTCATCGGTGCCAGCCTCCTAGTTATCCATATTTGGTCTATTCTTGTCCATGACAGATGGGCCTCAGAAAAGAAGGTTCCTTCTTTACCTAGGGGGTTTTTTGTCCTCCAGATATCAATTAAGTCCATATTGTCGGTTAGTTCAAAAAAAGTTTTGGGTAGTCTGCCGTCTTTTGATAAGCTTTGATCTTGTGACTTCTCCATATTTGTGGAGACCACTCCGTTCATATCTCCCATCAAAATGATGTTAGTGTAGTCTAAATAGTCCAGGATTGTCTCATGCAGTTTCTTGTAAAATTCTGATTTCCCCTCATTCGGTGCATAGATTCCTAATAACAAAAATTTTTCTCCTTGAGTCTGTATTTCAATAGCCAAAATTCTTCCTTGCTCATCTTTAAATAAAAATTTTGGTGACAGGCTCTCCTTTGCATAGATCACCACTCCTCTTTTCTTAACTTTGTCCGATGAAATAAATTCTTGGCCTAATCTTTTATTAATCAAAACTTTTCTATGGAGCCTGGTCACATGTGTTTCCTGCAAGCAAATAATATCCAATTGTTCTTTTTTCAATATATGAAAAATTCTTCTTCTTTTCTCTGGGGAATTTCCGCCATTTATGTTCCAACTAAGCAACTGCAGAGACATCCTGGATCAAACTATTTGTCCTGTGGTGGCGTCCCTTTCTTTTGATCCTCTGGTCCCGAGGGTATAGGTGCTGGTACAGGTGTAGGTAGTGGTGGTGGCCAGGCTCCTGTTGTCCCTTTCCTTCAGCAAAGGATTTCAGACTGTCCCCGAACAGCCCTGGCCAACTCCCGTGGGGAGGGCGGGGAACAGCTTTGAATGGGGACACAATTGGCAAGCGAAGAGCCAACGCCCCCTTCAAAGGGATCCTGATTTCTGCTGCAGGAGAAAAGCATCTCTTTGGAAAGAGGCTGATTTCTGCTTTGCTTGAACGGGGCAAGGAGGGGAGGGAATGTGTTAAGTTATGGGGCTTTTTCGGGATCTGCGTCATCTCCCTTCCCCTGAAGCAAGGAATGCAAAGATTTCGGGAGGAGCGGACTTTAAATTTGCCTCTTTGCGATGGATTAATTTTAGAAGTCGGGACTTTGCCTGAAAGAAGATGGAGAGCAACAACCTTGAGGGACTTTTGAGGGATTTTGACCCCCCCCCCCTTAGGACTTCCTCATGAGAAATAAAAGCAGGAAAGAAGAAAAGAGGGGTGTCAACTGGATCGACTGTCTGCTAAGCAGGAAGATTTCTGAGTTCAGGGTGGGAGGAAGGAGAGGAGAGCAGGATTTTGTGGAGATTACATCAGCCCCCCTCCTTGGAGCCTGAAGGTGGAAACAAGAACAGCGAAAGGGACAGGACGGACCACATTGTGCAGCATCTTGACGGCTTCTGAGACGCAAAAGAAGAGAAATGGATTCTGCATATTTCTTAATGAGCTGGTTGTATGTAAAACTGAGGATTAAATTTGGAGAAATGTGAAGGGTGGGTGGCGCTGGGAGATTGGCCGTGTTACAGGAGGGGATGTATATTATATATGTATACAATACACCTCTAGGGGTTTCATGTTCACCCTCTGCAGACCGCGCTAGTGGTGCTGAGTTGCTGGTTATGGGGGCGGGATGTCGGACAGCCGTGTCCAAGGCCAGGGAAGGGAGGAAGGTGTGGATGTTGTCGGGGAGGAAGTAGGGCCCAAGAAAGCATTGCAAACAGAGTTTCAATCGCTTGTCTCTTGAGGATAATTGAGCCCATCGAGCATAATTAATTTCACTTTCAGATGATGATGGTGATTATTATTATTTTGCCGTTTATCAATTGAGGGCCCTTGAAATGTAGGACAGGACTCTGCCCCAGGGAACTCACATTCAGGTTTAACAGCATGGGGAGAGAACAGCAGAGGGAGAGTTGGAAGCCGCAGGGGTAGGAAGACAGGGAGGTTAAACAAGAAGAAGAAGAAGAAGAGTTTGGATTTGATATCCCGCCTTTCACTCCCTTTAAGGAGTCTCAAAGCGGCTAACATTCTCCTTTCCCTTCCTCCCCCACAACAAACACTCTGTGAGGTGAGTGGGGCTGAGAGACTTCAAGGAAGTGTGACTGGCCCAAGGTCACCCAGCAGCTCCATGTGGAGGAGCGGAGACGCGAACCCGGTTACCCAGGATTACGAGACTACCGCTCTTAACCACTAAACCACACTGGTTGTTTGGGTGACCCACACATGAAAGGACTTTACCAACTTCATTGAAACATCAAACAAACAGATCCAAAGTAAAACGGCAGGGGGGCAAGTTGCCTTTTGCGGGTCCCAGGGGAGATCAATGGGGGAAAGTGGCAGGTCTCCCCTAATATTCCGAGGGTATCGAAAGGGCATGAAAGGGCATGATCTGCGGCTGTCCGTTAATTTATTTTGGGGGGTTTGTGAGCCAGGATGGACATCCCTGTCTCCCAGACGAAGCAGAGGTGAGGTTCTCCCCAATCCTAGGCTGGGAATCAGCCGCTCCCCCTGTGGCTTTTGTCCTTCTGACTGCCAGCCAGGTGTCCTCGGGCGCAGAGCAAGCGCCTTCCTTGCGCCCTCAGGCCATTCACTGGCCCAGAAAGCTGCCTGGCTCCTTCAGCAAAGGATTTCAACCCTCGCTGGGTCCAGGAATGAGAAGGGACTCACTCCAGCATCCTACTGGCTAAGCCACCCACCCCAAACTCAAAACAATATTTCAGAATAAGATATTACATTCACAGCAGCAGAAGATGACCTTTTCATGGCCCTTGGGCACAGTGGCTACCAGGCTCCTTTAAGCCAGCCCATGGCACACTGTCAAATGCCACATGGGGGGAAAGCGGGACCCCATCTTCTGGGGCCGCACTCCTGCGTGAATCACATGACCCACACAAGGTCCCTGGCCCCCCAATGTGCTTTTTCGAGGGGAAATCGCATTCCTACATCGCCTGAGAGCAGGGGGCCCAAATGACTGCCATGCTCACGCAGGGAAAAATCAGATGTCCTGTTTGTTCTGGCACAGTTGAGGGGATATGCTCTGAGCCACTGAGTGCCTGTGACTGGGGGAGGGGAGAGCAAAGCACGGGAGGGGGGCTGGGGGCTGGGGGCTGGGAAGCATTCGTTGGACATCTGGTTGGCCAGTGGGAGCAATGGGAGCCCAGCTCTCCTCATTTGTTTATTTCCTTCATTCATAGGTATTTATAAAAACATTTCATATTCATTTATAAAAATATTTGTACACCACTGTGTCATACAAAACTATATCCAAGAGATTTACCTCAGTAAATACATAATACCTGTTTAACCTTTGAAAAAGTGAACAGACATCAATTAACCATTTGCAAAAGGATGTGTTCTTAATTGCCTGCACAGTCCGGGAGGAATAGAAATGTTTTCAGCAGGCAACTAAAGCTTTGCATGGAAGGCGCCCCCTGAATCTCCAGTGGCAGAGAGTTCCACTGGCCTGAGGACACGAAAGGTTTAGTTTCTCTCTGTTGTCAAACGAGTCTCGCCAACAACCAGCGATGCTCCTCCAGACTGAGTTATGCTCCTTTAATTCCAGTGCTCGCTTGGCGAAAGTATATTTTTGCTGTGTCGGAATTGCTGCTGCTTCGGTGATCTGCAGCAGAGTCATTTTCACCTCCTCCTGAGCAACAGGTCGGCCTCTTGAAGCCGGAGCTATCAGGGGGAGCCAGGCCTGACTCAGCAGGAGGCTGGGCAGATTTGCAAAGTGGTGAAGAGAAGGGGCTGCAGGATCAGGACCCCGGAGCAGGGACCGTGCACCACAGCCTTCCAGAAAGGGATGCCAGAGCAGCTCCTGTTCCAGCCCTGCGAAGAAAGCAAGGGGAGCTCTGAGTGGAGAGAAGAGGCAGCTACAAGGTGCCATGATAGGACTCCATCATCATCATCATCATCATCATCATCATCATCATCCAAATTGGTAGGCCGCCCTATACCCACAGGTCTCAGGCGGTTCACAGGATAAAATCACAACGTAAAAACACGAAATGCATATTGAAAACAGAAGCAGCCCAATATGTGCCGTGGACTTGGGGAGTGCTGAAGGAGAGGCAGCTGTCGTCGGGTGCAGGATGAAGGGCCAAGGAGACTTGCGCTTGAACCCCTGCCCAAAAGCTCACCTCTGCTTTGGCCTGGCCACCTCGCAGGGTCTTTGTGGGGATTCAATGGGACAAGAAGACGCATATCCCAAACTCCTTCGCAGATTACTAGGACACAACCAGGATCGATAAACGAGAGGCTACTCCTAGTTCTAAGCATGACATTCAAGGGAGGCCCTCCAAGCATCCCTATTCCCAGTTTCTGATTTGATCCCGGAATGTCCCACTTTCCCTTAGGATATCCCTGTTTTCATCGGGGAAATGGTGGAGGGTATGGAGTCATGCAACCCCCGAGCCAAGGAAATAAGTAACTGAAATATACTCAGAGTCGCAAAGTGATTTCATGCTCTTTATTCAGCTCATAGTGGTGAGGAGGAATGAATGAATGTCCCCTCAAAGTATCTGCTTTATATACATTATTTACACAATGGGCTGCACATGATTGGCTAATTCTGGAATTCTACTGTAAGCCAATCAGGTTGTGGATTCACTTCTATCTGGAGCATGATTGGGTGGTTCCTGCCAACCAATCATATTGCTGCATTGTTCTAGGACCAATCAGACTGCTGCATTCTGAATCCTATTGTTCTAGGACCAATCAGACTGCTGCCTTTTGGATCCTATTGTTCTAGGACCAATCAGACTGTTGCAGTTTGGATCCTATTCAACTCAGTACATAACACCCTTCCCCTCTAGGTTCCAGTCCTGCCCGGGAGGTCGCATTCATAGTCCTCGAGGTACGCCGGCGGCCTACGTGTGCGTTGCGGCCTGGGGCGTTCCCTGGTCTGGGGTTCAGGTTCTGGCTCGTGTTCCAAGGATGCTGGCTGTGATGGGGCTGTTTGGTCTGGCGCAACCGGCTCGCTCCGTCGTGGTTCTGGTTCCGGTGTCCTTTCGGCCACACGGGTCCTCTCTGTATTTACTGATTCTGCCTCTCCTGCTTGCCCCTGCTGCTCTATGGGCCTCACTGCCCCACTGTTCCCTTGGGACTCCCTTGACCTGTCTTCCTCCTCCTGGTTTTCTCCCGGGAATCGTCACCGTATCTGGTCGCAGTGGCGGCGCCAGCATTGCCCCCCATCTGTTAGCACCTCGCACGACACGGGGCCAGTGACCCTGGTGTCTGTGGCAGATACCCATGCAGGGCCTGCCCCAAAATTCTTTGCGTACACTGGGTCCTGGGCCTCGAAGGTCCGGGGGTTCCTGCCTTCCCCCACCCCTACCTCATCCTGAGCTCTATCGGGGTGAAGGCGGTCCAATCTGATTGCAAGGCGCCGACCCATTAGTAGTTCAGCGGGGCTCCGGCCAGTAGTTGAGCTGGGGGTGCTGTGCTGTGCTAGAAGGAATGTGGCAAGGCGGTACTCCCAATCCCCTTGCGTCATGCGGCGAAGGGTGTCCTTGGTGGTCCGCACCATGCGTTCTGCTTGGCCATTGGTGGCTGGGTGGAATGGCGCCGAACGGATGTGGCGGATGTGTGGGATGTAAACACAGGAGCAGTCAATGACAACATTCCTAGAGTGTACATGTTAGAACATGGGGAGGGATGTCTGTCCAGCAAGCAGGTAAACTTCCTGGGGACGGACTTCCTCCGCATGTGACCAGAGGTGGGTGTGGCCTCACCTGTGCAGGTAATGATAAAAGCACCGGGCAGACCAGCCATCTCTCTCTTGCCTCTTGCCTCTCTCTGCCATCTTCCTTCCATGAGGAAACATCTAAGGATGCTCTCTTGGCTCCCAGCCAAGAGAGGAGATAAGGGCTATCTTGCTACAAGATAGATTTCTAAGTGTATGTAACCTTTTTAAGCCTGCCTACCTTCTGGGATCATATTGTGAACAGAACGTGAGTAAACTCTTTTATACTTTTATAAAGACTGTGTCGTGTCTTGTATTTTAAGAGGGAACAAAGGGGAAATTACCAGAGTAATTATTATAGAGGTTCTAGCGAACCTGTGCACACGTTACCGTTGCGTACTTAAAGGGGAATGTCTATAAACTCTGCTGATATTTTGGGAACTTGTTAGTACAAGTTGGATAAGGATATAATTAGTCAATATATCCTCTCCTGCACCCCAGAACATTCCCACAAAGGGTTATTGGCCCCAGTATTGCATATTTCTGCGTATTTTTCAAGGATTACATTGGATTGTGATTTTGAATTGAGTAGTATTTTTCTGAGTTAACTTCCTGGTAAGCACATGGTCCTTTGTTCCATTGTGCAGTGGGGATTAAGCAACCCCCCCCCTTCCCTCAGAGTTCACAGTGACCCAAGGCAGTGAAGAACTGTTTTGAATTTTGAGATTTTTGAGATTTTGATTTTAAAATTTTGAGAAATTTTGAAATTTTTGAAGAATTTTCAAATTTTTGGATTTTAAGATGGCTAGAGCAGCTTTTGATAGTGATGCAAAGCTAGGAATGCCTGTGCTGAATGAACACAATTTCATACACTGGAAGCAGCGCTTGATAGCATGTTTAGATTATAAGCACATTCTGGAAGCTTTAAACCCTCAGCCTACGGGATCGTCTGAGGAGGATTTAGCCAAGATAAGTGCTTGGAAACGCATGAACAGCGAAGCTAGACACATAATTTTGAGTGGACTTCGTGATGAGCAGCTATCATTAATAAATAGTGCAGATGATGCATCTCAAATCTTAAGAGATATTGAGCGTGTGTATGGAGAATCTAGCATAAACTGCTTCAGAAACTTGGTGTGTAAATTAACCAGAGTGAGGATGAATTCAAAAGAGGAATTCACAGAGCACATCAACAAGTTTACTGAGATTATTCAAAGAATTGATCTGACTCCCAAAGCTTTTGATGAAGATACAAAGATAGCATTTTTGTTATCATCGCTTGGACCACGCTTTAGCGCATTTGTAAGTTTGATGGATCATAGACAAGGTCTGACTTTTAAAGACTTGATTGGTTATTTAAAAGAAGAATGCAGAGATAGAGCTGAATCTCCAGTGAGAAATACTAGAAGCAAAGACAGCAGTTATGCATCTAGGCAGTGTACAAAGTCCAAAGAGATGCCTAAGAAAGTGATTTGTTTCAATTGTAACAAAAAAGGACACATTGCAAAGAATTGCAAGGCTCCTAAAGCCAAGAAACCCCACCCCTTTCAGCCAAAAGGGGAAAAGAAGGGGAAATGTGAATGCACATGGTTACTGCAAGAAAGGAATTTAACTGTCCAGAATCGTGAAAATAGACGTAATAAATGGATAATTGATTCTGGAGCGAGCTCCCACTTTTCATATAAAAGGGACTATTTTAATGAGATAAATGATGAAGAAGGATCTGAAATTGAGATTGCAGATGGCAACATTGTTAAAGCAAAAGGTGCAGGTTCCATGAGTCTGAAATGCAATATAAACAATGAATGCATTGAGAACACAATCTCTAGAGTTTTGTATGTACCAGAGCTGAGCTGCAATTTAATCAGCGTGTCCACATTGGACAAGAAAGGTTTCCAGATCACATTTGGAAATGGAGAATGTAAAGTGACTAGAAATGGCAAAGTGTTTGCTCAAGCAAAGCTAATCAATGGTGTATATGAGATTGATCTTTCAGAGAATCAGTCTGCAAAAGTGGCACATTCCAGCCAGAAGGATGAAGCAGATCTGGACCTGTGGCACAGAAGGCTTGGACATAGAGACACCAACGTCATTCTGGATCTACAGAAAAGAGATCTTGTAAGAGGTTTGCAGGTAAAGCAGAGCAACGAAGCTCCAGCAAAGTGCATAAGCTGTATTACTGAGAAGGCTGTAAAACCTTCATTTCCACGTTGTGCAGAACAAAGAAGCAACAAAGTGCTTGACATAGTGCACACTGACATATGTGGACCCATGAATGTTCCCTCACTGGGAAAGAATAGATATATTTTAATATTTCTGGATGACTTTTCAAGATTTTGTGTTGTATATTTCCTCAAAGAGAAGAGTGAGACAGTGGACAAGCTCCAGGAATACATTGCCATGGTCAAGAACAAATTCCAGAGAGCTCCAGCTGTGCTAATGAGCGACAATGGAGGTGAGTACTGCTCAAATGAAATGCAGGCTCTCCTGGCCAAGGAAGGAATTGCACACATAACCACAATTCCTTACACACCACAGCAGAATGCCATAGCTGAGAGAAAGTTTAGGTCCATTATGGACATGACAAGGTGCATGCTAAAGGATGCATGTTTGCCACAGAAGCTGTGGGCCGAAGGAGTGTACACGTCGGTCTATTTGCAGAATAGACTGCCAACTAAAGGTGCAGAGCGCACACCATTTGAACTTTGGCATGGGAAAGCTCCCAATCTGTCCCACATACGTGTGTTTGGAAGTCCGTGTTACTTCCACGTGCCCAAGGAACACAGACACAAGCTTGACTCCAGGGCAAAAGCAGGTATCCTGGTGGGATATGCCTCTGGAGGCAAAGGATACAGAATTATGGACTTACAAACTGGTAAGACAAATGCATACCATGCAGTTTATTTTGATGAATATGGAAAAGTAGACACTAAGAACACTGTTGTGGATTCTTCTGATGTGTCAGAAAGGACTCAAGAGTTTGTATATTTCCCTTTTGAGACCCCACAAAGTAATAATCTGCCTTTAAGTGTTGCAGCGCCCCCTACAGGCGACGCACCAGAAGACGCAGAGGACCAGAACCCTGGCGGCACCAGAGACGAAGAGGAGGACTCAGATGGGGACATGCCTGCGTTGGAGGAGGATGAGGAAGCTGATGCGGTCCCAGAACCAGAGGTCAGACGCTCGTCCAGAACCAACAGAGGTGTCCCACCATTACGGTTGTCCTACTTTGCAGGGTCGGCGTTTCCGCAGGAACCTTCCACTTGGGAAGAGATACAGGAGATGCCAGCTGCAGAAGCCAGTCTCTGGAGGAAGGCCGCGCAGGAGGAGATGGATGCACTGCATCAGAACAAGACCTGGACACTCACTGAGCTGCCTCCCGGTAAGAAGGCCATTGGCAGTAAATGGGTTTTCAAGGTTAAGAAGGGGTCAGAAGGAGAAGTGCAGCGCTACAAAGCTAGACTTGTAGCACAGGGATTTTCACAGCATTTTGGTGAAGACTATGATGAAGTTTTTGCACCAACCGTGAGGTACAGCAGCGTAAGAATGCTTTTAAGCATTGCAGTCTCCAAGAAAATGAGGGTGAAACACATAGACATTGCTACCGCTTTTCTACATGGGCAGATTTCTGAAGAAATTTATATGAAACAGCCCAAGGGTTTTGTAAAACCACATGAGGCACATTTAGTGTGCAAACTCCAGAAAGGACTTTATGGACTTAAACAGGCTGCTAGAGCCTGGAACCAGAAGTTGCATAAAATGCTGACGCAACTTGGGTACAAGCAAGGCGACGCTGACAAGTGCTTGTACAGTAAGTCAAATAATGGACAATTCTCATATATCCTAGCATTTGTTGATGACCTGATTATTGCCACAGCAAGTGAGAAAGACTATACACAGATAGTAAAACACCTTAGCAAAGAGGTGGAGGTCAAGGAGCTAGGAGATGTCCAGTACTACCTCGGAATCCAGGTGGAAAGAGAAGAGGACGGCTCATTTCTTCTCAGCCAAAGACAGAAGATCCACGAGCTAATTGAGCACATGCAGATGCAAGACGCACATCCAGTTGCTACACCGATGGCCACTGACTTCCTGAAGAATCAGCAGGATTCAAAGCAGTTGCCAGACAACAATGACTACAGGTCGGCGATTGGTAAACTTTTGTATTTAGTTACCACATGTAGACCTGACTTAGCTAATGCTGTGGGGATTCTTAGCAGAAAAGTGAATTCTCCCACTGAGCATGATTGGGCAGGTGTAAAGAGGGTGGTGCGATATTTGAAGGGTACCATGAATTGTAAATTAAGGTTACCAGCCGTCAGAGACCCTAAGTTGGTTGGGTACACTGATGCGGATTGGGCTGGGGATAATGCTGATTATAAATCAACAAGTGGTCATGTTTTCATGTTTGGGGATGGACCTGTTTCATGGGGCAGTTATAAACAGAGCTGTGTAGCATTATCTTCCACAGAATCAGAATACGTTGCAGCAACAGAAGCCTGCAGAGAGATCGCCTGGCTTGATCAACTCATAAAGGACTTTGGGTTGGTGAGAAAAGGGCCTGTCAGCTTGCTGGAGGACAATCAAAGTTGCCTGAAGCTGACGCAGAGTGAGAAGTTCCTGGCCAGAACAAAACACATTGGGGTTAAATACCACTACATACGCCAGATGATCCAGGATGGACTTGTGGAACTATCCTACTGCAGCACCCAAGAGATGACTGCTGACATCCTGACTAAACCCCTACCAAGAGAGAGTTTCCAGAATCTACGTGTCAAGCTGGGACTCTGGGTGGTTGAATAAAGTTGTTTATGTTTTGTGTATGTTGTATTGCCTGAGAAGGGGTATGTGGGATGTAAACACAGGAGCAGTCAATGACAACATTCCTAGAGTGTACATGTTAGAACATGGGGAGGGATGTCTGTCTGGCAAGCAGGTAAACTTCCTGGGGACGGACTTCCTCCACATGTGAAAAGAGGTGGGTGTGGCCTCACCTGTGCAGGTAATGATAAAAGCACAGGGCAGGCAGCCATTCTCTCTCTTGCCTCTTGCCTCTCTCTACCATCTTCCTTCGATGAGGAAACATCTAAGGATGCCCTCTTGGCTCTCAGCCATGAGAGGACAGTACTATCTTCCTATAAGATAGTTTCTAAGTGTATGTAACCTTTTTAAGCCTGCCTACCTTCTGGGATCATATTGTGAACAGAACGTGAGTAAACTCTTTTATACTTTTAAAAAGACTGTGTCGTGTCTTGGATTTTAAGAGGGAACAAAGGGGAAATTACCAGAGTAATTATTATAGAGGTTCTAGCAAACCTGTGCACACGTTACCGTTGCGTACTTAAAGGGGAATGTCTATAAACTCTGCTGATATTTTGGGAACTTGTTAGCACAAGTTGGATAAGGATATAATTAGTCAATATATTCTCTCCTGCACCCCAGAATATCCCCACAAACAGGACATAGAAACCCAAGTCAAGTGCTTTTCATATCAGCGTTGAGGGTCTTTTCTGCCTTGCAATGCACCAGTTACTCCACTAATGTTTTGATTTGCTTTTGCCAAGGAATTATGG
The DNA here is from genome assembly GCF_964106915.1 of Podarcis gaigeae. Classification (NCBI taxonomy): domain Eukaryota; kingdom Metazoa; phylum Chordata; class Lepidosauria; order Squamata; family Lacertidae; genus Podarcis; species Podarcis gaigeae. Next base: position 107,054,311 of record NC_139677.1, read on the forward strand.
GTGCATCAACACCAGAAACTTAAATCACCTGCAAATCAATTCTGCTCCTTGCACTAAATAACCGCGGGTGCCGTAGGTTTCTTGAGCTTAGATTTCTGTTAAGAGACCCCTGACACTTTAACACGACTACACACCCCAAGCTTGGCAGCAAGGATGAATCTTCAGTGGGAGATCTGCTCAGTTGTCCCCTGGGTGCCGTCTGGGGGACAGCCTGTCCTTTGGGTTGTGGGGAATGAATTCAGCCACGGTCGGGGGGGGGGGGACATGTGTTCTTTCCCATGAGCTCAAGCGTGTGCTGGGTGAATCCTTTAGACTCCGCAAAGGACACCCCCTTCCATCTCTGCTTTCTCTAGCAGCACTTGTCATGGCGGACTAGCATGGCCTTTCTTAATGGCGCTGCAACTTGCAAAGTTCATCAGGAGCATAAGGGGGAAATGTATTAGGCACCTCTGAGAAGCCCAGAAATGCTGCCTGGTGGTTAGCAATGAATAATCTAGCACAGTCCTTCAGAGGAAGTCCCTGTTATTCCCATTTGACAGATAAGAACATACAGTGGAATGCAAACTAAGTTTGTTGAGCTTAGAACTCAGCAAAATCAAGTTAATCATGGCCAATATAAATGGGATTTAAGGGCAACAAGTAACAGCGCAGTTCTCGGCGTGTCTAGCTAGAGGGGTGTCTTCTTGAATTTGATGGGTCTTACTCACAGAAATTGGGATGCAGGTGGCGCTGTGGGTCGGACTTGCCGATCAGAAAGTCGGCGGTTCGAATCCCCACAACGGGGTGAGCTCCCGTTGCTCGGTCCCTGCTCCTGCCAACCCAGCAGTTCAAAAGCACGTCAAAGTGCAAGTAGATAAATAGGTACCGCTCCGGCCGGATGGTAAACAGTGTTTCCGTGCGTGACTCTGGTTCGCCAGAAGCGGCTTAGTCATGCTGGCCACATGACCCAGAAGCTGTATGTCGGCTGCATCGGCCAATAAAGCGAGATGAGTGCCACAACCTCAGGTTCGGCCACGACTGGATCTTAAGGTCACGGGTCCCTTTACCTTTACCTTTTTACTCACAGGTAACTCCCAACACAGAAAAATAGATACCTCTGGCAGAGCATTAAGATGAGTTCCAGTTTCAAATTTCCCTTTTGCTCAGCCTGTTAGATACGTCAGCAGTCGGTCAACTAGCATTTAGGAAAAGATGCTGCGATTACTGAGACCCAGCATAGGTTTCCCCAAAATAAGTCAGCCAGACCAATCTGATTTCTTTCTTTCTTTCTTTCTTTCTTTCTTTCTTTCTTTCTTTCTTTCTTTCTTTCTTTCTTTCTTTTTTCTCTTTTTGGACGGAGTTACAAACTTGGTGGATCAGGGGAATGCTGTGGACATAGTGTATCTTGAATTCAGTGAGGCTTTTGACAAAATCCCCCATGATATTCTAGTGAGGAAGCTGTTAAATGGAGGTTGAACAAGGTAACTATTTGGTGGATTTGTAGCTGCTTGACTGACCAAACCCAAAGAGGACTCCTTAATGCTTCCTCATTAACCTGGGGAGAAGTGATACGTGATGTGCGAAGTGTGCTGTCCTGGGTCTGTTGTTGTTTGACATCTTTAAAAGGACTTGCATGAAGGAATTGAGGGGGTGCTCATCCAATTTGCAGATGACACCAAACTGGGAATTGTAGGTAATGCTGCAGAAGACACAATCAGGATTCAAAAAGACCTTAACAGTCAACCAAAAACTCTTTGGGATTAGAGGATTAGAGGAATAGAGGAATTGACTTTTTATTGGAGATTGAATGATGATTTATTAGATGATCAAGAAATATATGAAAAACCACAAAAGACTTTAAAAGACTATTTTATGCATAATTAGAATGGAGAAATAAAAATCATGTGAAAAGGATCTAGGGGTCTTGGTGGACCACAAGCTCAACATGAGTCCACAGTGTGATGCAGCAGCAGCAAAAAAAGCTAATACTATTCTAGTCTGCTTCCACAGAAGCAGTTTCCAGATCCAGGGAAGTCATAGTCCTGCTCTCTTCTGCCTCGGTCAGACCACACCTGGAACATGGCGTCCACATCTGGGCACCACAGTTTAAGAAGGATGTGGACAAGCTGGAAGGTGAGCAGAGGAGGGAGACCAGGATGATCAAGGGTCTGGAAGGCAAGCCGTATGAGGAGCGATTGAAGGAGCTGGGTATGTTAAGCCTGGAGAAGAGGAGACTGAGAGGAGATATGAGAGCCATCTTCAAATATCTCAAGGGTTGTCCCATGGAGGAGGAAGTGTGCTTGTTTTCTCCTGCTCTGGAGGGCAGGACTCGAACCAAAGGCTTCAAGATGCAAGAAAGGAGATTCCGGCTGATCATTCGGAAAAGCTCTCTGACAGTAAGAACAGTTCAGCAGTGCAACAGACTCCCGCAAGCGGAGGTGGACTCTCCTTCCTTGGAGGTTTTGAAGCAGAGGTTGAATTGCCAATTGCCAGGGATGCTTCAGCTGAGATTCCAGTGTTGCAGAGGGCTGGACTAGATGACCCCTGGAGTCCCTTACAGGTCTACAATTAGGTTTCTGGATCTCTTGGCTCTTGCAAAGCCAACCTGCTCTGCTAGTAACTCGGCACGTGGGCCTCAGTCCAAGGACGGCTGTCGTAACTTGTGTGTTGCGCAAACACTGTGGGCTGCGTGGCGTTGGCACCAGGCTGGGGAGTGGGCTGAAACAGTCGACTGGGCAGCGGTCCCTCTTAATGGATGCCACGTGGCTGTTGCATCAAAGTGCCGGCTGCCCTGACATCCCTCTCCGTCTGGTGGAAATAGGGACATCCTATTCCCTAAGAGAATATAATTCATGCCCTGCCCATCTGACTGGGTTGCCGCAGCCACTCTCGGCGGCTTCCAACATATACAAAAACACAATAAAACATTCACAAGCTTCCCTTTCCAGGGCTGCCTTCAGATGTCTTCTAAAGGTCGTATAGTTACTTATTTCCTTGGCTCAGGGGTTGCATGACTCCATACCCTCCACCATTTCCCCGATGAAAACAGGGATATCCTAAGGGAAAGTGGGACATTCCGGGATCAAATCAGAAACTGGGAAAGAGGGATGCTTGGAGGTCCTGCCTTGAATGTCATGCTTAGAACTCAGAGTAGCCTCCCGTTTATCGATCCTGGCTGTGTCCTAGTAATCAGCGAAGGAGTTTGGGATATGGGTCTTCTTGTCCCATTGAATCACCACAAAGACCCTGGGAGGGGGGGCAGGACAAACAGAGGCGAGCTTTTGGGCAGGGGTTCGAGTGCAAGTCTCCTTGGCCCTTCATCCTGCACCCGACAACAGCTTCCTGTCCTTCAACACTCCCCAAGTCCATGGCACATATTGGGCTGCTTCTGTTTTCAATGTGCATTTCGTATTTTAACATTGTGATTTTATCCTGTGAACTGCCTGAGACCTGCGGGTATAAGGCGGCCTACAAATTTTGATGATGATGATGATGAAGAAGAAGGACTATCATGGCGCCTTGTAGCTGCCTCTTCTCTCCACTCAGAGCTCCCCTTGCTTTCTTCGCAGGGCTGGAACAGGAGCTGCTCAGGCATCCCTTTCTGGAAGGCTGTGGTGCACGGTCCCTGCTTGGGGTCCTGATCCTGCAGCCCCTTCTCTTCACTACCCATGGGCTCTCCCACCCCCCCAGCTTCCTGCATGAGCTCCATATGCAGGGATGACTTTACATATCAGCCCAGCCTCCTGGTGAGTCAGGCCTGGCTCCCCCTGATAGCTCCGGCTGCAAGAGGCCGACCTGTTGCTCAGGAGGAGGTGAGAATGACTCTGCTGCAGATCACCCAAGCAGCAGCGATTCTGACACAGCAAAAATATACTTTCGCCAAGCGAGCATTGGAATTAAAGGAGCATAACTCAATCTGCAGGAGCATCACTGGTTGTTGGCGAGACTCGTTTGACAACAGAGAGAAACTAACATTTCGTGTCCTCACGCCAGTGGAACTCTCTGCCATGGGAGATTCAGGGGGCGCCTTCTATGGAAAGCTTTAGTTGCCTGCTGAAAACATTTCTATTCCTCCCGGACTGTGCAGGCAATTAAGAACGCATCCTTTTGCAAATGGTTAATCGATGTCTGTTCACTTTTTCAAAGGTTAAACAGGTATTATGTATTTACTGAGGTAAATCTCTTGGATATAGTTTTGTATGACACAGTGGTGTACAAATATTTTTATAAATGAATATGAAATGTTTTTATAAATACCTATGAATGAAGGAAATAAACAAATGAGGAGAGCTGGGCTCCCATTGCTCCCACTGGCCAACCAGATGTCCAATGAATGCCCCCCAGCCCCCAGCCCCCAGCCCCCCTCCACGTGCTTTGCTCTCCCCTCCCCCAGTCACAGGCACTCAGTGGCTCAGAGCATATCCCCTCAACTGTGCCAGAACAAACGGGACATCTGATTTTTCCCTGCGTGAGCTTGGCAGTCATTTGGGCCCCCCTGCTCTCAGGCGATGTAGGAATGCGATTTCCCCTCGAAAAAGCACATTGGGGGGCCAGGGACCTTGTGTGGGTCATGTGATTCTCACAGGAGTATGGCCCCAGAAGATGGGGTCCCGCTTTCCCCCCATGTGGCATTTGACAGTGTGCCATGGGCTGGCTTAAAGGAGCCTGGTAGCCACTGTGCCCAAGGGCCATGAAAAGGTCATCTTCTGCTGCTGTGAATGTAATATCTTATTCTGAAATATTGTTTTGAGTTTGGGGTGGGTGGCTTAGCCAGTAGGATGCTGGAGTGAGTCCCTTCTCATTCCTGGACCCAGCGAGGGTTGAAATCCTTTGCTGAAGGAGCCAGGCAGCTTTCTGGGCCAGCAAATGGCCTGAGGGCGCAAAGAAGGCGCTTGCTCTGCGCCCGAGGACACCTGGCTGGCAGTCAGAAGGACAAAAGCCACAGGGGGAGCGGCTGCTTCCAAGCCTGGGACGGGGTGAGAACCTCGCCTCTTCTTCGTCTGAGAAAATGGATTTCCATCCCGGCTCACAAACCCCCCAAAATAAATTAACGGACAGCCGCAGATCATGCCCTTTCATTCCCTTTCGATACCCTCGGAATATTAGGGGAGACCTGCCCCTTTCCCCCATTGATCTCCCCTGGGACCCGCAAAAGGCAACTTGCCCCCCTGCCGTTTTACTTTGGATCTGTTTGTTTGATGTTTCAATGAAGTTGGTAAAGTCCTTTCATGTGTGGGTCACCCACACAGCCAGTGTGGTGTAGTGGTTAAGAGCGGTAGTCTCGTAATCTGGGGAACCGGGTTCGCGTCTCCGCTCCTCCACATGCAGCTGCTGGGTGACCTTGGGCCAGTCACACTTCTCTGAAGTCTCTCAGCCCCACTCACCTCACAGAGTGTTTGTTGTGGGGGAGGAAGGGAAAGGAGAATGTTAGCTGCTTTGAGACTTCTGAAAGGGAGTGAAAGGTGGGATATCAAATCCAAACTCTTCTTCTTCTCTTCTTCTCTCCCCACAACAGATCCCACAATGCATTCAACAGATTGAGCTTGAATTCTGACAAGAAAGAAGTACTGATTTGGGGGACATAGGCTGTCCCCCCCTAGTCCTGAACAGACACCCTAGTCCTGAACGGGGTAACTGTACCCCTGAAGGACCAGGTGCGCAGCCTGGGAGTAATTTTGGACTCACAGCTGTCCATGGAGGTATAGGTCAATTCTGTGTCCAGGGCAGCTGTTATATCAGCTCCACAATTCAAAGTGTTGGTGCTGACCTTTCAAGCCCTAAACGGCCTCGGTTGAGTACACCTGAAGGAGCATCTCCACCCCCATCATTTAGCCCAGACCCTGAGGTCCAGCTCCCAAGGCCTTCTGGTGTTTCCCTCACTGTGAGAGCAAAATAAAAAAATTCCTTCCAGTAGCACCTTAAAGACCAACTAAGTTAGTTCCAGGTATGAGCTTTCGTGTGCATGCACACTTCTTCAGATACACTGAAACAGAAGTCACCAGACCCTTCTAGTCACCAGACCCTTCTTGTCACCAGACCCTTCTAGTCACCAGACCCTTCATTAGAAGGGTCTGGTGACTTCTGTTTCAGTGTATCTGAAGAAGTGTGCATGCACACGAAAGCTCATACCTAGAACTAACTTAGTTGGTCTTTAAGGTGCTACTGGAAGGAATTTTTTTATTTTGTTTTGACTATGGCAGACCAACACGGCTACCTATCTATCACTGTGAGAGGTGAGGTTACAGGGAACCAGGCAGAGGGCCTTCTTGGTAGTGGCCCCTGCCCTGTGGAATGCCCTTCCATGAGGGGTCAAGGAAATAAACAACAAACTGAAATCTGAATGCAACCCTTTGTATGTTGCTTTTGTGTTACGGCTGTTTTGCCGGAGACGAAGGGATGCAGACATGTTTTCCTGTGTTCCTGAACGATGCTGAATAAATGCTGTAAATAATGCTTAAATATTCCTCTGTCTGCCACATCTGCTGTGTGATAATTTACACACTCTGCTGAAAGAGCGTGCATGGGTCTCTAAGCATATCTGAGGCTTGTGTCGCTGGTGGACTGAAGCTGTTCCACAGAAAACCGGTGATCATCCGGAGTAAGCTGGGGGCCTGCCTGATGCCCCCGTTTCCCTGGCAGTATCCCAAGAGTAATGCCACCCCCGAGCCAAGGAGACAAGCAACTATACAACTTTTAAAAGACACTTGAAGGCAGCCCTGGATAGGGAAGTCCCAAAGGAGCGTCTCCACCCCATTGCTCATGACTCATGAATTACCCAGACTCATGGAGGAGAGGCTATCAATGGCTCCTAGTCTGGCTGTCTCTGCTCTCTCTCCACCATCAGAGGCAGCGATGCTTCTGGATCCCATGTGTGTATTTGCCCAGACTGATTCAGGTGGCATTTCAAGGGGCGCAGAATCATCTTTCTCCTGAGAAACACCTGCCTGGGACCTTAACTTTTCTGGTTGTATGACTTTGGGTCACTTTAGAAGTCTTCAATTCTTTCTGCACTCCTGCCCCCTTTTCTACATCTCTTCTGCTTCAAAGCCCATATTCTGAGCGAAGCTCTTGCTCAGGGATGGGGAACTTGAGGTCTTCTGGATGTGGTCTGACTCTGCTTCCAATTGGCAGGCAGTGGGCTCCCAATCCTTGCCCTTGTTGAACCTCCCTGTCTTCCTACCCCTGCCGCTTCCAACTCTCCCTCTGCTGTTCTCTCCCCACGCTGTCAAACCTGAATGTGAGCTCCCTGGGGCAGAGTCCTGTCCTACATTCCAAGGGCCCTCAATTGATACATGGTGAAATAATAATAATAGTAATAATCTGAAAGTTCCCTGGGACAGAGTCCTGTCCTACATTCCAAATGATAAATGGTGAAATAATAATCATCATCTGTAAGTGCACTTAATTATCCTCAATGTGCTCAATTATCCTGAAGCGAATGCAACTCTCTTTGCCATGCTTTCTTGGGCCCTGGCACAGATCAGGGCATGTGGCCAGGATTGCCCAGGGCCACCTCTGTCATTGGGAGTGAGGTGGCTGCTTCAGGGGCAGATGCTGGGCTGGAGGACACAGTGGTGAGGCATCGTAGGACAAACACAGCCTGCCACCCCCAAGCTGGCTTGCTGCCTTCAGGTGCAGGAGGGTGGCAGGCTGTGTTTGTCCTACGATGCCTCACCACTGTGTCCTCCAGCCCAGCATCTGCCCCTGAAGCAGCCACCTCACTCCCAATGACAGGGGTGGCCCTGGGCAATCCTGGCCACATGCCCTGATCTGTATCAGGGCCCAAGAAAGCATTGCAAGAGAGTTGCATTCACTTCAGGATAATTGAGCCCATTGAGGATAATTAAGTGCACTTTCAGATGATGATTATTATTTCACCATTTATCAAGTAGGGGCCCTTGGAATGTAGGACAGGACTCTGCCCCAGGGAGCTCACATTCAGGTTTGACAGCGTGGGGAGAGAACAGCAGATGGAGAGTTGGAAGCGGCAGGGGTAGGAAGACCGGGAGGTTAAACAAGGGCAGGGATTGGGAGCCCACTGCCTGCCAATGGGAAGCAGAGTCAGACCACATTTCGGAAGACCTCAGGTTCCCCATCCCTGAGCAAGAGCTTGGCTCAGGATATGGGTTTTGAAGCAGAACAGGTGTACAAAAGGGGTCAGGAATGACGAAAGCATTGAAGACTTCTAAAGTGACCTAAAGTCATGCAACCAGAAAAGTTCAGGCCACAGGCAGGCGTTTCTCAGGAGAAAGATGATTCTGCGCCCCTTGAAAGGGCACCTGAATCGGTCTGGGCAAATACACACATGGGATTCAGAAGCATCGCTGCCTCTGATGGTGGAGGGAGAGCAGAGCCAGCCAGACTAGGAGCCATTATAGCTTCTCCTCCATGAATCTGCCTAGTCCGTCTTTCAGGCCACCCAGGTTGACATCTGATGTCTTTCCACAGGGAGGGAGCCACTGCCAAGAAGGCCCTTTGCCTGGTACACTGTAGCTGAAGCACCGGAGAAGGAAGACCTCAGTGTCTGGGCTGAGCGATGGGGGTGGAGACGCTGCTTTCAGATGTCTTCTAAAGCCTTTATACTTGCTTGTCTCCTTGGCACAGGCGTGGCATTACTCCATACCCTCCAGGATTTCTCAGAGGAAAACAGGGATGTCTTACGGAAAAGCATGACATTCTTTGATCAAATCAGAAACAAGGAAGCTTCTTTAAATCCTGGAGGAGGAGCTTTGGCCCAGGGCATAAAAGCCTCCAGCCCTGGAAGAAGCTCCAGATCAGCCCAGAAGGTTTTCTCCAGCAGCCGAGAGAAGCTCACAGCCCACAGCGAGCCTTGGGTGGGGATTCCCTTGGTGAGTAAGTCCAGGGGTGGTTGCCTCTCTAGACAGGTTGGGTAGGAGCTCCTCTTTCCACCTGGAGAATAACCATCCATGCCTCTCCCTTTTTCCTTCCTTCCTTCGTTCCTTCTCTGCAGCCTGCTGGTGGTCTACCCCTGGTGCCAGAGGCTCTTTGCTATCTTCGGGAACCTCTCCAGCCCTGACCTCTCATTAGGATCCTCTCCAGCCCTCTTTGCACGGGGTCAAGGAGGCTTTTCTGAGCTGCGTGAACTGCTCTGCGACAAGCTCCACATGGACCCCCTCAACTTCAGGGTGAGGCTGCTCCCCCACCCCAAGGGGCTGCCTGGCAGGGGGGACTGGGGGTGCCGTGTGTGTGGTGTGTGTGTTTTTGTGTGTTTGTGTGTGTCACTCTGGGTGGTTTACAGGACATAAAACATGGTAAAACATTAGACATTAAAAATTTCCTGATACATGGTTTCCTTCAGATTTCAGTTAGTTGTTTATTTCCTTGACATCTGGTGGGAGGGCATTCCACAGGGCGGGCGCCACAACTGAGAAGGCCCTCTGCCTGGTTCCCTGTAACCTCACCTCTCACAGTGAGGGAACCGCCAAAAGGGAGCTGGACCTCAGAGTCTGGGCTGAACAATGGGTATATCCTTTGGGTATACAGGGCTGAGGCCTTTTAGGGCTTTCAATGTCAACACCAAAACTTTGAATTGTGCTCAGTGGTCTTAGCGGCCGCTTCCAGTCACCAGTCTAGCTGCCGCATTCTGGATTAGTTGCAGTTTCCAAGTCACCTTCAAAAGTAGCCCCACATGGGGGGCATTTCAGTAGTCCAAGCGGGAGATAACCAGAGCATGGACCACTCTGGCCAGACAGTCCACTGAGGCGTTCCCAAAGTAAAGGAAGGATTAAACTCTGATTAATAAGAATACACACCAGCAGGACTCTGGGAAGGGTGCTTATAATAATCTCTCTCTCTGTGTGTGCCTCCAGCCCCTGCACCAGGTCATTTTATTCACAAAAGAACTTTTTACATAAGAACCAATCAGATTTCTTCTGAGCATTTCAACAAACCTACGTGGGGACAATATGGGGACAAAGTTAAACTGCAGACACTAGTTAAGCGTGCATATTTTTGGGGTAAATGAATGAAAACTACAAAGGAGTGCATTCAGCAACCCCAGAGGTCATAAACAATCAGTACACATGATAAGAAGGATGGCCAGGAGGACAGCGATCATTCTCACCTTTATGTGAGACCTCTTTCCTGGCCCTAAGATTAACATATCAGAAAAGCTACTTCAAAGAAACTGCCCACTGTCTTTGATGGCCCAGGATGCCTGCCTGGCAAAGCAACTGGGCTGTGTAGGTGACTTGACAAGCAAGAGAAATGGGCAGTAGAGGAAATGGCCAGAGGTCCAGAGGGTTGTGGGATTTGGTCAGAAATTATTGTCAATGAATCAAGCCCAGTCAACACAATGCATTCATCGTGGACACAACGGCTTGATGCATATTTTATAATTCCTCATAGTAATCCCACCTGACCCCCACACTCTGGATATTTGCACTCCTACAGTAGGCAGGGAGGGCCTCATCCTGCATACCAGATGGAGCTGGTAGACAGCTGCCCTGACACAGAATTGACCTGCACTTCTATGGACAGCTGTGAGTCCAAAATTACTCCCAGGGTGTGCACCTGGTCCTTCAGGGGCACAGTTACCCCATTCAGGATCAGGGAGTTCCCCATACCCGCTTGCCCCCAGTCCACCCTAAACAGTGCTTCTATCTTGTCAGGATTCAGCCTCAATCTGTTGAATGCGTTCTGGGATCTGTTGTGGGGAGAGGGTGACCCACACATGGGCTCCTTGGCAGAAGGAGTCACCTTCTCTTTTCTCTTACAGCTCCTGGGCAACATCCTCATCATCATCCAGGTACCCCCCTTAGACAGAAATTCACCCCTGCTTGCCGCTATGCCTTCCACAAGCTGGTTGGGGTGATGGCTCATGCGCTGGCCCGCCGGTCCCATTAAGACACCCCCAGGGAGTAGTGACCAGCTCCTACTGATCTCACTACCCACCGGGTGGGGTGGGGTGGGGTCCGCCCCATCTTGCCCCCATGTGACGCTTGACCCTCTAATAAATCCTCCCTCTGCAATATGACCTGGTTTCCTGTGTCCTCAATGCTCATGGCTGACTGATCCCCCCCATGTCCCAAGGGCCCCCCCATCTCAATGGTCATCTCCTCACCCAGTTCTGGTCTGTTGCCCTCACTCTTCTTCCTACTCTAGAGAAATTGGGGGTGAGAGACTCAGAGGGTGTTGCGGACCCTTCCCCTCTGGGGATTCCATCCCTCTGAATAAGGGGTGGGGGTACCAACATGGGCCACCCAGGGAGACCCCCCAAGGGCCACTCTCCCCCCGCAATGCCCCTCCCTGCCTCTTTCCAGATGGGTGTCAGGGACGGAGCTGCCTCCGAATCGGCAGGGAGAGGGGGGAATTCATTTTGTTTTATCCATTTATTTGCTTATTAAATTTGGGGGTTCACAGTATGCAGTTACGATATAAAACCACAAAACACATAAACAAAACAAAATCAACCCAATAAACACTCCCGCCAACATATTTCACACCCAAAATAACATCAAAGGAGTTTACCACCTTCATTGAAACATCAAACAAACAGATCCAAAGTAAAACGCCTTGGGGGCAGCGAAGCTGGCAAGTCACCTTTTGGGGGACCCAGACGGAGGTCTATGGGGGAAAAGGGGCAGGTCTCCCCTAAGCTTCCGAGGGTATTGAAAGAGCATGATCTGCGGCCATCCAATAATGTCTTTTTGGGGTTTGTGATCCGGGATGGAAATCCCTGTCTCCCAGACAAAGAAGAGGCAAGGTTCTGCCCCAGTCCCAGGCTTGGAAGCAGCCGCTCCCCCTGTGGCTTTTGTCCTTCTGACTGCCAGCCAGGTGTCCTCGGGCACAGAGCAAGTGCCTTCCTTGCGTCCTCAGGCCATTTGCTGGCCCAGAAAGGTGCCTGGCTCCTTCAGCAAAGGATTTCAACCCTCGCTTGGTCCAGGAATGAGAAGGGACTCACTCCAGCATCCTACTGGCTAAGCCACCCACCCCAAACTCAAAGCAATATTTTGAAATTACAAAGGAAGCTTAAGTATACAGAGGACATTTAGTGCAGCAAAGTGAACAAAACAATTCTCTTAAACAATTCTCTTCAATAAAACATTGCTTAAGGAGGTCAACTTTAAAAAAGATCAGAGCAGGAAGTTTGGAGACTTTAGCGAGGCACGTAGGCAATGGCGGAGGAAGAGGAGTGTGGGGGGAGTGCATCGCCCCCGGCAGTTGCATCCCAGTAGGGGGCCATCTCGGCTGCCCCCTCCCGGGCCTGTGCTGGGCACTATGCTCCTGCAAGTGGCATGCCCTGCCCCCAGGACGTGCACCGGACCGTCTATTGGAATGGCATTTAAAAGATGAAGAAGTCAAATCAGTAATGATACGTTCTATTTGCAGTGAATAAACATTTCAAAGCACGTTAATCTTAATGGCAGCCCGTTTCCAGGTTCGGAGCGGTAGTGTTCTAACTTCCTTCACTCTCTCCTGCAGGCAAGTACGATCCAACACTTCCCCCCTCTTCTCCTGCTTCCAAGGGGGGGGGGGGTTAGATGTTTTTTACTGATGGAAATTTAGTCCTTTAGAATAGGCTTTCCAAGACTTTAGCTTGCAGCCTCTTTGCTTCAGTCTATTTACAAAAGGGGAAGGCGGACTTCCTGTTTTGAACCTCCCCCGTTCGATGCCAAATTAAGATGTTTTAAAAATCCAATTCTTCACTCTACTCACGGGTAGTTGCTTTAAAATCTAATTGTCCACAGAAAAAAGTCAGCGCTCTCCAGCAACAGCTGTGCGGCTTCGCTCCATGAAGAAAGCAGTCGGTTCGAAGCACCGCGCCACTCACCCTGCGTCGCTCCGGATCCCCGAAACAGGGTTTCCCTGCGAGTAGGGGAGGCGAAGAAGGTGCCAGCCGAATCCCATGTTCACAGGCTTCACCCGTCTGTGATTTATAGTGGGTCTCCGCCTTCGCCGTGGCAGCCAGACCCAAATTTTCATGAAGCAAATTCCTCTCAGTCAGAGGAATTCTGCCATTGCCGATGGCGCTAACCCGGAAGCTGGGGACCTGATGGTCTATCAGCGAAATATTACAAGACATTGAAAGATTGGCTTTTTCAACCCCTGGTAGAAGTATCTAATTTGATTTTACGAGGGGGCAAAGCATCTGAAACCTGGAAGGAAGCTTATATCACTCTGATTCCTAAACAGGGTCAAGATAGATCCAATGTTAAAAACTATAGACCAATCTCCCTACTCAATGTGGATTATAATTTTTTTGCAAATATAATGACTAACAGGCTAAAGAAGGTTTTATCTAAGTATATCCACAAGGACTTGGCAGGATTTCTGTCTGGAAGACATATGAAAGACAACGTTACAAATGTGTTGGATATCCTGGAAAAGCTGGAAGCAAGAAAGAGTTGTAAAGCAATGTGAATGTTTACTGATGCAGAGAAGGACTTTGACAATATATCTTGGAGTTTATGTTATATAATTTTGAGAGTATGGGGGTGGGCCAAGATTTTTAAATGGTATTAAAGGGATCTATCAGGAACAAAAAGCTAAAATTAATGTAAATAATGTGGTTTCGGAGGAAATTAGAATTGAGAAGGGAACCAGGCAAGGGTGCCCACTTTCCCCTCTGCTGTTTATTTCAGTTCTTGAGGTCTTGCTAAGTATGATTAGAAAAGATGAACAAATTAAAGGTATTACAGTAGGATCCAAGGAATACAAATTAAAAGCCTTTGCGGATGACCTAGTATTGACATTACAAGATCCAGACTCCAGTGCAGTTAAAGCACTGGAGCTGATACAAGAGTTTGGTCTGGTAGCAGGATTTAAATTAAACAAGAGCAATACCAAAGTATTAGAGAAAAATCTGGATAATGAGGAAAGAAAATTATTACAAGAAAAGACGGGCCTAGATATTGTGAAAAAAGTTAAATACTTGGGGGTGAATCTGTCTGGGGAAAATTTGAACTTATATGAAGACAATTATGAGAAATTATGGAATGAAATCAAGAGAGATTTGGAGATAAGGTCAAATTTAAAACTGTCATTAATGGGCCGGATTTCAGCGATTAAGATGAATATGTTCCGCCAAGATTCTGCCAAGCCTTGCGGGACCTTAAAAGAAAATAAGTAAAGGGAAATTCTATGTGTTTTTAGTTGTTTTTATTTTTCTGAGGGACAGACAAATTTAAATAACAATTTGACACACAGCTGTGAGGCATTTGCGAGCTTTTTTGTGGAGAAGGTCTTGTTGCTCCCTGCCAATTTGGCTACAATAAAGGAACTGGAGGCCCCTCGATGGTCCTCGGGTCCAGTATTGGACCACTTCGACCGGATATCCCCAGCCAATGTAGACAGACTCCTCCAAGCTCGAAAGCCCACCTGTCCTCTCGACCCGTGCCCGTCTTGGCTGATTAGAGCGTGCCCAGACGAGGTGCGGGCCCTCCTGGGGGATATCATCAATTTGTCCCTTGGCACCAGGGCATTTCCAGAGGAACTGAAGGAGGCAGTGGTGCGCCCGCTCTTAAAGAAAACATCATTAGATCCTTTAGATCTATCCAATTACCACCTGGTTTTGAATCTTCCGTTCCTGGGTAAGGTGATTGAGAGAGCGGTTGCTGAACAGCTTGGCAGGTTTCTGGATGAAACATCGGCTCTGGATCCATTCCAGTCTGTCTTCCGCATGGGTCATGGGACCGAGACGGCTCTGGTTGCCCTAACAGATGATCTTCGTAGACAGCTGGATCGAGGCGGGTCGGGGCTGCTGATTCTTCTAGATCTGTCAGCAGCTTTCAACATGGTCGATCACGACCATGGGAGGGTGGGTAACACCCCAGAGGACAGGATCACACTTCAAAACGACCTTGACAGATTAGAGAACTGGGCCAAAACAAACAAGATGAATTTTAATAGGGAGAAATGTAAAGTATTGCACTTGGGCAAAAAATAATGAGAGGCACAAATACAAGATGGGTGACACCTGGCTTGAGAGCAGTACATGTGAAAAGGATCTAGGAGTCTTGGTTGACCACAAACTTGACATGAGCCAACAGTGTGACGCGGCAGCTAAAAAAGCCAATGCAATTCTGGGCTGCATCAATAGGAGTATAGCATCTAGATCAAGGGAAGTAATGGTGCCACTGTATTCTGCTCTGGTCAGACCTCACCTGGAGTACTGTGTCCAGTTCTGGGCACCACAGTTCAAGAAGGACACTGACAAAATGGAACGTGTCCAGAGGAGGGCAACCAAAATGGTCAAAGGCCTGGAAACGATGCCTTATGAGGAACGGCTAAGGGAGCTGGGCATGTTTAGCCTGGAGAAGAGGAGGTTAAGGGGTGATATGATAGCCATGTTCAAATATATAAAAGGATGTCACATAGAGGAGGAAGAAAGGTTGTTTTCTGCTGCTCCAGAGAAACGGACACGGAGCAATGGATCCAAACTACAAGAAAGAAGATTCCACCTAAACATTAGGAAGAACCTCCTGACAGTAAGAGCTGTTCGACAGTGGAATTTGCTGCCAAGGAGTGTGGTGGAGTCTCCTTCTTTGGAGGTCTTTAAGCAGAGGCTTGACAACCATATGTCAGGAGTGCTCTGATGGTGTTTCCTGCTTGGCAGGGGGTTGGACTCGATGGCCCTTGTGGTCTCTTCCAACTCTATGATTCTATGATTCTATGATTCTATGAACTCCTGGACCACCGCCTTGCCGAAGTGGGGATCCAGGGCGCAGTCCTTCAATGGCTGCGCTCGTTTCTCTCTGGTCGGGGACAGAGGGTGGCGCTTGGGGGGGAATTGTCATCGCGCCACTCCTTGGTGTGTGGAGTGCCTCAGGGTGCGATTCTCTCCCCGATGCTTTTTAACATCTTTATGCGCCCCCTCGCCCAGCTTGTCTGGAGTTTTGGGCTGGGTTGCCATCAGTATGCCGATGACACCCAACTCTATCTGTTGATGGACGGCCATCCTGACTCAGGCCCAGACACACTGACCAGATGTTTGGAAGCTGTGGCTGGATGGTTTCGTGGGAGCCAGTTGAAGTTAAATCCTTCGAAGACAGAGGTCCTGTGGCTGGGACGGGACGAGATGGGATTGGGGGGGGCAACTCCCATCTCTTGTGGGGGCGCAATTAGTGCCAGCACCGTCCGTTAAGAGTTTGGGTGTAATCCTCGATACCTCCCTTTCCATGGAGTCGCAGATTGCAGCTATAACAAAGGCGGCATTTTTCAATCTCCGCCAAGCTAAGCAGTTAGCTCCTTACCTCTCTCGCTCTGACCTAGCCACTGTGATCCACACAACGATCACCTCCAGACTGGATTATTGTAACTCGCTCTACGTGGGGCTGCCCTTGAGACTGACCTAGAAACGCCAGCGGGTGCAGAATGCTGCAGCGAGACTCCTTACGGGGTCTTCGCTGTGAGATCACATTCACCCGGTGCTATACCAGCTGCACTGGCTCCCAGTGGAGTACAAGATCAGGTTTAAGGTGCTGGTTTTAACCTTCAAAGCCCTATACGGCCTAGGACCCTCGTACCTACGGGACCGCCTCTCCTGGTATGTCCCACAGAGAAACTTACGATCTTCAAATAAAAACATCTTGAAGGTCCCAGGCCACAGAAAGGTTAGGCTGGCCTCAACTAGAGCCAGGGCTTTTTCGACTGTGGCTTCGATCTGGTGGAACACTCTGTCACAAGAGACTAGGGCCCTGCGGGACTTGACATCTTTCCACAGGGCCTGCAAGACAGAGCTGTTCCACCAGGCCTTGGCCAGGGCATAGTCTGACTCCCTCCTTTGGCAATCTTCGCGGAGCTCTGGCACAATGGTTGCCATTGGTTTGATTTGAATTAATTTTATAAGGAATGATTTTAGAGTGTTGTGTTGTACTGTTGTACTGTTTTATTGTTGTTAGCTGCCCTGAGCCCGGCTTCGGCTGGGGAGGGCGGGATATAAATAAAATTATTTATTATTATTATTATTATTATTATTATTATTATTATTATTATTATGTTGCCAAAGATGCTTTTTTTGTTTCAAGCCCTACCAATTATAGGCAATGTAAAATGTTTATCTGGATTTATCTGGAAGGGAAGGAAACATAGAATTAAGTATAAATTACTCACAGACTCTAAAGAAAGAGGGGGATTTTCCCTGCCAGATCTAAAAATCTATTTTGAAGCAGCAGCATTCTGCTGGATTAAAGAGTGGATGCAACTAGAAGATACAGATCTATTAGATTTGGAGGGTTTTGACAATGTGTTTGGTTGGGATGCATATTTATGGTATGATAAGTTAAAGGCCCATAATGCTTTCAAAAATCATGTAATTAGGAAATCATTGTATAATGTTTGGATAAAATATGAAGATCTTTTAGAAAGTCAGACACCCAGATTGCTTTCACCAATGGAGGCAAAGGCCCAGAAAAAGTTAGATATGGACACCAAATGGTTGAGATATTCTGACTTATTGTCGGAAGATGAAGAAGGATATAAATTTAAACCATTTGAACAAATTAAAGATAAGTTAAACTGGTTACATTACCACCAAATTAATTGTATAAAATGGATAAGAAAAACGGTTTTGCTTCTGAAAAATCCAAGGTGGAGATGGAGTAGTTGGATAATAAAGGTAAAAATTTGTCGAAAATGTATAAGTTATTGTTGGAGTGGCATACAAAAGATGAACAAGTTAAATCTGTGATGATAGATTGGGCAAGAGACGTAGGACACAATACAATGTTTGAGGATTGGGAAAGACTGTGGAAGAAAGGGGTAAAGTTCACTGCATGTACAGTGGTACCTCGGGTTACATACGCTTCAGGTTACAGACTCTGCTAACCAAGAAATAGTTAAGAACTCGGGTTAAGAACTTTGCTTCAGGAAGAGAACAGAAATCGTGCTCTGGCGGTGCAGCGGCAGCAGGAGGCCCCATTCGCTAAAGTGGTGCTTCAGGTTAAGAACAGTTTCAGGTTAAGAACGGACCTCCGGAACGAAATAAGTACTTAACCCGAGGTACCACTGTACTGTGTTAAAGAAAAATATAATGAAAACGATGTACAGATGGTATTTGACTCCTGTTAAATTAGCAAAGATATATCATAACTGTGATCATCTATGTTGGAAATGCAAAGAAAAGGAAGGAACTTTTTACCACATGTGGTGGACCTGCCCCAAGGTGAAAGACTTCTGGGAAAAGATTAAAATGAACTGAAAAAAATGTTGAAATATACATTTATAAAGAAACCAGAGGCCTTTCTTCTTGGAATAACAGGTTTGGAATTGCCCAACAAAGATGTTAAGTTGTTTTTGTATACCACAACTGCTACTCGAATTTTATCAGCTAAAAAGTGGAAAACCCAAGAATTACCAATGGTGGAAGAATGGCAGATGAAGATGATGGGTTTTTCAGAGCTAGCCGATCTGACCGGAAGAGTCTGCGACCAGAAAAAGGAGGAGTATCAGGAAGAATGGACACAATTTTATGATTATTTAGCTAAATTTGTTAAGTTAAATTAATTGGAAATAGCTTGCAGGAAACAGATTGGCTTAGGAATTAATATAAGTGAAGTGATGCTGAACATGTTTAATTTTGAATTGATAAGATATAAGGATGTAAATAGGCTAAGTTAAGTTTATAAGAATTATGATTTGGAAAGCAGTTAAAAGGATATGCATGGAAATTCAACCAAGGGGAAGCGAGGAAGTCACTTAACAATGTTAATAAGTGTAATTATAATAAGGTTATTGTCAGGGGCTCAGGAGCAGAGGCACAGGAGAGGGAGGAAATGGAGAGCGAGGGGGAGGAATCCGAGGGGAGCGTAGGCGGTGACAGTGGTCAGAGGGATTCCACGAGCCTCTCCAGCGAATCGGAAGATTCACAGAAGGGAGTGCCGATGGCCAGGGCAAGGGGGGTGCCAAGGGGGAAACCCCAGAAGGAAGGGGCCAGCGGGGACTCCCAGAGCAGCAGTTGGAAATCAGGACCAGCTTCCCCACTAGAACGCAGTGGGGGGAGGAGTCCCAGGAATCGGGACCAGTGTTCTCACCACCAGCGAGAGATGAGTCAGGATTGACCACGCCTCCATCGGAGAGCGGGGAAACGGTCAAGAGGAAGGTTACCGGCTGGGCGTGCGCGCCAAGTTCAAATGTACAGGCGAGCGGCACAGCAGGTAGCCCGGATAGGGAGCCAGGTCCTAAAGCCCGCCGGAAGGAGGGGCAAGACTCAGGGGGGTCAGCGTCAGAAGAGTCCAGAAAGGAGGAAACCCCAGGGGGCAGAAGGACCCAGAGGAGGAAAGAACAACGGAAGAGGTGGAGTAAGGCTAGAGTCTTAAACTGGTGTCTAGGAGGCGGAGACTCAGATGGAGCTTCGCCGGTCTAAGTTCTAAGACGTAGAGTTGCACGCTGCGGTTTGGAAAAGGAAACTAATCTTCAATAAAGACTTTTATACGTTATTACTGACTAGCGTTGGTCCTCTGTGAGCTGGGACCTCGAGGCAACTCTGACAGTTATGATTTATGTTTGTTTGTTTGTTTATAATTTTGTGAAAATTAATAAAAAAAAAATTGGGAAAAAAAAAATTTTTTGTATGCAACTAGTGCAGGAAGAATATTACTACCCCAAAGATGGAAGCAAGAAGAAATACCAACAAAAGAGGAGTGGCAAATAAAATTTATGGACTATGCTGAGCTGGCAAGACTTACAGGGGAAATTTGAAACCAGCAGGACCAGACTTTTGAAAAGGACTGGAAAAAAGGCGATTTGCTTCAAGATGGCGCCGAGGTAAGACGCTCTTATCGGAGCTCAAAGAGATCTTTTAACTAAATGTTGCTGGCTCTCCTTCCCCTTTTGGATTTTATTTCCTTTCACCATTTCGCTGTGCTTTTTGAACATCTTATCTTATCCTCCTCGGTGCCGGGACTTAAAGAAGCTAATGAAGCTTTAACGAAGGCTCTCAGACATTCCCTTCTGGGCATTAAGGCACTCCCTCCCAGTTTCTCGTCGACTCCTTGTGATAAACTTATTCCAAGGATTCTTAAGGACTTTTAATCGGCTTTTAACCCTAAAAACTACAAATTTATAAAACCACAAATTTCTCCCACTACTTCTAACTTCGTGGACCCCCAAACATCTCAGTTGTTTTAACAAACTGGGAAGAAGGGGGGGGTACTTCAAAGGAGTGCTATAATTGGCCCCAGTTTTAAACTCCTCGCAGCAGCCCAGCCAGGACTGAATGAAAATTAAACGAGATTGCGACCTGAGAACCTTAGCACTTTATCACTCTATTTAGAAGTCTGATCTCATCGACTTAAGAAGAATCTAGCAATGAGAAGAGCCAAAAGACTCAGGTGTCTTGATACAGAAACTGACACAGAGTCCTCTGGTTTCAAACAGAGTAATCTAGATAATTACCTGCTACCTCAAAAGCAGCACGTATCTCCTCCCAAAACCTTCCTCAACTCTTCGCATGAAAAGACAATTGAAGAGATATCCCTAGGAATAAATGAGGGCAAGGCTACTACTCCCATAACAGAGGCACAAGCACTAATTGATAGAAAGGTGGAGCTGCTAGAGGAATGCTGCCTACTGACTGCTCAAACAGTTCAAAAAATCTTTGAACAATTACAAAACATCTCCAAGAAGCTGGACAACCCAGATGAAAGGAGGCAACTCACTCCCTTCTTGCCATCCTTAACAAGCCCTGGAGATAAACAGAACAAATACAAATTTATGCCTCAAAACCAGCCAAAAACCAGAGGAAGCCCCCCTCACTCAATCAACCTGATACTGAGGCCATGTGAGATTGTTCTCCACATCTTTCCATATAGAGGGCCTCTACCTTATTGGGAGTCACCTTTCTGGGCCAGACATCATCTAAATCTGCTCCTTAGCCTTGAGGGTGGAAGCATTGACTTAAAAGCAGTCAAGAGGCTTACTAACGATGGATATTCCAAAAAAGTACTACTAAGATTTGGTAGCCATAGAATTCCAACCAAACTCTTAAGGGAAAAGGCTCATTTAGCCCAGAAAGGAATTATCCCGCGCCGACACTTTGAAGATATATCACCCAGACCATTGATTGCATCTAAAAGACAGAACAAGATGAACAAGGCCATTCCACCAGAAGCCGACATCTGCCCTACTCCCGTGGAAGAACCCAGTAGATGGGAGAAACCGCAGCCAGCTACCCGGAAAATCACGCAAGAAAAATCCAAGCTCCCAAACCATGTGACTGTAGCATCAAATAACAACCTCGCCCTTGACACAATAGACTGGACAGTCCCAGAAGAAGAAGATCTGCTGAGTAACTTTACCAAGCTACCAGATAAAGAACAAATAAACATACTCAGTAAATTGACGAAACTCCAGGCCAGATTGACCGAAATTCACCAACAGGGTCAACAAAATGCAGTAGAAACAACACACAATCAAACTTTACACTTACCAGCTTTTCCCCCAAAATGCATAGTCAAAAAGAGAGCTACAAACGGAACTTTCAAATGTATAGACGCAGAGCTTCAAATCCAGCCGCCTTTAGAATATGAAATGGCAAGGAAAAACTCCAGTAATGAAACCACAAATTCCTGGCTGAGATATCAAATATTAGCTTCAAACGAAATAGGTACCCCTACTTTAAGTACTACAAAGGACCTTAACATTGCCGAACAAAAGATGACCTCCAACAGACCTGACGCACTGAGCTCAACACCAAATGAGGCCAAAGAAATGGAAGTAGAGACTGAAAACAGTCCAACTGTCCATAACAGCCCACCAGCCACAGAAATTTCTCAGGAACAAGGAACAGTTAAGGAAGAAAATCAAGAAAGGGAGGAAATTTTAATTTCCCGCACTTTAAAAAAGAATCTAAAAGATCCACCACTATGTTCCCCACCGAAAGCAGCGACAAACGGCTGTATCTGCACAAGACAAAATCCCTCGCTAGACTTAATAACAGAACTAGAATGACTAAATGCTGTCAACCAGCCACCAACTCAAAAACGGACCCTACGCTTGCTGTCCTGGAATATCGCAGGGTGGGGAAACAAAGGCGGAGACCCAGACCTAATGAACTTCTTTAAAGACTTTGAATTAATACTTCTACAAGAAACATGGTCAACTAGAGATATCAAAATCAATGGCTTCACCTCCTATACGAAACCCGCATTGAAAACAAACACGAAGGGCCGGCCGAAAGCAGGGCTCTGTTGTATGATCAAAGACAACTTAGGGTTTGAAATCAAGCAACTAGAAGAATGCTTACCACTTGCACAAGCTCTACTTTTAACCCAAAACAAAGATTCTTTGCTACTTGTAAATGTCTATATCCCCCCAACCAAAAACAACAGCAGCAGTGAAAACTGGTCACAACTAACCTCTTATATAGAAAATCTGACCGATAAATACCCAAATGCCTCACTGATAATAGCAGGTGATTTTAATGCCAGAGTAGGAACCAACAATGAACAACTATGTAGCAAACTAAATTGGAATACTGATAATGATATCGCACATGCCCTGAAAATAGGACGATTCTCCAGAGACAGGGTTGTTAACAACGAAGGCTTACGCCTACTTGAATTATGTAACAACTTTAATTTGCAGATTGTGAATGGTTCAACAAAAGGCGATAGAAGCGGGGAGTTTACATACTTCTCCCCCCGAGGATGCAGTGTCATCGACTATATTCTTGTCCCTTATAATATTATAAATTCGATCATGGACTTCAAAATTGGAACGCGCACTGAAAGCGACCACCAGCCATTATCGTTGTCTATTAACTTAAAGGACGAAACCAAAATAACTAAGTACAATACCATAGAACCTTCTCAATACAAACAAATGACCCAATTAAAATGGTCCCAGGAAATGAGTGTAGCAGTGGGGCAAAAACTTACAGCCAACCTGAGAAAACAAGTATTATCCAACTTAAAGATCACTAATTTCTACAGTGATATTCCGAAAATTTATAATGAAATCTTTCAAATGTTTGTAGAGCTTAGTACTCCACCTAAAGTTTGGGTACTTAAACATACCGCTAGCCCTTGGTTTGATGATGAATGTTTCCAGCTAAAAAGAAAACTGCGCCAAACATTTAAAAATAATCGCACTAAACTAGAGCCCTCTTATCTTGATGAAAAAAGAAAATATCATTACATTCTGGCCGAAAAGAAACAGAAATACGCAACCCAAAAATGGCTACAATTATTTGACTCAATTCAGAGCAAAAACAACAAAGCGTTCTGGAACCTAGTGTATGGAGGATTGAAAGCCGAAAACCAACTAACTCTACCACCAATTGCAGAATCCAAATGGTTCCAATACTTTACATCTGTATTTAACAATCTACACAGTGAACTTAAAGGAAATGAAACCACCAAAAATAAAATTATTAAACTCCAGGAGTGGCCAAGGGTAGAGGAAGAGGAAATTAGAGAGATAGTTAAAAATTTCAAATCAGGGAAATCTCCTGGGCCAGACGGTCTACCAATAGAATTATTTAAGACCTATATCGATTGGTGGGCAGAACCCTTAGCCCAACTGTTTACACTTATAGATAAATATGGGATCATACCTGAGATATGGCTAAGATCAATAATTATTCCAATCTTCAAAAATGGCGACCCAAAAGAACCAAGGAATTATAGACCGATAAGCCTTCTATCAGTGATAGGGAAAATCTACGCTAAGCACCTCTTATCTAAACTCCTTACCTGGATGAAAAATCTAAATTTACCAGGGAAAGAACAAATAGGTTTCTCCAAAGGTTGCTCCACACTAGACCACTGTCTTATACTTATGCATCTGGTTGAAAAATACAGATCCCAAAGGCAATCTAAGATATACGCTGCTTTTGTAGATTTTCGTGGTGCATTCGACTCAATTGACCGCCCAAAGTTGTGGAGGAAACTCGCAGAATTAAAAATTGATCAGCGCCTATTGATTCTAATGCAAAATCTACACTCCTCCAATACCTGTCAAGTCAAACTTAACATCAAAGGTCACCTTTCATCAGACATCCCAATCTCGAAAGGGGTAAAACAAGGGTGTATTCTTGCCCCCTTTCTATTTAATTTATTTTTATCAGACTTGCCAGATTACCTTCAAAAAATAGAATCACATGCCCCTAAACTTAATCAGAAACCAGTTCCTCTCTTACTATACGCAGACGATGCTGTCCTACTATCCTTAACGAGCTTGGGTCTGAAACGTCTTATATCTTCACTGATCCTCTATTGCGAATGTAACAAACTCTCTATAAACTATGAGAAGACAAAAATTTTGGTCTTCTCGAATGGTTGGAAATTAGAGAAATGGAAAATAAGAGGGCAAGAAATCCAACAAGTGAAAATCTATAGGTATCTGGGAATCTTATTCCAGAGCAATTTAGGGTGGGCAACCCATCGCACAAATGCCATAAAACAGGCAAAGTGCATCTCATCAGCAGTTGCCCGTTTTCATTATCAGAAAGGTAATCAATTTATTCCTGCGGCAAATCAGATATTTCAAACAAAAGTGCAATCCCAGATATTCTATGGAATCCCGCTATGGGTCCAAGCATATAACAATGATTCACTCTAGCTTTCTGAGACGTATTCTTGGACTCCCAGCTATGATCAAATATGAAACAATGTGTGCAGAAATAGGCATACACACAATGGAATATTGGGCATGGTCCACCTCAATAAAGTATTGGTTACGCTGCCACTTTCGCTGCCCTCCATCAAGTCTGCTCGCTGATTTGCTCAAAGACTCCTATAAATCAAGATGGTATCAGCACCTCGAAAAAAAGATTGAATCTTTAGGCATCGAGCTGGAGCCCCTGTACAATTCTAGTGAGCAATATATCTCCCATAATATCCTAACTAGACTAAAGGATGTCGAGAGACAAAATATTATGGCAGCTGTAAACAAAATTTGCTCCCCCATATTCTATGAATTAAATATCTTAGATAGCAGAGCCAATTACGTCACTAAACTAATAATCCCAGCCCAACGTAGGGCTTTTATGCTGGCCCGTTTGAATGTTTTTCCCTCAGCATTTGTCAGGGGAAGATATCAAAACATTCCTAGAAACAAGAGACTCTGCAGATGCTCTATGAATGTCCCGGACACTGTAGAGCATATTCTCCTTCATTGCCCATTGTACAGTACGCTCCGTCAACGCGTGCTGTCCCCTCTTTTGGGTGGTCTGGAACCGCAGCAAGGTGAATGTGTGGGTTTCTACCTATCCGACGTTGACCAAAGGGTAACGGCGGGGGTAGCCGAGTTTTTGGTAGCAGTCCTCCAAGGAGCAGGATAACAAGGAAAACCACTGACTCTATATGTATATATATATATGCATTTAGCAAACTGCTGCTTTTTTATATATATTTCAAGGCTTTTATATGTTATTTTCTCTTTTAAGGTTTTATTTCCATAATGCCTAATAAAGGTTTGATAAAGTAAGACTGGAAAAAAATTATATTGTATTTGAAAGACAATAGTAATTACATAACGTCACTTGTAGAGTTGCAAGATGTTTTGTAAGGTGGACTGTTCAAATTATTGTGAAAAGGACTAAGATTAGCTGGTGTAAGGCTGGTGTAAGCTTATTATAACAATAAGCATAGTAATAAAATGCGTAACCAGAAAGGAATTTAGAAAACCATTGGAAGGGTTTGAAGGAAGTCCTAGGCTGTGACAGCCAAAGATTTGTTACGTTGTGTTGGAGATGTTGTGTTGGAAAAATCTGTGTAAAATTTAATAAAAATTATATTAAAACAAATAGAGAAAATGACATTAACAGATTGGAGAACTGGGCACAACCTAACCAGATGAATTTCAACAGGGACAAATGTATTGTAAGCTTGTGGACTTAGGCAGGAAGAACTAGATGCACAAATATAGGATGGGGGAGACCTGGCTTACTAGCAGTGCATTTGAAAAGGATCTAGGGGTCTTGGTGGACCACAAGCTCAAAATGAGTCCACAGTGTGGTGCAGCAGCAAAAATAGGGAATGCTATTCTAGTCTGCTTCCACAGAAATCTAGTGTCCAGATCCAGGGAAGTCATAGTCCTGCTCTCTTCTGCCTTCGGCAGACCACACCTGGAACACTGGGTCCACTTCTGGACACCACAGTTTAAGAAGGATGTGGACAAGCTGGAAGGTGTGCAGAGGAGGGAGACCAGGATGATCAAGGGTCTGGAAGGCAAGCCGTATGAGGAGCGGTTGAAGGAGCTGGGTATGTTAAGCCTGGAGAAGAGGAGACTGAGAGGAGATATGAGAGCCATATTCAAATATCTCAAGGGTTGTCCCATGGAAGAGGGAACAGTCTTGTTTTCTCCTGCTCTGGAGGGCAGGACTCGATCCAAAGGCTTCATGTTGCAAGAAAGGAGATTCTGATTAAATGTTCAGAAATGTGTTCTGACAGCAAGAGCTGTTTGGCAGTGGAACGGTCTCCCTTGGGAGAAGGTCGACTCTCCTTCCTTGGAGGTTTTGAAGCAGAGGTTGGATGGCCACCAGTCAAGGATGCTTTAGCTGAGATAACTGCATCACAGAGAGCTGGACTAGATGACCCTTGGAGTCCCTTAAAGTTCTGTAATTCAGTTTCTGGATCTCTTGTGTTATGTACTGAGTTGAATGGGATACAAAATGCAGCAGTCTGATTGGTCCTGGAACAATAGGATTCAGAATGCAGCAGTCTGATTGGTCCGCAGGAGCCACCCAATCCAACTCCAGGTGGAAGTGAATCAGCTACCTGATTGGCCTACAGGAGAATCCTGGAATTAGCCAATCACATGCAGCCCATTGTGTAAATAATGTATATAAAGCGGATACTTTGGGGAAACTTTCATTCCTCACCATAGGCGCCGACTCCATGGGGCCTGAGGGGGCCCGAGCCCCCTCAAAAATTCGTTTGGGGGGCTCTGCCCCCCCAATAATTTAAGAAAATTATTACCGTAAATTTCGCTCTATAACACGCAGATTTTTTCTCCTAAAAAGTGAGGGGAAATGTCTGTGCGTGTTACTGAGCGAATGTGTGGTCCCTGGAGCTGACTCGCCGGAGCGCAGGGGCAAAAATAGGCAAAAATCAGGCAAAAATAAGATCGGGCGGTCGGGCGGAGGGAAGGCGGAAGCTGCTGCTTTCCTGCATTCTGCCTCAGGGTCTTACTGCCCACCCTCTTCTGTTGCTGCGTTTGCTCAAACTCAACAAAGAGCAGGGAATCCCCTGCCCTCTTGGCAAGCAGAGGGTTAAGGAAAGGATCGAGTCCTTCCTTCTAATTCTTTCCTAGTCACACTTCGTGCA
The DNA here is from genome assembly GCF_964106915.1 of Podarcis gaigeae. Taxonomy (NCBI): domain Eukaryota; kingdom Metazoa; phylum Chordata; class Lepidosauria; order Squamata; family Lacertidae; genus Podarcis; species Podarcis gaigeae. Next base: position 107,081,520 of record NC_139677.1, read on the forward strand.
GGCTCCAGCCCACCACCTCCTCCTCTCCGTGCTCTAGGGACTCGCAGAGAGAGAGAGGGCTAGCTTGGGGGGGGGACTTTTGCTTTCCTTTCCTCCCCCCCACCCCGTTAAACTCCTCCCCTGCATTCTTAGCCAGCTGCTTCTCCGCACACCCCTCTTGTGCTTCTTGTCCCTTCTGTGTTTTTCCTTCCCTCCCCATTTAAAACGTGGTGACAAAGCACAGATCCACATGGATCCTCAGGATTTTTGCATTGGGTCAGCCCAAATTCACCATCAGATCACATTACATGTCCATGGCTACAGTCTGTACCAAAAAAATCACGCACCCACTGTTGCCTGGGTCTGCAATGGTGCAAAAACGTGGTTACAAAGCATGGATCCACAGGATCTTTGCACTGGGTCACCCCAAATTCACCATCAGATAACATAGCATGTCCATGGCTACAGCCTGCACCAAAAAAATCACGCACCCACTGTTGCCTAGGGTCACAGTGGTGCAAAAATGTGGTTACAAAGCATGGATCCACATGGATCCTCAGGATTTTTGCATTGGGCTACTCCAAACTCACTGTCAGATATTAAAAATCTTTATAAAATAGAGAATTAAATACATACAGAATGTTAAATTTTCAGTTTCGAAATATTAGTACTAGTTTAGTACTGTATTTCTATATTACTATAGTACTGTATTAGTTATTTTCAAATACTTAAATATTTTTAGGGTGTAAGACCCAATTAAAGCCCATTATTTACATACAGTATTACAGTATTTACATACAGTATTAGGCATACTGTATTAACTTTATTAACTGTATTAAAGCATTAACTTTGAGATATTATTTTTAGTTAATGAACCCTCAGCCTTATTCAAAGTAAGCTTAAATTAGCTATTTCACTTATTAATCAAAGTGCTATTACTGTGCGACAGCAATATTTTATGTTTTATCCTTTTAATGATAGTTTAGGATTTATTTAAATATCATTTCAGTCTTTTCAGAGCTATATATTCTCTGCTCTGTAATAGTCTATAAGCATAATTGTTACTGTAAATTAAATTAGCTTTTTACGAAAATACTGTGCGTGTTTATGTTTTGTTTCTTTTTTCAAAGCCAAAAAGTGTTTCAGGCTTGTCGAGTTTCCCGGAGTGTGGAGTTATAGAGAGTCGAGTTTTCGGGGTTCTAATGTTGATCATATGACTCTAAAATACTTTTTAAAAACTTTTAAACTCACTAATTTTCATCTAAAATTTAGAAAACTTCCCGGGGCAGGACCCCGGTATGGGCCCCCCCAATATTTTTTATAAGTTGGCGCCCCTGTTCCTCACTATTATGAGCTGAATAAAGAGCATGAAATCCACACACGACTCCGAGCATATTTCAACTTGGCTCTTGCAAACCCAACCTGCTCTGCTAGTAACTCGGCATGTGGGCCTCAGTGCAAGGACGGCTGTCGTAACTTGTGTGTTGTGCAAACTCTTTAGGCGGCATGGCGTTGGCACCAGGCTGGGGAGTGGGCTGAAATAGTCGATTGGGCAGTGGTCCCCCTTAATGGATGCCACGTGGCTGTTGCATCAAAGTGCCGGCTCCCCTGACTACCTCCTGTTACGGGAACATCCCCCAGGCTCACTTGGATTGTCCAACAAAGACACCAGTCAAGAGTATTGGAGCAAAACAGCAGCCAGGTGGCCTGATCTTTATTGTTGCAACAAGACTTCAAACTACCACATGGAAGAAGCAGGAAGAAGCACTGGACAAAGGAAGGCTCCGCTTCTTCCCTGGGGGGTGGCGGATCAGCAGGAGGCTGCCGCTTCTCCCTGGGGGTGTCTCAGTTGTACCAGCGGGCCATGTCATGAGCCACCACCCCAACCAGCTTGTGGAAGGCATGGTGGTAAGCAGGGGTGAATTCCTGTCCAAGGGGGGCTAGCAGGAGGGTGATGAGGACCTCGCCCAGGAGCTGGAAGAGAAAAGAGCGAGTGACTCCTTTTGCCAGGGGGCCCATGTGTGGCTTGCCCTCTCCCCACAACAGATCCCACAACGGATTCAACAGACTGAGTTTGAATCCTGACAAGACAGAAGCACTGTTTAGGGTGGACTGGGAGCCAGGGGCGCCGACTTATAAAAAATATTGGGGGGGCCCATACTGGGGTCCTGCCCCGGGAAGTTTTATAAGATCCGCTCCCGGCCCGTTGCTGCTGCTGCCGCCCGCCTCGTGGCCCCCTCGCCAGCTGAGGGAGGGAGAGAGACCGAGAAGGAGAGAGATGCGTGGTGGGCAAGGCAAGTGCCCGCCGCGCCTCGCCTCCCACCGCCCCTCGTGCCGGCCGCCCCCTCCCCTCCCTTCCCCGCGCGCGCGCGCTCGCTCGCCCTCCTCACCCCAGCTCTTGGCCGTTCGCCCAGGAACTCGCCGCTGTTGGGGTTGTAGATGAACCTCCGCCACTCGGCCATAGACTGGCTGAAGGGCTTCTCCTCCTCCTTGGCCATAGCGCGCGCGAGAGAGAGAGAGAGAGAGAGAGGCTGGAAAGAGAGAGGGAGCTCGGCGGTTCGCGGGCGGCGGTTTTTCCCCTGCCGAAACAACAGCGGCTCCTCAGAACCGCTAAGTAACTCTCCCTCAGGCGCCCGGCGGGAGAGCAGAAGAGAGGAAAAGGAAAGAGGGGCTGGGCCAGTCGCACGCACCGAGCAAAACTACTCGCGCCGCCTCTTTTACTACCGTAATAATTATTTGTTTTAACTCATTACTGAATGTATTTTAAAAGGTAACTATCATCAAACAAGGGAAATAAAAAATACCAACATAATTTTGTGATTTTACAAAGCATAATATAACTACAGTGGTGCCTCGCAAGACGAAATTAATTCGTTCCGCAAGTCTTTTCGTCTTGCGAGTTTTTCGTCTTGCGAAGCACGTTTCCCATAGGAATGCATTGAAAATCAATCAATGCGTTCCTATGGAAACCGCCTTCAGACCAGGTTTGGGGACAGTCTGTCCCCCGACCTCTTCTGAAGGCCGACGGGGGGGGCGAAAGTCTTTGCTTCCCCCCCCCCCTTCCCGGGACAGCGGAGACTTCTCCGCTGTCCTGGGGCGATTTTAAAATGCTGGCGGGCGGCAGCGAAGCCTTCGCTGCCGCCCGCCAGCATTTTAAAAACCCCGGGACAGCGGAGGACTTCTCCGCTGTCCGGGGCGATCTTAAAATGCTGGCGGGCGGCAGCGCTGCCGCCCGCCAGCATTTTAAAATCCCCCGGGAAGGCAGGCAGGGGGGACAAAGACTTTTGCCCCCCACCCGCCTTCAGAAGAGGTCCAGAGGGCTCTCCAAGCTGCGGATAGCAGCCTGCTGCCCCGCGCGAGGGGCAGACATTCGCAGCTTGGGGAGCCCTGCAAGACTTCCCCTGCAGGGCTCCCCAAGCGGCGAATGTCTGCCCCGCACGAGGGGCGCTCTGCTTAAGAGTGCCCCTCGCGCGGGGCAGCAGGCTGCTATCCGCAGCCTAGGCGGGAACTCTTCTGAAGGCTGGGGGGAGAAGGGCTTTCCTCCCCACCGCCAGCCTTCAGAACAGCCTTCTGAATGTTGGCGGTGGGGAGGAAAACCTTCCTCCCACCGCAAGTCTTCAAGACAGGTCCGGGAACAGAGGAGAAGCGCTGCGCACCTTCCCCTCTGTTCCCGGACCTGTCCTGAAGGCTTGCGGTGGGAGGAGGGCTTTCCTCCCCACCGCCAACATTCAGAATGCTGTTCTGAATGTTGGCGGTGGGGAGGAAAAACCCTCCTCCCACCGCAAGCCCCGGGAACAGAGGAGAAGCCCTTCGCGCCTTGTCCTCTGTTCCCGGACCTCCCACCGCAAGCCTTAGGACAGGTCCAGGAACAGAGGAGAAGGCGCGCTGCGCTTCCCCGCTGTCCCCGGAGATTTCCCTATGGGCTTTCGTCTTGCGAAGCAAGCCCATAGGGAAATTCGTCTTGCGAAGCCGCTAAAAAATCGGAAAACCCTTTCGTCTTGCGGGTTTTTCGTTTAGCGAGGCATTCGTCTTGCGGGGCACCACTATACCGTATTTTTCGCTCTATAACACGCACCTGACCATAACACGCACATCGTTTTTAGAGGAGGAAAACAAGGGAAAAAAACATTCTGAATGAAACAGTGGATGTATCATTTTTGTGCTTCATGCTGTGGCCACAGACATGTGATCTGATGGTGAATTTGGGGTGACCCAATGCAAAGATCCTGAGGATCCATGTGGATCCATGTTTTGTAACCACGTTTTTGCACCATTGCAGCCCCAGGCAACAGTGGGTGCGTGATTTTGGGGGGGCAGGCTGTAGCCATGGACATGCTATGTGCTCTGATGGTGAATTTGGGCTGACCCAATGCAAAGATCCTGAGGATCCATGTGGATCCATGTTTTGTAACCACGTTTTTGCACCATTGCAGCCCCAGGCAACAGTGGGTGCGTGATTTTGGGGGGGCAGGCTGTAGCCATGGACATGCTATGTGCTCTGATGGTGAATTTGGGCTGACCCAATGCAAAGATTCTGAGGATCCATGTGGATCCATGCTTTTTAACCACATTTTTGCACCATTGCAGCCCCAGGCAACAGTGGGTGCGTGATTTTGGGGGGGCAGGCTGTAGCCATGGACATGCTATGTGATCTGATGGTGAATTTGGGCTGACCCAATGCAAAGATCCTGAGGATCCATGTGGATCCATGCTTTTTAACCACATTTTAAGTGGGGAGGGAAGGAAAAACACAGAAGGGACACGGAGCAGGAGAGGGGTGTGCGGAGAAGCAGCTGGCTAAGAATGCAGGAGAGGGGTATAACAGGAGGAGGGAGGAAAGGAAGGCCAAAGTTTTCCCTCACCTACCCACCCAAGTCAGCGAGCTCTCTCTCTCTCTCTCTCTCTCTCTCTCTCTCTCTCTCTCTCCCTCCCTCCTGCACGGAGCACAGAGACACACTCTGCTTTCCCTCTGCCTGGAGGGGAGGGGCTTTCCCTGCTCTTTGTTCCGTTTGAGCAAACACAGCAAGGAAACAGAGCAGGGTGGGCAGTAAGACCCTGAGGCAGAATGCAGGAAAAATACGGTAATAATTTTCTTAAATTATTGGGGGGGGCGGAGCCCCCCCAAACGAATTTTTGAGGGGGCTCGGGCCCCCTCAGGCCCCATGGAGTTGGCACCTATGCTGGGAGCAGGCAGGTTTGTGGGGGGGGACTCCCTGGTCCTGAATGGGGCAACTGTGCCCCTGAAGGACCAGGTACGCAGCCTGGGAGTCATTTTGGACTCACAGCTGTCAATGGAGGTGCAGGTTAATTCTGTGTCCATCGCGGCTGTCTACCAGCTCCATCTGGTACGCAGAATGAGACCCGCCCTGACTGTCTGGCCAGAGTGGTGTATGCTCTAGTTATCTCCCGCTTGGACTACTGCAATGCCCCCCATGTGGGGCTACCTTTGAAGGTGACGCGGAAACTGCAACTAATCCAGAATGCGGCAGCTAGACTGGTGACTGGGAGGGGCTGCTAAGACTGCCGAGCACAATTCAAAGTTTTGGTGTTGACCTTGAAAGCCCTGAAAGGCCTCAGCCCTGTATACCCAAAGGAGGGTCTCCACCCCCATTGTTCAGCCCAAACCCTGAGGTCCAGATCCTGGGGCCCATATTTTGAATGCAGCTCTTGCGCAGGGATGGGGAACCTGGGGTCTTCCGGATGTGGTCTGACTCTGCTTCCCATTGGCAGGCAGTGGGCTCCCAATCCCTGCCCTTGTTTAACCTCCCTGTCTTCCTACCCCTGCCGCTTCCAACTCTCCCTCTGCTTTTCTCTCCCCACGCTGTCAAACCTGAATGTGAGCTCCCTGGGGAAGAGTCCTGTCCTACATTCCAAGGGCCCTCAGTTGATAAATGGTGAAATAATAATAATAATAATAATAATCTGAAAGTACACTTAATTATCCTCAATTGACTCAATTATCCTCAAGAGATAAGCCATTGAAATTCTGGCCCCCATAACCAACACTCAGCCTCACTACCGTGGACTGCAGAGGGTGAACATGAAACCCCTAGGGGTTTTTTGTATAAATATATAATATACATTCCTGACACTGCCAATCTCCCAGCGCCACCCACCCTTCACATTCCACCAAATTTAATTTTACATACAACCAGCTCATTAAGAAATGTGCACAATCCATTTCTCTTCTTTTGCGTCTCAGAAGCCGTCAAGATGCTGCACAATGTGGTCCGTCCTGTCCCTTTCGCTGTTCTTGTTTCCACCTTCAGGCTCCAAGGAGGTGGGCTGATGTAGTAATCTCCACAAAATCCTGCTCTCCTCTCCTTCCTCCCCCTGAACTCAAAAATCTTCCTGCTTAGCAGACAGTCGATCCAGTTGTCACCCCTCTGAAAGCAGCAATCCCTCTTGCTGTTAGGGCTTCTGGGCTAGCTGCGCAGCCTGCATTCACTCCATAAGACACACACACATTTCCCCTGACTTTTTAGAAGGGAAAAAGTGAGTCTTATAGAGCAACAAATAAGGTAATCTCCACAAATCCTGCTCTCCTCTCCTTCCTCCCCCCCCGAACTCAGAAATCTTCCTGCTTAGCAGACATTCGATCCAGTTGTCACTCCTCTTTTCTTCTTTCCTGCTTTTTTTTCTCAGGAGGAAGTCCTAAGGGGGCGGGGTCAAAATCCCTCAAAAGTCCCTCAAGGTTGTTACTCTCCATCTTCTTTTAGGCAAAGTCCTGACTTCTATAACTAATCCATTGCAAAGAGGCAAATTTAAAGTCCGCTCTTCCCGAAATCTTTGCATTCCTTGCTTCAGGGGAAGGGAGATGACGCAGATCCCGAAAAAGCCCCATAACTTAAAACATTCCCTCCCCTCCTTGCCCCGTTCAAGCAAAGCAGAAATCAGCGTCTTTCCAAAGAGATGCTTTTCTCCTGCAGCAGAAATCAGGATCCCTTTGAAGGGGGCGTTGGCTCTTCGCTTGCCAATTGTGTCCCCATTCAAAGCTGTTCCTCGCCCTCCCCACGGGAGTTGGCCAGGGCTGTTCTGGGACAGTCTGAAATCCTTTGCTGAAGGAGTCAGGCAGCTTTCTGGGCCAGCGAATGGCCTGAGGGTGCCAGGAAGGCGCTTGCTCTGCAACCGAGGACACCTGGCTGGCAGTCAGAAGGACAAAAGCCCCAGGGGGAGCGGCTGCTTCCAAGCCTGGGACTGGGGGAGAACCTCGCCTCTGCTTCGTCTGGGAGACAGGGATGTCCATCCCGGCTCACAAACCCCCCAAAATAAATTAACGGACGAGCGCGGGTCGTGCCCATTCTATACCCTCGGAAGGTTAGGGGAGACCTGCCCCATACCCCCATAGACCTCCGCCTGGGACCCCCAAAGGGCGACTTGGCGGGTTCGATGCCCCCCTGGCGCTTTATTTTGCATCGCTTTGTTTGACATTCCAATGAAGGTGGTAAACGCCTTTGATGTTATTATGGGTGTGAAATATGTTGGCGAGGGTGTTTATTGGGTTGTATTTGTTTTCATTTGATTATGTGTTTTGTGTTTTTATATCATAATTCCATCCTGTGAACCCCCAAATTTAATGAAGAAATAAATGGATAAAACGAAATGAATGGCCCTCTCTTTCTGCCGATTAAGAGGCAGCTCCGTCCCCGACACCCATCTGGAAAGAGGCAGGGAGGGGCATTGCGGGGGGGAGTGGCCCTTGGGGGTCTCTCTGGGTGGCCATGTTGGTACCCCCACCCCTTATTCAGAGGGATGGAATCCAGAGCAGGGGAAGGGTCCGCATCCCCCTCTGAGTCTCTCACCCCCAATTTCTCCATAGTAGAAAGAACAGAGAGGGCAACAGAACAGGAGCAAATACCAAGAAATGGGTGGGGAGACAACCAATGAGACCGGGGGGGGGGCATGGGAGCATCGGGGGGGGGGGACCTTGCCAGGAATTTTGGGGATAAAAGATTTGGGGACACAGCAGGGGTCTCTGGCTCTGAAAAGCACTGCAGCTTGGAGGGGGCAAAATGCCATAGCGCCCTAAAACCCCCCACTGGTGCTTAATGATTCCTCTTGAGTGACAGAGAAGATCCCCCCTTTCCATGCCCCCCCAACTAACCCCCCACCCCCAGGCCTGTCCCCTCCCTCTGTCCCAGAGAAGAAGACACAGGAAACCAGGTCAGATTGCAGAGGGAGGATTTATTAGAGGGTCAAGCGTCACATGGGGGCAGGAAGGGGAGACCAGCAGGAGGCGGCCGCTTCTCCCTGGGGGTGTCTCAGTGGGACCGGCAGGCCAGCGCATGAGCCACCACCCTGACCAGCTTGTGGAAGGCATGGTGGTAAGCAGGGGTGAATTCCTGTCCAAAGGGGGTGGGTGATGAAGACTTCAACAGGAGCTGGAAGAGAAAAGAGGGGGTGACTCCTTCTGCCAGGGGGCCCATGTATGGGACACCCTCTCCCCACAACAGATCCCACAGCAGATTCAACAGACTGAGGCTGAATCCAGACAAGACAGAATTACTGTTTTGGGGGGACAGGAGGCAGGCAGGTGTGGGGGACTCCCTGGTCCTAAATGGGGCAACTGTGAGCAGCCTGGGAGTCATTTTGGACTCACAGCTGTCCATGGAAGTGCAGGTGAATTCTGTGTCCAGGGCAGCTTTGTACCAGCTCCATCTGGTCCACAGGATGAGACCACACCCGCCCTCAGCTTGTCTCGCCAGAGTGGTGCATGCTCTGGCTATCTCCCACTTGGACTACTGTAATGCAGTCTATGTGGGGCTACTTTTGAAGGCGACCCTTTTGGTGGTTCCCTCACTGTGAGAGGTGAACCTCATGTATCTGAAGAAGTGTGCATGCACACGAAAGCTCATACCAAGAACTGACTTAGCTGGTCTTTAAGGTGCTACTGGAAGGAATTTTTTTTGTGAGAGGTGAGGTTACAGGAAACCAGGCAGAGGGCCTTCTTGGTTGTGGCGCCCGCCCTGTGGAATACCCTCCCACCAGATGGCAAGGAAATGAAAAACTAACTGAAATCTGAATGCAACCCTGTAACAGGAAATGTCTAATGTCTTACCATGATTTATGTCCTGTAAGCCACCCTGAGTGACACACACACAGCACCCCCCAGTCCCCCCCCCCGCCAGTCATCCCCTTGGGGTGGGGGAGCAGCCTCACCCTGAAGTTGAGGGGGTCCACGTGGAGCTTGTCGCAGAGCAGTTCACGCAGCTCGGAAAAAGCCTCCTTGACCTCGTGCAAAGAGGGCTGGAGCGGATCCTAATGAGAGGGCGGGCTGGGGAGGTTCCTGAAGAAAGAGAAAAGCCTCTCGTATAAGGGTTACATCGCTCAGCAACCTGCAGAGAAGGAACAAAGGAAGGAAGGAAGGAGAAAGGGAGAGGCATGGATGGTTATTATCCAAGTGGAAAGAGGAGCTCCTGCCCAACCTGCATAGAGAGGCAACCACCCCTGGCCTTACATGCGAATGGCTTCAACGACGTTCACATCCCTATAGATGATGATCTGCATCTCGGTCATGATGGCTGGCTGTGGGCTGGGAGCTTCTCTCGGCTGCTGGAGAAAACCTTCTGGGCTGAGCTGGAGCTTCTTCCAGGGCTGGAGCCTTTTATACCCTGCGCCAAAGCTCCTCCTCCCAGATTTACAGAAGCCGACCTGGTTTCTGATTTGATCTAAGAATGCTGTGATTTTCTTTATGACATGCCTGTTTTCCTCTGAGAAATCCTGGAGAGTATGGAGTAATGCCACTCCTGTGCCAAGGGGATAAGCAAGTATAAAGGCTTTATTTTTATTTTTTTATAAATATTTATTAATAATTTTTATAAGAAAAAAGCATAAATAACAAACAACACTGCTTATGTCATACACAAAATTTCATAACTCGTTTGGACTTCCTCACGTCTCCCGCTCCCACTTACATTGTTAAAAAGTTTTTCCAAGCAAATTATCATCTTGTTTACAATCTTATATCCACTCGTTTAAATATAATCTGATAGTTCTCCCAAAGGATTTGTCTTTTCCTTAATCTCACTTATCATCTAATTTCAATCTAGTTTAGTGGTGGCCAATTATTTATGATCAAGCATCCTTCTTAACATTCAATCAAATTACAATATTTTTGTAAATAAGTTTTAAATTTCTTCCAATCTTCTTCCATCCTTTCTTCTCCCAGGTCTCGGATTCTGCCGGTCATCTCTGCCAATTGCATATAGTCTATCAGCTGCATCTGCCATTCTTCCAGTGTGGGTAGATCTTGAGTCTTCCAATTCTTGGCAATGAGTATCCTTGCTGCTGTTGTTGCATACATAAAAAATGTTCGGTCCTTCTTTAACACCCCCTGGCCGACAATACCCAAGAGGAAGGCCTCTGGTTTCTTGGTGAAGGTATACTTAAATACCTTTTTCAGCTCATTATATATCATTTCCCAGAAGGCCTTCACTTTAGGGCAGGTCCACCAGAGGTGAAAGAATGTTCCTTCATTTTCCTTACATTTCCAACATTTATTATCAGACGAATGGTATATTTTGGCAAGTTTAACTGGGGTCATGTACCATCTATATATCATTTTCATTACATTTTCCTTCAAAGCATTACATGCAGTGAAGTTCAGCCCAGTGGTCCATAACCTTTCCCAGTCCTCAAACATAATGTTATGCCCAATATCCTGTGCCCACTTTATCATAGCAGATTTAACCAGTTCGTCTTGTGTATTCCATTTTAACAGCAGGTTATACATTCTTGATAGTACCTTAGTCTTTGGTTCTAACAGTTCTGTCTCCAACTTCGATTTCTCCACCTGGAACCCTAGTTTTTTGTCATTTTTAAAAACTTCTTTAATCTGGGCGTAATGTAACCAGTCTCGCACTTTACCCTCCATTTTCTCCAAACTCTGCAATTTCCAATTGTCACCGTCTTTTTCTAATATTTCCCAATATTTTGGCCATTTGGCCTCCATATTGGGTCTTTTTCGGGCCTTAGCTTCCAGAGGGGACAGCCACCTCGGAGTTTTGTTTTCCAATAAGTCTTTATATTTTGTCCAGACATTAAATACTGCTTTTCTGACAATATGGTTCTTAAAGGCCTTATTGATCTTAACTTTATCATACCATAAATATGCATGCCAGCCAAAAGCATTGTTAAAACCTTCCAAATCCAACACATCAGTGTCTTCAAGAAGTAGCCAGTCTTTTAGCCAGCAGAAAGCTGCGGCTTCATAGTACAGTTTTAAGTCTGGCAGGGCGAAGCCCCCTCTTTCTTTCGCATCAGTTAATATCTTAAACTTAATTCTGGGCTTTTTGCCCTGCCAGACAAATTTAGAAATATCTCTCTGCCACTTCCGGAAACACTCCGTCTTGTCCACAATTTGCAATGTTTGAAACAAAAACAACATCTTTGGCAGTACATTCATCTTAATGGCAGCAATTCGGCCTAGCAAAGAAAGCTTCAATTTTGACCAACTGTCCAAGTCTCTCTTAATTTCAGACCAACATTTTTCATAATTATCCTTAAATAGACTCAGATTTTTTGCTGTTATGTTTACCCCTAGGTACTTTACTTTTTTAACCACAGTTAGTTCTGTTTCTCTCTGAAACCTTTCTGACTCTGTATCTGTCAAGTTTTTCCCCAACACCTTGGTTTTCTGTTTATTTAGTTTAAATCCCGCCACCCGACCAAAGTCTTGAATCAGTTGTAATACTCTTTTTGTACTAGATTCTGGCTCCTGCAAGGTCAAGACTAGGTCATCTGCAAAAGCTTTAAGTTTATATTGTTTTGCTCCGACCTGAATCCCTTGCACCAACCGGTCCCCTCTAATCCTATTCAAGAGCACCTCCAGGACCGAAATGAATAGCAGAGGGGAAATCGGGCAGCCTTGTCGTGTACCTTTTTCAATTTTAAACTCTTCTGTAACCACATTGTTAACTATCAATTTTGCCTTCTGCTCTGAGTATATTGCATCAATCCCATTCTCAAAACCCCGTCCCACTCCCATTTCTTTTAAATTTCCCTTCATAAATTTCCAAGAAATATTATCAAAGGCCTTCTCCGCATCTATAAAGATTAACACTGCTTTTGTGTTTATGTTTGTTTGCAAAAGTTCCAAAATGTCAATGATGTTCCTTGTGTTGGCAAACATATGTCTACCTGGGAGAAAGCCTGCCTGATCTTTATGAATTACTTCGTTTAAGACTCTTTTAAGTCTGCTTGCCAAAATATCTGCAAATATTTTATAATCCACATTTAAAAGGGAGATGGGACGGTAGTTCTTAAGTTGTGTCTTCTCAGTTTCCGATTTTGGTATCAATGTGATAAAAGCTTCCTTCCACGATTCCGGCGCCTTCTTTCCCTCCATAATTTCGTTGCTGACCTCCATCAATGGTTGTATCAAATAATCTTTTAGTGTCTTATAATACTTGGAGGTCAAGCCATCTGGCCCTGGAGATTTGCCCAATTTCATGTTCTGAATGGCTTGTTCAATCTCTTGTCGTGTTATTTTGCTGTTCAGGAGTGATCTATTTTCTTGTGAAAGCTTTTTAAGTCCATTTTTTTCCAAAAATTGTTTAATCTCAGCCTCATTCTGTGGCCCTTGAGTATAAAGTTTTTTGAAATATTTCTGAAAGCACTTTCTAATCTCCACGGGGTTCTGAATGTTTCTTCCTTCAATTTCCAAGTTTGTGACTACATTTAACTTTTGTCTCTTCTTCAACTGCCAAGCCAGCAGCTTCCCACATTTATTTGCTGATTCAAAAGTTTTTTGTCTCATTAGTTTGATCTTCCATTCTATTTCCTGGTTCATCAGTTTGGAATATTGTGCCTGATGGAGTTTAATTTCTCTCAGAATCGGCTGTGACTTCGGATTCGATCTTAACTTCTTCTCTAACTCTTTGATTTTCTCCAAGATCTTGTCTTTCCTCTCATTTTGTGTTCTTTTTTTAACAGCATTCTGTTGTATCAAGAACCCCCTCATCACAGCCTTGCTTGCGTCCCAAATGATTCTTTTTTCCACCGTAGTGCTCATGTTTATCTCAAAATAGTCCTTCAAGACTTTTTGGGCCTTCTTGATGATCTCCTGATCTCTAAACAAATTGTCATTCATCTTCCATCTAAAGGAACCGGTTGGTAGAAGTGTCAAATCCATTTTCAATGCATTATGGTCGGAGCAGGTCTTTGGGCAGATTTCCACTTTCCTGACCTTGGGTGCCAGACCTCTAGTTATCCATATTTGGTCGATTCTTGTCCAAGTCAGCTGGGCTTCAGAGAAGAATGTTCCTTCTTTTCCCAAGGGGTTCTTCATTCTCCAAATGTCAATCCAGTCCATATTGTCTGTCATTTTGAAAAAGGTCTTTGGTAGTCTGCCATTTTTCGTAACATTTTGGCTTTGTGACTTATCCATGTAAGTTGATACGACTCCATTCATGTCTCCCATCATAATGATGTTGTCATAGTCCAGATACTCCAGCATAGTCTCATGCAACTTCTTATAAAATTCCGATTTTCCTTCGTTTGGTGCATAAATTCCTAATAGCAAAATCTTCTCTCCTTGGTGTTGTATTTCGATTGCCAAAATTCTTCCATGTTCATCTTTAAATAGCAATTTAGGTGACAGGCTCTCTTTTGCATAAATCACCACGCCTCTCTTCTTTACTGTGTCTGAAGATATAAATTCCTGACCAAGTCTTTTATTTATTAACACTTTTCTATGGAGCCTAGTCACGTGTGTTTCTTGTAGGCAAATAATGTCCAATTGTTCCTTTTTTAATATATGAAAAATTTTCCTCCTTTTTTCCGGAATATTGCAGCCATTTATATTCCAACTCAACAGTTGCAGAGACATCCTGGATAAATCTGGTTATTTTTCTGGGAGTGGTACCTTGTTGGCTGGGTCTTCAGAATCCGAGGGTGCCGGTGCCTCTGGTGCTCCAGGCCCTGATGGTAATTCAAGTCCTTTTTGAAGGTCCTCTCCGTACACGTTTAGAAATTTGTCTCTGTCTTCCAATGTTCTAATTTTAATCTTCTTTCCTCTGAAAGTAAAAGATAGTCCTTGAGGAAAGTCCCACCTGAAGATGATTGAGTTGCTCCTCAGCAGTCTTGCTAGTTCCAAGTACTCAGATCTAAGATCCAAAAGTTGTTTAGGAATGTCCTTGTAAATTTCAATTCTTTTGTCCAAAATGTCCAGTGACTTTCCGTAATGCAGGCCCAGGATCTTGTCCCTTTCCTCCTTTGATCTCAATGTTATCAAACAGTCTCTGGGTTTGTCTTTCTTTGTAAGTCTTCCAAGCCTAAAAGCTGATACAATTTTAAAGTCTTTTTCTTCTAGGTTCCAAAACTTGGAAAATATTTTGGTCAGAAACTCAGCTAAGTTGTCTTCTTCCACTTCTGGGACCAACCTAATCCTTAAATTAGTCTCCCTGTTCCGTAATTCAATCATAGAAAGGTAGGTCTGGTGTTCTCCTACTTGTTTACTGAGTGGTCTCACCTCTTTTTCTAGCTTTCCAAGTCTTTGACTGGTATCTTCAGCCAATTTCCGATTTTCACCTGTAGCCTCCTTCAATTCTCCAATTGCTTGTGTATTCTGTGCCACTTGTCCAGTTAATCTATTTAGACATTCTGTGTTTTGATCGATTTTAAATGTTTGCTCATCAGCTTTTTTGTCCAGGGATTCAACTCTCTTGTCCAAAGATTCCAATTTTTCATAGATTTTCTCGAAAATAGAAACAGTTGATCCAGAGGCCATATCTTCCAATTGTAATTCCTCAGTTTCTCCTTCTCCTGCCCTTGGCAAGGATGCAGCTTCTTCTTCAGAAAGTAAAATAGGCACAGACGATCTACGTGGCTGTAAGGCTGTGGCTAAGGTTGTTTGTCTAGTTCTTACTCTATGTTCCTTTTCTTTGGGCTCCTTTTCTTTAGGCTCCTTTTTTCTTGCACCACTCATTCCAAAGTTATCTAAAAGTCAAGGTCAGGCTGAGTTGTTTCCCATGAGAAAGAGACGGCCCAGATGGTAACAGTCAAACAGGAGGCCGGGAAAGAGAAAGTAAAACAATGCCACTGCTGTAAATTCCAAAACCTCTAGGGGGAGCTTAAAAAGTCTTTCGGGAAGAGATCAATTCCAATAAAGTTCATAAAATCAGAATTAATGTCCAGGAACCTTCAAATAATAAATTTTGGCATAAATTTTCTGCTTCAAAGGAGGTTCAATGGGTGCTCAGATCCATTAGATTAAAAGTTCAGTCTCTGCCTCCACACCTCCTGCTCTTTGCTTTGAAGTTCAGTAGCAGCGGAAGACGGACTTCCTTTTTTTTCGTCAATCCGCTTTCAGCCAAATTCCGTTACTTTTTAGAGCTTTAAAGATTTTGAAAGTCCTTATTACTCACGGATTGTTGCTTTCCGAAACGTAAATTCAGGAAGAAAGGTCAGCGCTCACCGGCAACGGCTTTACGGCTTCACTCCGTTGACTGCGGAGCGACCCTCAGCGCCGCTACCCCCTCCGCGATCCGGAGCCCCTTACGGGGTTCCTTCAACGTTTTGGGGGCAGCTCCTGGCGCCCACCGGGTCCCAAGACCGCAGACTTCTGCCGCCTGCGGTTTTCCGATGTGGGTCTCCGCTTCGCCGTAGCGGACGACCCGTTTCAAACGGAGCTTCCCTCTCCTGTTTAGAAGAGGGCAGCCATTACCGTTCGCGCCGCCTCCGGAAGTCCAAGTATAAAGGCTTTAGAAGACATCTGAAGGCAGACCCAAAGGAGCGTCTCCACCCCCATCGCTCGGCCTGGACACTGAGGTCCTCCTCCTCCCGTGGTTCAGCTACAGGGTACCAGGCAAAGGGCCTTCTTGGCTGTGGCTCCCTCCCTGTGGAAAGACATCAGATGTCAACCTGGGTGGCCTGAAAGAAGGACTAGGCAGACTTATGGAGGAGAGGCTATCAATGGCTCCTAGTCTGGCTGGCTCTGCTCTCCCTCCACCATCAGAGGCAGCGATGCTTCTGAATCCCATCTGTGTATTTGCCCAGACTAGTTCAGGTGACCTTCCAAGGGGTGCAGAATCATGTTTCTCCAGAGAAATGCCTGCCTGTGGCCTGAACTTTTCTGGCTGTACGACTTTGGGTTACATTAGACGTCCTCAATTCTTTCCTCACTCCTGCCCCCTTTTGTACACCTGTTCTGCTTCAAAGCCCATATTGTGAACGAAGCTCTTGCTCAGAGATGGGGAACCTGAGGTCTTCCGGATGTGGTCTGACTCTGCTTCCCATCCCCACTGACCTTTGGCAGGCAGTGGGCTCCCAATCCCTGCCCTTGTTTAACCTCCCGGTCTTCCTACCTTTGCCACTTCCAACTCTCCCTCTGCTGTTCTCTCCCCACGCTGTCAAACCTGAATGTGAGGTCCCTGAGGCAGAGTCCTGTCCTACATTCCAAGAGCCCTCACTTGATAAACGGTGAAGTAATAATAACAGTAATAATCTGAAAGTTCAATTAATTATCCTCAGTGGGCTCAATTATCCTCAAGAAACACGTACCGTAATTGCAAATCTGTTTGCCATGCTTTCTTGGGCCCTGGCACAGATCAGGGCATGTGGCCAGGATTGCCCAGGGCCACCCCTGTCATTGGGAGTGAGGTGGCTGCTTCAGGGGCAGATGCTGGGCTGGAGGACACAAGGGTGAGGCATCATAGGACAAACACAGCCTGCCACCCCCAAGCTGGCTTGCTGCCTTCAGGTGCAGGAGAGAACATTGTCCCATCTCCAGCACTGAAGAAAGAGATTCAGCTTCCAGCTGAATCACGGGAGCTGCAGTTTGTTAAGTATTGTGGCTCTTTGAGGGGGTAAACTACACTTCCCAGAAGTCTTTGGGGGAAATCATGTGCTTTCACTGTACGTTGAGTACAGAGCCTGAGAAGATTTGGGTTTCCCCATCCTTGTTGAGGGTGGGGACAAAACCCATCACCCTCATGCCCTGGCTGACCACCATCAGTGAAAGAGCACTGGGCTAAATGGAGCTTGGTCCAATCTGACAGGGCAGTTTCAAATTTCCCAGGAACTCGCCTTAAAGCCCTGATAGAGGTATCTATTTCTCTGTGATGTTACCTGTGAGTAAGACCCATCAAATTCAAGAAGACATCCCTTTAGCTAGACACGCCGAGAACTGCACTGTTACTTGTTGCCCTTAAATCCCATTTATATTGGCCATGATTAACATGATTAACTTGATGGAAATCCCTGTCTCCCAGACAAAGAAGAGGCATGCTTCTCCCCCAGGCCTGTGGCCCCCCTCCCAGGGTCTTTGTGGGGATTCAATGGGACAAGAAGACGCATATCCCAAACTCCTTCGCAGATTGCTAGGACACAACCAGGATCGATAAACGGGAGGCTACTCCTAGTTCTAAGCATGACATTCAAGGAAGGCCCTTCAAGCGTCCCTATTCCCCAGTTTCTGATTTGATCCCGGAATGTCCTACTTTCACTTAGGATATCCCTGTTTTCATCAGGGAAATGGTGGAGGGTATGGAGTCATGCAACCCCTGAGCCAAGGAAATAAGTAACTATACGACCTTTAGAAGACATCTGAAGGCAGCCCTGGAAAGGGAAGCTTGTGAATGTTTTATTGTGTTTTTGTATATATTGGAAGCCGCCGAGAGTGGCTGCGGCAACCCAGTCAGATGGGCAGGGCATGAATTATATTCTCTTATGGAATAGGATGTCCCTATTTCCACCAGACGGAGAGGGATGTCAGGGCAGCTGGCCCTTTGATGCAACAGCCACGTGGCATCCATTAAGAGGGACCGCTGCCCAATCGACTGTTTCAGCCCACTCCCCAGCCTGGTGCCAACGCCACGCAGCCCACAGTGTTTGCGCAACAAACAAGTTACGACAGCCGTCCTTGGACTGAGTCGCACGTGCCGAGTTACTAGCAGAGCAGGTTGGCTTTGCAAGAGCCAAGAGAACCAGAAACTTAATCGTAGACCTGTAAGGGACTCCAGGGGTCATCTAGTCCAGCCCTCTGCAACGCAGGAATATCAGCTGAAGCATCCCTGGCAATTGGCAATTCAACCTCTGCTTCAAAACCTCCAAGGAAGGAGAGTCCACCTCCGCTTGTGAGAGTCTGTTGCACTGCTGAACTGTTCTTACTGTCAGAGAGCTTTTCCAAATGATCAGCCGGAATCTCCTTTCTTGCATCTTGAAGCCTTTGGATCGAGTCCTGCCCTCCAGAGCAGGAGAAAACAAGCACACTTCCTCCTCCATGGGACAACCCTTGAGATATTTGAAGATGGCTCTCATATCTCCTCTCCGTCTCCTCTTCTCCAGGCTTAACATACCCAGCTCCTTCAACCGCTCCTCATATGGCTTGCCTTCCAGACCCTTGATCATCCTGGTCTCCCTCCTCTGCTCACCTTCCAGCTTGTCCACATCCTTCTTAAACTGTGGTGTCCAGAAGTGGACACCATGTTCCAGGTGTGGTCTGACCAAGGCAGAAGAGAGCAGGACTATGACTTCCCTCGATCTGGACACTAGATTTCTGTGGAAGCAGACTAGAATAGCATTAGCTTTTTTTGCTGCTGCTGCACTATGCTGTGGACTCATGTTGAGCTTGTGGTCCACCAAGACCCCACATTACCTTGATTTTTATTTCTCCATTCCAATTGTGCATAAAATAGTCTTTTCAAGTCTTTTGTGCTTTTTCATATATTTCTTGATCATCTAATAAATTATCATTCAATCTCCAACGAAAAGTCTATTCCTATAATTTCACACAAAATTGGATTATGATCTGAAAGAGTTTTTGGTTGACTGTTAAGGTCATTTTGAATCCTGATTGTGTCTTCTGCAGCATTAGCTATCATTCCCATTTTGGTGCCAACTGCAAATTGGATGGGCACCCCTCAATTCCTTCATCCAAGTCCTTTATAAAGATGTCAAACAACGACAGACCCAGGACAGCACACTGCGCACATCACTTATCACTTCTCCCCAGGTTGATGAGGAACCATTAAGGAGTCCTCTTTGGGTTTGGTCAGTCAACCAGCTACAAAGCCACCAAATTGTTACCTTGTTCAACCTCCATTTCAACAGCTTCTTCGCTAGAATATCATGGGGGATTTTGTCAAAAGCCTCACTGAATTCAAGATACACTATGTCCACAGCATTCCTCTGATCCACCAAGTTTGTAACTCCGTCCAAAAAGAGAAGAAAGAGACCAAGAAATAGAGGGTGCCATCCAAAAAATGCAACTGGGAAAATCACCAGGACCAGATGGACTGACGGCGAGATACTACAAAGCATTGAAGGAATGGTTAATACAACCATTGAAGGAAGTATGCAACCAAATCTTAGAGGGGAAAAAGGCTCCCGAATCGTGGAAAGAGGCATTCATCTCACTTATACCAAAGACAGAAACTGAGAAACATCAAGTTAAGAACTACCGCCCTATATCACTCTTAAATGTGGATTATAAAATTTTTGCAGAAATTTTAGCAAAAAGATTTAAAAAAGTGTTATCAGAGGAGATTCATAAAGACCAAACAGGCTTTCTCCCAGGGAGATACATGTCAGACAATGTGAGAAATATTATAGATATATTAGAACTCCTGGAGATGGAGATAAACAGAAAAGCAGTGTTGATCTTTGTGGATGCGGAGAAAGCCTTTGACAATATTTCTTGGACCTTTCTAAAGAGGAATCTCCATGGGATGGGGGTAGGCCATAATTTTGAAAATGGTATAAGTGCAATATACTCTGAACAAAAGGCTAAATTAATTGTGAACGGTATGGTTATGGATGAGATTCCAATAGAAAAAGGGACACGACAGGGATGCCCAATATCCCCTCTATTATTTATATCTGTCCTGGAGGTATTATTGAACATGATCAGAAGGGACCAGCTGGTAGAAGGGATAAGACTCGGA
Organism: Podarcis gaigeae; assembly: GCF_964106915.1. Lineage (NCBI taxonomy): Eukaryota > Metazoa > Chordata > Lepidosauria > Squamata > Lacertidae > Podarcis > Podarcis gaigeae. The sequence continues at coordinate 107,101,382 of NC_139677.1, forward strand.
ACTAAACATTATAAGTTAAGAGCTTTTGCAGATGATCTAGTTTTAACTCTGCAACAACCAGAAGCCAGTACGAAAAGAGCTTTAGAACTTATTGAAATATTTGGTCAAGTGGCAGGTTTTAAATTAAACAAACAAAAGACGAAGGTGCTGGGGAAAAATCTAACGATCGAGGAAAAAGATAGCTTTCAAAGAGAAACCGGTTTAGAAATAACAAAAAAGGTGAAATACCTGGGGGTGAACTTAACATCAAAAAATGTGAACCTATTTAAAGATAACTATGAGAAATGTTGGTTGGAGGTGAAGAAAGATCTCGACATATGGTCTAGGTTAAGACTCTCCTTGTTAGGCCGAATTGCTGTTATTAAGATGAATGTATTGCCGAGAGTGTTGTTTTTATTTCAGACATTACAAATTTTGGACAAAATGGACTGTTTCAAGAAGTGGCAGAAAGATATATCTAATTTTGTCTGGCAGGGCAAAAAGCCCAGAATAAAATTTAAGATTCTAACTGATGCAAAGGATAGAGGGGCCTTTGCCCTGCCGGACTTAAGACTCTATTATGAAGCAGCAGCTTTTTGCTGGCTAAAGCAATGGCTACTTCTTGAGAATACAGACATTTTAGATCTAGAAGGATATGATAACAACTTCGGTTGGCATGCATATTTATGGTATGACAAGGTAAAAGTGCATAGAGGTTTTAAAAACCATATTGTCAGGAAAGCATTGTTTAATGTATGGAATCGTTATAAAGATTTGTTGGAAAATAAAACCCCCAGGTGGTTGTCACCCCTGGAAGCTAAAGCGGTAAAAAAACTTAATATGGATTCAGACTGGCCAAAATACAGTGAAATCTTGGAATATGATGGTGAAAAGCTCAAATTACAGAGCTTGGAGAAATTAAAACCTAAAGTCAGAGACTGGTTACATCACCAGCAGATTAATGAAACATTTAAGCAAGACAGGAAAGTAGGATTTCAGAAGGAGAGGTCAAAGTTAGAAACGGAACTATTGGAGCCCAATACTAAGAATTTGTCTAGAATGTATAATTTGCTGCTGAAATGGAACACCCAAGATGAAACAGTTAAATCAGCAATGATTAAATGGGCACAAGATATTGGTCATGACATTATGTTTGCGGACTGGGAAAGGTTATGGACCACAGGCATTAAATTTACGGCATGCACTGCCTTAAAAGAGAATATAATGAAAATGATCTATAGGTGGTACATGACCCCAGCCAGGCTAGCAAAGATATATCATTTGCCCAATAATAATTGCTGGAAGTGTAATGAATGTGAAGGAACTTTTTACCACCTTTGGTGGACCTGCCCAAAGATTAAGGCCTACTGGGAAATGATCTATAATGAAATGAAGAAAATTCTCAAGCGGACATTTGCTAAAAAACCAGAGGCTTTTCTCTTGGGCATGGTCGACCAAATGGTACCAAAGGAAGACAGAACATTCTTCATGTATGCAACCACAGCAGCAAGAATTCTACTAGCAAAATATTGGAAGAAGCAAGAACTACCCACTCTGGAAGAATGGCAGACCAAGGTGACAGAATTTATGGGATTGGCAGAGATGACCGGCAGAATCCGTGACCAGAGGAGAGAGACGGTGGAAGAGGACTGGAGAAAATTTAAAGTTTATCTTAGGAACTGTTGTAAAATTTCGGAATGCTAAAATGTCAAGGGATATAAGATAGAGAATTATAGCTGTTAAATCTTAAATTTAAATAAAATATAAAGAGAATCAGTTATGAATTGGAATGAAGGATTGCTAGAAATGCTGTTTTAAAAAAAATAAGGGTGCAGTGAAGGGAAGGCTTGGGGAAGTCGTGTTATGTATGTTATTGTATGTTATGTCTTAGTATGTTATGTTATGTCATTGTATGTTATGTTATGTTTTTATTTTGTTATATTTGTGAAAATGAATAAAAAATATTTAAAAAAAACAAAAAGAGAAGAAAGAAAGAAAGAAAGAAAGAAAGAAAGAAAGAAAGAAAGAAAGAAAGAAAGAAATCAGATTTCTCTGGCTGACTTATTTTGGGGAAACCTATGCTGGGTCTCAGTAATCGCAGCATCTTTTTCTAAATGCTCGTAGACCGACTGTTGATGTATCTAACAGGCTGAGCAAAAGAGCAACTGCTCTGGCTTACCTTCCGCTTCAGTTGGGGAACTCAAGCCCAGATCCCCAGTTCTAGACAGCCCAGAGAGCCCCTCTTGGCTCTGCAGATCAGCTCATCCAGCTGACGGGACAACCGACCTTCGAGCCATCTTCAGCAGCCAGGATCACATAACCTCCAGCATTTCTCTGATGATAAGAGGGCCGTCCATCAGGCTAGCAATTTCCTCTGCCAAGAGAGCAAGGCAGCTGATGGACGGGCAGCTTTCAGGCCCTGATCATGCGCAAGACCTTTGGAGCTGTTTTCTCACAGGAAAGTGTTTCTGGTTTTGGTTTGTTCAGAACTTTCCCCAGCCCTGCATCTGGGAACTGGTCAGTCAAATAACCAGGCAGGAACAGGACATGGAATCCCAACTCAAGAGCTTTTCAAATCAGCGTTGAGGGTCATTTCTGGCTTGCAATGCACCAGTTACTCCACTAATGTTTTGATTTGCTTTTGCTAAGGAATTATGGGTGCATCAACACCAGGAACTTAAATCACTTGCAAATCACTTCTGATCCTTGCACTAAATAACCTCGGGTGCCGTAGGCTTCTTGAGTTTAGATTTCTGTTAAGAGACCCCTGACACTTTAACACGACTACACGCCCCAGCTTGGCAGCAAGGATGAATCTTCAGTGGGAGATCTGCTCAGTTATCCTCTGGGTGCCGTCTGGGGGACAGCTTGTCCTTTGGGTTGTTGGGAATGAATTCACCCACGGTCTGGGGGGGGGGGGCATGAGCTCAAGCGTGTGCTGGGTGAATCCTTTAGACTCCACAAAGAACACCCCCTTCCATCTCTGCTTTCTCTAGCAGCACTTGTCATGGCGGACTAGCATGGCCTTTCTTAATGGCGCTGCAACTTGCAAAGTTCATCAGGAGCATAAGGGGGAAATGGATTAGGCACCTCTGAGAAGCCCAGAAATGCTGCCTGCTGGTTAGCAATGAATACTCTAGCACAGTCCTTCAGAGGAAGTCCCTATTATTCCCATTTGACAGATAAGAACATAGAGTGGAATGCAAACTAAGTTTGTTGAGCTTAGAACTCATCAAAACCAAGTTAATCATGGCCAATATAAATGGGATTTAAGGGCAATAAGTAACAGCACAGTTCTCGGCGTGTCTAGCTAGAGGGGTGTCTTCTTGAATTTGATGGGTCTTACTCACAGATATTGGGATGTGGGTGGCGCTGTGGGTTAAACCGCAGAGCCTAGGGGTTGCTGATCAGAAGGTCAGAGGTTCAAATCCCCGTGACGAGGTGAGCTCCCGTTGCTCGTTCCCTGCTCCTGCCAACCCAGCAGTTCGAAAGCATGTCAAAGTGCAAGTAGATAAATAGGTACCGCTCCAGCGGGAAGGTAAACAGTGTTTCCGTGCACTGCTCTGGTTCGCCAGAAGTGGCTTAGTCATGCTGGCCACATGACCCGGAAGCTGTATGTCAGCTGCGTTGGCCAATAAAGCGAGATGAGTGCCACAACCTCAGATTCAGCCACGACTGGACCTTAAGGTCATGGGTCCCTTTACCTCTACCTTTTTACTCACAGGTAACTCCCATCACAGAGAAATAGATACCTCTGGCAGGGCTTTAAGGCGAGTTCCTGGGAAATTTGAAACTGCTCCGTCAGTTTGAACCAAGATCCATTTAGCCCAGTGCTCTGTCACTGCTGGTGGTCAGCCAGGGCATGAGGGTGATGGGTTTTGTCCCCACCCTCAGCAAGGATGGGGAAACCCAAATCTTCTAAGGCTCTGTACTCAACGTACAGTGAAAGCACATGATTTCCCCCAAAGACTTCTGGGAAGTGTAGTTTACCCCCTCAAAGAGCCGCAATACTTAACAAACTGCAGCTCCTGTGATTCAGCTGGAAGCTGAATCTCTTTCTTCAGTGCTGGAGATGGGACAATGTTCTCTCCTGCACCTGAAGGCAGCAAGCCAGCTTGGGGGTGGCAGGCTGTGTTTGTCCTATGATGCCTCACCCCTGTGTCCTCCAACCCAGCATCTGCCCCTGAAGCAGCCACCTCACTCCCAATGACAGGGGTGGCCCTGCGCAATCCTGGCCACATGCCCTGATCTGTACCAGGGCCCAAGAAAGCATGGCAAACAGAGATGCAATCGCTTGAGGATAATTAATTGAACTTTCAGATTATTATTGTTATTATTACTTCACCATTTATCAAGTGAGGGCCCTTGGAATGTAGGACAGGACTCTGCCCCAGGGAGCTCATATTCAGGTTTTACAGCGTGGGGAGAGAACAGCAGAGGGAGAGTTGGAAGCAGCAGGGGTAGGAAGACAGGGAGGTTCAACAAGGGCAGGGATTGGGACCCCACTGCCTGCCAATGGGAAGCAGAGTCAGACCACATCCGGAAGACCTCAGGTTCCCCATCTCTGAGCAAGAGCTTCGCTCACAATATGGGCTTTGAAGCAGAACAGGTCTACAAAAGGGCGAATGAGTGAGGAAAGAACTGAGGACTTCTAATGTAACCCAAAGTCATACAGCCAGAAAATTTGAGGTCCCAGGCAGGTGTTTCTCAGGAGAAAGATGATTCTGCACCCATTGAAATGTCCCCGGAATCAGTCTGGGCAAATACACACATGGGATCCAGAAGCATCGCTGCCTCTGATGGTGGAGAGAGAGCAGAGACAGCCAGACTAGGAGTCATTAGAGCTTCTCCTCCATGAATGTGTCTTGTCTGTCTTTCAGGCCACCCAGGTTGACCTCTGATGGCAGGGCTTTCCACAGGGAGGGAGCCACTGCCAAGAAGGCCCTTTGCCTGGTACACCGTAGCTGAACCACCGGAGGAGGAGGACCTCAGTGTCTGGGCCGAGCGATGGGGTGGAGACGCTCCTTTGGGGCTGCCTTCAGATGTCTTCCAAAGCCTTTATACTTGCTTGGCTCCTTGGAACAGGCATGGCATTACTCCATACCCTCCAGGATTTCTCAGAGGAAAATAGGCATGTCTAAAGGAAAATCACAGCATTCTTTGATCAAATCAGAAACCAGGACAGCTTCTGTAAATGCAGGAGGAGGAGCTTTGGCCCAGGGTATAAAAGGCTTCAGCCCTGGAAGAAGCTCCAGCTCAGCCCAGAAGGTTTTCTCCAGCAGCCGAGAGAAGCTCACAGCCCACAGCCAGCCTTGGGTGGGGATTCCCTTGGTGAGTAAGTCCAGGGGTGGTTGCCTTTCTAAGCAGGTGCTCCTCTTTCCACCTGGATAATAACCATCCATGCCTCTCCCTTTCTCCTTCCTTCCTTCCTTCCTTCCTTCCTTCCTTCCTTCCTTCCTTTGTTCCTTCTCTACAGCCTGCTGGTGTTCTCCCCCTGGACCCAGAGGTACTTCAGTGGCATAGGGAACCCTCTCCAGCCCTCTTTGTGCAAGGGCAAGGAGGCTTTTTCCGAGCTGCGTGAACTGCTCTGCGACCATCTCCACATGGACCCCCTCAACTTCAGGGTGAGGCTGCTCCCCCGCCCCAAGGGGCTGCCTGGTGGGGGGGAATGGGGGTGCCGTGTATGTGTGTGTGTGTCACTCTGGGTGGCTTATAGGACATAAAACATTGTAAGACATTAGACATTTCCTGTTACAGGGTTGCATTCAGATTTCAGTTAGTTTTTCATTTCCTTGACATCTGGTGGGAGGGCATTCCACAGGGCGGGCGCCACAACTGAGAAGGCCCTCTGCCTGGTTTCCTGTAACCTCACCTCTCACAATGAGGGAACCGCCAAAAGGGTCGCCTTCAAAGGTAGCCCCACATGGGGGGCATTGCAGTAGTCCAAGCGGGAGATAACCAGAGCATGCACCACCCTGGCAAGACAGTCCGCAGGCAGGTAGGGTCTCATCCTGTCGACCAGATGGAGCTGGGAGATAGCTGCCCTGGATACAGATTTGACCTGTGCCTCAATTAACAGTTGTGAGTCCAAAATGACTCCCAGGCTGCGCACCTGGTCCTTCAGGGGCACAGTTGCCCCATTCAGAACCAGGGAGTCCCCCCCACACACCCGCTTGCCCCCAGTCCAGCCTAAACAGTGCTTCTGTCTTGTCAGGATTCAGTCTCAATCTGTTGAATCTGTTGTGGGATCTGTTGTGGGGAGAGGGTGTCCCACACATGGGCCCCCTGGCAGAAGGAGTCACCCTCTCTTTTCTCTTCCAGCTCCTGGGCAATGTCCTCGTCATCATCCAGGTACCCCCCCTTTAGACAGAAATTCACCCCTGCTTACCACCATGCCTTCCACAAGCTGGTCGGGGTGGTGGCTCATGCGCTGGCCTGCTGGTCCCACTGAGACATCCCCAGGGAGAAGCGGCCGCCTCCTGCTGGTCTCCCCTTCCAGCCCCCATGTGACGCTTGACCCTCTAATAAATCCTCCCTCTGCAATCTGACCTGGTTTCCTGTGTCTCCTTCTCTGGGACAGAGGGAGGGGACAGGCCTGGGGGTGGGGGGTTAGTTGGGGGGGCATGGAAAGGGGGGGTCTTCTCTGTCACTAAAGAGGAATCATTAAGCACCAGTGGGGGGTTTTAGGGCGCTATGGCATTTTGCCCCCTCCAAGCTGCAGTGCTTTTCAGAGCCAGAGACCCCTGCTGTGTCCCCAAATCTTTTATCCCCAAAATTCCTGGCAAGGTCCCCCCCCCCATGCTCCCATGCCCCCCCCCGGTCTCATTGGTTGTCTCCCCACCCATTTCTTGGTATTTGCTCCTGTTCTGTTGCCCTCTCTGTTCTTCCTACTCTGGAGAAATTGGGGGTGAGAGACTCAGAGGGGGATGCGGACCCTTCCCCTGCTCTGGATTCCATCCCCCAGAATAAGGGGTGGGGGTACCAACATGGCCACCCAGGAAGACCCCCAAGGGCCACTCCCCCCCGCAATGCCCCTCCCTGCCTCTTTCCAGATGGGTGTCGGGGACGGAGCTGCCTCCGAATCGGCAAGGAGAGGGGGGAATTCATTTTGTTTTATCCTTTTATTTGTTCATTAAATATGGGGGTTCACAGGATGAAATTACGATATAAAAACACAAAACGCATAATCAAATAAAAACAAAGACAACCCAATAAACACTCCCACTAACATATTTCACACCCATAATAACATCAAAGGAGTTTACCATCTTCATTGGAACGTCAAAGCGATTCAAAAGAAAAAGCCGGGGGGGGGGGTAGCGAACCCGGCAAGTCGAGGGTATAACCTTCCGAGGGTATAGAATGGGCACGACCCGCGCTCGTCCATTAATTTATTTTGGGGAGTTTGTGAGCCGGGATGGACATCCCTGCCTCCCAGACGAAGCAGAGGCGAGGTTCTCCCCCAGTCCCAGGCTTGGAAGCAGCCGCTCCCCCTGTGGATTTTGTCCTTCTGACTGCCAGCCAGGTGTCCTCGGGCGCAGAGCAAGCGCCTTCCTTGCGCCCTCAGGCCCTTGAAATGCCACCTGAATCAGTCTGGGCAAATACACACATGGGATCCAGAAGCATCGCTGCCTCTGATGGTGGAGGGAGAGCAGAGCCAGCCGGACTAGGAGCCATTGATAGCCTCTCCTCCATGAGTCTGGGTAATTCATGAGTCATGAGCAATGGGGTGGAGACGCTCCTTTGGGACTTCCCTATCCAGGGCTGCCTTCAAGTGTCTTTTAAGAGTTGTATAGTTGCTTGTCTCCTTGGCTCTGGAGCGGCATCACTGTTGGGATACTGCCGGGGAAACGGGGGCATCAGACAGGCCCCCAGCTTACTCCGGATGATCACCGGTTTTCTGTGGAACAGCTTCAGTCCACCAGCGACACAAGCCTCAGATATGCTTAGAGACCCATGCACGCTCTTTCAGCAGAGTGTGTAAATTATCACACATCAGATGTGGCAGACAGAGGAAGATCTAAGCATTATTTATAGCATTTATTCAGCATCGTTCAGGAACACGGGAAAACATGTCTGCATCCCTTCGTCTCCGGCAAAACAGCCGTAACACAAAAGCAACATACAACGGAGATTCCCAGCAGACTGTGCTGGACGTAAACAGGCATGTGATACACAACAGTCATGCCTGACTCTGTTAAGGTGGAATGGAACTATATTCTCACAATTACCATATTTTTCGCTCTATAGGACGCACTTTTCCCCCTTCAGAAATGAAGTGGAAATGTGTGTGCGTCCTAGGGAGCAAAGACGCCATAGCCCCGCGACCCTCTCCCGGCTGGAGAGGTGACACACGGCTATGGCAGGAGCCTCTATAGTCGCGTGTCACCTCTCTAGCCGGAAGAGCGTGTGTGGGGCTAAAGAAGCCCCCCGTTACCCTCTCCCGGCTGGAGAGGTGACGCGCGGCTATGGCAGGAGCCTCTCTGCTGCGCCTTTCCGCTGCTCCCTGACCTGCTCTTTGGGGCTGGTGGTGGGCTTCCCCCCGCCAGCCCCAAAGACCAGGTAAAATGGAACCTGAAGCCTGGAGAGCGAGAGGGTTCGTTGCACACCGAACCCTCTCGCTCTCCAGGCTTTCAGGGTAGCCGCCTGAACGCACCTTAAACGGCACCTTGTTTTAGAGCGGATAAACAATAGAGGGAAAATTCTTCCCCTCTCTGCGCAGCATCTCTTGCCGCTTTGCTGAAGGGGCGCTGGGCAGAGAGGGGGATATTTTTTTTCTTGTTCTCCCCCCTCTAAAACAAGGTGTGTCCTATTGTCCGGTGCGTCCTATGGTGCGAAAAATACGGTACTCCATACCCTTCAGGCTTTCTCAGAGAAAATAGGGATGTCCTAAGGAAAAGCATGACATTCTTTGATCAAATCCGAAACAAGGAAGCTTCTTTAAATCCTGGAGGAGGAGCTTTGGCGCAGGGCATAAAAGGCTCCAGCCCTGGAAGGAGCTCCAGCTCAGCCCAGAAGGTTTTCTCCAGCAGCCGAGAGAAGCTCCCAGCCCACAGCCAGCCATCTTTGTGCACTGGACCGCAAAGGAGAAGCAGCTCATCAACACTGCCTGCGGGAAAGTCAACATGGCCACCATTAGTGGGGACATCCTTGTCCGGTAAGGCCAGGCGCTGGTTGCCTCTCTAGGCAGGTTGGGCAGGAGCTCCTCTTTCCACCTGGATAATAACCATCCGTGCCTCTACCTTTCTCCTTCCTTCCTTCCTTCCTTCCTTCCTTCCTTCCTTCCTTCCAGCGTGTTGATCGTCTTCCCCTTCACAATCAATAGACCTCGACAAGGTCAAGGAGACCTTTTCCAAGTTGAGTGAAGTGCTCCACGTGGACCCCGTCAGCTTCAGCGTGTTTATTTCCTTGACCCCTTATGGGAGGGCATTCCACAGGGCAGGGGCGACTACCAAGAAGGCTCTCTGCCTGGTTCCCTGTAACCTCACCTCTCACAGTGAGGGAACCACCAGAAGGCCCTCGGAGCTGGACCTCAGTGTCCGGGCAGAATGATGGGGGAGGAGACGCTCCTTCAGATATACTGGACCGAGGCCGTTTAGGGCTTGGAAGGTCAGCACCAACACTTTGAATTGTGGAGCTGATTTACAGCTGCCCTGGACACAGAATTGACCTACACTTCCATGGACAGCTGTGAGTCCAAAATGACTCCCAGGCTACACACCTGGTCCTTCAGGGGCACAGTTACCCCATTCAGGACTAGGGTGTCTGTTCAGGACTAGGGGGGGACAGCCTATGTCCCCCCAAAACAGTACTCCTTTCTTGTTAGAATTCAGCCTCAATCTGTTGAATGCGTTGTCCGATCTGTTGTGGGGAGAGAAGAAGAGAAGAAGAGTTTGGATTTGATATCCCGCCATTCACTCCCTTTAAGGAGTCTCAAAGCGGCTAACATTCTCCTTTCCCTTCCTCCCCCACAACAAACACTCTGTGAGGTGAGTGGGGCTGAGAGACTTCAAGGAAGTGTGACTGGCCCAAGGTCACCCAGCAGCTGCATGTGGAGGAGCGGAGACACGAACCCGGTTCCCCAAATTACGAGACTACCGCTCTTAACCACTACACCACACTGGAAGGAGTATAGCATCTAGATCAAGGGAAGTAATAGTGCCACTGTATTCTGCTCTGGTCAGACCTCACCTGGAGTACTGTGTCCAGTTCTGGGCACCACAGTTCAAGGAGGACACTGACAAACTGGAACGTGTCCAGAGGAGGGCAACCAAAATGGTCAAAGGCCTGGAAACGATGCCTTATGAGGAACGGCTAAGGGAGCTGGGCATGTTTAGCCTGGAGAAGAGGAGGTTAAGGGGTGATATGATAGCCATGTTCAAATATATAAAAGGATGTCACATAGAGGAGGGAGAAAGGTTGTTTTCTGCTGCTCCAGAGAAGCGGACACGGAGCAATGGTTCCAAACTACAAGAAAGAAGATTCCACCTAAACATTAGGAAGAACTTCCTGACAGTAAGAGCTGTTTGACAGTGGAATTTGCTGCCAAGGAGTGTGGTGGAGTCTCCTTGTTTGGAGGTCTTTAAGCAGAGGCTTGACAACCATATGTCAGGCATGCTCTGATGGTGTTTCCTGCTTGGCAGGGGGTTGGACTCGATGGCCCTTGTGGTCTCTTCCAACTCTATGATTCTATGATTCTATGATTCTATGACTCACCCTGAAGTTGAGGGGGCCCATGTGGAGATTATCGGAGAGGAGTTCACGCGTCTCGGAAAAAGCCTCCTTGCCCTAGCGCAAGGAGGGCTGGAGAGGGTTCCCTATGCCATCGAAGTACCTCTTGGTGCAGGGGTAGACCACCAGCAGGCTGCAGAGAAGGAACAAAGGTGGGAAGGAAAGAGAAAGGGAAAGGCATGGATGGTTATTATCCAGGTGGAAAGGGGAGCACCTGCCCAACCTGCTTAGAGAGGCAACCACCCCTGGCCTTACCGGACAAGGGCTTTCTCACCAATGGCGCCCACATCCATATCGATGATGATCTGCTTCTCGGTCATGATGGCTGGCTGTGGGCTGGGAGTTTCTCTCGGCTGCTGGAGAAAACCTTCTGGGCTGAGCTGGAGCTTCTTCCAGGGCTGGAGCCTTTTATACCCTGCGCCAAAGCTCCTCCTCCAGGATTTAAGGAAGCTTCCTTGTTTCTGATTTGACCAAATAATGTCCTGCTTTTCCTTAGGACATCCCTATTTCATCTGAGAAAGCCTGAAGGGTATGGAGTAATTGTGAAAATATAGTTCCATTCCACCTTAAAAGGGTCAGGCATTACTGTTGTGTATCACATGCCTGTTTACGTCCAGCACATTCTGCTGGGAACCTCTGTTGTATGTTGCCTTTGTTACTGCTGTTTTGCCAGAGACAGACTAGGCAGATTCATGGAGGAGAAGCTCTAATGACTCCTAGTCCGGCTGGCTCTGCTCTCCCTCCACCATCAGAGGCAGCGATGCTTCTGAATCCCATGTGTGTATTTGCCTAGACTGATTCCGGGGACATTTCAAGCGGCGCAGAATCATCTTTCTCCTGAGAAACACCTGCCTGGGACCTTAACTTTTCTGGCTGTAGGACTTTGGGTCACTTTAGAATTCTTCAATTCTTTCTGCACTCCTGCCCCCTTTTCTACATCTCTTCTGCTTCAAAGCCCATATTCTGAGCGAAGCTCTTGCTCAGGGATGGGGAACCTGAGGTCTTCCGGAATGTGGTCTGACTCTGCTTCCCATTGGCAGGCAGTGGGCTCCCAATCCCTGCCCTTGTTGAACCTCCCTGTCTTCCTACCCCTGCCGCTTCCAACTCTCCCTCTGCTGTTCTCTCCCCATGCTGTCAAACCTGAATGTGAGCTCCCTGGGGCAGAGTCCTGTCCTACATTCCAAGGGCCCTCACTTGATAAACGGCAAAATAATAATAATCACCATCATCATCTGAAAGTGAAATTAATTATGCTCGATGGGCTCAATTATCCTCAAGAGACAAGCGATTGAAACTCTGTTTGCAATGCTTTCTTGGGCCCTACTTCCTCCCCGACAACATCCACACCTTCCTCCCTTCCCTGGCCTTGGACACGGCTGTCCGACATCCCGCCCCCATAACCAGCAACTCAGCCTCACTAGCGCGGTCTGCAGAGGGTGAACATGAAACCCCTAGAGGTGTTTTGTATACATATATAATATACATCCCCTCCTGTAACACGGCCAATCTCCCAGCGCCACCCACCCTTCACATTCCACCAAATTTAATTTTACATACAACCAGCTCATTAAGAAATATGCACAATCCATTTCTCTTCTTTTGCGTCTCAGAAGCCGTCAAGATGCTGCACAATGTGGTCCCTTCTGTCCCTTTCGCTGCTCTTGTTTCCACCTTCAGGCTCCAAGAAGGTGGGCTGATGTAGTAATCTCCACAAAATCCTGGTCTCCTCTCCTTCCTCCCCCTGAACTCAGAAATCTTCCTGCTTAGCAGACAGTCGATCCAGTTGTCACCCCTCTTTTCTTCTTTACTGCTTTTATTTCTCAGGAGGAAGTCCTAAGGGGGGCGTCAAAATCCCTCAAAAGTCCCTCAAAGTTGTTGCTCTCCATCTTCTTTCAGGCAAAGTCCCAACTTCTAAAATTAATCCATCGCAAAGAGGCAAATTTAAAGTCCGCTCTTCCCGAAATCTTTGCATTCCTTGCTTCAGGGGAAGGGAGATGACGCAGATCCCGAAAAAGCCCCATAACTTAAAACATTCCCTCCCCTCCTTGCCCCGTTCAAGCAAAGCAGAAGTCAGCGTCTTTCCAAAGAGATGCTTTTCTCCTGCAGCAGAAATCAGGATCCCTTTGAAGGGGGCGTGTGGCTCTTCGCTTGCCAATTCTGTCCCCATTCAAAGCTGTCCCCCGCCCTCCCCCCGGGAGTTGGCCAGGGCTGTTCGGGGACAGTCTGAAATCCTTTGCTGAAGGAGCCAGGCAGCTTTCTGGGCCAGCGAATGGCCTGAGGGTGCCAGGAAGGCACTTGCTCTGCGCCCGAGGACACCTGGCTGGCAGTCAGAAGGACAAAAGCCACAGGGGGAGCGGCTGCTTCCAAGCCTGGGACGGGGGGAGAACCTCGCCTCTGCTTCGTCTGGGAGACAGGGATGTCCATCCCGGCTCACAACCCCCCCCCCAAAATAAATTAACGGACGAGCGCGGGTCGTGCCTATTCTATACCCTCGGACGAGTAGGGGAGACCTGCCCCATACCCCCATAGACCTCCGCCTGCGACCCCCAAAGGGCGACTTGCCGGGTTCGATGCCCCCCTGGCGCTTTATTTTGCATCGCTTTGTTTGACATTCCAATGAAGGTGGTAAATTCTTTTGATGTTTTTATGGGTGTGAAATATGTAGGCGGGGGTGTTTATTGGGTTGTATTTGTTTTTATTTGATTATGTGTTTTGTGTTTTTATATTGTAATTTCATCCTGTGAACCCCCAGATTTAATGAACAAATAAATGGATAAAACGAAATGAATTCCCCCCTCTCCCTGCCGATTAAGAGGCAGCTCCGTCCCCGACACCCATCTGGAAAGAGGCAGGGAGGGGCATTGCGGGGGGGGGAGTGGCCCTTGGGGGGTCTCTCTGGGTGGCCATGTTGGTACCCCCACCCCTTATTCAGAGGGGTGGAATCCAGAGCAGGGGAAGGGTCCGCAACACCCTCTGAGTCTTTCGCCCCCAATTTCTCCACAGAAGGAATCACAGAGAGGGCAACTGGCCAGAACTGGGTGGGGAGATGACCGGGGGGGGGCAATTGGGGCATGGGGGGGTCAGTCTGGCAGGAGCTTTGAGGATGAAGAATTTGGGGAAACAGCGGGGGTCCCTGGCTCCGAAAAGCACTCCAGCCTCAGGGAGGGGGGCAAAGTGCCACAGAGTCCTGAACTCCCACCCCCCAGTGGTACTCAATGGTTCCTCTTGAGTGACAGAGAAGCCCCCCTTTCCCAGCCCCCCAACTAACCCCCCACCCCCAGGCCTGTCCCCTCCCTCCGTCCCAGAGAAGGAGACACAGGAAACCAGGTCAGATTGCAGAGGGAGGATTTATTAGAGGGTCAAGCGTCACATGGGGGCTGCAAGGGGAGACCAGCAGGAGGCGGCCGCTTCTCCCTGGGGGTGTCTCAGTGGGACCGGCAGGCCAGCGCATGAGCCACCACCCTGACCAGCTTGTGGAAGGCATGGTGGTAAGCAGGGGTGAATTCCTGTCCAAAGGGGGTGGGTGATGAAGACTTCAACAGGAGCTGGAAGAGAAAAGAGGGGGTGACTCCTTCTGCCAGGGGGCCCATGTATGGGACACCCTCTCCCCACAACAGATCCCACAGCAGATTCAACAGATTGAGACTGAATCCTGACAAGACAGAAGCACTGTTTTGGGTGGACTGGGGGCAAGCCGGTGGGTGTGGGGGGGGGGACTCCCTGGTCCTGAATGGGGTAACTGTGCCCCCGAAGGACCAGGTGCGCAGCCTGGGAGTCATTTTGGACTCACAGCTGTCCATGGAGGTGCAGGTCAATTATGTTTCCAGGGCAGCTGTCTCCCAGCTCCATCTGGTCCACAGGATGAGACCCTACCTGCCCGCAGACTGTCTCACCAGAGTGGTGCATGCTCTAGTTATCTCCCGCTTGGACTACTGCAATGCCCCCCATGTGGGGCTACTTTTGAAGGTGACGCGGAAACTGCAACTAATCCAGAATGTGGCAGCTAGACTGGTGACTGGGAGTGGCTGCTAAGATCGCCGAGCACAATTCAAAGTTTTGGTGCTGACCTTGAAAGCCCTAAAAGGCCTCAGCCCTGTATACCCAAAGGAGGGTCTCCACCCCCATTGTTCAGCCCAGACTCTGAGGTCCAGCTCCCTTTTGGTGGTTCCCTCACTGTGAGAGGTGAGGTTACAGGGAAGCAGGCAGAGGGCCTTCTTGGTTGTGGCGCCCGCCCTGTCGAATGCCCTCACACCAGATGTCAAGGAAATGAAAAAATAACTGAAATCTGAAGGCAACCCTGTATCAGGAAATTTTTAATGTCTAATGTTTTATGTCCTGTGAGCCACCCAGAGTGACACACACACACACACACACACACACACACACGGCACCCCCAGTCCCCCCCCCCCGCCAGGCAGCCCCTTGGGGTGGGGTAGCAGCCTCACCCTGAAGTTGAGGGGGTCCACGTGGAGCTTGTCGCAGAGCAGTTCACGCAGTTCGGAAAAAGCCTCCTTGACCTTGTGCAAAGAGGGCTGGAGAGGTTCCTAATGAGAGTGCAGGGCTGGAGAGGTTCCCGAAGTTAGGGAAGAGCCTCTGGCACCAGGGGTAGACCACCAGCAGGCTTCAGAGAAGGAACAAAGGAAGGAAGGAAGGAAAAAGGGAGAGGCATGGATGGTTATTATCCAGGTGGAAAGAGGAGCTCCTGCCCAACCTGCTTAGAGAGGCAACCACCCCTGGCCTTACCTTCCAAGGGCTTCCGCACCACTGACGTCCATATCCCATAACATCCAAATAGTAGTGATGAACTGCATCTCGGTCATGATGGCTGGCTGTGGGCTGGGAGCTTCTCTCGGCTGCTGGAGAAAACCTTCTGGGCTGAGCTGGAGCTTCTTCCAGGGCTGGAGCCTTTTATACCCTGCGCCAAAGTGCCTCCTCCCAGATTTACAGAAGCCGACCTGGTTTCTGATTTGATGTAAGAATGTCCTGCTTTTCCTGAAGACATCCCTATTTTCCCCTGAGAAATCCTGGAGGGTATGGAGTAATGCCACGCCTGTGCCAAGGAGACAAGCAAGTATAAAGGCTTTAGAAGACATCTGAAGGCAGCCCCAAAGGAGCGTCTCCACCCCATCGCTCGGCCCGGACACTGAGGTCCTCCTCCTCCGGTGATTCAGCTACAGGGTACCAGGCAAAGGGCCTTCTTGGCAGTGGCTCCCTCCCTGTGGAAAGACATCAGATGTCAACCTGGGTGGCCTGAAAGACGGACTAGGCAGATTCATGGAGGAGAAGCTATAGTGGCTCCTAGTCTGGCTGGCTCTGCTCTCCCCCCACCATCAGAGGCAGCGATGCTTCTGGATCCCATGTGTGTATTTGCCCAGACTGATTCCGGGGACATTTCAAGGGGCGCAGAATCATCTTTCTCCTGAGAAACACTTGCCTGGGACCTCAACTTTTCTGGCTGTACGACTTTGGGTTACATTAGAAGTCCTCAGTTCTTTCCTCACTCATTCGCCCTTTTGTACACCTGTTCTGCTTCAAAGCCCATATTATGAGCGAAGCTCTTGCTCAGAGATGGGAAACCTGAGGTCTTCCGGATGTGGTCTGACTCTGCTTCCCATTGGCAGGCAGTGGGCTCCCAATCCTTGCCCTTGTTGAACCTCCCTGTCTTCCTACCCCTGCTGCTTCCAACTCTCCCTCTGCTTTTCTCTCCCCAAGCTGTCAAACCTGAATGTGAGCTCCCTGGGGCAGAGTCCTGTCCTACATTCCAAGGGCCCTCACTTGATACATGGTGAAATAATAATAACAATAATAATCTGAAAGTTCAATTAATTATCCTGAAGCGAATGCAACTCTTTTTGCAATGCTTTCTTGGGCCCTGGTAAAGATCAGGGCATGTGGCCAGGATTGCCCAGGGCCACCCCTGTCATTGGGAGTGAGGTGGCTGCTTCAGGGGCAGATGCTGGGCTGGAGGACACAGGGGTGAGGCATCGTAGGACAAACACAGCCTGCCACCCCCAAGCTGGCTTGCTGCCTTCAGGAGCAGGAGAGAACATTGTCCCATCTCCAGCACTGAAGAAAGAGATTCAGCTTCCAGCTGAATCACGGGAGCTGCAGTTTGTTAAGTATTGTGGCTCTTTGAGGGGGGAAACTACACTTCCCAGCAGTCTTTGGGGGAAATCATGTGCTTTCACTGTACGTTGAGTACAGAGCCTTAGAAGATTTGGGTTTCCTCATCCTTGCTGAGGGTTGGGACAAAACCCATCACCCTCATGCCCTGGCTGACCACCAGCAGTGACAGAGCACTGGGCTAAATGGATCTTGGTCCAATCTGACAGGGCCATTTCAAATTTCCCAGGAACTTGCCCTAAAGCCCTGCCAGAGGTATCTATTTCTCTGTGATGGGAGTTACCTGTGAGTAAAAAGGTAAAGGTAAAGACCATTAGTTCCAGTCGTGCCCGACTCTGGGGTTGTGGCGCTCATCTCGCTTTATTGGCCGAGGCAGCCGACATACAGCTTTCAGGTCATGTGGCCAGCATGACTAAGCCACTTCTGGTGAACTAGAGCAGCGCACAGAAACACTGTTTACCTTCCGGCCAGAGCGGTACCTATTTATCTACTTGCACTCTGATGTGCTTTCGAACTGCTAGGTTGGCAGGAGCAGGGACCGAGCAATGGGAGCTCACCCCGTCGCGGGGATTTGAACCGCCTACCTTCTGATCGGCAAGTCCTAGGCTCTGCGGTTTAACCCACAGCGCCACCCACATCCCAATATCTGTGAGTAAGACCCATCAAATTCAAGAAGCAGTCGTTAAGAGTCGTCAACAGGCTCATCACAGCTATCACCCATTCCCACCACCCTTCTGAGTAATACCCCTCCCCACCTTCTCACTATATAGAAGGGTCTGGTGACTTCTGTTTCAGTGTATCTGAAGAAGTGTGCATGCACACGAAAGCTCATACCAAGAAATAACTTAGTTGGTCTTTAAGGTGCTACTGGAAGGAATTTTTTTTGTTTTAATCCGCTTCTGGCGGACCAGAGCAGTGCACGGAAATGCTGTTTAACCATTTGCAAAAGGATACATTCTTAATTGCCTGCACAGTCCGGGAGGAATAGAAATGTTTTCAGCAGGCAACTACAGCTTTGCATTTAAGGTGCCCCCTGAATCTCCAGTGGCAGAGAGTTCCACTGGCCTGAGGACATGAAAGATTCAATTTCTCTCTGTTGTCAAACGAGTTTCGCCAACAGCCAGTGTTTGCTCCTGCAGACTGAGTTATGCTCCTTTTATTCCAATGCTCGCTGGGCGAAAGTATATTTTTGCTGTGTCAGAATCACTGCTGCTTGGGTGATCTGCAGCAGAGTCATTTTCATCTCCTCCTGAGCAACAGGTCGGCCTCTTGCAGCCAGAGCTATCAGGGGGAGCCAGGCCTGACTCAGGAGGAGGCTGGGCAGATTTGCAAAGTGGTGAAGAGAAGGGGCTGCAGGATCAGGACCCCAAGCAGGGACCGTGCACCACAGCCTTCCAGAAAGGGATGCCTGAGCAGCTCCTGTTCCAGCCCTGTGAAGAAAGCAAGGGGAGCTCTGAGTGGAGAGGAGAGGCAGCTACAAGGCGCCATGATAGTACTTCTTCTTCATCATCATCATCATCAAAATTTGTAGGCCGCCTTATACCCGCAGGTCTCAGGCAGTTCACAGGATAAAATCACAATGTAAAAACACGAAATGCACATTGAAAACAGAAGCAGCCCAATATGTGCCATGGACTTGGGGAGTGTTGAAGGAGAGGCAGCTGTCGTCGGGTGCAAGATAAAGGGCCAAGGAGACTTGCGTTCAAACCCCGCCAAAAAGCTTGCCTCTCCTTTGTCCTGCCCCCCCTCCCAGGGTCTTTGTGGTGATTCAATGGGACAAGAAGACCCATATCCCAAACTCCTTCGCAGATTACGAGGACACAACCAGGATCGATAAACGGGAGGCTACTCCGAGTTCTAAGCATGACATTCAAGGCAGGACCTCCAAGCATCCCTCTTTCCCAGTTTCTGATTTGATCCCGGAATGTCCCACTTTCCCTTAGGATATCCCTGTTTTCATCGGGGAAATGGTGGAGGGTATGGAGTCATGCAACCCCTGAGCCAAGGAAATAAGTAACTATACGACCTTTAGAAGACATCTGAAGGCAGCCCTGGAAAGGGAAGCTTGTGAATGTTTTATTGTGTTTTTGTATATGTTGGAAGCCGCCGAGAGTGGCTGCGGCAACCCAGTCAGATGGGCAGGGCATGAATTATATTCTCTTAGGGAATAGGATGTCCCTATTTCCACCAGACGGAGAGGGATGTCAGGGCAGCCGGCACTTTGATGCAACAGCCACGTGGCATCCATTAAGAGGGACCGCTGCCCAATCGACTGTTTCAGCCCACTCCCCAGCCTGGTGCCAACGCCACGCAGCCCACAGTGTTTGCGCAACACACAAGTTACGACAGCCGTCCTTGGACTGAGGCCCACGTGCCGAGTTACTAGCAGAGCAGGTTGGCTTTGCAAGAGCCAAGAGATCCGGAAACTTAATCGTAGACCTGTAAGGGACTCCAGGGGTCATCTAGTCCAGCCCTCTGCAACGCAGGAATCTCAGCTGAAGCATCCCTGGCAATTGGCAATTCAACCTCTGCTTCAAAACCTCCAAGGAAGGAGAGTCCACCTCCGCTTGTGAGAGTCTGTTGCACTGCTGAACTGTTCTTACTGTCAGAGAGCTTTTCCGAATGATCAGCCGGAATCTCCTTTCTTGCATCTTGAAGCCTTTGGTTCGAGTCCTGCCCTCCAGAGCAGGAGAAAACAAGCATGCTCCTTCCTCGATGGGACAACCCTTGAGATATTTGAAGATGGCTCTCATATCTCCTCTCAGTCTCCTCTTCTCCAGGCTTAACATACCCAGCTCCTTCAACCGCTCCTCATACGGCTTGCCTTCCAGACCCTTGATCATCCTGGTCTCCCTCCTCTGCACACCTTCCAGCTTGTCCACATCCTTCTTAAACTGTAGTGCCCAGAAGTGGACACCATGTTCCAGGTGTGGTCTGACCAAGGCAGAAGAGAGCAGGACTATGGCTTCCCTGGATCTGGACACTAGACTTCTGTGGAAGCAGACTAGAATAGTATTAGCCTTTTTTTGCTGCTGCTGCGTCACACTGTGGACTCATGTTGAGCTTGTGGTCCACCAAGACCCCTAGATCCTTTTCACATGTACTGCTAGTAAGCCAGGTCTCCCCCACATTACATTGATTTTTATTTCTCCATTCCAATTATGCATAAAATAGTCTTTTAAAGTTTATTGTGCTTTTTCATATATTTCTTGATCATCTAATAAATTATCATTCAGTCTCCAATGAATAGTCTTCTGCAGCATTAGCTATCATTCCCAGTTTGGTGCCAATTGCAAATTGGATGAGCACCCCCTCAATTCTTTCATCCAAGTCCTTTATAAAGATGTCAAACAACGACAGACCCAGGACAGCACACTGCGCACATCACTTATCACTTCTCCCCAGGTTGATGAGGAACCATTAAGGAGTCCTCTTTGGGTTTGCTCAGTCAAGCAGCTACAAATCCACCAAATTGTTACCTTGTTCAACCTCCATTTAACAGCTTCCTTGCTAGAATATCATGGGGGATTTTGTCAAAAGGCTCACTGAATTCAAGATACACTATGTCCACAGCATTCCCCTGACCCACCAAGTTTGTAACTCCATCCAAAAAGAGAAAAAAGAAAGAAGGAAAGAAATCAGATTGCTCTGGCTGACTTATTTTGGGGAAACCTATGCTGGGTCTCAGTAATCGCAGCATCTTTTCCTAAATGCTAGTTGACCGACTGCTGACGTATCTAACAGGCTGAGCAAAAGAGCAACTGCTCTGGCTTACCTTCCGCTTCAGTTGGGGAACTCAAGCCCAGATCCTCAGTTATAGACGGCCCAGAGAGCCCCTCTTGGCTCTGCAGATCAGCCCATCCAGCTGACGGGACAAACGACCTTCCAGCCATCTTCAGCAGCCAGGATCACATACCCTCCAGCATTTCTCTGATGATAAGAGGGCCGTCCATCAGGCTAGCAATTCCCTCTGCCAAGAGAGCAAGGCAGCTGATGGACGGGCAGCTTTCAGGCCCTGATCATGCACAAGACCTTTGGTGCTGTTTTCTCACAGGAAAGTGTTTCTGGTTTTGTTTTGTTCAGAACTTTCCCCAGCCCTGCATCTGGGAACTGGTCAGTCAAAAAAAACAGGCAGCAACAGGACATAGAGACCCAAGTCAAGTGCTTTTCATATCAGCGTTGAGGGTCTTTGCTGCCTTGCAATGCACCAGTTACTCCACTAATGTTTTGATTTGCTTTTGCCAAGGAATTACGATTGCATCAACACCAGAAACTTAAATCACCTGCAAATCACTTCTGCTCCTTGCACTAAATAACCTCAGGTACAGTAGGTTTCTTGAGTTTAGATTTCTGTTAAGAGACTGCTGACACTTTTACACGACTACACACCCGAAGGTTGGTAGCAAGGATGAATCTTTAGTGGGAGATCTGCTCAGTTGTCCGCTGGGTGCCGTCTGGGGGACAGCCTGTCCTTTGGGTTGTGGGGAATGGATTCAGCCACGGTCTGGGGGGACGGACACATGTGTTCTTTCCCATGAGCTCAAGCGTGTGCTGGGTGAATCCTTTAGACTCCGCAAAGGACACCCCCTTCCATCTCTGCTTTCTCTAGCAGCACTTGTCATGGCGGACTAGCATGGCCTTTCTTAATGGCGCTGCAACTTGCAAAGCTCATCAGGAGCATAAGGGGGAAATGGATTAGGCACCTCTGAGAAGCCAAGAAATGCTGCCTGATGATTAGCAATGAATAATCTAGCACAGTCCTTCAGAGGAAGTCCCTGTTATTCCCATTTGACAGATAAGAACATACAGTGGAATGCAAACTAAGTTTGTTGAGCTTAGAACTCATCAAAACCAAGTTAATCATGGCCAATATAAATGGGATTTAAGGGCAACAAGTAACAGCGCAGTTCTCGGCGTGTCTAGCTAGAGGGGTGTCTTCTTGAATTTGATGGGTCTTACTCACAGATATTGGGATGTGGGTGGCGCTGTGGGTTAAACCGCAGAGCCTAGGACTTGCTGATCAGAAGGTCAGAGATTCAAATCCCAGTGACGGGGTGAGCTCCTGTTGCTTGGTCCTTGCTTCTGCCAACCCAGCAGTTCGAAAGCATGTCAAAGTGCAAGTAGATAAATAGGTACCGCTCTGGCAGGAAGGTAAACAGTGTTTCTGTGCACTGCTCTGGTTCGCCAGAAGCGGATTAGTCATGCTGGCCAAATGACCCGGAAGCTGTATGTCGGCTCCCTTGACCAATAAAACGAGATGAGTGCCACAACCCCAGAGTCGGCCACGACTGGACCTAATGGTCAGGGGTCCCTTTACCTTTACCCTTTTACTCACAGGTAACTCCCATCACAGAGAAATAGATACCTCTGGCAGGGCTTTAAGGCGAGTTCCTGGGAAATTTGAAACTGCCCTGTCAGATTGGACCAAGATCCATTTAGCTGAGTGCTCTGTCACTGATGGTGGTCAGCCAGGGCATGAGGGTGATGGGTTTTGTCCCAACCCTCAGCAAGATGGGGAAACCCAAATCTTCTATGGCTCTGTACTCAACGTACAGTGAAAGCACATGATTTCCCCCAAAGACTGCTGGGAAGTGTAGTTTACCCCCTCAAAGAGCCACAATACTTAACAAACTGCAGCTCCCGTGATTCAGCTGGAAGCTGAATCTCTTTCTTCAGTGCTGGAGATGGGACAATGTTCTCTCCCGCACCTGAAGGCAGCAAGCCAGCTTGGGGGTGGCAGGCTATGTTTGTCCTACGATGCCTCACCCCTGTGTGCTCCAGCCCAGCATCTGCCCCTGAAGCAGCCACCTCACTCCCAATGACAGGGGTGGCCCTGGGCAATCCTGGCCACATGCCCTGATCTGTACCAGGGCCCAAGAAAGCATTGCAAACAGAGTTGCAATTGCTTGAGGATAATTGAGTCCATTGAGGATAATTAATTGCATTTTCAGATGATGATTATTATTTCACCATTTATCATTTGGAATGTAGGACAGGACTCTGCCCCAGGGAGCTCACATTCAGGTTTGACAGCGTGGGGAGAAAACAGCAGAGGGAGAGTTGAAAGCGGCAGGGGTAGGAAGACAGGGAGGTTCAACAAGGGCAGGGATTGGGAGCCCACTGCCTGCCAATGGGAAGCAGAGTCAGACCACATTCCGGAAGACCTCAGGTTCCCCATCCCTGAGCAAGAGCTTCGCTCAGAATATGGGCTTTGAAGCAGAAGAGGTGTACAAAAGGGGGCAGGAGTGCAGAAAGAATTGAAGAATTCTAAACTGAGCCAAAGTCCTACAGCCAGAAAAGTTGAGGTCCCAGGCAGGCGTTTCTCAGGAGAAAGATGATTCTGCGCCCCTTGAAAGGTCACCTGAATCAGTCTGGGCTAATACACACAATCAAGTTTTATTGGCATGAGAATAGTTTAACAAAGTATTGCAGAATTCTAGGGACTTGAAGGTCGAATGTCTGCTGAAAGTTCTGTTGGAAATTCCTAGTGCTCCCTCACAGAACTCCATTTCCCAAGGTTCCTTGGGAATGACAAAGTCAGAGCCTTCTGGGTGAGGCCAAAGGAGACCCATCGAGTCCAGGATCCTCTTCTCCCAATGGCCAACTATGGACCCCAATGGGCAAGCAGGATTGAAGCCCCAGAGCCTCTCCCTTGATGCTGTTTCCTGCAAGTGGGATTCAGAAGCATCGCTGCCTCTGATGGTGGGGGGAGAGCAGAGCCAGCCGGACTAGGAGCCATTAGAGCTTCTCCTCCATGAATCTGCCTAGTCCGTCTTTCAGGCCACCCAGGTTGACATCTGATGTCTTTCCACAGGGAGGGAGCCACTGCTAAGAAGGCCCTTTGCCTGGTACCCTGTAGCTGAATCACCGGAGGAGGAGGACCTCAGTGTCTTGGCTGAGCGATGGGGGTGGAGACGCTCCTTTGGGGCTGCCTTCAGATGTCTTCTAAAGCCTTTATACTTGCTTGTCTCCTTGGCACAGGGGTGGCATTACTCCATACCCTCCAGGATTTCTCAGGGGAAAATAGGGATGTCTTCAGGTAAAGCAGGACATTCTTAGATCAAATCAGAAACCAGGTCGGCTTCTGTAAATCTGGGAGGAGGCACTTTGGCGCAGGGTATAAAAGGCTCCAGCCCTGGAAGAAGCTCCAGCTCAGCCCAGAAGGTTTTCTCCAGCAGCCGAGAGAAGCTCCCAGCCCACAGCCAGCCATCATGACCGATCTCATCACCGCTATTTGGATGAGAATGGATGTGGCTGTCATTGGTGCGGAAGCCCTTGGAAGGTAAGTCCAGGGGTGGTCGCCTCTCTAAGCAGGTTGGGCAGGAGCTCCTCTTTCCACCTGGATAATAACCATCCATGCCTCTCCCTTTTTCCTTCCTTCCTTCCTTTGTTCCTTCTCTGCAGCCTGCTGGTGGTCTACCCCTGGTGCCAGAGGACCTTTGCTAACTTCGGGAACCTCACCAGCCCTGCCCTCTCATTAGGATCCTCTCCAGCCCTCTTTGCACAAGGTCAAGGAGACTTTTTCCGAGCTGCGTGAATTGCTCTGCGACAAGCTCCACGTGGACCCCCTCAACTTCAGGGTGAGGCTGCTCCCCCGCCCCAAGGGGCTGCCTGGTGGGGGGGGGACTGGGGGTGCCGTGTGTGTGTGTGTGTGTGTGTGTGTCACTCTGGGTGTCTCACAGGACATAAAACATTGTAAGACATTAGACATTTCCTGATACAGGGTTGCCTTCAGATTTCAGTTAGTTGTTTATTTCCTTGACATCTGGTGGGAGGGCATTCCACAGGGCGGGCCAAGAAGGCCCTCTGCCTGCTTCCCTGTAACCTCACCTCTCACAGTGAGGGAACCGCCAAAAGGGAGCTGGACCTCAGAGTCTGGGCTGAACAATGGGGGTGGAGACCCTCCTTTGGGTATACAGGGCTGAGGCCTTTTAGGGCTTTCAAGGTCAGCACCAAAACTTTGAATTGTGCTCGGCGATCTTAGCAGCCACTCCCAGTCACCAGTCTAGCTGCCGCATTCTGGATTAGTTGCAGTTTCCACGTCACCTTCAAAGGTAGCCCCACATGGGGGGCATTGCAGTAGTCCAAGCGGGAGATAACTAGAGCATGCACCACTCTGGTGAGACAGTCTGCGGGCAGGTAGGGTCTCATCCTGTGGACCAGATGGAGCTGGGAGACAGCTGCCCTGGAAACAGAAATGACCTGTGCCTCCATTGACCTCTGTGAGTCCAAAATGACTCCCAGGGTCCGCACCTGGTCCTTCAGGGGCACAGTTACCCCATTCAGGACCAGGGAGTCCCCCCCACACCCGCTTGCCCCCAGTCCACCGTAAACAGTGCTTCTGTCTTGTCAGGATTCAGTTTCAATCTGGTGAATCTGTTGTGGGATCTGTTGTGGGGAGAGGGTGTCCCACACATGGGCCCCCTGGCAGAAGGAGTCACCCTCTCTTTTCTCTTCCAGCTCCTGGGCGAGGTCCTCAGCACCCTCCTGCTAGCCCCCCCTTGGACAGAAATTCACCCCTGCTTGCCATCATGCCTTCCACAAGCTGGTCAGGGTGGTGGCTCATGCGCTGGCCTGCCGGTCCCACTGAGACACCCCCAGGGAGAAGCGGCCGTCTCCTGCTGGTCTCCCCTTCCTACCCCCATGTGACGCTTGACCCTCTAATAAATCCTCCCTCTGCATCTGACCTGGTTTCCTGTGTCTCCTTCTCTGGGACAGAGGGAGGGGACTGGCCTGGGGGTGGGGGGTAGAAACACCTCCTGTTAGTTGGGGGGCGTGGAAAGGGGGGGGTTCTGTCACTAAAGAGGAACTATGGAGCACCACTGGGGGGTTTCAGGACTCTGTGGCACTTTGCCCCCCTCCCTGAAGCTGGAGTGCTTTTGGGAGCCAGGGACCCCCGCTGTTTCCCCAAATCCTTCATCCTCAAAGCTCCTGCCAGACTGACCCCCCCATGCCCCAATTGCCCCCCCCCCGTCATCTCCCCACCCAGTTCTGGCCAGTTGCCCTCTCTGTTCTTCCTACTGTGGAGAAATTGGGGGCGAAGGACTCAGAGGGTGTTGCGGACCCTTCCCCTGCTCTGGATCCCATCCCTCTGAATAAGGGGTGGGGGTACCAACATGGCCACCCAGAGAGACCCCCAAGGGCCACTCTCCCCCCGCAATGCCCCTCCCTGCCTCTTTCCAGATGGGTGTCGGGGACGGAGCTGCCTCTTAATCGGCAGAGAGAGGGGGGAATTCATTTCGTTTTATCCATTTATTTGTTTATTAAATTTGGAGGTTCACAGGATATAAAAACACAAAACACGTAATCAAATAAAAACAAATACAAACCAATAAACACCCCCGCCAACATATTTCACACCCATAATAACATCAAAGGAGTTTACCACCTTCATTGGAATGTCAAACAAAGCGATGCAAAATAAAACGCCAGGGGGGCAGCGAACCCGGCAAGTCGCCCTTTGGGGGTCCCAGGCGGAGGTCTATGGGGGTATGGGGCAGGTCTCCCCTAACCTTCCGAGGGTATAGAATGGGCACGACCCGCGCTCGTCCGTTAATTTATTTTGGGGGGGGGGTTGTGAGCCGGGATGGACATCCCTGTCTCCCAGACGAAGCAGAGGCGAGGTTCTCCCCCAGTCCCAGGCTTGGAAGCAGCCGCTCCCCCTGTGGCTTTTGTCCTTCTGACTGCCAGCCAGGTGTCCTCGGGCGCAGAGCAAGCGCCTTCCTTGCGCCCTCAGGCCATTCGCTGGCCCAGAAAGCTGCCTGGCTCCTCCAGCAAAGGATTTCATTTTTATTTTTATTTTAACATTTTTATTGCATTTTCAGTTTACAGAAGAAAAAAGAAGAAAAAAGAATCTAAAATACATTTATAAATTGTTAGCTGGACTTCCCCACACCTCCCTCCCCCTGCGTTCTTTACAATAAAACATATCAGCAAATTATTACCTTGTTTCGTATCTTATTTATATCTTTCAAAATATTTTACTTCTGAATTTAAAGTATCTTTTATCCAGTGTTTATGCCTTAAAATAAAAAATATAATAACCTTAAATTTCGACTTTTTCTTAATTATAACTTGTCATCCTATTTTCCCAATCTAGTTGCAGGAGCTAAATTCCAAAACATGCAGATTCTTAACATTCATACAACTTATATTTTTTTGCAAATAGTCCTTGAATTTTTTCCAATCTTCTTTCGTTGTCTCTTCACCCAAATCTCGGATTCTGCCAGTCATTTCAGCCAGTTCCATATAGTCCATCAACTGCGTCTGCCACTCTTCCAGCGTGGGAAGATCTTGTGTCTTCCAATATTTTACTATAAGTATTCTTGCTGCTGTAGATGCATACATAAAAAATGTTTTATCCTTCTTTATCACCCTTTGGTCCACAATGCCCAGGAGGAAGGCCTCTGGTTTCTTGGGAAAGGTGTACCTGAACACCTTTTTTAATTCATTATAGATCATTTCCCAGAAGGCCTTCACTTTTGGACAAGTCCACCAAAGGTGAAAGAATGTCCCTTCAGCCTCCTTACATTTCCAACATTTATTATCAGACCGATGGTAAATTTTTGCAAGTTTGACTGGGGTCATGTACCACCTATATATCATTTTCATAATATTCTCTTTCAAGGCATTACATGCTGTGAATCTCATTCCAGTGGTCCATAACCTTTCCCAGTCTTCGAACATAATGTTGTACCCAATATCCTGAGCCCATTTTATCATGGCTGATTTAACTGTCTCATCCTGGGTATTCCATTTAAGCAGCAAGTTATACATTCTCGAAAGTACCTTGGTCTTAGATTCTAACAGTTCTGTCTCTAGTTTCGATTTTTCCACCTGGAATCCTATTTTTTTGTCCGACTTAAAAACTTCTTGAATTTGAGCATAGTGAAACCAATCTTGCACCCTATTCTTTAATTTTTCAAAGCTCTGCAATCTCCAATTGTCTCCAGTTTTTTCTATCATTTCCCAATATTTTGGCCATCCGACCTCCATATTGAGTCTTTTTCTGGCCTTGGCCTCCGCTGGTGATAACCACCTCGGGGTCTTACCTTCTAGTAAGTCTTTGTATTTTGTCCAGACCATAAATATAGCTTTCCTGACAATATGGTTTTTGAACATTTTATGAACCTTTACCTTGTCATACCACAAATATGCATGCCATCCAAAAGCATTGTCATGCCCTTCCAGATCTAGGACATCAGTGTTCTCAAGAAGTAACCAATCTTTCATCCAGCAGAAAGCCGCAGCTTCATAATATAACCTTAAGTCTGGCAGGGCAAACCCCCCTCTCTCTTTGGCATCAGTTAGTATTTTAAATTTTATTCGGGGCTTTTTGCCCTGCCAGACAAACCTAGAAATATCTTTCTGCCACTTCCCAAAACACTCCACTCTGTCCACGATCTGTAGGGTCTGAAACAAAAATAACATCTTCGGCAATACATTCATCTTTATAGCTGCAATTCGGCCCATCAAGGAAAGTTTCAATCTTGACCAAATCTCTAAATCTTTCTTAATTTCTGACCAACATTTTTCATAATTATCTTTAAACAGATTCAAATTTTTGGCAGACAAATTTACCCCTAGGTATTTTACCTTTTTAACAACATTTAATTCTGTCTCTTTCTGAAACCCATCTATTTCCAAAGGTGTCAAGTTTTTCTCCAAAACCTTAGTTTTTTGCTTGTTCAATTTAAACCCCGCTACCCGACCAAATTCATGAATTAGTTCCAACACTCTCTTCGTACTAGATTCTGGCTCCTGTAATGTTAAAACCAAATCATCTGCAAAAGCTTTCAGTTTAAATTGTTTCACTCCGACCTGAATTCCTTGTACCAACCGGTCTTCCCTGATCATTTTCAAAAGCACCTCCAGAACAGAAATAAATAACAGAGGGGATAGGGGGCACCCTTGTCGTGTTCCTTTTTCAATTTTTAAATTCTTCTGTCACCACATTGTTTACAATCAATTTCGCTTTCTGCTCTGAATAAATTGCTTCTATTCCATTTTCAAACCCCCGTCCCACTCCCATCCCTTCCAAATTTTTCTTCATAAAACTCCAAGAAATGTTGTCAAAGGCCTTCTCCGCATCAACAAAAATTAACACTGATTTTGTATTGATGTTGGTTTGCAAAAGTTCCAAAATGTCAATAATATTCCTAGTATTGTCAGACAAATGTCTTCCTGGGAGAAAACCTGCCTGGTCTTTATGGATTACTTCATTTAATACTTTTTTAAGTCTACTCGCCAAAATGTCTGCAAAGATTTTATAATCCACATTTAGGAGTGAGATGGGACGGTAGTTCTTTAGTTGAGTCTTTTCAGTTTCCACTTTAGGGATCAATGTGATGAAAGCTTCTTTCCACGATTCCGGTGCCCTCTTCCCCTCCAAAATCTGGTTGCATACCTCCATTAGTGGTTGTATCAAATAGTCTTTCAATGTCTTATAATACTTGGAGGTAAGCCCATCTGGACCTGCAGATTTGCCTAGTTGCATATTCTGAATGGCACTCTCTATTTCTTGTTGTGTTATTTTATGATTCAGGATTGTTCTCTTTTCCTGAGCAAGTTTTGGTAGACCATTTGTTTTCAAAAATTGGTCTATCTCCTTCTCCTCTTGTGGCCCTTGAGTGTAAAGCTTTTTAAAATATCTCTGGAAACACTTCCTAATTTCTTCTGGTTTCTGGATATTTCTCCCTTCAATCTCTAGATTGGTGACTGTGTTCAATTTTTGTCTCTTTTTCAGTTGCCATGCTAAAAGTTTCCCACACTTATTAGCTGATTCGAATGATCTTTGTTTCATTTGTTTAATTTTCCACTCAACTTCTTGATTTATCAATTTCGCATACTGTGCTTGATAAAATTTAATTTCTCTCAAGATCTCCTTCGATTTTGGTTTAGATCTCAACTTTTTCTCTCCATCTCTTATCTTCTCTAAGATCTTGTCTTTTTTCCCATTCCAGAGCCTTTTCTTTATCGTATTCTGTTGTATCAGAAACCCTCTCATAACTGCTTTACTTGCGTCCCAGATTGTTCTTTTTTCCACCATGGTACTCAAATTAATTTCAAAATAGTCTTTCAAAGTTTTTTGGGCCTTCTTCACAATCTCCTGATCTCTTAATAGGGTGTCATTCATTTTCCATCTGAAGGAACCGGTTGGAGTAAGTCTTAATTCCATTTTCATAGCATTATGGTCGGAGCAAGTTTTTGGGCAGATTTCCACTTTTCTAGTCATCGGTGCCAGCCTCCTAGTTATCCATATTTGGTCTATTCTTGTCCATGACAGATGGGCCTCAGAAAAGAAGGTTCCTTCTTTACCTAGGGGGTTTTTTGTCCTCCAGATATCAATTAAGTCCATATTGTCGGTTAGTTCAAAAAAAGTTTTGGGTAGTCTGCCGTCTTTTGATAAGCTTTGATCTTGTGACTTCTCCATATTTGTGGAGACCACTCCGTTCATATCTCCCATCAAAATGATGTTAGTGTAGTCTAAATAGTCCAGGATTGTCTCATGCAGTTTCTTGTAAAATTCTGATTTCCCCTCATTCGGTGCATAGATTCCTAATAACAAAAATTTTTCTCCTTGAGTCTGTATTTCAATAGCCAAAATTCTTCCTTGCTCATCTTTAAATAAAAATTTTGGTGACAGGCTCTCCTTTGCATAGATCACCACTCCTCTTTTCTTAACTTTGTCCGATGAAATAAATTCTTGGCCTAATCTTTTATTAATCAAAACTTTTCTATGGAGCCTGGTCACATGTGTTTCCTGCAAGCAAATAATATCCAATTGTTCTTTTTTCAATATATGAAAAATTCTTCTTCTTTTCTCTGGGGAATTTCCGCCATTTATGTTCCAACTAAGCAACTGCAGAGACATCCTGGATCAAACTATTTGTCCTGTGGTGGCGTCCCTTTCTTTTGATCCTCTGGTCCCGAGGGTATAGGTGCTGGTACAGGTGTAGGTAGTGGTGGTGGCCAGGCTCCTGTTGTCCCTTTCCTTCAGCAAAGGATTTCAGACTGTCCCCGAACAGCCCTGGCCAACTCCCGTGGGGAGGGCGGGGAACAGCTTTGAATGGGGACACAATTGGCAAGCGAAGAGCCAACGCCCCCTTCAAAGGGATCCTGATTTCTGCTGCAGGAGAAAAGCATCTCTTTGGAAAGACGCTGATTTCTGCTTTGCTTGAACGGGGCAAGGAGGGGAGGGAATGTGTTAAGTTATGGGGCTTTTTCGGGATCTGCGTCATCTCCCTTCCCCTGAAGCAAGGAATGCAAAGATTTCGGGAGGAGCGGACTTTAAATTTGCCTCTTTGCGATGGATTAATTTTAGAAGTCGGGACTTTGCCTGAAAGAAGATGGAGAGCAACAACCTTGAGGGACTTTTGAGGGATTTTGACCCCCCCCCCTTAGGACTTCCTCATGAGAAATAAAAGCAGGAAAGAAGAAAAGAGGGGTGTCAACTGGATCGACTGTCTGCTAAGCAGGAAGATTTCTGAGTTCAGGGTGGGAGGAAGGAGAGGAGAGCAGGATTTTGTGGAGATTACATCAGCCCCCCTCCTTGGAGCCTGAAGGTGGAAACAAGAACAGCGAAAGGGACAGGATGGACCACATTGTGCAGCATCTTGACGGCTTCTGAGACGCAAAAGAAGAGAAATGGATTCTGCATATTTCTTAATGAGCTGGTTGTATGTAAAACTGAGGATTAAATTTGGAGAAATGTGAAGGGTGGGTGGCGCTGGGAGATTGGCCGTGTTACAGGAGGGGATGTATATTATATATGTATACAAAACACCTCTAGGGGTTTCATGTTCACCCTCTGCAGACCGCGCTAGTGGTGCTGAGTTGCTGGTTATGGGGGCGGGATGTCGGACAGCCGTGTCCAAGGCCAGGGAAGGGAGGAAGGTGTGGATGTTGTCGGGGAGGAAGTAGGGCCCAAGAAAGCATTGCAAACAGAGTTTCAATCGCTTGTCTCTTGAGGATAATTGAGCCCATCGAGCATAATTAATTTCACTTTCAGATGATGATGGTGATTATTATTATTTTGCCGTTTATCAATTGAGGGCCCTTGAAATGTAGGACAGGACTCTGCCCCAGGGAACTCACATTCAGGTTTAACAGCATGGGGAGAGAACAGCAGAGGGAGAGTTGGAAGAGTTTGGATTTGATATCCCGCCTTTCACTCCCTTTAAGGAGTCTCAAAGCGGCTAACATTCTCCTTTCCCTTCCTCCCCCACAACAAACACTCTGTGAGGTGAGTGGGGCTGAGAGACTTCAAGGAAGTGTGACTGGCCCAAGGTCACCCAGCAGCTCCATGTGGAGGAGCGGAGACGCGAACCCGGTTACCCAGGATTACGAGACTACCGCTCTTAACCACTACACCACACTGGTTGTTTGGGTGACCCACACATGAAAGGACTTTACCAACTTCATTGAAACATCAAACAAACAGATCCAAAGTAAAACGGCAGGGGGGCAAGTTGCCTTTTGCGGGTCCCAGGGGAGATCAATGGGGGAAAGTGGCAGGTCTCCCCTAATATTCCGAGGGTATCGAAAGGGCATGAAAGGGCATGATCTGCGGCTGTCCGTTAATTTATTTTGGGGGGTTTGTGAGCCGGGATGGACATCCCTGTCTCCCAGACGAAGCAGAGGTGAGGTTCTCCCCAATCCCAGGCTTGGAATCAGCCGCTCCCCCTGTGGCTTTTGTCCTTCTGACTGCCAGCCAGGTGTCCTCGGGCGCAGAGCAAGCGCCTTCCTTGCGCCCTCAGGCCATTCGCTGGCCCAGAAAGCTGCCTGGCTCCTTCAGCAAAGGATTTCAACCCTCGCTGGGTCCAGGAATGAGAAGGGACTCACTCCAGCATCCTACTGGCTAAGCCACCCACCCCAAACTCAAAACAATATTTCAGAATAAGATATTACATTCACAGCAGCAGAAGATGACCTTTTCATGGCCCTTGGGCACAGTGGCTACCAGGCTCCTTTAAGCCAGCCCATGGCACACTGTCAAATGCCACATGGGGGGAAAGCGGGACCCCATCTTCTGGGGCCATACTCCTGTGAGAATCACATGACCCACACAAGGTCCCTGGCCCCCCAATGTGCTTTTTCGAGGGGAAATCGCATTCCTACATCGCCTGAGAGCAGGGGGCCCAAATGGCTGCCATGCTCACGCAGGGAAAAATCAGATGTCCCGTTTGTTCTGGCACAGTTGAGGGGATATGCTCTGAGCCACTGAGTGCCTGTGACTGGGGGAGGGGAGAGCAAAGCACGGGAGGGGGGCTGGGGGCTGGGGGCTGGGGGGCATTCGTTGGACATCTGGTTGGCCAGTGGGAGCAATGGGGGCCCAGCTCTCCTCATTTGTTTATTTCCTTCATTCATAGGTATTTATAAAAACATTTCATATTCATTTATAAAAATATTTGTACACCACTGTGTCATACAAAACCATATCCAAGAGATTTACCTCAGTAAATACATAATACCTGTTTAACCTTTGAAAAAGTGAACAGACATCGATTAACCATTTGCAAAAGGATGTGTTCTTAATTGCCTGCACAGTCCGGGAGGAATAGAAATGTTTTCAGCAGGCAACTAAAGCTTTCCATAGAAGGCGCCCCCTGAATCTCCAGTGGCAGAGAGTTCCACTGGCGTGAGGACACGAAATGTTAGTTTCTCTCTGTTGTCAAACGAGTCTCGCCAACAACCAGCGATGCTCCTCCAGACTGAGTTATGCTCCTTTAATTCCAGTGCTCGCTTGGCGAAAGTATATTTTTGCTGTGTCGGAATTGCTGCTGCTTGGGTGATCTGCAGCAGAGTCATTTTCACCTCCTCCTGAGCAACAGGTCGGCCTCTTGAAGCCGGAGCTATCAGGGGGAGCCAGGCCTGACTCACCAGGAGGCTGGGCAGATTTGCAAAGTGGTGAAGAGAAGGGGCTGCAGGATCAGGACCCCGGAGCAGGGACCGTGCACCACAGCCTTCCAGAAAGGGATGCCAGAGCAGCTCCTGTTCCAGCCCTGCGAAGAAAGCAAGGGGAGCTCTGAGTGGAGAGAAGAGGCAGCTACAAGGTGCCATGATAGGACTCCATCATCATCATCATCATCATCCAAATTGGTAGGCCGCCCTATACCCACAGGTCTCAGGCGGTTCACAGGATAAAATCACAACGTAAAAACACGAAATGCATATTGAAAACAGAAGCAGCCCAATATGTGCCGTGGACTTGGGGAGTGCTGAAGGAGAGGCAGCTGTCGTCGGGTGCAGGATGAAGGGCCAAGGAGACTTGCGCTTGAACCCCTGCCCAAAAGCTCGCCTCTGCTTTGGCCTGGCCACCTCGCAGGGTCTTTGTGGGGATTCAATGGGACAAGAAGACGCATATCCCAAACTCCTTCACAGATTACTAGGACACAACCAGGATCGATAAACGAGAGGCTACTCCTAGTTCTAAGCATGACATTCAAGGGAGGCCCTCCAAGCATCCCTATTCCCAGTTTCTGATTTGATCCCAGAATGTCCCACTTTCCCTTAGGATATCCCTGTTTTCATCGGGGAAATGGTGGAGGGTATGGAGTCATGCAACCCCCGAGCCAAGGAAATAAGTAACTGAAATATACTCAGAGTCGCAAAGTGATTTCATGCTCTTTATTCAGCTCATAGTGGTGAGGAGGAAGGAATGAATGTCCCCTCAAAGTATCTGCTTTATATACATTATTTACACAATGGGCTGCACATGATTGGCTAATTCTGGAATTCTACTGTAAGCCAATCAGGTTGTGGATTCACTTCTATCTGGAGCATGATTGGGTGGTTCCTGCCAACCAATCATATTGCTGCATTGTTCTAGGACCAATCAGACTGCTGCATTCTGAATCCTATTGTTCTAGGACCAATCAGACTGCTGCCTTTTGGATCCTATTGTTCTAGGACCAATCAGACTGTTGCAGTTTGGATCCTATTCAACTCAGTACATAACACCCCTCCCCTCTAGGTTCCAGTCCTGCCCGGGAGGTCGCATTCATAGTCCTCAAGGTACGCCGGCGGCCTACGTGTGCGTTGCGGCCTGGGGCGTTCCCTGGTCCGGGGTTCAGGTTCTGGCTCGTGTTCCAAGGATGCTGGCTGTGATGGGGCTGTTTGGTCTGGCGCAACCGGCTCGCTCCGTCGTGGTTCTGGTTCCGGTGTCCTTTCGGCCACACGGGTCCTCTCTGTATTTACTGATTCTGCCTCTCCTGCTTGCCCCTGCTGCTCTATGGGCCTCACTGCCCCACTGTTCCCTTGGGACTCCCTTGACCTGTCCTCCTCCTCCTGGTTTTCTCCCGGGAATCGTCACCGTATCTGGTCGCAGTGGCGGCGCCAGCATTGCCCCCCATCTGTTAGCACCTCGCACGACACGGGGCCAGTGACCCTGGTGTCTGTGGCGGATACCCATGCAGGGCCTGCCCCAAAATTCTTTGCGTACACTGGGTCCTGGGCCTCGAAGGTCCGGGGGTTCCTGCCTTCCCCCACCCCTACCTCATCCTGAGCTCTATCGGGGTGAAGGCGGTCCAATCTGATTGCAAGGCGCCGACCCATTAGTAGTTCAGCGGGGCTCCGGCCAGTAGTTGAGCTGGGGGTGCTGTGCTGTGCTAGAAGGAATGTGGCAAGGCGGTACTCCCAATCCCCTTGCGTCATGCGGCGAAGGGTGTCCTTGGTGGTCCGCACCATGCGTTCTGCTTGGCCATTGGTGGCTGGGTGGAATGGCGCCGAACGGATGTGGCGGATGTGTGGGATGTAAACACAGGAGCAGTCAATGACAACATTCCTAGAGTGTACATGTTAGAACATGGGGAGGGATGTCTGTCCAGCAAGCAGGTAAACTTCCTGGGGACGGACTTCCTCCGCATGTGACCAGAGGTGGGTGTGGCCTCACCTGTGCAGGTAATGATAAAAGCACCGGGCAGACCAGCCATCTCTCTCTTGCCTCTTGCCTCTCTCTGCCATCTTCCTTCCATGAGGAAACATCTAAGGATGCTCTCTTGGCTCCCAGCCAAGAGAGGAGATAAGGGCTATCTTGCTACAAGATAGATTTCTAAGTGTATGTAACCTTTTTAAGCCTGCCTACCTTCTGGGATCATATTGTGAACAGAACGTGAGTAAACTCTTTTATACTTTTATAAAGACTGTGTCGTGTCTTGTATTTTAAGAGGGAACAAAGGGGAAATTACCAGAGTAATTATTATAGAGGTTCTAGCAAACCTGTGCACACGTTACCGTTGCGTACTTAAAGGGGAATGTCTATAAACTCTGCTGATATTTTGGGAACTTGTTAGTACAAGTTGGATAAGGATATAATTAGTCAATATATCCTCTCCTGCACCCCAGAACATTCCCACAAAGGGTTATTGGCCCCAGTATTGCATATTTCTGCGTATTTTTCAAGGATTACATTGGATTGTGATTTTGAATTGAGTAGTATTTTTCTGAGTTAACTTCCTGGTAAGCACATGGTCCTTTGTTCCATTGTGCAGTGGGGATTAAGCAACCCCCCCCCCTTCCCTCAGAGTTCACAGTGACCCAAGGCAGTGAAGAACTGTTTTGAATTTTGAGATTTTTGAGATTTTGATTTTAAAATTTTGAGAAATTTTGAAATTTTTGAAGAATTTTCAAATTTTTGGATTTTAAGATGGCTAGAGCAGCTTTTGATAGTGATGCAAAGCTAGGAATGCCTGTGCTGAATGAACACAATTTCATACACTGGAAGCAGCGCTTGATAGCATGTTTAGATTATAAGCACATTCTGGAAGCTTTAAAGCCTCAGCCTACGGGATCGTCTGAGGAGGATTTAGCCAAGATAAGTGCTTGGAAACGCATGAACAGCGAAGCTAGACACATAATTTTGAGTGGACTTCGTGATGAGCAGCTATCATTAATAAATAGTGCAGATGATGCATCTCAAATCTTAAGAGATATTGAGCGTGTGTATGGAGAATCTAGCATAAACTGCTTCAGAAACTTGGTGTGTAAATTAACCAGAGTGAGGATGAATTCAAAAGAGGAATTCACAGAGCACATCAACAAGTTTACTGAGATTATTCAAAGAATTGATCTGACTCCCAAAGCTTTTGATGAAGATACAAAGATAGCATTTTTGTTATCATCGCTTGGACCACGCTTTAGCGCATTTGTAAGTTTGATGGATCATAGACAAGGTCTGACTTTTAAAGACTTGATTGGTTATTTAAAAGAAGAATGCAGAGATAGAGCTGAATCTCCAGTGAGAAATACTAGAAGCAAAGACAGCAGTTATGCATCTAGGCAGTGTACAAAGTCCAAAGAGATGCCTAAGAAAGTGATTTGTTTCAATTGTAACAAAGAAGGACACATTGCAAAGAATTGCAAGGCTCCTAAAGCCAAGAAACCCCACCCCTTTCAGCCAAAAGGGGAAAAGAAGGGGAAATGTGAATGCACATGGTTACTGCAAGAAAGGAATTTAACTGTCCAGAATCGTGAAAATAGACGTAATAAATGGATAATTGATTCTGGAGCGAGCTCCCACTTTTCATATAAAAGGGACTATTTTAATGAGATAAATGATGAAGAAGGATCTGAAATTGAGATTGCAGATGGCAACATTGTTAAAGCAAAAGGTGCAGGTTCCATGAGTCTGAAATGCAATATAAACAATGAATGCATTGAGAACACAATCTCTAGAGTTTTGTATGTACCAGAGCTGAGCTGCAATTTAATCAGCGTGTCCACATTGGACAAGAAAGGTTTCCAGATCACATTTGGAAATGGAGAATGTAAAGTGACTAGAAATGGCAAAGTGTTTGCTCAAGCAAAGCTAATCAATGGTGTATATGAGATTGATCTTTCAGAGAATCAGTCTGCAAAAGTGGCACATTCCAGCCAGAAGGATGAAGCAGATCTGGACCTGTGGCACAGAAGGCTTGGACATAGAGACACCAACGTCATTCTGGATCTACAGAAAAGAGATCTTGTAAGAGGTTTGCAGGTAAAGCAGAGCAACGAAGCTCCAGCAAAGTGCATAAGCTGTATTACTGAGAAGGCTGTAAAACCTTCATTTCCACGTTGTGCAGAACAAAGAAGCAACAAAGTGCTTGACATAGTGCACACTGACATATGTGGACCCATGAATGTTCCCTCACTGGGAAAGAATAGATATATTTTAATATTTCTGGATGACTTTTCAAGATTTTGTGTTGTATATTTCCTCAAAGAGAAGAGTGAGACAGTGGACAAGCTCCAGGAATACATTGCCATGGTCAAGAACAAATTCCAGAGAGCTCCAGCTGTGCTAATGAGCGACAATGGAGGTGAGTACTGCTCAAATGAAATGCAGGCTCTCCTGGCCAAGGAAGGAATTGCACACATAACCACAATTCCTTACACACCACAGCAGAATACCATAGCTGAGAGAAAGTTTAGGTCCATTATGGACATGACAAGGTGCATGCTAAAGGATGCATGTTTGCCACAGAAGCTGTGGGCCGAAGGAGTGTACACGTCGGTCTATTTGCAGAATAGACTGCCAACTAAAGGTGCAGAGTGCACACCATTTGAACTTTGGCATGGGAAAGCTCCCAATCTGTCCCACATACGTGTGTTTGGAAGTCCGTGTTACTTCCACGTGCCCAAGGAACACAGACACAAGCTTGACTCCAGGGCAAAAGCAGGTATCCTGGTGGGATATGCCTCTGGAGGCAAAGGATACAGAATTATGGACTTACAAACTGGTAAGACAAATGCATACCATGCAGTTTATTTTGATGAATATGGAAAAGTAGACACTAAGAACACTGTTGTGGATTCTTCTGATGTGTCAGAAAGGACTCAAGAGTTTGTATATTTCCCTTTTGAGACCCCACAAAGTAATAATCTGCCTTTAAGTGTTGCAGCGCCCCCTACAGGTGACGCACCAGAAGACGCAGAGGACCAGAACCCTGGCGGCACCAGAGACGAAGAGGAGGACTCAGATGGGGACATGCCTGCGTTGGAGGAGGATGAGGAAGCTGATGCGGTCCCAGAACCAGAGGTCAGACGCTCGTCCAGAACCAACAGAGCTGTCCCACCATTACGGTTGTCCTACTTTGCAGGGTCGGCGTTTCCACAGGAACCTTCCACTTGGGAAGAGATACAGGAGATGCCAGCTGCAGAAGCCAGTCTCTGGAGGAAGGCCGCGCAGGAGGAGATGGATGCACTGCATCAGAACAAGACCTGGACACTCACTGAGCTGCCTCCCGGTAAGAAGGCCATTGGCAGTAAATGGGTTTTCAAGGTTAAGAAGGGGTCAGAAGGAGAAGTGCAGCGCTACAAAGCTAGACTTGTAGCACAGGGATTTTCACAGCATTTTGGTGAAGACTATGATGAAGTTTTTGCACCAACCGTGAGGTACAGCAGCGTAAGAATGCTTTTAAGCATTGCAGCCTCCAAGAAAATGAGGGTGAAACACATAGACATTGCTACCGCTTTTCTACATGGGCAGATTTCTGAAGAAATTTATATGAAACAGCCCAAGGGTTTTGTAAAACCACATGAGGCACATTTAGTGTGCAAACTCCAGAAAGGACTTTATGGACTTAAACAGGCTGCTAGAGCCTGGAACCAGAAGTTGCATAAAATGCTGACGCAACTTGGGTACAAGCAAGGCGACGCTGACAAGTGCTTGTACAGTAAGTCAAATAATGGACAATTCTCATATATCCTAGCATTTGTTGATGAACTGATTATTGCCACAGCAAGTGAGAAAGACTATACACAGATAGTAAAACACCTTAGCAAAGAGGTGGAGGTCAAGGAGCTAGGAGATGTCCAGTACTACCTCGGAATCCAGGTGGAAAGAGAAGAGGACGGCTCATTTCTTCCCACCAAAGACAGAAGATCCACGAGCTGATTGAGCACATGCAGATGCAAGACACACATCCAGTTGCTACACCGATGGCCACTGACTTCCTGAAGAATCAGCAGGATTCAAAGCAGTTGCCAGACAACAATGACTACAGGTCGGTGATTGGTAAACTTTTGTATTTAGTTACCACATGTAGACCTGACTTAGCTAATGCTGTGGGGATTCTTAGCAGAAAAGTGAATTCTCCCACTGAGCATGATTGGGCAGGTGTAAAGAGGGTGGTGCGATATTTGAAGGGTACCATGAATTGTAAATTAAGGTTACCAGCCGTCAGAGACCCTAAGTTGGTTGGGTACACTGATGCGGATTGGGCTGGGGATAATGCTGATTATAAATCAACAAGTGGTCATGTTTTCATGTTTGGGGATGGACCTGTTTCATGGGGCAGTTATAAACAGAGCTGTGTAGCATTATCTTCCACAGAATCAGAATACGTTGCAGCAACAGAAGCCTGCAGAGAGATCGCCTGGCTTGATCAACTCATAAAGGACTTTGGGTTGGTGAGAAAAGGGCCTGTCAGCTTGCTGGAGGACAATCAAAGTTGCCTGAAGCTGACGCAGAGTGAGAAGTTCCTGGCCAGAACAAAACACATTGGGGTTAAATACCACTACATACGCCAGATGATCCAGGATGGACTTGTGGAACTATCCTACTGCAGCACCCAAGAGATGACTGCTGACATCCTGACTAAACCCCTACCAAGAGAGAGTTTCCAGAATCTACGTGTCAAGCTGGGACTCTGGGTGGTTGAATAAAGTTGTTTATGTTTTGTGTATGTTGTATTGCCTGAGAAGGGGTATGTGGGATGTAAACACAGGAGCAGTCAATGACAACATTCCTAGAGTGTACATGTTAGAACATGGGGAGGGATGTCTGTCCAGCAAGCAGGTAAACTTCCTGGGGACGGACTTCCTCCGCATGTGACCAGAGGTGGGTGTGGCCTCACCTGTGCAGGTAAATGATAAAAGCACCGGGCAGACCAGCCATCTCTCTCTTGCCTCTTGCCTCTCTCTGCCATCTTCCTTCCATGAGGAAACATCTAAGGATGCTCTCTTGGCTCCCAGCCAAGAGAGGAGATAAGGGCTATCTTGCTACAAGATAGATTTCTAAGTGTATGTAACCTTTTTAAGCCTGCCTACCTTCTGGGATCATATTGTGAACAGAACGTGAGTAAACTCTTTTATACTTTTATAAAGACTGTGTCGTGTCTTGTATTTTAAGAGGGAACAAAGGGGAAATTACCAGAGTAATTATTATAGAGGTTCTAGCAAACCTGTG
The DNA here is from genome assembly GCF_964106915.1 of Podarcis gaigeae. Classification (NCBI taxonomy): domain Eukaryota; kingdom Metazoa; phylum Chordata; class Lepidosauria; order Squamata; family Lacertidae; genus Podarcis; species Podarcis gaigeae. The sequence continues at coordinate 107,142,384 of NC_139677.1, forward strand.
CACACGTTACCGTTGCGTACTTAAAGGGGAATGTCTATAAACTCTGCTGATATTTTGGGAACTTGTTAGTACAAGTTGGATAAGGATATAATTAGTCAATATATCCTCTCCTGCACCCCAGAACATTCCCACAGGATGGCATTCTGCGCTGTGAAGGTTTGGAATTCTCCTGACGTAAATGCAGTCCCGTTGTCTGAGACGAGAGTGTCAGGGAGCCCGTGGGTTGCAAACAGCCGGCGTAGTACCCGAATGGCTGCGGACGTAGAAGTGGACGGTACCAGTGCGACTTCCAGCCATTTGGTGTAGGAGTCCACCACTATGAAGAATGTTTTCCCCTGAAAGGGGCCAGCAAAGTCCACATGCAGGCGTGACCATGGTGCTCGGGTGGACTCCCATGACTGGACTGGGGCCCTTGGGGGATCTGGGCCTTGAGATCGCCAGTGAAATATACTCAGAGTCGCAAAGTGATTTCATGCTCTTTATTCAGCTCATAGTGGTGAGGAGGAATGAATGAATGTCCCCTCAAAGTATCTGCTTTATATACATTATTTACACAATGGGCTGCACATGATTGGCTAATTCTGGAATTCTACTGTAAGCCAATCAGGTTGTGGATTCACTTCTATCTGGAGCATGATTGGGTGGTTCCTGCCAACCAATCATATTGCTGCATTGTTCTAGGGCCAATCAGACTGCTGCATTCTGAATCCTATTGTTCTAGGACCAATCAGACTGCTGCCTTTTGGATCCTATTGTTCTAGGACCAATCAGACTGTTGCAGTTTGGATCCTCAGTACATAACAGTAACTATACGACCTTTAGAAGACATCTGAAGGCAGCCCTGGAAAGGGAAGCTTGTGAATGTTTTATTGTGTTTTTGTATATGTTGGAAGCCGCCGAGAGTGGCTGCGGCAACCCAGTCAGATGGGCAGGGCATGAATTATATTCTCTTAGGGAATAGGATGTCCCTATTTCCACCAGACGGAGAGGGATGTCAGGGCAGCCGGCACTTTGATGCAACAGCCACGTGGCATCCATTAAGAGGGACCGCTGCCCAATCGACTGTTTCAGCCCACTCCCCAGCCTGGTGCCAACGCCACGCAGCCCACAGTGTTTGCGCAACACACAAGTTACGACAGCCGTCCTTGGACTGAGGCCCATGTGCCGAGTTACTAGCAGAGCAGGTTGGCTTTGCAAGAGCCAAGAGATCCGGAAACTTAATCGTAGACCTGTAAGGGACTCCAGGGGTCATCTAGTCCAGCCCTCTGCAACGCAGGAATCTCAGCTGAAGCATCCCTGGCAATTGGCAATTCAACCTCTGCTTCAAAACCTCCAAGGAAGGAGAGTCCACCTCCGCTTGTGAGAGTCTGTTGCACTGCTGAACTGTTCTTACTGTCAGAGAGCTTTTCCGAATGATCAGCCGGAATCTCCTTTCTTGCATCTTGAAGCCTTTGGTTCGAGTCCTGCCCTCCAGAGCAGGAGAAAACAAGCACGCTCCCTCCTCCATGGGACAACCCTTGAGATATTTGAAGATGGCTCTCATATCTCCTCTCAGTCTCCTCTTCTCCAGGCTTAACATACCCAGCTCCTTCAACCGCTCCTCATACGGCTTGCCTTCCAGACCCTTGATCATCCTGGTCTCCCTCCTCTGCACACCTTCCAGGTGTCCACATCCTTCTTAAACTGTGGTGTCCAGAAGTGGACACCATGTTCCAGGTGTGGTCTGACCAAGGCAGAAGAGAGCAGGACTATGACTTCCCTCGATCTGGACACTAGACTTCTGTGGAAGCAGATTGGAATAGTATTAGCTTTTTTTGCTGCTGCATCACACTGTGGACTCATGTTGAGCTTGTGGTCCACCAAGACCCCTAGATCCTTTTCACATGTACTGCTTCTGCTCCTTGCACTAAATAACCTCGGGTGCCATAGGTTTCTTGAGCTTAGATTTCTGTTAAGAGACCCCTGACACTTTTACACTTTTACACACCCCAAGGTTGGTAGCAAGGATGAATCTTCAGTGGGAGATCTGCTCAGTTGTCCGCTGGGTGCCGTCTGGGGGACAGCCTGTCCTTTGGGTTGTGGGGAATGAATTCAGCCACAGTCGGGGGGGGGGGGCATGTGTTCTTTCCCCATGAGCTCAAGCGTGTGTTGGGTGAATCCTTTACACTCCGCAAAGGACACCCCCTTCCATCGCTGCTTTCTCTATCAGCACTTGTCATGGCGGACTAGCAGGGCCTTTCTTTTTTTTTAAATATTTTTATTAAGTTTATAAAGTGCAGAAAAAAGAATAGAGAACAGATTATAAGAATAAAATAGAAAGGTTACAAATTTTCATGTTCTTTTTTCCAATTCTGCTGGACTTCCCCGCATCCTCCCAACCCTGCATTCTCTGTAGTACAGAACATCAGCAATTTGTTAACTTGTTTCAATACTTGTTGTATCCTTCATTTTATCATGTTACCCAATTTCAAATGTGTTATAGCCCAAATCATGTACATTTTCATTTAAACACAATAAAGTTGTTTCATTACTCTATCTCTGACTTCTTGTACCTTAATTTCCATTTCTTTAGTTTAACATTGCTGAAGTTAGAATTTCCTAAAAGGTGCATTTTTTAACATTCATACAGCTTATAATGTTTTTTCAAATAGTCCTTAAATTTTTTCCAGTCCTCCTCAATTGTTTCTTCTCCCAAGTCTCGGATTCTGCCAGTCATTTCGGCCAGTTCCATATAGTCCATCAACTGCGTGTGCCATTCCTCCAGTGTGGGTAGATCTTGTGTCTTCCAATGCTTTGCAATCAGGATCCTTGCTGCTGTAGTGGCGTACATAAAAAAAGTTCTATCTTTCTTAAGCACTCTCTGGTCCACCATGCCCAGGAGGAAGGCCTCCGGTTTCTTAAGTAAGGTAAATCTAAGTACCTTTTTTAGTTCATTATGAATCATCTCCCAAAAGGCCTTCACTTTCGGGCAGGTCCACCAGAGGTGAAAGAATGTCTCTTCCGCCTCTTTACATTTCCAACATTTATTATCAGACAGGTGATATATTTTGGCAAGCTTGACTGGGGTCATGTACCACCGGTATATCATTTTCATAATGTTTTCCTTCAAGGCAGTACATGCCGTAAATTTCATTCCGGTGTTCCATAACCTTTCCCAGTCTTCAAACATAATGTTATGTCCCAAATCCTGCGCCCACTTTATCATGGCGGATTTGACTGTCTCATCCTGAGTATTCCATTTAAGCAGCAAATTATACATTCTCGAAAGTAGTTTATTTTTTGGCTCTAACAGTTCTGTCTCTAGTTTCGATTTTTCCACCTGGAATCCAACCTTCTTGTCCACTTTAAAAACCTCTTGAATTTGTGCATAGTGCAACCAATCTCGCACCTTGTTTTTTAGCTTTTCCAAGCTCTGCAACCTCCAATTGTCTCCAATTTTTTCAATTATTTCCCCATATTTAGGCCAATTGGCCTCCATGTTAAGTCTCTTACGTGCCTTGGCCTCCACTGGTGAGAGCCACCTCGGAGTCTTACTCTCCAATAAGTCTTTATATTTTGTCCAGACCATCAAAATTGCTCTTCTGACAATGTGGTTTTTAAACAGTTTGTGCACTTTAACCTTGTCATACCACAAATACGCATGCCACCCAAAAGCATTGTCAAACCCTTCCAGATCTAGGACATCAGTGTTTTCTAGTAAAATCCAGTCTTTCAACCAGCAGAAGGCTGCAGATTCATAATATAACCTCAAGTCTGGCAGGGCAAATCCCCCTCTTTCTTTCGCGTCAGTTAATATTTTAAACTTTATTCGGGGCTTTTTGCCCTGCCAAACAAACTTGGAAATATCCTTCTGCCACTTTCCAAAACATTCCACCTTGTCCACGATCTGTAGGGCCTGAAACAAAAATAACATTTTCGGCAGTACATTCATCTTTATAGCTGCTATTCGGCCCAACAAGGAAAGTTTCAATCTTGACCATGTTTCCAAATCTCTTTTGATTTCTGACCAACATTTCTCGTAGTTATCCTTAAACAAATTCAAATTTTTGGAGGTCAGATACACCCCTAGGTATTTTACTTTTTTAACCACATTTAATTCTGTTTCTTTCAGGAACTCATCTGTTTCTGTAGTTGTCAATTTTTTTGCTAGAACCTTAGTTTTTTGCTTGTTCAGCTTAAATCCCGCCACCCGACCAAAGTCAGAAATTAATTCTAACACTCTTTTAGTACTAGAGACTGGCTCCTGTAGTGTTAATACCAGGTCATCTGCAAATGCTTTCAATTTATATTGTTTCACTCCGACCTCAATCCCCTGTACCAACCGGTCCTTTCTAATCATGTTCAATAGTACCTCCAGAACTGAAATAAACAATAGGGGGGATAGAGGGCACCCCTGTCGTGTCCCTTTTTCAATTTTAAACTCCTCTGTCACCACATTGTTTACTATCAATTTGGCTTTTTGTTCTGAATATATTGCTTCTATTGCATTTTCAAACCCCCGCCCCACTCCCATCCCTTCCAAGTTTCTCTTCATAAACATCCAAGAGATATTGTCAAAGGCTTTCTCCGCATCAATAAAAATTAACACCGCTCTAGTGTTAAGATTTGTTTGTAGAAGTTCCAAAATGTCAATAATGTTTCTTGTGTTATCAAACAAATGCCTGCCAGGGAGAAAGCCGGCCTGGTCCTTATGGATCACTTCATTAAGCACTTTTTTAAACCTACTTGCCAAAATGTCCGCAAAAATTTTGTAATCCACATTTAGGAGTGAGATGGGGCGGTAGTTCTTAAGCTGGGTCTTTTCAGTTTCTGGTTTGGGTATCAATGTGATGAAAGCTTCTTTCCACGTTTCCGGTGCCTTCCTCCCCTCCATAATCTGGTTACAGACCTCCAACAAAGGTTGTATCAAATAGTCCTTCAAAACCTTATAATATTTGGAGGTAAGTCCATCGGGGCCTGGAGATTTGCCTAATTGAAGGTTCTGAATGGCACTTTCAATTTCTTGCTGTGTGATATTACTATTCAGGGTTGTTCTCATTTCCTGAGGTATTTTCTGTAACCCGTTAGTTTTAAGAAATTGGTCCACCTCCGAATCTTTCTGCGGCCCTTGTAAATAAAGTTCTTTGAAATATCTCTGGAAGCACTTTCTAATTTCCTCGGGTTTCTGAACCATTCTCCCTTCAATCTCTAGATTTGTAACTGTATTGAGTTTTTGTCTCTTTTTCAACTGCCATGCTAGCAGTTTCCCACACTTATTTGCTGATTCAAAGGATCTTTGTTTCATTTGTTTAATTTTCCATTCCACCTCTTGATTTATCAATTTCAAATATTGTGCTTGGAAAAATTTCACTTCTCTCAGCACTTCCTTCGACTTGGGCTTGGATCTTAATTTTTTCTCTCCATCTCTTATTTTTTCCAATATCTTCTCCTTCTTTTCATTCCAGAGCTTTTTCTTGATCGTACTAGCAGGGCCTTTCTTAATGGCGCTGCAACTTGCAAAGCTCATCAGGAGCATAAGGGGGCAATGTATTAGGCACCTCTGAGAAGCCCAGAAATGCTGCCTGATGGTTAGCAATGAATAATCTAGCACAGTCCTTCAGAGGAAGTCCCTATTATTCCCATTTGACAGATAAGAACATACAGTGGAATGCAAACCAAGTTTTTTGAGCTTAGAACTGATCAAAATCAAGTTAATCATGGCCAATACAAATGGGATTTAAGGGCAACAAGTAACAGCGCAGTTCTCGGCGTGTCTAGCTAGAGGGCTGTCTTCTTGAATGTGATGGGTCTAACTCACAGATATTGGGATGCGGGTGGCGCTGTGGGTTAAACCACAGAGCCTAGGACTGGCTGATCAGAAGGTCGTGGTTCAAATCCCCGTGACGAGGTGAGCTCCCGTTGCTCGTTCCCTGCTCCTGCCGACCCAACATTTGAAAGTACGTCAAAGTGCAAGTAGATAAATAGGTACTGCTCCGGCCGGAATGTAAACATGTTTCTGTGCATGGCTCTGGTTCGCCAGATGACCTGGAAGCTGTATGTCAGCTTCCTCGGCCAATAAAGCGAGATGAGCACCACAACCCCAGAATTGGCCATGATTGGACCTAATGGTCAGGGGTCCCTTTTCCTTTACCCTTTTACTCACAGGTAACTCCCAACACAGAATTATAGATACTTCTGGCAGGGCTTTAGGGCAAGTTCCTGGGAAATTTGAAACTGCTCCGTCAGTTTGAACCAAGATCCATTTAGCCCAGTGCTCTGTCACTGCTGGTGGTCAGCCAGGGCATGAGGGTGATGGGTTTTGTCCCCACCCTCAGCAAGGTTGGGGAAACCCATATCTTCTAAGGCTCTGTACTCAACGTACAGTGAAAGCACGTGATTTCCCCCAAAGGACTGCTGGGAAGTATAGTTTACCCCCTCAAAGAGCCACAATACTTAACAAACTGCAGCTCCCGTGATTCATCTGGAAGCTGAATCTCTTTCTTCAGTGCTGGAGATGGGACAATGTTCTCTCCTGAAGGCAGCAAGCCAGCCTGGGGGTGGCAGGCTGTGTTTGTCCTACAATGCCTCACCACTGTGTCCTCCAGCCCAGCATCTGCCCCTGAAGCAGCCACCTCACTCCCAATGACAGGGGTGGCCCTGGGCAATCCTGGCCACATGGCCTGATCTGTACCAGGGCCCAAGAAAGCATGGCAAACATAGTTGCAATTACGTGACTCTTGAGAATAATTGAGCCCATTGAGGATAATTAAGTGCACTTTCAGATGATGATTATTATTTCACCATTTATCAACTGAGGGCCCTTGGAATGTAGGACAGGACTCTGCCCCAGGGAGCTCACATTCAGGTTTGACAGCGCGGGGAGAGAACAGCAGAGGGAGAGTTGGAAGCGGCAGGGGTAGGAAGACAGGGAGGTTCAACAAGGGCAAGGATTGGGAGCCCACTGCCTGCCAATGGGAAGCAGAGTCAGACCACATCCGGAAGACCTCAGGTTCCCCATCCCTGAGCAAGAGCTTCGTTCAAAATATGGGCCCCGGGATCTGGACCTCAGGGTCTGGGCTAAACAATGGGGGTGGAGACCCTCCTTTGGGTATACAGGGCTGAGGCCTTTCAGGGCTTTCAAGGTCAACACCAAAACTTTGAATTGTGCTCGGCGGTCTTAGCAGCCCCTCCCAGTCACCAGTCTAGCTGCCGCATTCTGGATTAGTTACAGTTTCCGCGTCACCTTCAAAGGTAGCTCCACATGGGGGGCATTGCAGTAGTCCAAGCGGGAGATAACTAGAGCATGCACCACTCTGGTGAGACAGTCTGCGGGCAGGTAAGGTCTCATCCTGTGGACCAGATGGAGCTGGGAGACAGCTGCCCTGGAAACAGAAATGACTTGTGCCTCCATGGACAGCTGTGAGTCCAAAATGACTCCCAGGCTGCGCACCTGGTCCTTCAGGGGCACAGTTACCCCGTTTAGGACCAGGGGGTCGCCCCAACCCCCACTTGCCCCCAGTCCACCCTAAACAGTGCTTCTGTCTTGTCAGGATTCGGTCTCAATCTGTTGAATCTGCTGTGGGATCTGTTGTGGGGAGAGTGTGTCCCACACATGGGCCCCCTGGCAGAAGGAGTCACCCTCTCTTTTCTCTTCCAGCTCCTGGGCGAGGTCCTCAGCACCCTCCTGCTAGGCCCCCCCCCCTTGGACAGGAATTCACCCCTGCTTACCACCATGCCTTCCACAAGCTGGTCGGGGTGGTGGCTCATTCGCTGGCCTGCCGGTCCCACTGAGACACCCCCAAGGGAGAAGCGGCCGCCTCCTGCTGGTCTCCCCTTCCAGGCCCCATGTGACGCTTGACCCTCTAATAAATCCTCCCTCTGCATCTGACCTGGTTTCCTGTGTCTCCTTCTCTGGGATGGAGGGACGGGACAGGCCTGGGCGTGGGGGGTAGAAACACCTCCTGTTAGTTGGGGGTGTTACGGTAAAATCTGGGTGCGAGGCTGCTCTGCCACCCAGCTCGTTGGACTAAGTCCGCTGGTCCATGCAGAGGAAAATGAGCTCAGCCGGAGACAGGAGCGAACTGCAGAAGATCCAAGTTTATTGCGCAACAGGTTCAAGGCGAGACTGAACAGCGAGAAAGGGGTGACATGAACTTTTGAAACTTCCCTCCATGTCCCAGAATACAGTGCAAAATACATCCCAGTTACATCATGAATACATTAAGAAGAGGTTGGGTTACACAGATTACATCATGAATACATTAAGAAGAGGTTGGGTTACACAGGATTAACATATGGAGGAGGGGGGAATATGCAGAGCCGGAGATATGCACAGATAAGCACGTGATGAGAAGACAATGGTCCATGTACGCATAGTCTGCCACCTGGCATTGCCCGGAGGAAAGGCTTGGCAGAGTGATTTGACAGAATTAGGGTCTTGACACCTTGTTTGAGGGATTATGGAGGACAGGGGAGGTGTCATAGAGTCCTAGAGAAATTGAGCAAATGACATGGACCAGAATCGACCAAATATGAATAACTAGAGGGATGGCACCAAAGATAAAGAAAATAGAAATCTGCTCCAAAACTTGCTCCGACCATAACGCTGTAAAGATGGAGATGAAACAAATAACAACTGGTTCCTTCAGATGGAGGATGAATGACACCTTATTTAGAGGTGAAGAAGTGTATAAGAAGGCGCAAAAAACTTTGAGAGACTATTTCGAAATAAATATGAAAACTGATGTGGAAAAAAGAATAATCTGGGACGCAAGTAAAGCTGTTGTGAGAGGGTTTCTGATTCAACAGAATGTAGTAAAGAAGAAAAGCCAAAATGAGAAAAAAGATAAAATCCTAGAGAAAATAAAAGAAGGTGAAAGAAAATTGAGAGCAAAACCAAAGTCACAAGAGATTTTGAGAGAAATAAAATTATATCAAACACAATATATGGAATTGATGAATCAAAAAATAGAATGGAAGATTAAACAAATGAGACAAAAGACATTTGAATCGGCAAATAAGTGTGGGAAACTTTTAGCTTGGCAAATGAGAAAAAGACAAAAATTAAACACCATTATAAATCTAGAAGTGGAAGGGAAAAATATACATAACCCAACTGAGATTAGAAACTGCTTCCAGAGGTATTTTATACAACTATATTAACAAGGGCCACAGAAAGAAATGAACATAGAACGTTTTTTAAAGGCAAATGGATCACAAAAAAATTCACAGGAAAGCAAATTGACGTTGAATCATAAAATTTCAGAACAGGAAATAGAAGGTGCCATTCAGAGTATGCAATTTGGCAAGTCTCCAGGACCGGACGGGCTGACTTCCAAGTACTACAAATCTTTGAGGGAGTACTTAATACAACCTTTGAAGGAAGTCTGCAATGAGATTTTGGAAGGGAAAAGGGCGCCAGAGTCGTGGAAAGAAGCTTACATCACGCTTATACCGAAAACAGAGACTGAAAAGACACAACTTAAGAACTACCGCCCCATATCCTTATTAAATGTGGATTATAATTTTTTTGCTGATATTTTGGCTAGAAGATTAAAAAAAGTATTGATGGATGAGATTCACAAAGATCAAGCGGGCTTTCTCCCTGGTAGGCATTTGTCTGACAACTTGAGGAATATAATTGACATCTTGGAAAAATTAGAAGTGAATATAAATACAAAAGCAGTTTTTTATATTTGTGGACGCTGAGAAAGCCTTTGATAACATTTCTTGGAGTTTTATGAAAAAGAATTTACAGGGGATGGGGGTAGGGCAAGGGTTTGAAAACGGTATAGGCGCAATATATTCCGAACAGAAAGCAAAATTAATTGTAAATAATGTGGTTACGGAAGAATTTAAGATAGAAAAAGGGACATGACAGGGGTGCCCAATTTCACCATTACTTTTTATATCGGTTCTGGAGGTTTTGATTAGAAAAGACCAGTTGGTTAAAGGGATACAGGTCGGAGCCAAACAGTACAAATTGAGAGCATTTGCAGATGACCTAGTTTTGACGTTACAGGAGCCAGAATCTAGTGTGAAAGGGGTCTTAGACATAATTACTGAATTTGGTCAGGTGGCAAGATTTAAATTGAATAAGTCAAAAACCAAAGTTTTAGAGAAAAATTTAACATCAACTGAAAAAGAAAGGTTTCAGAATGAGACTGGTTTGACTGTGGTTAAGAAAGTGAAATATTTGGGGATAAATATGACAGCAAAAAATGTGAATTTGTTTAAAGACAATTATGAAAAATGTTGGTCAGAAGTCAAAAGAGACTTAGAAATATGGTCAAATTTGAAGTTTTCCTTGTTGGGCCGAATTGCAGCTATAAAAATGAATGTATTGCCTAGAATACTGTTTTTGTTTCAAACATTGCAAATTGTGGACAAGATGGACTGTTTCAAGAAGTGGCAGAAAGACATTTCTAGATTTGTCTGGCAGGGCAAAAAGTCCAGAATAAAATTTAAAATATTAACTGATGTTAAGGAAAGGGGGGGGGTTGCCCTGCCGGACTTTAAACTTTACTATGAATCAGCAGCGTTTTGCTGGTTGAAAGATTGGCTGCTTCTTGAGAACACAGATATTTTGGATTTGGAAGGTTTTAACAATGCCTTCGGGTGGCATGCATATTTGTGGTACGACAAGGTTAAGGTACATAAAGCTTTTAAAAATCATATTGTCAGGAAATCATTGTTTAACGTTTGGATAAGATATAAAGATTTATTGGAAAATAAAACTCCAAGGTGGTTGTCACCAATGGAAGCTAAAGCTTTCAAAAGACTTAACATGGAGTCTAAATGGCCAAAATATTGTGAGATTTTGGAACAAGAGGGAGATAAACTGAAATTGCAGAGTTTTGAGAAACTAAAAAGTAAAGTACGAGATTGGCTTCATTATTATCAGATAATGGAGGCTTATAAATTGGATAAAAAAATTGGATTCCAGGTGGAAAAATCGAAATTAGAAACAGAATTGATAGAACCTAAAACAAAGAATCTGTCAAAGATGTATAATTTGCTGCTGAAATGGAATACTCAGGACGAAACGGTGAAGTCAGTTATGATTAAATGGGCACAAGATATTGGACACAATATTATGTTTGCTGACTGGGAACAGTTATGGACCACCAGTTTAAACTTTACGGCATGCAATGCCCTAAAAGAGAATATTATGAAAATGATGTATAGGTGGTAAATGACCCCAGTCAAGCTGGCAAAAATATATCATTTGCCCGATAACAAATGTTGGAAATGTAAGGAGACTGAAGGTACATTCTTTCACCTTTGGTGGACATGCCCAAGGATTAAGGCTTTCTGGGAATTGATTTATAATGAGATGAAAAAGGTATTTAAATATGCCTTCTTGAAAAAACCAGAGGCCTTTCTCCTGGGCATGGTTGGCCAATTGGTGCCAAAGAAGGACAGAACTTTCTTTATGTATGCGACAACTGCAGCAAGAATTCTCATCGCAAAATATTGGAAGACACAAGATTTACCCACTCTGGAAGAATGGCAGATGAAGATGATCGAGTACATGGGACTGGCAGAAATGACCGGCAGAATCCGAGACCAGGGAAAAGAGCCGGCGGGAGAGGACTGGAGGAAATTTAAAAACTATTTACAGAAATATTGCAAAATTAATGAATGCTAGAATGATGTTGGACTGAAATTAAGTGGTTACCAGCTGTAATGCAAAGGTTGAGTAATAAGCTAAAATAATCTATATTAAGTTACAGTAAGAATTTGCTGAATTAAGATTTGATCTGGAATACAAAAGGGGGAGGTGAGAGGAGGTTTGAGACACAAGGTAACAGAAATAAGTGATTGGAATTATATTTGTTTTATTTTGTTTAAATATTTTTGTATTTTCTTTTTTGTGTGTTATTTGTTTTTTCTTTGTATTAAATTGGAAACTTTAATAAATATTTATTTAAAAAAGAGAAATTGAGCAAATTGGCACGTTGATTTTCTATGAATTTTATAGATTTTAGTCCCTTTTGACATTGACAATTGGAACTACAGTGTTGCCTCGCAAGACGAAATTAATTCGTTCTGCGAGTTGTTTCGTCATGCGATTTTTTCGCCTTGTGGAGCGCGGATTCCCTGGGTATTAACGGTTGTAAGAAAAAGGAAACAAACTCGCAAGACGTTTTCGTCTTGTGAAGCAAGCCCATAGGGAAAATCGTCTTGCGAAGCAACTCAAAAATCGAAAAACCCTTTCGTCTTACGAGGCATTCGTCTTGTGAGGTACAATATTTCAGAAATAGATATTACATTCACAGCAGCAGAAGAAGACCTTTCCGTGGACCTTGGGCACAGGGGCTACCAGGCTCCTTTAAGCCAGCCCATGGCACACTGTCAAATGCCACATGGGGGGAAAGCCGGACCCCATCTTCTGGGGCCGGACTCCTGCGTGCATCACGTGATCCACACAAGGTCCCTGGCCCCCAATGTGCTTTTTCGAGGGGAAATCGCATTCCTACATCGCCTGAGAGCAGGGGGGCCCAAATGACTGCCATGCTCACACAGGGAAAAATCAGATGTCCCGTTTGTTCTGGCACAGTTGAGGGGATATGCTCTGAGCCACTGAGTGCCTGTGACTGGGGGAGGGGAGAGCAAAGCACGGGAGGGGGGCTGGGGGAGGGGGCGCTTCCGTTGGACATCTGGTTGGCCCAGCTTTCCTCATTTGTTTATTTCCTTCATTCACATGTATTTATTAAAACATTTCATATTTATTTATAAAAATATTTGTACACCACTGTGTCATACAAAAGTATATCCAAGAGATTTACATCAGTAAAGAAATAATACCTGTTTAACCTTTGAAAAAGTGAACAACAACACAACACATCTCTTTTTTCTTTATGTAACCTTTAAAACTTTAATAAATATTACTTTAAACAAAGAAAGAAAAAGTGAACAACAGACATCAATTAACCATTTGCAAAAGGATGCGTTCTTAATTGCCTGCACAGTCCGGGAGGAATAGAAATGTTTACGGCAGGCAACTAAAGCTTTGCATAGAAGGTGCCCCCTGAATCTCCCGTGGCAGAGAGTTCCACTGGCCTGAGGACACGAAAGGTTCAGTTTCTCTCTGTTGTCAAACGAGTCTCGCCAACAACCAGCGATGCTCCTGCAGACTGAGTTATGCTCCAATGCAATTCCAATGCTCGCTGGGTGAAGGTATATTTTTGCTGCGTCAGAATTGCTGCTGCATGGGTGATCTGCAGCAGAGTCATTTTCACCTCCTCCTGAGCAACAGCTCGACCTCTTGCAGCCTGAGCTATCAGGGGGAGCCAGGCCTGACTCAGCAGGAGGCTGGGCAGATCTGCAAAGTCCTCCCTGAATATGGCGCTCATGCAGCAAGCCAGGAGGGGGTGGGGAGAGCCCATGGCTGGTGAAGAGAAGGGGCTGCAGGATCAGGACCCCGAAGCAGGGACCGCGCACCACAGCCTTCCAGAAAGGGATGCCAGAGCAGCTCCTGTTCCAGCCCTGTGAAGAAAGCAAGGGGAGCTCTGAGTGGAGAGGAGAGGCAGCTACAAGGTGCCATGATAGTACTTCTTCTTCTTCATCATCATCATCGTCGTCATCCGAATTTGTAGGCCACCCTATACCCGCAGGTCTCAGGTGGTTCACAGGATAAAATCACATCGTAAAAACACGAAATGCATATTGAAAACAGAAGCAGCCCAATATGTGCCGTGGACTTGGGGAGTGTTGAAGCAGAGGCAGCTGTCTGGGCACAAGATGTTGGACATAATATTATGTTTGCTGACTGGGAACAGTTATGGACCACAGTTATGAAGTTCACGGCATGTAATGCCTTAAGAGAAAATATAATGAAAATGATCCACAGGAGGTACATGAAACCAGTCAAGATTGCAAAAATTTATCATTTGCCCGATAATAAATGTTGGAAATGTAAAGAGACTGAAGGTACATTCTTTCATCTTTGGTGGACATGCCCAAGGATTAAGACCTTCTGGGAGATGATTTATAATGAAATGAAAAAGGTATTTAAGTATACCTTTCAGAAGAAACCAGAGGCCTTTCTCCTGGGCATGGTCGGCCAATTGGTGCCAAAGAAGGACAGAACTTTTTTTATGTATGCCTACCCACCCAGGAAGAATGGCAGATGAAGGTGATGGACTTCATGGAACTGGCGGAAATGACTGGCAGAATCCGAGACCAGGGAGAAGAGTTGGTGGAAGAAGATTGGAAGAAATTTAAAGTTTATTTACAGAAACATTGTAAAATTAAGGAATGTTAGAATGATGTTGGAATGAATTTATGTGATTTTAGCAGAAATGTTATAAAGTTTTAGGAAAAAACAGACTGCTAATTGGTGAAAGGAGGGAAAGTAAAGTTATATTAATATTAAGATAAATCACAGGACAAAAATTTGAAAAGAGGGAAAGGATTTGCTAAAATGGATAATTGATCAAGAATACAAAAAAGGGAGGTGAGAGGAGGTTGGGGAAATAAGCTAATGAAGGATAAGTAATGGGAAGATTTGTTGTTGTTGGGTTTTTTTTGTTATCTATTGGTATGTGAGGTATTGCTATTTTGTTTAAAATGATGTGTGGTTTTTTTGCTTTTGCTTTTTGTATCTCTTAAAACTTTAATAAATATCTTATAAAAAAAGAAAAGAAGGAGAGGCAGCTGTTGTCGGGTGCAGGATAAAGGGCCAAGGAGACTTGCGCTCGAACCCCTGCCCAAAAGCTCACCTCTGCTTTGGCCTGGCCCCCCTCCAAGGGTCTTTGTGGGGATTCAATGGGACAAGAAGACGCATATCCAAAACTCCTTCGCAGATTGCTAGGACACAACCAGGATCGATAAACGGGAGGCTACTCCTAGTACTAAGCATGACATTCAAGGCAGGCCCTCCAAGCGTCCCTCTTTCCTAGTTTCTGATTTGATCCCGGAATGTCCCACTTTCCCTTAGGATATCCCTGTTTTCATCGGGGAAATGGTGGAGGGTATGGAGTCATGCAACCCCCGAGCCAAGGAAATAAGTAACTATACGACCTTTAGAAGACATCTGAAGGCAGCCCTGGAAAGGGAAGCTTGTGAATGTTTGATTGTGTTTTTGTATATGTTGGAAGCCGCCGAGAGTGGCTGCGGCAACCCAGTCAGATGGGCAGGGCATGAATTATATTCTCTTAGGGAATAGGATGTCCCTATTTCCACCAGACGGAGAGGGATGTCAGGGCAGCCGGCACTTTGATGCAACAGCCACGTGGCATCCATTAAGAGGGACCGCTGCCCAGTCGACTGTTTCAGCCCACTCCCCAGCCTGGTGCCAACGCCATGCAGCCGACAGTGTTTGCGCAACACACAAGTTACGACAGCCGTCCTTGGACTGAGGCCCACGTGCCGAGTTACTAGCAGAGCAGGTTGGCTTTGCAAGAGCCAAGAGATCCAGAAACTTAATCGTAGACCTGTAAGGGACTCCAGGGGTCATCTAGTCCAGCCCTCTGCAACGCAGGAATCTCAGCTGAAGCATCCCTGGCAATTGGCAATTCAACCTCTGCTTCAAAACCTCCAAGGAAGGAGAGTCCACCTCCGCTTGTCGGAGTCTGTTGCACTGCTGAACTGTTCTTACTGTCAGAGAGCTTTTCCGAATGATCAGCCGGAATCTCACTTCTTGCTTCTTGAAGCCTTTGGTTCGAGTCCTGCCCTCCAGAGCAGGAGAAAACAAGCACGCTCCCTCCTCCATGGGACAACCCTTGAGATATTTGAAGATGGCTCTCATATCTCCTCTCAGTATCCTCTTCTCCAGGCTTAACATACCCAGCTCCTTCAACCGCTCCTCATACGGTGTGCCTTCCAGACCCTTGATCATCCTGGTCTCCCTCCTCTGCACACCTTCCAGCTTGTCCACATCCTTCTTAAACTGTAGTGCCCAGAAGTGGACACCATGTTCCAGGTGTGGTCTGACCAAGGCAGAAGAGAGCAGGACTATGGCTTCCCTGGATCTGGACACTAGACTTCTGTGGAAGCAGACTAGAATAGTATTAGCCTTTTTTTGCTGCTGCTGCGTCACACTGTGGACTCATGTTGAGCTTGTGGTCCACCAAGACCCCTAGATCCTTTTCACATGTACTGCTAGTAAGCCAGTTCTCCCCCACATTACATTGATTTTTATTTCTCCATTCCAATTGTGCATAAAATAGTCTTTTCAAGTCTTTTGTGCTGTTTCATATATTTCTTGATCATCTAATAAATTATCATTCAATCTCCAATGAATAGCCTATTCCTATAATTTCACACAAAATTGCATTTTGATCTGAAAGAGTTTTTGGTTGACTGTTAAGGTCATTTTGAATCCTGATTGTGTCTTCTGCGGAATTAGCTACCATTCCCGGTTTGCTGTCAACTGCAAATTGGATAAGCACCGCCTCAATTCCTTCATCCAAGTCATTTATAAAGTCGTCAAACAACGACAGACCCAGGCCAGCACATTGCGCACATCACTTATCACTTCTCCCCAGGTTGATGAGGAACCATTAAGGAGTCCTCTTTGGGTTCAGTCAGTCAACCAGCTACCAATCACCTAATAGTTACCTTGTTCAACCTCCATTTTAACAGCTTCCTCTCTAGAATATCATGGGGGATTTTGTCAAAAGCCTCACTGAATTCAAGATACACTATGTCCACAGCATTCCCCTGATCCACCAAGTTTGTAACTCCGTCCAAGAAGAGAAAAAAGAAAGAAGGAAAGAAATCAGATTGGTCTGGCTGACTTTTTTTGGAGAAACCTATGCTGGGTCTCAATAATCGCAGCATCTTTTTCTAAACACTCATAGACCAACTGTTGATATATCTAACAGGCTGAGCAAAAGAGCAACTGCTCTGGCTTACCTTCCGCTTCAGTTGGGGAACTCAAGCCCAGATCCTCAGTTATAGACGGCCCAGAGAGCCCCTCTTGGCTCTGCAGATCAGCTCATCCACCTCACGGGAAAAACGACCTTCCAGCCATCTTCAGCAGCCAGGATCACATACCCTCCAGCATTTCTCTGATGATAAGAGGGCCGTCCATCAGGCTAGCAATTCCCTCTGCCAGGAGAGCAAGGCAGTTGATGGACGGGCAGCTTTCAGGCCCTGATCATGCGCAAGACCTTTGGTGCTGTTTTCTCACAGGAAAGTGTTTCTGGTTTGGTTTTGTTCAGAACTTTCCCCAGCCCTGCATCTGGGAACTGGTCAATCAAATAACCAGGCAGCAACAGTGTGGGATCTCAGTCTCCTCTTCTCCAGGCTTAACATACCCAGCTCCTTCAACCGCTCTTCATACGGCGTGCCTTCCAGACCCTTGATCACCCTGGTCTCCCTCCTCTGTGTGGGATGTAAACACAGGAGCAGTCAATGACAACATTCCTAGAGTGTACATGTTAGAACATGGGGAGGGATGTCTGTCCGGCAAGCAGGTAAACTTCCTGGGGACGGACTTCCTCCACATGTGACCAGAGTTGGGTGTGGCCTCACCTGTGCAGGTAATGATAAAAGCACAGGGCAGGCAGCCATTCTCTCTCTTGCCTCTTGCCTCTCTCTACCATCTTCCTTCGATGAGGAAACATCTAAGGATGCCCTCTTGGCTCTCAGCCATGAGAGGACAGTACTATCTTCCTATAAGATAGTTTCTAAGTGTATGTAACCTTTTTAAGCCTGCCTACCTTCTGGGATCATATTGTGAACAGAACGTGAGTAAACTCTTTTATACTTTTAAAAAGACTGTGTCGTGTCTTGGATTTTAAGAGGGAACAAAGGGGAAATTACCAGAGTAATTATTATAGAGGTTCTAGCAAACCTGTGCACACGTTACCGTTGCGTACTTAAAGGGGAATGTCTATAAACTCTGCTGATATTTTGGGAACTTGTTAGCACAAGTTGGATAAGGATATAATTAGTCAATATATCCTCTCCTGCACCCCAGAACATTCCCACAAAGGGTTATTGGCCCCAGTATTGCATATTTCTGCGTATTTTTCAAGGATTACATTGGATTGTGATTTTGAATTGAGTAGTATTTTTCTGAGTTAACTTCCTGGTAAGCACATGGTCCTTTGTTCCATTGTGCAGTGGGGATTAAACAACCCCCCCCTTCCCTCAGAGTTCACAGTGACCCAAGGCAGTGAATAATTGTTTTGTATTTTGAGATTTTTGAGATTTTGATTTTAAAATTTTGAGAAATTTTCAAATTTTTGAAGAATTTTCAAATTTTTGGATTTTAAGATGGCTAGAGCAGCTTTTGATAGTGATGCAAAGCTAGGAATGCCTGTGCTGAATGAACACAATTTCATACACTGGAAGCAGCGCTTGATAGCATGTTTAGATTATAAGCACATTCTGGAAGCTTTAAACCCTCAGCCTACGGGATCGTCTGAGGAGGATTTAGCCAAGATAAGTGCTTGGAAACGCATGAACAGCGAAGCTAGACACATAATTTTGAGTGGACTTCGTGATGAGCAGCTATCATTAATAAATAGTACAGATGATGCATCTCAAATCTTAAGAGATATTGAGCGTGTGTACGGAGAATCTAGCATAAACTGCTTCAGAAACTTGGTGTGTAAATTAACCAGAGTGAGGATGAATTCAAAAGAGGAATTCACAGAGCACATCAACAAGTTTACTGAGATTATTCAAAGAATTGATTTGACTCCCAAAGCTTTTGATGAAGATACAAAGATAGCATTTTTGTTATCATCCCTTGGACCACGCTTTAGTGCATTTGTAAGTTTGATGGATCATAGACAAGGTCTGACTTTTAAAGACTTGATTGGTTATTTAAAAGAAGAATGCAGAGATAGAGCTGAATCTCCAGTGAGAAATGCTAGAAGCAAAGACAGTAGTTATGCATCTAGGCAATTTACAAAGTCCAAGAAAGTGATTTGTTTCAATTGTAACAAAGAAGGACTCATTGCAAAGAATTGCAGGGCTCCTAAAGCCAAGAAACCCCACCCCTTTCAGCCAAAAGGAGAAAAGAAGGGGAAATGTGAATGCACATGGTTACTGCAAGAAAGGAATTTAACTGTCCAGAATCGTGGGAATAGACGTAATAAATGGATTTTAGATTCAGGTGCCAGTTCTCATTTTTCATATAAAAAGGACTATTTTAATGAGATAAATGATGAAGAAGGATCTGAAATTGAGATTGCAGATGGCAACATTGTTAAAGCAAAAGGTGCAGGTTCCATGAGTCTGAAATGCAATATAAACAATGAATGCATTGAGAACACAATCTCTAGAGTTTTGTATGTACCAGAGCTGAGCTGCAATTTAATCAGCGTGTCCACATTGGACAAGAAAGGTTTCCAGATCACATTTGGAAATGGAGAATGTAAAGTGACTAGAAATGGCAAAGTGTTTGCTCAAGCAAAGCTAATCAATGGTGTATATGAGCTTGATCTTTCAGAGAATCAGTCTGCAAAAGTGGCACATTCCAGCCAGAAGGATGAAGCAGATCTGGACCTATGGCACAGAAGGCTTGGACATAGAGACACCAACGTCATTCTGGATCTACAGAAAAGAGATCTTGTAAGAGGTTTGCAGGTAAAGCAGAGCAAGAAGCTCCAGCAAAGTGCATAAGCTGTATTACAGAGAAGGCTGTAAAACCTTCATTTCCACATTGTGCTGAACAAAGAAGCACCAAAGTGCTTGATATTGTGCACACTGACATATGTGGACCCATGAATGTTCCCTCACTGGGAAAGAATAGATATATTTTAATATTTCTGGATGACTTTTCAAGATTTTGTGTTGTATATTTCCTCAAAGAGAAGAGTGAGACAGTGGACAAGCTCCAGGAATACATTGCCATGGTCAAGAATAAATTTCAAAGAGCTCCAGCTGTGCTAATGAGCGACAATGGAGGTGAGTACTGCTCAAATGAAATGCAGGCTCTCCTGGCCAAGGAAGGAATTGCACACATAACCACAATTCCTTACACACCACAGCAGAATGCCATAGCTGAGAGAAAGTTTAGGTCCATTATGGACATGACAAGGTGCATGCTAAAGGATGCATGTTTGCCACAGAAGCTGTGGGCCGAAGGAGTGTACACGTCGGTCTATTTGCAGAATAGACTGCCAACTAAAGGTGCAGAGCGCACACCATTTGAACTTTGGCATGGGAAAGCTCCCAATCTGTCCCACATACGTGTGTTTGGAAGTCCGTGTTACTTCCACGTGCCCAAGGAACACAGACACAAGCTTGACTCCAGGGCAAAAGCAGGTATCCTGGTGGGATACGCCTCTGGAGGCAAAGGATAAAGAATTATGGACTTACAAACTGGTAAAACAAATGCATACCATGCGGTTTATTTTGATGAATATGGAAAAGTAGACACTAAGAACACTGTTGTGGATTCTTCAGATGAGTCAGAAAGGACTCAAGAGTTTGTATATTTCCCTTTTGAGACCCCACAAAGTAATAATCTGCCTTCAAGTGTTACAGCGCCCCCTACAGGCAACGCACCAGAAGACGCAGAGGACCAGAACCCTGGCGGCACCAGAGACGAAGATGAGGACTCAGGGTCGGCGTTTCCACAGGAACCTTCCACTTGGGAAGAGATACAGGAGATGCCAGCTGCAGAAGCCAGTCTCTGGAGGAAGGCCGCGCAGGAGGAGATGGATGCACTGCATCAGAACAAGACCTGGACACTCACTGAGCTGCCTCCCGGTAAGAAGGCCATTGGCAGTAAATGGGTTTTCAAGGTTAAGAAGGGGTCAGAAGGAGAAGTGCAGCGCTACAAAGCTAGACTTGTAGCACAGGGATTTTCACAGCATTTTGGTGAAGACTATGATGAAGTTTTTGCACCAACCGTGAGGTACAGCAGCGTAAGAATGCTATTAAGCATTGCAGCCTCCAAGAAAATGAGGGTGAAACACATAGACATTGCTACCGCTTTTCTACATGGGCAGATTTCTGAAGAAATTTATATGAAACAGCCCAAAGGTTTTGTAAAACCACATGAGGCACATTTAGTGTGCAAACTCCAGAAAGGACTTTATGGACTTAAACAGGCTGCTAGAGCCTGGAACCAGAAGTTGCATAAAATGCTGACGCAACTTGGGTACAAGCAAGGCGATGCTGACAAGTGCTTGTACAGTAAGTCAAATAATGGACAATTCTCATATATCTTAGCTTTTGTTGATGACCTGATTATTGCCACAGCAAGTGAGAAAGACTATACACAGATAGTAAAACACCTTAGCAAAGAGGTGGAAGTCAAGGAGCTAGGAGATGTCCAGTACTACCTCGGAATCCAGGTGGAAAGAGAAGAGGACGGCTCATTTCTTCCCACCAAAGACAGAAGATCCACGAGCTGATTGAGCACATGCAGATGCAAGACGCACATCCAGTTGCTACACCGATGGCCACTGACTTCCTGAAGAATCAGCAGGATTCGAAGCAGTTGCCAGACAACAATGACTACAGGTCGGCGATTGGTAAACTTTTGTATTTAGTTACCACATGTAGACCTGACTTAGCTAATGCTGTGGGGATTCTTAGCAGAAAAGTGAATTCTCCCACTGAGCATGATTGGGCAGGTGTAAAGAGGGTGGTGCGATATTTGAAGGGTACCATGAATTGTAAATTAAGGTTACCAGCCGTCAGAGACCCTAAATTGGTTGGGTACACTGATGCGGATTGGGCTGGGGATAATGCTGATTATAAATCAACAAGTGGTCATGTTTTCATGTTTGGGGATGGACCTGTTTCATGGGGCAGTTATAAACAGAGCTGTGTAGCATTATCTTCCACAGAATCAGAATACGTTGCAGCAACAGAAGCCTGCAGAGAGATCGCCTGGCTTGATCAACTCATAAAGGACTTTGGGTTGGTGAGAAAAGGGCCTGTCAGCTTGCTGGAGGACAATCAAAGTTGTCTGAAGCTGACGCAGAGTGAGAAGTTCCTGGCCAGAACAAAACACATTGGGGTTAAATACCACTACATACGCCAGATGATCCAGGATGGACTTGTGGAACTATCCTACTGCAGCACCCAAGAGATGACTGCTGACATCCTGACTAAACCCCTACCAAGAGAGAGTTTCCAGAATCTACGTGTCAAGCTGGGACTCTGGGTGGTTGAATAAAGTTGTTTATGTTTTGTGTATGTTGTATTGCCTGAGAAGGGGTATGTGGGATGTAAACACAGGAGCAGTCAATGACAACATTCCTAGAGTGTACATGTTAGAACATGGGGAGGGATGTCTGTCCGGCAAGCAGGTAAACTTCCTGGGGACGGACTTCCTCCACATGTGACCAGAGGTGGGTGTGGCCTCACCTGTGCAGGTAATGATAAAAGCACAGGGCAGGCAGCCATTCTCTCTCTTGCCTCTTGCCTCTCTCTACCATCTTCCTTCGATGAGGAAACATCTAAGGATGCCCTCTTGGCTCTCAGCCAAGAGAGGACAGTACTGTCTTCCTATAAGATAGTTTCTAAGTGTATGTAACCTTTTTAAGCCTGCCTACCTTCTGGGATCATATTGTGAACAGAACGTGAGTAAACTCGTTTATACTTTTAAAAAGACTGTGTCGTGTCTTGGATTTTAAGAGGGAACAAAGGGGAAATTACCAGAGTAATTATTATAGAGGTTCTAGCAAACCTGTGCACACGTTACCGTTGCGTACTTAAAGGGGAATGTCTATAAACTCTGCTGATATTTTGGGAACTTGTTAGCACAAGTTGGATAAGGATATAATTAGTCAATATATTCTCTCCTGCACCCCAGAACATTCCCACAAACAGGACATAGAAACCCAAGTCAAGTGCTTTTCATATCAGCGTTGAGGGTCTTTTCTGCCTTGCAATGCACCAGTTACTCCACTAATGTTTTGATTTGCTTTTGCCAAGGAATTATGGGTGCATCAACACCAGAAACTTAAATCACCTGCAAATCAATTCTGCTCCTTGCACTAAATAACCGCGGGTGCCGTAGGTTTCTTGAGCTTAGATTTCTGTTAAGAGACCCCTGACACTTTAACACGACTACACACCCCAAGCTTGGCAGCAAGGATGAATCTTCAGTGGGAGATCTGCTCAGTTGTCCCCTGGGTGCCGTCTGGGGGACAGCCTGTCCTTTGGGTTGTGGGGAATGAATTCAGCCACGGTCGGGGGGGGGGGACATGTGTTCTTTCCCATGAGCTCAAGCGTGTGCTGGGTGAATCCTTTAGACTCCGCAAAGGACACCCCCTTCCATCACTGCTTTTTCTAGCAGCACTTGTCATGGCGGACTAGCATGGCCTTTCTTAATGGCGCTGCAACTTGCAAAGTTCATCAGGAGCATAAGGGGGAAATGGATTAGGCACCTCTGAGAAGCCCAGAAATGCTGCCTGGTGGTTAGCAATGAATAATCTAGCACAGTCCTTCAGAGGAAGTCCCTATTATTCCCATTTGACAGATAAGAACATACAGTGGAATCCAAACTAAGTTTGTTGAGCTTAGAACTCAGCAAAATCAAGTTAATCATGGCCAATATAAATGGGATTTAAGGGCAACAAGTAACCGGCGTGTCTAGCTAGAGGGGTGTCTTCTTGAATTTGATGGGTCTTACTCACAGAAATTGGGATGCAGGTGGTGCTGTGGGTTAAACCACAGAGCCTAGGACTGGCTGATCAGAAAGTCGGCGGTTCGAATCCCCACAACGGGGTGAGCTCCCGTTGCTCGGTCCCTGCTCCTGCCAACCCAGCAGTTCAAAAGCACGTCAAAGTGCAAGTAGATAAATAGGTACCGCTCCAGCCGGATGGTAAACAGTGTTTCCGTGCGTGACTCTGGTTCGCCAGAAGCGGCTTAGTCATGCTGGCCACATGACCCAGAAGCTGTATGTCGGCTGCCTCGGCCAATAAAGCGAGATGAGTGCCACAACCTCAGGTTCGGCCACGACTGGATCTTAAGGTCACGGGTCCCTTTACCTTTACCTTTTTACTCACAGGTAACTCCCAACACAGAAAAATAGATACCTCTGGCAGAGCATTAAGGTGAGTTTCAGTTTCAAATTTCCCTTTTGCTCAGCCTGTTAGAAACGTCAGCAGTCGGTCAACTAGCATTTAGGAAAAGATGCTGCGATTACTGAGACCCAGCATAGGTTTCCCCAAAATAAGTCAGCCAGACCAATCTGATTTCTTTCTTTCTTTCTTTCTTTCTTTCTTTCTTTCTTTCTTTCTTTCTTTCTTTCTTTCTTTTTTCTCTTTTTGGACGGAGTTACAAACTTGGTGGGTCAGGGGAATGCTGTGGACATAGTGTATCTTGAATTCAGTAAGGCTTTTGACAAAATCCCCCATGATATTCTAGTGAGGAAGCTGTTAAATGGAGGTTGAACAAGGTAACAATTTGGTGGATTTGTAGCTGGTTGACTGACCAAACCCAAAGAGGACTCCTTAATGCTTCCTCATTAACCTGGGGAGAAGTGATACGTGATGTGCGAAGTGTGCTGTCCTGGGTCTGTTGTTGTTTGACATCTTTAAAAGGACTTGCATGAAGGAATTGAGGGGGTGCTCATCCAATTTGCAGATGACACCAAACTGGGAATTGTAGGTAATGCTGCAGAAGACACAATCAGGATTCAAAAAGACCTTAACAGTCAACCAAAAACTCTTTGGGATTAGAGGATTAGAGGAATAGAGGAATTGACTTTTTATTGGAGATTGAATGATGATTTATTAGATGATCAAGAAATATATGAAAAACCACAAAAGACTTTAAAAGACTATTTTATGCATAATTAGAATGGAGAAATAAAAATCATGTGAAAAGGATCTAGGGGTCTTGGTGGACCACAAGCTCAACATGAGTCCACAGTGTGATGCAGCAGCAGCAAAAAAAGCTAATACTATTCTAGTCTGCTTCCACAGAAGTCTAGTTTCCAGATCCAGGGAAGTCATAGTCCTGCTCTCTTCTGCCTCGGTCAGACCACACCTGGAACATGGCGTCCACATCTGGGCACCACAGTTTAAGAAGGATGTGGACAAGCTGGAAGGTGAGCAGAGGAGGGAGACCAGGATGATCAAGGGTCTGGAAGGCAAGCCATATGAGGAGCGGTTGAAGGAGCTGGGTATGTTAAGCCTGGAGAAGAGGAGACTGAGAGGAGATATGAGAGCCATCTTCAAATATCTCAAGGGTTGTCCCATGGAGGAGGAAGTGTGCTTGTTTTCTCCTGCTCTGGAGGGCAGGACTCGAACCAAAGGCTTCAAGATGCAAGAAAGGAGATTCCGGCTGATCATTCGGAAAAGCTCTCTGACAGTAAGAACAGTTCAGCAGTGCAACAGACTCCCGCAAGCGGAGGTGGACTCTCCTTCCTTGGAGGTTTTGAAGCAGAGGTTGAATAGCCAATTGCCAGGGATGCTTCAGCTGAGATTCCAGTGTTGCAGAGGGCTGGACTAGATGACCCCTGGAGTCCCTTACAGGTCTACAATTAGGTTTCTGGATCTCTTGGCTCTTGCAAAGCCAACCTGCTCTGCTAGTAACTCGGCACGTGGGCCTCAGTCCAAGGACGGCTGTCGTAACTTGTGTGTTGCGCAAACACTGTGGGCTGCGTGGCGTTGGCACCAGGCTGGGGAGTGGGCTGAAACAGTCGATTGGGCAGCGGTCCCTCTTAATGATGCCACGTGGCTGTTGCATCAAAGTGCCGGCTGCCCTGACATCCCTCTCCGTCTGGTGGAAATAGGGACATCCTATTCCCTAAGAGAATATAATTCATGCCCTGCCCATCTGACTGGGTTGCCGCAGCCACTCTCGGCGGCTTCCAACATATACAAAAACACAATAAAACATTCACAAGCTTCCCTTTCCAGGGCTGCCTTCAGATGTCTTCTAAAGGTCGTATAGTTACTTATTTCCTTGGCTCAGGGGTTGCATGACTCCATACCCTCCACCATTTCCCCGATGAAAACAGGGATATCCTAAGGGAAAGTGGGACATTCCGGGATCAAATCAGAAACTGGGAAAGAGGGACGCTTGGAGGTCCTGCCTTGAATGTCATGCTTAGAACTCAGAGTAGCCTCCCGTTTATCGATCCTGGCTGTGTCCTAGTAATCAGCGAAGGAGTTTGGGATATGGGTCTTCTTGTCCCATTGAATCACCACAAAGACCCTGGGAGGGGGGGCAGGACAAACAGAGGCGAGCTTTTGGGCAGGGGTTCGAGTGCAAGTCTCCTTGGCCCTTCATCCTGCACCCGACAACAGCTTCCTGTCCTTCAACACTCCCCAAGTCCATGGCACATATTGGGCTGCTTCTGTTTTCAATGTGCATTTCGTGTTTTTACATTGTGATTTTATCCTGTGAACTGCCTGAGACCTGCGGGTATAAGGCGGCCTACAAATTTTGATGATGATGATGATGAAGAAGAAGGACTATCATGGCGCCTTGTAGCTGCCTCTCCTCTCCACTCAGAGCTCCCCTTGCTTTCTTCGCAGGGCTGGAACAGGAGCTGCTCAGGCATCCCTTTCTGGAAGGCTGTGGTGCACGGTCCCTGCTTGGGGTCCTGATCCTGCAGCCCCTTCTCTTCACTACCCATGGGCTCTCCCACCCCCCCAGCTTCCTGCATGAGCTCCATATGCAGGGATGACTTTACATATCAGCCCAGCCTCCTGGTGAGTCAGGCCTGGCTCCCCCTGATAGCTCCGGCTGCAAGAGGCCGACCTGTTGCTCAGGAGGAGGTGAGAATGACTCTGCTGCAGATCATCCAAGCAGCAGCGATTCTGACACAGCAAAAATATACTTTCGCCAAGCGAGCATTGGAATTAAAGGAGCATAACTCAATCTGCAGGAGCATCACTGGTTGTTGGCGAGACTCGTTTGACAACAGAGAGAAACTAACATTTCGTGTCCTCACGCCAGTGGAACTCTCTGCCATGGGAGATTCAGGGGGCGCCTTCTATGGAAAGCTTTAGTTGCCTGCTGAAAACATTTCTATTCCTCCCGGACTGTGCAGGCAATTAAGAACGCATCCTTTTGCAAATGGTTAATCGATGTCTGTTCACTTTTTCAAAGGTTAAACAGGTATTATGTATTTACTGAGGTAAATCTCTTGGATATAGTTTTGTATGACACAGTGGTGTACAAATATTTTTATAAATGAATATGAAATGTTTTTATAAATACCTATGAATGAAGGAAATAAACAAATGAGGAGAGCTGGGCCCCCATTGCTCCCACTGGCCAACCAGATGTCCAACGAATGCCCCCCAGCCCCCAGCCCCCAGCCCCCCTCCCGTGCTTTGCTCTCCCCTCCCCCAGTCACAGGCACTCAGTGGCTCAGAGCATATCCCCTCAACTGTGCCAGAACAAACGGGACATCTGATTTTTCCCTGCGTGAGCATGGCAGTCATTTGGGCCCCCCTGCTCTCAGGCGATGTAGGAATGCGATTTCCCCTCGAAAAAGCACATTGGGGGGCCAGGGACCTTGTGTGGGTCAGGTGATTCACGCAGGAGTGCGGCCCCAGAAGATGGGGTCCCGCTTTCCCCCCATGTGGCATTTGACAGTGTGCCATGGGCTGGCTTAAAGGAGCCTGGTAGCCACTGTGCCCAAGGGCCATGAAAAGGTCATCTTCTGCTGCTGTGAATGTAATATCTTATTCTGAAATATTGTTTTGAGTTTGGGGTGGGTGGCTTAGCCAGTAGGATGCTGGAGTGAGTCCCTTCTCATTCCTGGACCCAGCGAGGGTTGAAATCCTTTGCTGAAGGAGCCAGGCAGCTTTCTGGGCCAGCAAATGGCCTGAGGGCGCAAAGAAGGCGCTTGCTCTGCGCCCGAGGACACCTGGCTGGCAGTCAGAAGGACAAAAGCCACAGGGGGAGCGGCTGCTTCCAAGCCTGGGACGGGGTGAGAACCTCGCCTCTTCTTCGTCTGAGAAAATGGATTTCCATCCCGGCTCACAAACCCCCCAAAATAAATTAACGGACAGCCGCAGATCATGCCCTTTCATTCCCTTTCGATACCCTCGGAATATTAGGGGAGACCTGCCCCTTTCCCCCATTGATCTCCCCTGGGACCCGCAAAAGGCAACTTGCCCCCCTGCCGTTTTACTTTGGATCTGTTTGTTTGATGTTTCAATGAAGTTGGTAAAGTCCTTTCATGTGTGGGTCACCCACACAGCCAGTGTGGTGTAGTGGTTAAGAGCGGTAGTCTCGTAATCTGGGGAACCGGGTTCGCGTCTCCGCTCCTCCACATGCAGCTGCTGGGTGACCTTGGGCCAGTCACACTTCTCTGAAGTCTCTCAGCCCCACTCACCTCACAGAGTGTTTGTTGTGGGGGAGGAAGGGAAAGGAGAATGTTAGCTGCTTTGAGACTTCTGAAAGGGAGTGAAAGGTGGGATATCAAATCCAAACTCTTCTTCTTCTCTTCTTCTCTCCCCACAACAGATCCCACAATGCATTCAACAGATTGAGCTTGAATTCTGACAAGAAAGAAGTACTGATTTGGGGGACATAGGCTGTCCCCCCCTAGTCCTGAACAGACACCCTAGTCCTGAACGGGGTAACTGTACCCCTGAAGGACCAGGTGCGCAGCCTGGGAGTAATTTTGGACTCACAGCTGTCCATGGAGGTATAGGTCAATTCTGTGTCCAGGGCAGCTGTAATATCAGCTCCACAATTCAAAGTGTTGGTGCTGACCTTTCAAGCCCTAAACGGCCTCGGTTGAGTACACCTGAAGGAGCATCTCCACCCCCATCATTTAGCCCAGACCCTGAGGTCCAGCTCCCAAGGCCTTCTGGTGTTTCCCTCACTGTGAGAGCAAAATAAAAAAATTCCTTCCAGTAGCACCTTAAAGACCAACTAAGTTAGTTCTAGGTATGAGCTTTCGTGTGCATGCACACTTCTTCAGATACACTGAAACAGAAGTCACCAGACCCTTCTAGTCACCAGACCCTTCTTGTCACCAGACCCTTCATTAGAAGGGTCTGGTGACTTCTGTTTCAGTGTATCTGAAGAAGTGTGCATGCACACGAAAGCTCATACCTAGAACTAACTTAGTTGGTCTTTAAGGTGCTACTGGAAGGAATTTTTTTATTTTGTTTTGACTATGGCAGACCAACACGGCTACCTATCTATCACTGTGAGAGGTGAGGTTACAGGGAACCAGGCAGAGGGCCTTCTTGGTAGTGGCCCCTGCCCTGTGGAATGCCCTTCCATGAGGGGTCAAGGAAATAAACAACAAACTGAAATCTGAATGCAACCCTTTGTATGTTGCTTTTGTGTTACGGCTGTTTTGCCGGAGACGAAGGGATGCAGACATGTTTTCCTGTGTTCCTGAACGATGCTGAATAAATGCTATAAATAATGCTTAGATCTTCCTCTGTCTGCCACATCTGATGTGTGATAATTTACACACTCTGCTGAAAGAGCGTGCATGGGTCTCTAAGCATATCTGAGGCTTGTGTCGCTGGTGGACTGAAGCTGTTCCACAGAAAACCGGTGATCATCCGGAGTAAGCTGGGGGCCTGCCTGATGCCCCCGTTTCCCCGGCAGTATCCCAAGAGTAATGCCACCCCCGAGCCAAGGAGACAAGCAACTATACAACTCTTAAAAGACACTTGAAGGCAGCCCTGGATAGGGAAGTCCCAAAGGAGCGTGCATATTTTTGGGGTAAATGAATGAAAACTACAAAGGAGTGCATTCAGCAACCCCAGGGGTCATAAACAATCAGTACACATGATAAGAAGGATGGCCAGGAGGACAGCGATCATTCTCACCTTTATGTGAGACCTCTTTCCTGGCCCTAAGATTAACATATCAGAAAAGCTACTTCAAAGAAACTGCCCACTGTCTTTGATGGCCCAGGATGCCTGCCTGGCAAAGCAACTGGGCTGTGTAGGTGACTTGACAAGCAAGAGAAATGGGCAGTAGAGGAAATGGCCAGAGGTCCAGAGGGTTGTGGGATTTGGTCAGAAATTATTGTCAATGAATCAAGCCCAGTCAACACAATGCATTCATCGTGGACACAACGGCTTGATGCATATTTTATAATTCCTCATAGTAATCCCACCTGACCCCCACACTCTGGATATTTGCACTCCTACAGTAGGCAGGGAGGGCCTCATCCTGCATACCAGATGGAGCTGGTAGACAGCTGCCCTGACACAGAATTGACCTGCACTTCTATGGACAGCTGTGAGTCCAAAATTACTCCCAGGGTGTGCACCTGGTCCTTCAGGGGCACAGTTACCCCATTCAGGATCAGGGAGTTCCCCATACCCGCTTGCCCCCAGTCCACCCTAAACAGTGCTTCTATCTTGTCAGGATTCAGCCTCAATCTGTTGAATGCGTTCTGGGATCTGTTGTGGGGAGAGGGTGACCCACACATGGGCTCCTTGGCAGAAGGAGTCACCTTCTCTTTTCTCTTACAGCTCCTGGGCAACATCCTCATCATCATCCAGGTACCCCCCCTTTAGACAGAAATTCACCCCTGCTTGCCGCTATGCCTTCCACAAGCTGGTTGGGGTGATGGCTCATGCGCTGGCCCGCCGGTCCCATTAAGACACCCCCAGGGAGTAGTGACCAGCTCCTACTGATCTCACTACCCACCGGGTGGGGTGGGGTGGGGTCCGCCCCATCTTGCCCCCATGTGACGCTTGACCCTCTAATAAATCCTCCCTCTGCAATATGACCTGGTTTCCTGTGTCCTCAATGCTCATGGCTGACTGATCCCCCCCATGTCCCAAGGGCCCCCCCATCTCAATGGTCATCTCCTCACCCAGTTCTGGTCTGTTGCCCTCACTCTTCTTCCTACTCTAGAGAAATTGGGGGTGAGAGACTCAGAGGGTGTTGCGGACCCTTCCCCTCTGGGGATTCCATCCCTCTGAATAAGGGGTGGGGGTACCAACATGGGCCACCCAGGGAGACCCCCCAAGGGCCACTCTCCCCCCGCAATGCCCCTCCCTGCCTCTTTCCAGATGGGTGTCAGGGACGGAGCTGCCTCCGAATCGGCAGGGAGAGGGAGGAATTCATTTTGTTTTATCCATTTATTTGCTTATTAAATTTGGGGGTTCACAGTATGCAGTTACGATATAAAACCACAAAACACATAAACAAAACAAAATCAACCCAATAAACACTCCCGCCAACATATTTCACACCCATAATAACATCAAAGGAGTTTACCACCTTCATTGAAACATCAAACAAACAGATCCAAAGTAAAACGCCTTGGGGGCAGCGAAGCTGGCAAGTCACCTTTTGGGGGACCCAGACGGAGGTCTATGGGGGAAAAGGGGCAGGTCTCCCCTAAGCTTCCAAGGGTATTGAAAGAGCATGATCTGCGGCCATCCAATAATGTCTTTTTGGGGTTTGTGATCCGGGATGGAAATCCCTGTCTCCCAGACGAAGAAGAGGCAAGGTTCTACCCCAGTCCCAGGCTTGGAAGCAGCCGCTCCCCCTGTGGCTTTTGTCCTTCTGACTGCCAGCCAGGTGTCCTCGGGCGCAGAGCAAGTGCCTTCCTTGCGTCCTCAGGCCATTTGCTGGCCCAGAAAGGTGCCTGGCTCCTTCAGCAAAGGATTTCAACCCTCGCTTGGTCCAGGAATGAGAAGGGACTCACTCCAGCATCCTACTGGCTAAGCCACCCACCCCAAACTCAAAGCAATATTTTGAAATTACAAAGGAAGCTTAAGTATACAGAGGACATTTAGTGCAGCAAAGTGAACAAAACAATTCTCTTAAACAATTCTCTTCAATAAAACATTGCTTAAGGAGGTCAACTTTAAAAAAGATCAGAGCAGGAAGTTTGGAGACTTTAGCGAGGCACGTAGGCAATGGCGGAGGAAGAGGAGTGTGGGGGGAGTGCATCGCCCCCGGCAGTTGCATCCCAGTAGGGGGCCATCTCGGCTGCCCCCTCCCGGGCCTGTGCTGGGCACTATGCTCCTGCAAGTGGCATGCCCTGCCCCCAGGACGTGCACCGGACCGTCTATTGGAATGGCATTTAAAAGATGAAGAAGTCAAATCAGTAATGATACGTTCTATTTGCAGTGAATAAACATTTCAAAGCACGTTAATCTTAATGGCAGCCCGTTTCCAGGTTCGGAGCGGTAGTGTTCTAACTTCCTTCACTCTCTCCTGCAGGCAAGTACGATCCAACACTTCCCCCCTCTTCTCCTGCTTCCAAGGGGGGGGGGGTTAGATGTTTTTTACTGATGGAAATTTAGTCCTTTAGAATAGGCTTTCCAAGACTTTAGCTTGCAGCCTCTTTGCTTCAGTCTATTTACAAAAGGGGAAGGCGGACTTCCTGTTTTGAACCTCCCCCGTTCGATGCCAAATTAAGATGTTTTAAAAATCCAATTCTTCACTCTACTCACGGGTAGTTGCTTTAAAATCTAATTGTCCACAGAAAAAAGTCAGCGCTCTCCAGCAACAGCTGTGCGGCTTCGCTCCATGAAGAAAGCAGTCGGTTCGAAGCACCGCGCCACTCACCCTGCGTCGCTCCGGATCCCCGAAACAGGGTTTCCCTGCGAGTAGGGGAGGCGAAGAAGGTGCCAGCCGAATCCCATGTTCACAGGCTTCACCCGTCTGTGATTTATAGTGGGTCTCCGCCTTCGCCGTGGCAGCCAGACCCAAATTTTCATGAAGCAAATTCCTCTCAGTCAGAGGAATTCTGCCATTGCCGATGGCGCTAACCCGGAAGCTGGGGACCTGATGGTCTATCAGCGAAATATTACAAGACATTGAAAGATTGGCTTTTTCAACCCCTGGTAGAAGTATCTAATTTGATTTTACGAGGGGGCAAAGCATCTGAAACCTGGAAGGAAGCTTATATCACTCTGATTCCTAAACAGGGTCAAGATAGATCCAATGTTAAAAACTATAGACCAATCTCCCTACTCAATGTGGATTATAATTTTTTTGCAAATATAATGACTAACAGGCTAAAGAAGGTTTTATCTAAGTATATCCACAAGGACTTGGCAGGATTTCTGTCTGGAAGACATATGAAAGACAACGTTACAAATGTGTTGGATATCCTGGAAAAGCTGGAAGCAAGAAAGAGTTGTAAAGCAATGTGAATGTTTACTGATGCAGAGAAGGACTTTGACAATATATCTTGGAGTTTATGTTATATAATTTTGAGAGTATGGGGGTGGGCCAAGATTTTTAAATGGTATTAAAGGGATCTATCAGGAACAAAAAGCTAAAATTAATGTAAATAATGTGGTTTCGGAGGAAATTAGAATTGAGAAGGGAACCAGGCAAGGGTGCCCACTTTCCCCTCTGCTGTTTATTTCAGTTCTTGAGGTCTTGCTAAGTATGATTAGAAAAGATGAACAAATTAAAGGTATTACAGTAGGATCCAAGGAATACAAATTAAAAGCCTTTGCGGATGACCTAGTATTGACATTACAAGATCCAGACTCCAGTGCAGTTAAAGCACTGGAGCTGATACAAGAGTTTGGTCTGGTAGCAGGATTTAAATTAAACAAGAGCAATACCAAAGTATTAGAGAAAAATCTGGATAATGAGGAAAGAAAATTATTACAAGAAAAGACGGGCCTAGATATTGTGAAAAAAGTTAAATACTTGGGGGTGAATCTGTCTGGGGAAAATTTGAACTTATATGAAGACAATTATGAGAAATTATGGAATGAAATCAAGAGAGATTTGGAGATAAGGTCAAATTTAAAACTGTCATTAATGGGCCGGATTTCAGCGATTAAGATGAATATGTTCCGCCAAGATTCTGCCAAGCCTTGCGGGACCTTAAAAGAAAATAAGTAAAGGGAAATTCTATGTGTTTTTAGTTGTTTTTATTTTTCTGAGGGACAGACAAATTTAAATAACAATTTGACACACAGCTGTGAGGCATTTGCGAGCTTTTTTGTGGAGAAGGTCTTGTTGCTCCCTGCCAATTTGGCTACAATAAAGGAACTGGAGGCCCCTCGATGGTCCTCGGGTCCAGTATTGGACCACTTCGACCGGATATCCCCAGCCAATGTAGACAGACTCCTCCAAGCTCGAAAGCCCACCTGTCCTCTCGACCCGTGCCCGTCTTGGCTGATTAGAGCGTGCCCAGACGAGGTGCGGGCCCTCCTGGGGGATATCATCAATTTGTCCCTTGGCACCAGGGCATTTCCAGAGGAACTGAAGGAGGCAGTGGTGCGCCCGCTCTTAAAGAAAACATCATTAGATCCTTTAGATCTATCCAATTACCACCTGGTTTTGAATCTTCCGTTCCTGGGTAAGGTGATTGAGAGAGCGGTTGCTGAACAGCTTGGCAGGTTTCTGGATGAAACATCGGCTCTGGATCCATTCCAGTCTGTCTTCCGCATGGGTCATGGGACCGAGACGGCTCTGGTTGCCCTAACAGATGATCTTCGTAGACAGCTGGATCGAGGCGGGTCGGGGCTGCTGATTCTTCTAGATCTGTCAGCAGCTTTCAACATGGTCGATCACGACCATGGGAGGGTGGGTAACACCCCAGAGGACAGGATCACACTTCAAAACGACCTTGACAGATTAGAGAACTGGGCCAAAACAAACAAGATGAATTTTAATAGGGAGAAATGTAAAGTATTGCACTTGGGCAAAAAATAATGAGAGGCACAAATACAAGATGGGTGACACCTGGCTTGAGAGCAGTACATGTGAAAAGGATCTAGGAGTCTTGGTTGACCACAAACTTGACATGAGCCAACAGTGTGACGCGGCAGCTAAAAAAGCCAATGCAATTCTGGGCTGCATCAATAGGAGTATAGCATCTAGATCAAGGGAAGTAATGGTGCCACTGTATTCTGCTCTGGTCAGACCTCACCTGGAGTACTGTGTCCAGTTCTGGGCACCACAGTTCAAGAAGGACACTGACAAAATGGAACGTGTCCAGAGGAGGGCAACCAAAATGGTCAAAGGCCTGGAAACGATGCCTTATGAGGAACGGCTAAGGGAGCTGGGCATGTTTAGCCTGGAGAAGAGGAGGTTAAGGGGTGATATGATAGCCATGTTCAAATATATAAAAGGATGTCACATAGAGGAGGAAGAAAGGTTGTTTTCTGCTGCTCCAGAGAAACGGACACGGAGCAATGGATCCAAACTACAAGAAAGAAGATTCCACCTAAACATTAGGAAGAACCTCCTGACAGTAAGAGCTGTTCGACAGTGGAATTTGCTGCCAAGGAGTGTGGTGGAGTCTCCTTCTTTGGAGGTCTTTAAGCAGAGGCTTGACAACCATATGTCAGGAGTGCTCTGATGGTGTTTCCTGCTTGGCAGGGGGTTGGACTCGATGGCCCTTGTGGTCTCTTCCAACTCTATGATTCTATGATTCTATGATTCTATGAACTCCTGGACCACCGCCTTGCCGAAGTGGGGATCCAGGGCGCAGTCCTTCAATGGCTGCGCTCGTTTCTCTCTGGTCGGGGACAGAGGGTGGCGCTTGGGGGGGAATTGTCATCGCGCCACTCCTTGGTGTGTGGAGTGCCTCAGGGTGCGATTCTCTCCCCGATGCTTTTTAACATCTTTATGCGCCCCCTCGCCCAGCTTGTCTGGAGTTTTGGGCTGGGTTGCCATCAGTATGCCGATGACACCCAACTCTATCTGTTGATGGACGGCCATCCTGACTCAGGCCCAGACACACTGACCAGATGTTTGGAAGCTGTGGCTGGATGGTTTCGTGGGAGCCAGTTGAAGTTAAATCCTTCGAAGACAGAGGTCCTGTGGCTGGGACGGGACGAGATGGGATTGGGGGGGGGGGCAACTCCCATCTCTTGTGGGGGCGCAATTAGTGCCAGCACCGTCCGTTAAGAGTTTGGGTGTAATCCTCGATACCTCCCTTTCCATGGAGTCGCACATTGCAGCTATAACAAAGGCGGCATTTTTCAATCTCCGCCAAGCTAAGCAGTTAGCTCCTTACCTCTCTCGCTCTGACCTAGCCACTGTGATCCACACAACGATCACCTCCAGACTGGATTATTGTAACTCGCTCTACGTGGGGCTGCCCTTGAGACTGACCTAGAAACGCCAGCGGGTGCAGAATGCTGCAGCGAGACTCCTTACGGGGTCTTCGCTGTGAGATCACATTCACCCGGTGCTATACCAGCTGCACTGGCTCCCAGTGGAGTACAGGATCAGGTTTAAGGTGCTGGTTTTAACCTTCAAAGCCCTATACGGCCTAGGACCCTCGTACCTACGGGACCGCCTCTCCTGGTATGTCCCACAGAGAAACTTACGATCTTCAAATAAAAACATCTTGAAGGTCCCAGGCCACAGAAAGGTTAGGCTGGCCTCAACTAGAGCCAGGGCTTTTTCGACTGTGGCTTCGATCTGGTGGAACACTCTGTCACAAGAGACTAGGGCCCTGCGGGACTTGACATCTTTCCACAGGGCCTGCAAGACAGAGCTGTTCCACCAGGCCTTGGCCAGGGCATAGTCTGACTCCCTCCTTTGGCAATCTTCGCGGAGCTCTGGCACAATGGTTGCCATTGGTTTGATTTGAATTAATTTTATAAGGAATGATTTTAGAGTGTTGTGTTGTACTGTTGTACTGTTTTATTGTTGTTAGCTGCCCTGAGCCCGGCTTCGGCTGGGGAGGGCGGGATATAAATAAAATTATTATTATTTTTTATTATTATTATTATTATTATTATTATTATTATTATTATTATGTTGCCAAAGATGCTTTTTTTGTTTCAAGCCCTACCAATTATAGGCAATGTAAAATGTTTATCTGGATTTATCTGGAAGGGAAGGAAACATAGAATTAAGTATAAATTACTCACAGACTCTAAAGAAAGAGGGGGATTTTCCCTGCCAGATCTAAAAATCTATTTTGAAGCAGCAGCATTCTGCTGGATTAAAGAGTGGATGCAACTAGAAGATACAGATCTATTAGATTTGGAGGGTTTTGACAATGTGTTTGGTTGGGATGCATATTTATGGTATGATAAGTTAAAGGCCCATAATGCTTTCAAAAATCATGTAATTAGGAAATCATTGTATAATGTTTGGATAAAATATGAAGATCTTTTAGAAAGTCAGACACCCAGATTGCTTTCACCAATGGAGGCAAAGGCCCAGAAAAAGTTAGATATGGACCCCAATGGTTGACATATTCTGACTTATTGTCGGAAGATGAAGAAGGATATAAATTTAAACCATTTGAACAAATAAAGATAAGTTAAACTGGTTACATTACCACCAAATTAATTGTATAAAATGGATAAGAAAAACGGTTTTGCTTCTGAAAAATCCAAGGTGGAGATGGAGTAGTTGGATAATAAAGGTAAAAATTTGTCGAAAATGTATAAGTTATTGTTGGAGTGGCATACAAAAGATGAACAAGTTAAATCTGTGATGATAGATTGGGCAAGAGACGTAGGACACAATACAATGTTTGAGGATTGGGAAAGACTGTGGAAGAAAGGGGTAAAGTTCACTGCATGTACAGTGGTACCTCGGGTTACATACGCTTCAGGTTACAGACTCTGCTAACCAAGAAATAGTTAAGAACTCGGGTTAAGAACTTTGCTTCAGGAAGAGAACAGAAATCGTGCTCTGGCGGTGCAGCGGCAGCAGGAGGCCCCATTCGCTAAAGTGGTGCTTCAGGTTAAGAACAGTTTCAGGTTAAGAACGGACCTCCGGAACGAAATAAGTACTTAACCCGAGGTACCACTGTACTGTGTTAAAGAAAAATATAATGAAAACGATGTACAGATGGTATTTGACTCCTGTTAAATTAGCAAAGATATATCATAACTGTGATCATCTATGTTGGAAATGCAAAGAAAAGGAAGGAACTTTTTACCACATGTGGTGGACCTGCCCCAAGGTGAAAGACTTCTGGGAAAAGATTAAAATGAACTGAAAAAAATGTTGAAATATACATTTATAAAGAAACCAGAGGCCTTTCTTCTTGGAATAACAGGTTTGGAATTGCCCAACAAAGATGTTAAGTTGTTTTTGTATACCACAACTGCTACTCGAATTTTATCAGCTAAAAAGTGGAAAACCCAAGAATTACCAATGGTGGAAGAATGGCAGATGAAGATGATGGGTTTTTCAGAGCTAGCCGACCTGACCGGAAGAGTCTGCGACCAGAAAAAGGAGGAGTATCAGGAAGAATGGACACAATTTTATGATTATTTAGCTAAATTTGTTAAGTTAAATTAATTGGAAATAGCTTGCAGGAAACAGATTGGCTTAGGAATTAATATAAGTGAAGTGATGCTGAACATGTTTAATTTTGAATTGATAAGATATAAGGATGTAAATAGGCTAAGTTAAGTTTATAAGAATTATGATTTGGAAAGCAGTTAAAAGGATATGCATGGAAATTCAACCAAGGGGAAGCGAGGAAGTCACTTAACAATGTTAATAAGTGTAATTATAATAAGGTTATTGTCAGGGGCTCAGGAGCAGAGGCACAGGAGAGGGAGGAAATGGAGAGCGAGGGGGAGGAATCCGAGGGGAGCGTAGGCGGTGACAGTGGTCAGAGGGATTCCACGAGCCTCTCCAGCGAATCGGAAGATTCACAGAAGGGAGTGCCGATGGCCAGGGCAAGGGGGGTGCCAAGGGGGAAACCCCAGAAGGAAGGGGCCAGCGGGGACTCCCAGAGCAGCAGTTGGAAATCAGGACCAGCTTCCCCACCAGAGCGCAGTGGGGGGGAGGAGTCCCAGGAATCGGGACCAGTGTTCTCACCACCAGCGAGAGGAGATGAGTCAGGATTGACCACGCCTCCATCGGAGAGCGGGGAAACGGTCAAGAGGAAGGTTACCGGCTGGGCGTGCGCGCCAAGTTCAAATGTACAGGCGAGCGGCACAGCAGGTAGCCCGGATAGGGAGCCAGGTCCTAAAGCCCGCCGGAAGGAGGGGCAAGACTCAGGGGGGTCAGCGTCAGAAGAGTCCAGAAAGGAGGAAACCCCAGGGGGCAGAAGGACCCAGAGGAGGAAAGAACAACGGAAGAGGTGGAGTAAGGCTAGAGTCTTAAACTGGTGTCTAGGAGGCGGAGACTCAGATGGAGCTTCGCCGGTCTAAGTTCTAAGACGTAGAGTTGTACGCTGCGGTTTGGAAAAGGAAACTAATCTTAAATAAAGACTTTTATACGTTATTACTGACTAGCGTTGGTCCTCTGTGAGCTGGGACCTCGAGGCAACTCTGACAGTTATGATTTATGTTTGTTTGTTTGTTTGTTTGTTTATAATTTTGTGAAAATTAATAAAAAAAAAATTGGGAAAAAAACCTTTTTTTTGTATGCAACTAGTACAGGAAGAATATTACTACCCCAAAGATGGAAGCAAGAAGAAATACCAACAAAAGAGGAGTGGCAAATAAAATTTATGGACTATGCTGAGCTGGCAAGACTTACAGGGGAAATTTGAAACCAGCAGGACCAGACTTTTGAAAAGGACTGGAAAAAAATTATGTTGTATTTGAAAGACAATAGTAATTACATAACGTCACTTGTAGAGTTGCAAGAAGTTTTGTAAGGTGGACTGTTCAAATTATTGTGAAAAGGACTAAGATTAGCTGGTGTAAGGCTGGTGTAAGCTTATTATAACAATAAGCATAGTAATAAAATGCGTAACCAGAAAGGAATTTAGAAAACCATTGGAAGGGTTTGAAGGAAGTCCTAGGCTGTGACAGCCAAAGATTTGTTACGCTGTGTTGGAGATGTTGTGTTGGAAAAATCTGTGTAAAATTTAATAAAAATTATATTAAAACAAATAGAGAAAATGACATTAACAGATTGGAGAACTGGGCACAACCTAACCAGATGAATTTCAACAGGGACAAATGTATTGTAAGCTTGTGGACTTAGGCAGGAAGAACTAGATGCACAAATATAGGATGGGGGAGACCTGGCTTACTAGCAGTGCATTTGAAAAGGATCTAGGGGTCTTGGTGGACCACAAGCTCAAAATGAGTCCACAGTGTGGTGCAGCAGCAAAAATAGGGAATGCTATTCTAGTCTGCTTCCACAGAAATCTAGTGTCCAGATCCAGGGAAGTCATAGTCCTGCTCTCTTCTGCCTTCGGCAGACCACACCTGGAACACTGGGTCCACTTCTGGACACCACAGTTTAAGAAGGATGTGGACAAGCTGGAAGGTGTGCAGAGGAGGGAGACCAGGATGATCAAGGGTCTGGAAGGCAAGCCGTATGAGGAGCGGTTGAAGGAGCTGGGTATGTTAAGCCTGGAGAAGAGGAGACTGAGAGGAGATATGAGAGCCATATTCAAATATCTCAAGGGTTGTCCCATGGAAGAGGGAACAGTCTTGTTTTCTCCTGCTCTGGAGGGGAGGACTCAAACCAATGGCTTCATGTTGCAAGAAAGGAGATTCTGATTAAATGTTCAGAAATGTGTTCTGACAGCAAGAGCTGTTTGGCAGTGGAACGGTCTCCCTTGGCTGAAGGTCGACTCTCCTTCCTTGGAGGTTTTGAAGCAGAGGTTGGATGGCCACCAGTCAAGGATGCTTTAGCTGAGATAACTGCATCACAGAGAGCTGGACTAGATGACCCTTGGAGTCCCTTAAAGTTCTGTAATTCAGTTTCTGGATCTCTTGTGTTATGTACTGAGTTGAATGGGATACAAAATGCAGCAGTCTGATTGGTCCTGGAACAATAGGATTCAGAATGCAGCAGTCTGATTGGTCCGCAGGAGCCACCCAATCCAACTCCAGGTGGAAGTGAATCAGCTACCTGATTGGCCTACAGGAGAATCCTGGAATTAGCCAATCACATGCAGCCCATTGTGTAAATAATGTATATAAAGCGGATACTTTGGGGAAACTTTCATTCCTCACCATAGGCGCCGACTCCATGGGGCCTGAGGGGGCCCGAGCCCCCTCAAAAATTCGTTTGGGGGGCTCTGCCCCCCCAATAATTTAAGAAAATTATTACCGTAAATTTCGCTCTATAACACGCAGATTTTTTCTCCTAAAAAGTGAGGGGAAATGTCTGTGCGTGTTACTGAGCGAATGTGTGGTCCCTGGAGCTGACTCGCCGGAGCGCAGGGGCAAAAATAGGCAAAAATCAGGCAAAAATAAGATCGGGCGGTCGGGCGGAGGGAAGGCGGAAGCTGCTGCTTTCCTGCATTCTGCCTCAGGGTCTTACTGCCCACCCTCTTCTGTTGCTGCGTTTGCTCAAACTCAACAAAGAGCAGGGAATCCCCTGCCCTCTTGGCAAGCAGAGGGTTAAGGAAAGGATCGAGTCCTTCCTTCTAATTCTTTCCTAGTCACACTTCGTGCAGGCTCCAGCCCACCACCTCCTCCTCTCCGTGCTCTAGGGACTCGCAGGTGGGGGAGAGAGAGAGAGGGCTTGCTTGGGGGGGGGACTTTTGCTTTCCTTTCCTCCCCCCCACCCCGTTAAACTCCTCCCCTGCATTCTTAGCCAGCTGCTTCTCCGCACACCCCTCTTGTGCTTCTTGTCCCTTCTGTGTTTTTCCTTCCCTCCCCATTTAAAACGTGGTGACAAAGCACAGATCCACATGGATCCTCAGGATTTTTGCATTGGGTCACTCCAAATTCACCATCAGATCACATTACATGTCCATGGCTACAGTCTGTACCAAAAAAATCACGCACCCACTGTTGCCTGGGTCTGCAATGGTGCAAAAACGTGGTTACAAAGCATGGATCCACAGGATCTTTGCACTGGGTCACCCCAAATTCACCATCAGATAACATAGCATGTCCATGGCTACAGCCTGCACCAAAAAAATCACGCACCCACTGTTGCCTAGGGTCACAGTGGTGCAAAAATGTGGTTACAAAGCATGGATCCACATGGATCCTCAGGATTTTTGCATTGGGCTACTCCAAACTCACTGTCAGATATTAAAAATCTTCATAAAATAGAGAATTAAATACATACAGAATGTTAAATTTTCAGTTTCGAAATATTAGTACTAGTTTAGTACTGTATTTCTATATTACTATAGTACTGTATTAGTTATTTTCAAATACTTAAATATTTTTAGGGTGTAAGACCCAATTAAAGCCCATTATTTACATACAATATTACAGTATTTACATACAGTATTAGGCATACTGTATTAACTTTATTAACTGTATTAAAGCATTAACTTTGAGATATTATTTTTAGTTAATGAACCCTCAGCCTTATTCAAAGTAAGCTTAAATTAGCTATTTCACTTATTAATCAAAGTGCTATTACTGTGCGACAGCAATATTTTATGTTTTATCCTTTTAATGATAGTTTAGGATTTATTTAAATATCATTTCAGTCTTTTCAGAGCTATATATTCTCTGCTCTGTAATAGTCTATAAGCATAATTGTTACTGTAAATTAAATTAGCTTTTTACGAAAATACTGTGCGTGTTTATGTTTTGTTTCTTTTTTCAAAGCCAAAAAGTGTTTCAGGCTTGTCGAGTTTCCCGGAGTGTGGAGTTATAGAGAGTCGAGTTTTCGGGGTTCTAATGTTGATCATATGACTCTAAAATACTTTTTAAAAACTTTTAAACTCACTAATTTTCATCTAAAATTTAGAAAACTTCCCGGGGCAGGACCCCGGTATGGGCCCCCCCAATATTTTTTATAAGTTGGCGCCCCTGTTCCTCACTATTATGAGCTGAATAAAGAGCATGAAATCCACACACGACTCCGAGCATATTTCAACTTGGCTCTTGCAAACCCAACCTGCTCTGCTAGTAACTCGGCACGTGGGCCTCAGTGCAAGGACGGCTGTCGTAACTTGTGTGTTGTGCAAACTCTTTAGGCGGCATGGCGTTGGCACCAGGCTGGGGAGTGGGCTGAAATAGTCGATTGGGCAGTGGTCCCCCTTAATGGATGCCACGTGGCTGTTGCATCAAAGTGCCGGCTCCCCTGACTACCTCCTGTTACGGGAACATCCCCCAGGCTCACTTGGATTGTCCAACAAAGACACCAGTCAAGAGTATTGGAGCAAAACAGCAGCCAGGTGGCCTGATCTTTATTGTTGCAACAAGACTTCAAACTACCACATGGAAGAAGCAGGAAGAAGCACTGGACAAAGGAAGGCTCCGCTTCTTCCCTGGGGGGTGGCGGATCAGCAGGAGGCTGCCGCTTCTCCCTGGGGCGTGTCTCAGTTGTACCAGCGGGCCATGTCATGAGCCACCACCCCAACCAGCTTGTGGAAGGCATGGTGGTAAGCAGGGGTGAATTCCTGTCCAAGGGGGGCTAGCAGGAGGGTGATGAGGACCTCGCCCAGGAGCTGGAAGAGAAAAGAGCGAGTGACTCCTTTTGCCAGGGGGCCCATGTGTGGCTTGCCCTCTCCCCACAACAAATCCCACAACGGATTCAACAGACTGAGTTTGAATCCTGACAAGACAGAAGCACTGTTTAGGGTGGACTGGGAGCCAGGGGCGCCGACTTATAAAAAATATTGGGGGGGCCCATACTGGGGTCCTGCCCCGGGAAGTTTTATAAGATCCGCTCCCGGCCCGTTGCTGCTGCTGCCGCCCGCCTCGTGGCCCCCTCGCCAGCTGAGGGAGGGAGAGAGACCGAGAAGGAGAGAGATGCGTGGTGGGCAAGGCAAGTGCCCGCCGCGCCTCGCCTCCCACCGCCCCTCGTGCCGGCCGCCCCCTCCCCTCCCTTCCCCGCGCGCGCTCGCTCGCCCTCCTCACCCCAGCTCTTGGCCGTTCGCCCCAGGAACTCGCCGCTGTTGGGGTTGTAGATGAACCTCCGCCACTCGGCCATAGACTGGCTGAAGGGCTTCTCCTCCTCCTTGGCCATAGCGCGCGAGAGAGAGAGAGAGAGAGAGGCTGGAAAGAGAGAGGGAGCTCGGCGGTTCGCGGGCGGCGGTTTTTCCCCTGCCGAAACAACAGCGGCTCCTCAGAACCGCTAAGTAACTCTCCCTCAGGCGCCCGGCGGGAGAGCAGAAGAGAGGAAAAGGAAAGAGGGGCTGGGCCAGTCGCACGCACCGAGCAAAACTACTCGGGCCGCCTTTTACTACCGTAATAATTATTTGTTTTAACTCATTACTGAATGTATTTTAAAAGGTAACTATCATCAAACAAGGGAAATAAAAAATACCAACATAATTTTGTGATTTTACAAAGCATAATATAACTACAGTGGTGCCTCGCAAGACGAAATTAATTCGTTCCGCAAGTCTTTTCGTCTTGCGAGTTTTTCGTCTTGCGAAGCACGTTTCCCAT
The DNA here is from genome assembly GCF_964106915.1 of Podarcis gaigeae. NCBI lineage: Eukaryota > Metazoa > Chordata > Lepidosauria > Squamata > Lacertidae > Podarcis > Podarcis gaigeae. The sequence continues at coordinate 107,186,429 of NC_139677.1, forward strand.
AGGAATGCATTGAAAATCAATCAATGCGTTCCTATGGAAACCGCCTTCAGACCAGGTTTGGGGACAGTCTGTCCCCCGACCTCTTCTGAAGGCCGACGGGGGGGCGAAAGTCTTTGCTTCCCCCCCCTTCCCGGGACAGCGGAGACTTCTCCGCTGTCCTGGGGCGATTTTAAAATGCTGGCGGGCGGCAGCGAAGCCTTCGCTGCCGCCCGCCAGCATTTTAAAAACCCCGGGACAGCGGAGGACTTCTCCGCTGTCCGGGGCGATCTTAAAATGCTGGCGGGCGGCAGCGCTGCCGCCCGCCAGCATTTTAAAATCCCCCGGGAAGGCAGGCAGGGGGGACAAAGACTTTTGCCCCCCACCCGCCTTCAGAAGAGGTCCAGAGGGCTCTCCAAGCTGCGGATAGCAGCCTGCTGCCCCGCGCGAGGGGCAGACATTCGCAGCTTGGGGAGCCCTGCAAGACTTCCCCTGCAGGGCTCCCCAAGCGGCGAATGTCTGCCCCGCACGAGGGGCGCTCTGCTTAAGAGTGCCCCTCGCGCGGGGCAGCAGGCTGCTATCCGCAGCCTAGGCGGGAACTCTTCTGAAGGCTGGGGGGAGAAGGGCTTTCCTCCCCACCGCCAGCCTTCAGAACAGCCTTCTGAATGTTGGCGGTGGGGAGGAAAACCTTCCTCCCACCGCAAGTCTTCAAGACAGGTCCGGGAACAGAGGAGAAGCGCTGCGCACCTTCCCCTCTGTTCCCGGACCTGTCCTGAAGGCTTGCGGTGGGAGGAGGGCTTTCCTCCCCACCGCCAACATTCAGAATGCTGTTCTGAATGTTGGCGGTGGGGAGGAAAAACCCTCCTCCCACCGCAAGCCCCGGGAACAGAGGAGAAGCCCTTCGCGCCTTGTCCTCTGTTCCCGGACCTCCCACCGCAAGCCTTAGGACAGGTCCAGGAACAGAGGAGAAGGCGCGCTGCGCTTCCCCGCTGTCCCCGGAGATTTCCCTATGGGCTTTCGTCTTGCGAAGCAAGCCCATAGGGAAATTCGTCTTGCGAAGCCGCTAAAAAATCGGAAAACCCTTTCGTCTTGCGGGTTTTTCGTTTAGCGAGGCATTCGTCTTGCGGGGCACCACTATACCGTATTTTTCGCTCTATAACACGCACCTGACCATAACACGCACATCGTTTTTAGAGGAGGAAAACAAGGGAAAAAAACATTCTGAATGAAACAGTGGATGTATCATTTTTGTGCTTCATGCTGTGGTGAATTTGGGGTGACCCAATGCAAAGATCCTGAGGATCCATGTGGATCCATGTTTTGTAACCACGTTTTTGCACCATTGCAGCCCCAGGCAACAGTGGGTGCGTGATTTTGGGGGGGCAGGCTGTAGCCATGGACATGCTATGTGCTCTGATGGTGAATTTGGGCTGACCCAATGCAAAGATTCTGAGGATCCATGTGGATCCATGCTTTTTAACCACATTTTTGCACCATTGCAGCCCCAGGCAACAGTGGGTGCGTGATTTTTGGGGGGCAGGCTGTAGCCATGGACATGCTATGTGATCTGATGGTGAATTTGGGCTGACCCAATGCAAAGATCCTGAGGATCCATGTGGATCCATGCTTTTTAACCACATTTTAAGTGGGGAGGGAAGGAAAAACACAGAAGGGACACGGAGCAGGAGAGGGGTGTGCAGAGAAGCAGCTGGCTAAGAATGCAGGAGAGGGGTATAACAGGAGGAGGGAGGAAAGGAAGGCAAAAGTTTTCCCTCACCTACCCACACAAGTCAGCGAGCTCGCGCGCTCTCTCTCGCTCTCTCTCTCTCTCTCTCTCTCTCCCTCCTGCACGGAGCACAGAGACACACTCTGCTTTCCCTCTGCCTGGAGGGGAGGGGCTTTCCCTGCTCTTTGTTCCGTTTGAGCAAACACAGCAAGGAAACAGAGCAGGGTGGGCAGTAAGACCCTGAGGCAGATGCCGGAAAAATACGGTAATAATTTTCTTAAATTATTGGGGGGGCGGAGCTCCCCCAAACGAATTTTTGAGGGGGTTCGGGCCCCCTCAGGCCCCATGGAGTTGGCACCTATGCTGGGAGCAGGCAGCTGTGGGGGGGGGGACTCCCTGGTCCTGAATGGGGCAACTGTGCCCCTGAAGGACCAGGTACGCAGCCTGGGAGTCATTTTGGACTCACAGCTGTCAATGGAGGTGCAGGTTAATTCTGTGTCCATCGCGGCTGTCTACCAGCTCCATCTGGTACGCAGAATGAGACCCTCCCTGACTGTCTGGCCAGAGTGGTGTATGCTCTAGTTATCTCCCGCTTGGACTACTGCAATGCCCCCCATGTGGGGCTACCTTTGAAGGTGACGCGGAAACTGCAACTAATCCAGAATGCGGCAGCTAGACTGGTGACTGGGAGGGGCTGCTAAGACCGCCGAGCACAATTCAAAGTTTTGGTGTTGACCTTGAAAGCCCTAAAAGGCCTCAGCCCTGTATACCCAAAGGAGGGTCTCCACCCCCATTGTTTAGCCCAAACCCTGAGGTCCAGATCCCGGGGCCCATATTTTGAATGCAGCTCTTGCACAGGGATGGGGAACCTGGGGTCTTCCGGATGTGGTCTGACTCTGCTTCCCATTGGCAGGCAGTGGGCTCCCAATCCCTGCCCTTGTTTAACCTCCCTCTCTTCCTACCCCTGCCGCTTCCAACTCTCCCTCTGCTTTTCTCTCCCCAAGCTGTCAAACCTGAATGTGAGTTCCCTGGGGCAGAGTCCTGTCCTACATTTCAAGGGCCCTCAATTGATAAACGGCAAAATAATAATAATCACCATCATCATCTGAAAGTGAAATTAATTATGCTCGATGGGCTCAATTATCCTCAAGAGACAAGCGATTGAAACTCTGTTTGCAATGCTTTCTTGGGCCCTACTTCCTCCCCGACAACATCCACACCTTCCTCCCTTCCCTGGCCTTGGACACGGCTGTCCGACATCCCGCCCCCATAACCAGCAACTCAGCACCACTAGCGCGGTCTGCAGAGGGTGAACATGAAACCCCTAGAGGTGTTTTGTATACATATATAATATACATCCCCTCCTGTAACACGGCCAATCTCCCAGCGCCACCCACCCTTCACATTCCACCAAATTTAATTTTACATACAACCAGCTCATTAAGAAATGTGCACAATCCATTTCTCTTCTTTTGCGTCTCAGAAGCCGTCAAGATGCTGCACAATGTGGTCCCTCCTGTCCCTTTCGCTGTTCTTGTTTCCACCTTCAGGCTCCAAGGAGGTGGGCTGATGTAGTAATCTCCACAAAATCCTGCTCTCCTCTCCTTCCTCCCCCTGAACTCAGAAATCTTCCTGCTTAGCAGACAGTCGATCCAGTTGTCACCCCTCTGAAAGCAGCAATCCCTCTTGCTGTTAGGGCTTCTGGGCTAGCTGCGCAGCCTGCATTCACTCCATAAGACACACACACATTTCCCCTGACTTTTTAGAAGGGAAAAAGTGAGTCTTATAGAGCAACAAATAAGGTAATCTCCACAAATCCTGCTCTCCTCTCCTTCCTCCCCCCCCCGAACTCAGAAATCTTCCTGCTTAGCAGACATTCGATCCAGTTGTCACTCCTCTTTTCTTCTTTCCTGCTTTTTTTTCTCAGGAGGAAGTCCTAAAGGGGGGGGGGGTCAAAATCCCTCAAAAGTCCCTCAAGGTTGTTACTCTCCATCTTCTTTTAGGCAAAGTCCTGACTTCTATAACTAATCCATTGCAAAGAGGCAAATTTAAAGTCCGCTCTTCCCGAAATCTTTGCATTCCTTGCTTCAGGGGAAGGGAGATGACGCAGATCCCGAAAAAGCCCCATAACTTAAAACATTCCCTCCCCTCCTTGCCCCGTTCAAGCAAAGCAGAAATCAGTGTCTTTCCAAAGAGATGCTTTTCTCCTGCAGCAGAAATCAGGATCCCTTTGAAGGGGGCGTTGGCTCTTCGCTTGCCAATTGTGTCCCCATTCAAAGCTGTCCCCCGCCCTCCCCACGGGAGTTGGCCAGGGCTGTTCTGGGACAGTCTGAAATCCTTTGCTGAAGGAGTCAGGCAGCTTTCTGGGCCAGCGAATGGCCTGAGGGCGCCAGGAAGGCGCTTGCTCTGCAACCGAGGACACCTGGCTGGCAGTCAGAAGGACAAAAGCCCCAGGGGGAGCGGCTGCTTCCAAGCCTGGGACTGGGGGAGAACCTCGCCTCTGCTTCGTCTGGGAGACAGGGATGTCCATCCCGGCTCACAAACCCCCCAAAATAAATTAACGGACGAGCGCGGGTCGTGCCCATTCTATACCCTCGGAAGGTTAGGGGAGACCTGCCCCATACCCCCATAGACCTCCGCCTGGGACCCCCAAAGGGCGACTTGCCGGGTTCGATGCCCCCCTGGCGCTTTATTTTGCATCGCTTTGTTTGACATTCCAATGAAGGTGGTAAACTCCTTTGATGTTATTATGGGTGTGAAATATGTTGGCGAGGGTGTTTATTGGGTTGTATTTGTTTTCATTTGATTATGTGTTTTGTGTTTTTATATCATAATTCCATCCTGTGAACCCCCAAATTTAATGAAGAAATAAACGGATAAAACGAAATGAATGGCCCTCTCTTTCTGCCGATTAAGAGGCAGCTCCGTCCCCGACACCCATCTGGAAAGAGGCAGGGAGGGGCATTGCGGGGGGAGAGTGGCCCTTGGGGGTCTCTCTGGGTGGCCATGTTGGTACCCCCACCCCTTATTCAGAGGGATGGAATCCAGAGCAGGGGAAGGGTCCGCATCCCCCTCTGAGTCTCTCACCCCCAATTTCTCCATAGTAGAAAGAACAGAGAGGGCAACAGAACAGGAGCAAATACCAAGAAATGGGTGGGGAGACAACCAATGAGACCGGGGGGGGGCATGGGAGCATCGGGGGGGGACCTTGCCAGGAATTTTGGGGATAAAAGATTTGGGGACACAGCAGGGGTCTCTGGCTCTGAAAAGCACTGCAGCTTGGAGGGGGCAAAATGCCATAGCGCCCTAAAACCCCCCACTGGTGCTTAATGATTCCTCTTGAGTGACAGAGAAGATCCCCCCTTTCCACGCCCCCCCAACTAACCCCCCACCCCCAGGCCTGTCCCCTCCCTCTGTCCCAGAGAAGGAGACACAGGAAACCAGGTCAGATTGCAGAGGGAGGATTTATTAGAGGGTCAAGAGTCACATGGGGGTAGGAAGGGGAGACCAGCAGGAGGCGGCCGCTTCTCCCTGGGGGTGTCTCAGTGGGACCGGCAGGCCAGCGCATGAGCCACCACCCTGACCAGCTTGTGGAAGGCATGGTGGTAAGCTGTGGTGAATTCCTGTCCAAAGGGGGTGGGTGATGAAGACTTCAACAGGAGCTGGAAGAGAAAAGAGGGGGTGACTCCTTCTGCCAGGGGACCCTTGACCTCCCACCAGATGTCAAGGAAATGAAAAACTAACTGAAATCTGAATGCAACCCTGTAACAGGAAATGTCTAATGTCTTACCATGTTTTATGTCCTGTAAGCCATCCTGAGTGACACACACACAGCACCCCCCAGTTCCCCCCGCCAGGCATCCCCTTGGGGCGGCGGAGCAGCCTCACCCTGAAGTTGAGGTGGTCTATGTGGAGCTTGTCGCAGAGCAGTTCACGCAGCTCGGAAGAAGCCTCCTTGACCTTGTGGAAGGAGGGCTGGAGAGGATCCTAATGAGAGGGCAGAGCTGGAGAGGTCCCCGAAGTTAGGGAACAAACGCCAGGTCCAGGGGAAGACGATAAACAAGCTGGAGAGAAGGAAGGAAGGAAGGAAGGATAAAAAGAGAGGCATGGATGGTTATTATCCAGGTGGAAAGAGGAGTTCCTGCCCAACCTGCCCAGAGAGGCGACCACCCCTGGATTTACCAGACAAGGGTCTCCCCACCCAAGTCTGCCACGTCCACTTTGCTCCAGGAAGTGTTGATGAGCTGCTTCTCTTCGGCGGTCCACTGCACCATGATGGCTGGCTGGGAGCTTCTCTCGGCTGCTGAAGAAAACCTTCTGAGTTGAGCTGGAGCTTCTTCCAGGGCTGGAGCCTTTTATACCCTGCGCCAAAGCTCCTCCTCCCAGATTTACAGAAGCCAACCTGGTTTCTGATTTGATCTAAGAATGTCCTGCTTTTCCTGAAGACATGCCTATTTTCCCCTGAGAAATCCTGGAGGGTATGGAGTAATGCCACGCCTGTGCCAAGGAGACAAGCAAGTATAAAGGCTTTAGAAGACATCTGAAGGCAGCCCCAAAGGAGCGTCTCCACCCCCATCGCTCAGCCAAGACACTAAGGTCCTCCTCCTCCGGTGATTCAGCTACAGGGTACCAGGCAAAGGGCCTTCTTGGCTGTGGCTCCCTCCCTGTGGAAAGACATCAGATGTCAACCTGGGTGGCCTGAAAGACGGACTAGGCAGATTCATGGAGGAGAAGCTATAGTGGCTCCTAGTCTGGCTGGCTTTTCTCTCCCCCCACCATCAGAGGCAGCAATGCTTCTGAATCCCATCTGTGTATTTGCCCAGACTAGTTCAGGTGACCTTTCAAGGGGCGCAGAATCATGTTTCTCCAGAGAAACGCCTGGCTGTGGCCTGAACTTTTCTGGCTGTACGACTTTGGGTTACATTAGAAGTCCTCAATTCTTTCAGCATTCCTGCCCCCTTTTGTACACCTGTTCTGCTTCAAAGCCCATATTGTGAACGAAGCTCTTGCTCAGGGATGGCGAACCTGAGGTCTTCCGGATGTGGTCTGACTCTGCTTCCCATCCCCACTGACATTTGGCAGGCAGTGGGCTTCCTTGTTGAACCTCCCTGTCTTCCTACCTTTGCCACTTCCAACTCTCCCTCTGCTGTTCTCTCCCCACGCTGTCAAACCTGAATGTGAGCTCCCTGGGGCAGAGTCCTGTCCTACATTCCAAGGGCCCCTACTTGATAAATGGTGAAATAATAATCATCATCTGTAAGTGCACTTAATTATCCTCAATGGGCTCAATTATCCTCAAGCGATTGCAACTCTTTTTGCAATGTTTTCTTGGGCCCTGGTACAGATCAGGGCATGTGGCCAGGATTGCCCAGGGCCACCCCTGTCATTGGGAGTGAGGTGGCTGCTTCAGGGGCAGATGCTGGGCTGGAGCACACAGGGGTGAGGCATCGTAGGACAAACACAGCCTGCCACCCCCAAGCTGGCTTGCTGCCTTCAGGTGCAGGAGAGAACATTGTCCCATCTCCAGCGCTGAAGACAAAGATTCAGCTTCCAGATGAATCACGGGAGCTGCAGTTTGTTAAGTATTGTGGCTCTTTGAGGGGGTAAGCTACACTTCCCAGAAGTCTTTGGGGAAAATAATGTGCTTTCACTGTACGTTGAGTACAGAGCCTTAGAAGATTTGGGTTTCCTCATCCTTGCTGAGGGTTGGGACAAAACCCATCACCCTCATGCCCTGGCTGACCACCATCAGTGACAGAGCACTGGGCTAAATGGAGCTTGGTCCAAACTGACAGGGCCGTTTCAAATTTCCCAGGAACTTGCCCTAAAGCCCTGCCAGAGGTATCTATTTCTCTGTGATGGGAGTTACCTGTGAGTAAAAAGGTAAAGGTAAAGAGACTCCTGACCATTAGTTCCAGTCGTGCCCGACTCTGGGGTTGTGGCGCTCATCTCGCTTTATTGGCCAAGGCAGCCGACATACAGCTTTCAGGTCATGTGGCCAGCATGACTAAGCCACTTCTGGTGAACTAGAGCAGCGCACAGAAACACTGTTTACCTTCCGGCCAGAGCGGTACCTATTTATCTACTTGCACTCTGATGTGCTTTCGAACTGCTAGGTTGGCAGGAGCAGGGACCGAGCAATGGGAGCTCACCCCGTCACGGGGATTTGAACCGCCTACCTTCTGATCGGCAAGTCCTAGGCTCTGCGGTTTAACCCACAGCACCACCCACATCCCAATATCTGTGAGTAAGACCCATCAAATTCAAGAAGCAGTCGTTAAGAGTCGTCAACAGGCTCATCACAGCTATCACCCATTCCCACCACCCTTCTGAGTAATACCCCTCCCCACCTTCTCACTATATAGAAGGGTCTGGTGACTTCTGTTTCAGTGTATCTGAAGAAGTGTGCATGCACACGAAAGCTCATACCAAGAAATAACTTAGTTGGTCTTTAAGGTGCTACTGGAAGGATTTTTTTTTGTTTTAATCCGCTTCTGGCAGACCAGAGCAGTGCACGGAAATGCTGTTTAACCATTTGCAAAAGGATACATTCTTAATTGCCTGCACAGTCCGGGAGGAATAGAAATGTTTTCAGCAGGCAACTACAGCTTTGCATTTAAGGTGCCCCCTGAATCTCCAGTGGCAGAGAGTTCCACTGGCCTGAGGACATGAAAGATTCAATTTCTCTCTGTTGTCAAACGAGTCTCGCCAACAACCAGTGTTTGCTCCTGCAGACTGAGTTATGCTCCTTTAATTCCAATGCTCGCTTGGCGAAAGTATATTTTTGCTGTGTCAGAATCGCTGCTGCTTGGGTGATCTGCAGCAGAGTCATTTTCATCTCCTCCTGAGCAACAGGTCGGCCTCTTGCAGCCAGAGCTATCAGGGGGAGCCAGGCCTGACTCAGGAGGAGGCTGGGCAGATTTGCAAAGTGGTGAAGAGAAGGGGCTGCAGGATCAGGACCCCAAGCAGGGACCGTGCACCACAGCCTTCCAGAAAGGGATGCCTGAGCAGCTCCTGTTCCAGCCCTGTGAAGAAAGCAAGGGGAGCTCTGAGTGGAGAGGAGAGGCAGCTACAAGGCGCCATGATAGTACTTCTTCTTCATCATCATCATCATCAAAATTTGTAGGCCGCCTTATACCCGCAGGTCTCAGGCAGTTCACAGGATAAAATCACAATGTAAAAACACGAAATGCACATTGAAAACAGAAGCAGCCCAATATGTGCCATGGACTTGGGGAGTGTTGAAGGAGAGGCAGCTGTCGTCGGGTGCAAGATAAAGGGCCAAGGAGACTTGCGTTCAAACCCCGCCAAAAAGCTTGCCTCTCCTTTGTCCTGCCCCCCCTCCCAGGGTCTTTGTGGTGATTCAATGGGACAAGAAGACCCATATTCCAAACTCCTTCGCAGATTACGAGGACACAACCAGGATCGATAAACGGGAGGCTACTCCGAGTTCTAAGCATGACATTCAAGGCAGGCCCTCCAAGCGTCCCTCTTTCCTAGTTTCTGATTTGATCCCGGAATGTCCCACTTTCCCTTAGGATATCCCTGTTTTCATCGGGGAAATGGTGGAGGGTATGGAGTCATGCAACCCCTGAGCCAAGGAAATAAGTAACTATACGACCTTTAGAAGACATCTGAAGGCAGCCCTGGAAAGGGAAGCTTGTGAATGTTTTATTGTGTTTTTGTATATGTTGGAAGCCTCCGAGAGTGGCTGCGGCAACCCAGTCAGATGGGCAGGGCATGAATTATATTCTCTTAGGGAATAGGATGTCCCTATTTCCACCAGACGGAGAGGGATGTCAGGGCAGCCGGCACTTTGATGCAACAGCCACGTGGCATCCATTAAGAGGGACCGCTGCCCAGTTGACTGTTTCAGCCCACTCCCCAGCCTGGTGCCAACACCACGCAGCCCACAGTGTTTGCGCAACACACAAGTTACGACAGCCGTCCTTGGACTGAGGCCCACGTGCCGAGTTACTAGCAGAGCAGGTTGGTTTTGCAAGAGCCAAGAGATCCGGAAACTTAATCGTAGACCTGTAAGGGACTCCAGGGGTCATCTAGTCCAGCCCTCTGCAACGCAGGAATCTCAGCTGAAGCATCCCTGGCAATTGGCAATTCAACCTCTGCTTCAAAACCTCCAAGGAAGGAGAGTCCACCTCCGCTTGTGAGAGTCTGTTGCACTGCTGAACTGTTCTTACTGTCAGAGAGCTTTTCCGAATGATCAGCCGGAATCTCCTTTCTTGCATCTTGAAGCCTTTGGTTCGAGTCCTGCCCTCCAGAGCAGGAGAAAACAAGCATGCTCCTTCCTCGATGGGACAACCCTTGAGATATTTGAAGATGGCTCTCATATCTCCTCTCAGTCTCCTCTTCTCCAGGCTTAACATACCCAGCTCCTTCAACCGCTCCTCATACGGCTTGCCTTCCAGACCCTTGATCATCCTGGTCTCCCTCCTCTGCACACCTTCCAGCTTGTCCACATCCTTCTTAAACTGTAGTGCCCAGAAGTGGACACCATGTTCCAGGTGTGGTCTGACCAAGGCAGAAGAGAGCAGGACTATGGCTTCCCTGGATCTGGACACTAGACTTCTGTGGAAGCAGACTAGAATAGTATTAGCCTTTTTTTGCTGCTGCTGCGTCACACTGTGGACTCATGTTGAGCTTGTGGTCCACCAAGACCCCTAGATCCTTTTCACATGTACTGCTAGTAAGCCAGGTCTCCCCCACATTACATTGATTTTTATTTCTCCATTCCAATTATGCATAAAATAGTCTTTTAAAGTTTATTGTGCTTTTTCATATATTTCTTGATCATCTAATAAATTATCATTCAGTCTCCAATGAATAGTCTTCTGCAGCATTAGCTATCATTCCCAGTTTGGTGCCAATTGCAAATTGGATGAGCACCCCCTCAATTCTTTCATCCAAGTCCTTTATAAAGATGTCAAACAACGACAGACCCAGGACAGCACACTTCGCACATCACTTATCACTTCTCCCCAGGTTGATGAGGAACCATTAAGGAGTCCTCTTTGGGTTTGCTCAGTCAAGCAGCTACAAATCCACCAAATTGTTACCTTGTTCAACCTCCATTTAACAGCTTCCTTGCTAGAATATCATGGGGGATTTTGTCAAAAGGCTCACTGAATTCAAGATACACTATGTCCACAGCATTCCCCTGACCCACCAAGTTTGTAACTCCATCCAAAAAGAGAAAAAAGAAAGAAGGAAAGAAATCAGATTGCTCTGGCTGACTTATTTTGGGGAAACCTATGCTGGGTCTCAGTAATCGCAGCATCTTTTCCTAAATGCTAGTTGACCGACTGCTGACGTATCTAACAGGCTGAGCAAAAGAGCAACTGCTCTGGCTTACCTTCCGCTTCAGTTGGGGAACTGAAGCCCAGATCCTCAGTTATAGACGGCCCAGAGAGCCCCTCTTGGCTCTGCAGATCAGCCCATCCAGCTGACGGGACAAACGACCTTCCAGCCATCTTCAGCAGCCAGGATCACATACCCTCCAGCATTTCTCTGATGATAAGAGGGCCGTCCATCAGGCTAGCAATTCCCTCTGCCAGGAGAGCAAGGCAGCTGATGGACGGGCAGCTTTCAGGCCCTGATCATGCACAAGACCTTTGGTGCTGTTTTCTCACAGGAAAGTGTTTCTGGTTTTGTTTTGTTCAGAACTTTCCCCAGCCCTGCATCTGGGAAATGGTCAGTCAAAAAAAACAGGCAGCAACAGGACATAGAGACCCAAGTCAAGTGCTTTTCATATCAGCGTTGAGGGTCTTTGCTGCCTTGCAATGCACCAGTTACTCCACTAATGTTTTGATTTGCTTTTGCCAAGGAATTACGATTGCATCAACACCAGAAACTTAAATCACCTGCAAATCACTTCTGCTCCTTGCACTAAATAACCTCAGGTACAGTAGGTTTCTTGAGTTTAGATTTCTGTTAAGAGACTGCTGACACTTTTACACGACTACACACCCGAAGGTTGGTAGCAAGGATGAATCTTTAGTGGGAGATCTGCTCAGTTGTCCGCTGGGTGCCGTCTGGGGGACAGCCTGTCCTTTGGGTTGTGGGGAATGGATTCAGCCACGGTCTGGGGGGACGGACACATGTGTTCTTTCCCATGAGCTCAAGCGTGTGCTGGGTGAATCCTTTAGACTCCGCAAAGGACACCCCCTTCCATCTCTGCTTTCTCTAGCAGCACTTGTCATGGCGGACTAGCATGGCCTTTCTTAATGGCGCTGCAACTTGCAAAGCTCATCAGGAGCATAAGGGGGAAATGGATTAGGCACCTCTGAGAAGCCAAGAAATGCTGCCTGATGATTAGCAATGAATAATCTAGCACAGTCCTTCAGAGGAAGTCCCTGTTATTCCCATTTGACAGATAAGAACATACAGTGGAATGCAAACTAAGTTTGTTGAGCTTAGAACTCATCAAAACCAAGTTAATCATGGCCAATATAAATGGGATTTAAGGGCAACAAGTAACAGCGCAGTTCTCGGCGTGTCTAGCTAGAGGGGTGTCTTCTTGAATTTGATGGGTCTTACTCACAGATATTGGGATGTGGGTGGCGCTGTGGGTTAAACCGCAGAGCCTAGGACTTGCTGATCAGAAGGTCAGAGATTCAAATCCCAGTGACGGGGTGAGCTCCTGTTGCTTGGTCCTTGCTTCTGCCAACCCAGCAGTTCGAAAGCATGTCAAAGTGCAAGTAGATAAATAGGTACCGCTCTGGCAGGAAGGTAAACAGTGTTTCTGTGCGCTGCTCTAGTTCACCAGAAGTGGCTTAGTCATGCTGGCCAAATGACCCGGAAGCTGTATGTCGGCTCCCTTGACCAATAAAACGAGATGAGTGCCACAACCCCAGAGTCGGCCACGACTGGACCTAATGGTCAGGGGTCCCTTTACCTTTACCCTTTTACTCACAGGTAACTCCCATCACAGAGAAATAGATACCTCTGGCAGGGCTTTAAGGCGAGTTCCTGGGAAAATTGAAACTGCCCTGTCAGATTGGACCAAGATCCATTTAGCTGAGTGCTCTGTCACTGATGGTGGTCAGCCAGGGCATGAGGGTGATGGGTTTTGTCCCAACCCTCAGCAAGATGGGGAAACCCAAATCTTCTATGGCTCTGTACTCAACGTACAGTGAAAGCACATGATTTCCCCCAAAGACTGCTGGGAAGTGTAGTTTACCCCCTCAAAGAGCCACAATACTTAACAAACTGCAGCTCCCGTGATTCAGCTGGAAGCTGAATCTCTTTCTTCAGTGCTGGAGATGGGACAATGTTCTCTCCCGCACCTGAAGGCAGCAAGCCAGCTTGGGGGTGGCAGGCTGTGTTTGTCCTACGATGCCTCACCCCTGTGTGCTCCAGCCCAGCATCTGCCCCTGAAGCAGCCACCTCACTCCCAATGACAGGGGTGGCCCTGGGCAATCCTGGCCACATGCCCTGATCTGTACCAGGGCCCAAGAAAGCATTGCAAACAGAGTTGCAATTGCTTGAGGATAATCGAGTCCATTGAGGATAATTAATTGCATTTTCAGATGATGATTATTATTTCACCATTTATCATTTGGAATGTAGGACAGGACTCTGCCCCAGGGAGCTCACATTCAGGTTTGACAGCGTGGGGAGAAAACAGCAGAGGGAGAGTTGAAAGCGGCAGGGGTAGGAAGACAGGGAGGTTCAACAAGGGCAGGGATTGGGAGCCCACTGCCTGCCAATGGGAAGCAGAGTCAGACCACATTCCGGAAGACCTCAGGTTCCCCATCCCTGAGCAAGAGCTTCGCTCAGAATATGGGCTTTGAAGCAGAAGAGGTGTACAAAAGGGGGCAGGAGTGCAGAAAGAATTGAAGAATTCTAAACTGAGCCAAAGTCCTACAGCCAGAAAAGTTGAGGTCCCAGGCAGGCGTTTCTCAGGAGAAAGATGATTCTGTGCCCCTTGAAAGGTCACCTGAATCAGTCTGGGCTAATACACACAATCAAGTTTTATTGGCATGAGAATAGTTTAACAAAGTATTGCAGAATTCTAGGGACTTGAAGGTCGAATGTCTGCTGAAAGTTCTGTTGGAAATTCCTAGTGCTCCCTCACAGAACTCCATTTCCCAAGGTTCCTTGGGAATGACAAAGTCAGAGCCTTCTGGGTGAGGCCAAAGGAGACCCATCGAGTCCAGGATCCTCTTCTCCCAATGGCCAACTATGGACCCCAATGGGCAAGCAGGATTGAAGCCCCAGAGCCTCTCCCTTGATGCTGTTTCCTGCAAGTGGGATTCAGAAGCATCGCTGCCTAGTCCGTCTTTCAGGCCACCCAGGTTGACATCTGATGTCTTTCCACAGGGAGGGAGCCACTGCTAAGAAGGCCCTTTGCCTGGTACCCTGTAGCTGAATCACCGGAGGAGGAGGACCTCAGTGTCTTGGCTGAGCGATGGGGGTGGAGACGCTCCTTTGGGGCTGCCTTCAGATGTCTTCTAAAGCCTTTATACTTGCTTGTCTCCTTGGCACAGGGGTGGCATTACTCCATACCCTCCAGGATTTCTCAGGGGAAAATAGGGATGTCTTCAGGTAAAGCAGGACATTCTTAGATCAAATCAGAAACCAGGTCGGCTTCTGTAAATCTGGGAGGAGGCACTTTGGCGCAGGGTATAAAAGGCTCCAGCCCTGGAAGAAGCTCCAGCTCAGCCCAGAAGGTTTTCTCCAGCAGCCGAGAGAAGCTCCCAGCCCACAGCCAGCCATCATGACCGATCTCATCACCGCTATTTGGATGAGAATGGATGTGGCTGTCATTGGTGCGGAAGCCCTTGGAAGGTAAGTCCAGGGGTGGTCGCCTCTCTAAGCAGGTTGGGCAGGAGCTCCTCTTTCCACCTGGATAATAACCATCCATGCCTCTCCCTTTTTCCTTCCTTCCTTCCTTTGTTCCTTCTCTGCAGCCTGCTGGTGGTCTACCCCTGGTGCCAGAGGACCTTTGCTAACTTCGGGAACCTCACCAGCCCTGCCCTCTCATTAGGATCCTCTCCAGCCCTCTTTGCACAAGGTCAAGGAGACTTTTTCCGAGCTGCGTGAATTGCTCTGCGACAAGCTCCACGTGGACCCCCTCAACTTCAGGGTGAGGCTGCTCCCCCGCCCCAAGGGGCTGCCTGGCGGGGGGGGGACTGGGGGTGCCGTGTGTGTGTGTGTGTGTGTGTGTGTGTGTCACTCTGGGTGTCTCACAGGACATAAAACATTGTAAGACATTAGACATTTCCTGATACAGGGTTGCCTTCAGATTTCAGTTAGTTGTTTATTTCCTTGACATCTGGTGGGAGGGCATTCCACAGGGCGGGCCAAGAAGGCCCTCTGCCTGCTTCCCTGTAACCTCACCTCTCACAGTGAGGGAACCGCCAAAAGGGAGCTGGACCTCAGAGTCTGGGCTGAACAATGGGGGTGGAGACCCTCCTTTGGGTATACAGGGCTGAGGCCTTTTAGGGCTTTCAAGGTCAGCACCAAAACTTTGAATTGTGCTCGGCGATCTTAGCAGCCACTCCCAGTCACCAGTCTAGCTGCCGCATTCTGGATTAGTTGCAGTTTCCGCGTCACCTTCAAAGGTAGCCCCACATGGGGGGCATTGCAGTAGTCCAAGCGGGAGATAACTAGAGCATGCACCACTCTGGTGAGACAGTCTGCGGGCAGGTAGGGTCTCATCCTGTGGACCAGATGGAGCTGGGAGACAGCTGCCCTGGAAACAGAAATGACCTGTGCCTCCATTGACCTCTGTGAGTCCAAA
Organism: Podarcis gaigeae; assembly: GCF_964106915.1. Lineage (NCBI taxonomy): Eukaryota > Metazoa > Chordata > Lepidosauria > Squamata > Lacertidae > Podarcis > Podarcis gaigeae. The sequence goes on from NC_139677.1 coordinate 107,201,893, forward strand.
ATGACTCCCAGGGTCCGCACCTGGTCCTTCAGGGGCACAGTTACCCCATTCAGGACCAGGGAGTCCCCCCCCCACCCGCTTGCCCCCAGTCCACCGTAAACAGTGCTTCTGTCTTGTCAGGATTCAGTTTCAATCTGGTGAATCTGTTGTGGGATCTGTTGTGGGGAGAGGGTGTCCCACACATGGGCCCCCTGGCAGAAGGAGTCACCCTCTCTTTTCTCTTCCAGCTCCTGGGCGAGGTCCTCAGCACCCTCCTGCTAGCCCCCCCTTGGACAGAAATTCACCCCTGCTTGCCATCATGCCTTCCACAAGCTGGTCAGGGTGGTGGCTCATGCGCTGGCCTGCCGGTCCCACTGAGACACCCCCAGGGAGAAGCGGCCGTCTCCTGCTGGTCTCCCCTTCCTGCCCCCATGTGACGCTTGACCCTCTAATAAATCCTCCCTCTGCAATCTGACCTGGTTTCCTGTGTCTCCTTCTCTGGGACAGAGGGAGGGGACTGGCCTGGGGGTGGGGGGTAGAAACACCTCCTGTTAGTTGGGGGGCGTGGAAAGGGGGGGTTCTGTCACTAAAGAGGAACTATGGAGCACCACTGGGGGGTTTCAGGACTCTGTGGCACTTTGCCCCCCTCCCTGAAGCTGGAGTGCTTTTGGGAGCCAGGGACCCCCGCTGTTTCCCCAAATCCTTCATCCTCAAAGCTCCTGCCAGACTGACCCCCCCATGCCCCAATTGCCCCCCCCCCGTCATCTCCCCACCCAGTTCTGGCCAGTTGCCCTCTCTGTTCTTCCTACTGTGGAGAAATTGGGGGCGAAAGACTCAGAGGGTGTTGCGGACCCTTCCCCTGCTCTGGATCCCATCCCTCTGAATAAGGGGTGGGGGTACCAACATGGCCACCCAGAGAGACCCCCAAGGGCCACTCTCCCCCCGCAATGCCCCTCCCTGCCTCTTTCCAGATGGGTGTCGGGGACGGAGCTGCCTCTTAATCGGCAGAGAGAGGGGGGAATTCATTTCGTTTTATCCATTTATTTGTTTATTAAATTTGGAGGTTCACAGGATATAAAAACACAAAACACGTAATCAAATAAAAACAAATACAAACCAATAAACACCCCCGCCAACATATTTCACACCCATAATAACATCAAAGGAGTTTACCACCTTCATTGGAATGTCAAACAAAGCGATGCAAAATAAAACGCCAGGGGGGCAGCGAACCCGGCAAGTCGCCCTTTGGGGGTCCCAGGCGGAGGTCTATGGGGGTATGGGGCAGGTCTCCCCTAACCTTCCGAGGGTATAGAATGGGCACGACCCGCGCTCGTCCGTTAATTTATTTTTTTTGGGGGGGGTTGTGAGCCGGGATGGACATCCCTGTCTCCCAGACGAAGCAGAGGCGAGGTTCTCCCCCAGTCCCAGGCTTGGAAGCAGCCGCTCCCCCTGTGGCTTTTGTCCTTCTGACTGCCAGCCAGGTGTCCTCGGGCGCAGAGCAAGCGCCTTCCTTGCGCCCTCAGGCCATTCGCTGGCCCAGAAAGCTGCCTGGCTCCTCCAGCAAAGGATTTCATTTTTATTTTTATTTTAACATTTTTATTGCATTTTCAGTTTACAGAAGAAAAAAGAAGAAAAAAGAATCTAAAATACATTTATAAATTGTTAGCTGGACTTCCCCACACCTCCCTCCCCCTGCGTTCTTTACAATAAAACATATCAGCAAATTATTACCTTGTTTCGTATCTTATTTATATCTTTCAAAATATTTTACTTCTGAATTTAAAGTATCTTTTATCCAGTGTTTATGCCTTAAAATAAAAAATATAATAACCTTAAATTTCGACTTTTTCTTAATTATAACTTGTCATCCTATTTTCCCAATCTAGTTGCAGGAGCTAAATTCCAAAACATGCAGATTCTTAACATTCATACAACTTATATTGTTTTTGCAAATAGTCCTTGAATTTTTTCCAATCTTCTTTCGTTGTCTCTTCACCCAAATCTCGGATTCTGCCAGTCATTTCAGCCAGTTCCATATAGTCCATCAACTGCGTCTGCCACTCTTCCAGCGTGGGAAGATCTTGTGTCTTCCAATATTTTACTATAAGTATTCTTGCTGCTGTAGATGCATACATAAAAAATGTTTTATCTTTCTTTATCACCCTTTGGTCCACAATGCCCAGGAGGAAGGCCTCTGGTTTCTTGGGAAAGGTGTACCTGAACACCTTTTTTAATTCATTATAGATCATTTCCCAGAAGGCCTTCACTTTTGGACAAGTCCACCAAAGGTGAAAGAATGTCCCTTCAGCCTCCTTACATTTCCAACATTTATTATCAGACCGATGGTAAATTTTTGCAAGTTTGACTGGGGTCATGTACCACCTATATATCATTTTCATAATATTCTCTTTCAAGGCATTACATGCTGTGAATCTCATTCCAGTGGTCCATAACCTTTCCCAGTCTTCGAACATAATGTTGTACCCAATATCCTGAGCCCATTTTATCATGGCTGATTTAACTGTCTCATCCTGGGTATTCCATTTAAGCAGCAAGTTATACATTCTCGAAAGTACCTTGGTCTTAGATTCTAACAGTTCTGTCTCTAGTTTCGATTTTTCCACCTGGAATCCTATTTTTTTGTCCGACTTAAAAACTTCTTGAATTTGAGCATAGTGAAACCAATCTTGCACCCTATTCTTTAATTTTTCAAAGCTCTGCAATCTCCAATTGTCTCCAGTTTTTTCTATCATTTCCCAATATTTTGGCCATCCGACCTCCATATTGAGTCTTTTTCTGGCCTTGGCCTCCGCTGGTGATAACCACCTCGGGGTCTTACCTTCTAGTAAGTCTTTGTATTTTGTCCAGACCATAAATATAGCTTTCCTGACAATATGGTTTTTGAACATTTTATGAACCTTTACCTTGTCATACCACAAATATGCATGCCATCCAAAAGCATTGTCATGCCCTTCCAGATCTAGGACATCAGTGTTCTCAAGAAGTAACCAATCTTTCATCCAGCAGAAAGCCGCAGCTTCATAATATAACCTTAAGTCTGGCAGGGCAAACCCCCCTCTCTCTTTGGCATCAGTTAGTATTTTAAATTTTATTCGGGGCTTTTTGCCCTGCCAGACAAACCTAGAAATATCTTTCTGCCACTTCCCAAAACACTCCACTCTGTCCACGATCTGTAGGGTCTGAAACAAAAATAACATCTTCGGCAATACATTCATCTTTATAGCTGCAATTCGGCCCATCAAGGAAAGTTTCAATCTTGACCAAATCTCTAAATCTTTCTTAATTTCTGACCAACATTTTTCATAATTATCTTTAAACAGATTCAAATTTTTGGCAGACAAATTTACCCCTAGGTATTTTACCTTTTTAACAACATTTAATTCTGTCTCTTTCTGAAACCCATCTATTTCCAAAGGTGTCAAGTTTTTCTCCAAAACCTTAGTTTTTTGCTTGTTCAATTTAAACCCCGCTACCCGACCAAATTCATGAATTAGTTCCAACACTCTCTTCGTACTAGATTCTGGCTCCTGTAATGTTAAAACCAAATCATCTGCAAAAGCTTTCAGTTTAAATTGTTTCACTCCGACCTGAATTCCTTGTACCAACCGGTCTTCCCTGATCATTTTCAAAAGCACCTCCAGAACAGAAATAAATAACAGAGGGGATAGGGGGCACCCTTGTCGTGTTCCTTTTTCAATTTTTAAATTCTTCTGTCACCACATTGTTTACAATCAATTTCGCTTTCTGCTCTGAATAAATTGCTTCTATTCCATTTTCAAACCCCCGTCCCACTCCCATCCCTTCCAAATTTTTCTTCATAAAACTCCAAGAAATGTTGTCAAAGGCCTTCTCCGCATCAACAAAAATTAACACTGATTTTGTATTGATGTTGGTTTGCAAAAGTTCCAAAATGTCAATAATATTCCTAGTATTGTCAGACAAATGTCTTCCTGGGAGAAAACCTGCCTGGTCTTTATGGATTACTTCATTTAATACTTTTTTAAGTCTACTCGCCAAAATGTCTGCAAAGATTTTATAATCCACATTTAGGAGTGAGATGGGACGGTAGTTCTTTAGTTGAGTCTTTTCAGTTTCCACTTTAGGGATCAATGTGATGAAAGCTTCTTTCCACGATTCCGGTGCCCTCTTCCCCTCCAAAATCTGGTTGCATACCTCCATTAGTGGTTGTATCAAATAGTCTTTCAATGTCTTATAATACTTGGAGGTAAGCCCATCCGGACCTGCAGATTTGCCTAGTTGCATATTCTGAATGGCACTCTCTATTTCTTGTTGTGTTATTTTATGATTCAGGATTGTTCTCTTTTCCTGAGCAAGTTTTGGTAGACCATTTGTTTTCAAAAATTGGTCTATCTCCTTCTCCTCTTGTGGCCCTTGAGTGTAAAGCTTTTTAAAATATCTCTGGAAACACTTCCTAATTTCTTCTGGTTTCTGGATATTTCTCCCTTCAATCTCTAGATTGGTGACTGTGTTCAATTTTTGTCTCTTTTTCAGTTGCCATGCTAAAAGTTTCCCACACTTATTAGCTGATTCGAATGATCTTTGTTTCATTTGTTTAATTTTCCACTCAACTTCTTGATTTATCAATTTCGCATACTGTGCTTGATAAAATTTAATTTCTCTCAAGATCTCCTTCGATTTTGGTTTAGATCTCAACTTTTTCTCTCCATCTCTTATCTTCTCTAAGATCTTGTCTTTTTTCCCATTCCAGAGCCTTTTCTTTATCGTATTCTGTTGTATCAGAAACCCTCTCATAACTGCTTTACTTGCGTCCCAGATTGTTCTTTTTTCCACCATGGTACTCAAATTAATTTCAAAATAGTCTTTCAAAGTTTTTTGGGCCTTCTTCACAATCTCCTGATCTCTTAATAGGGTGTCATTCATTTTCCATCTGAAGGAACCGGTTGGAGTAAGTCTTAATTCCATTTTCATAGCATTATGGTCGGAGCAAGTTTTTGGGCAGATTTCCACTTTTCTAGTCATCGGTGCCAGCCTCCTAGTTATCCATATTTGGTCTATTCTTGTCCATGACAGATGGGCCTCAGAAAAGAAGGTTCCTTCTTTACCTAGGGGGTTTTTTGTCCTCCAGATATCAATTAAGTCCATATTGTCGGTTAGTTCAAAAAAAGTTTTGGGTAGTCTGCCGTCTTTTGATAAGCTTTGATCTTGTGACTTCTCCATATTTGTGGAGACCACTCCGTTCATATCTCCCATCAAAATGATGTTAGTGTAGTCTAAATAGTCCAGGATTGTCTCATGCAGTTTCTTGTAAAATTCTGATTTCCCCTCATTCGGTGCATAGATTCCTAATAACAAAAATTTTTCTCCTTGAGTCTGTATTTCAATAGCCAAAATTCTTCCTTGCTCATCTTTAAATAAAAATTTTGGTGACAGGCTCTCCTTTGCATAGATCACCACTCCTCTTTTCTTAACTTTGTCCGATGAAATAAATTCTTGGCCTAATCTTTTATTAATCAAAACTTTTCTATGGAGCCTGGTCACATGTGTTTCCTGCAAGCAAATAATATCCAATTGTTCTTTTTTCAATATATGAAAAATTCTTCTTCTTTTCTCTGGGGAATTTCCGCCATTTATGTTCCAACTAAGCAACTGCAGAGACATCCTGGATCAAACTATTTGTCCTGTGGTGGCGTCCCTTTCTTTTGATCCTCTGGTCCCGAGGGTATAGGTGCTGGTACAGGTGTAGGTAGTGGTGGTGGCCAGGCTCCTGTTGTCCCTTTCCTTCAGCAAAGGATTTCAGACTGTCCCCGAACAGCCCTGGCCAACTCCCGTGGGGAGGGCGGGGAACAGCTTTGAATGGGGACACAATTGGCAAGCGAAGAGCCAACGCCCCCTTCAAAGGGATCCTGATTTCTGCTGCAGGAGAAAAGCATCTCTTTGGAAAGACGCTGATTTCTGCTTTGCTTGAACGGGGCAAGGAGGGGAGGGAATGTTTTAAGTTATGGGGCTTTTTCAGGATCTGCGTCATCTCCCTTCCCCTGAAGCAAGGAATGCAAAGATTTCGGGAGGAGCGGACTTTAAATTTGCCTCTTTGCGATGGATTAATTTTAGAAGTCAGGACTTTGCCTGAAAGAAGATGGAGAGCAACAACTTTGAGGGACTTTTGAGGCATTTTGACCCCCCCTTGGGACTTCCTCCTGAGAAATAAAAGCAGTAAAGAAGAAAAGAGGGGTGACAACTGGATCGACTGTCTGCTAAGCAGGAAGATTTCTGAGTTCAGGGGGAGGAAGGAGAGGAGACCAGGATTTTGTGGAGATTACATCAGCCCACCTCCTTGGAGCCTGAAGGTGGAAACAAGAACAGCGAAAGGGACAGGAGGGACCACATTGTGCAGCATCTTGACGGCTTCTGAGACGCAAAAGAAGAGAAATGGATTGTGCATATTTCTTAATGAGCTGGTTGTATGTAAAACTGAGGATTAAATTTGGAGAAATGTGAAGGGTGGGTGGCGCTGGGAGATTGGCAGTGGTACAGGAGGGGATGTATATTATATATTTATACAAAACACCTCTAGGGGTTTCATGTTCACCCTCTGCAGACCGCGCTAGTGAGGCTGAGTTGCTGGTTATGGAAACCGGAGGTCGGACAGCCGTGTCCAAGGCCAGGTAAGGGAGAAAGGTGTGAATGTTGTCTGGGAGGAAGTAGGGCCCACGAAAGCATTGCAAACAGAGTTTCAATCGCTTGGCTCTTGAGGATAATTGAGTCAACTGAGGATAATTAAGGCTACTTTCAGATTATGATTATTATTATTATGGGTTTAACAATTGAGGGGCCTTGGAGTGTAGGACAGGACTCTGCCCCAGGGAGCTTACATTCAGGTTTCACAGCATGGGGAGAGAAAAGCAGAGGGAGAGTCGGAAGCGACAGGCCCCTGCAGCAGTTTATTTTCTCTGGTAAAATTCCAAAACTTCTCTGGTAAAATTCCAAACTTCAAACCTAATAAAACGTCAACAACTGTGGTCGGCCCTCATGCATGTTCACTTCATCAGCCTGAAGGTGGAAATAAGAGCAGCGAAAGGGACAGGAGGGACCACATTGTGCAGCATCTTGACGGCTTCTGAGACTTTCAGACAGAAAAGAAGAGAAATGGATTGCGCATATTTCTTAATGAGCTGGTTGTATGCAAAATTGAGGATTAAATATGGTGGAATGTGAAGGGTGGGTGGCGCTAGAAGATTGGCAGTGTTAGGGGGGAGTGTATATTATATATTTATACAAAAAAAAGTAGGTGTTTCATCTTCTGTCAGGAGCTCGTTCTACACTAAAGTAGGACCCTGGTAGAGACACATGCCCGACTGGCATGTTCCCTCCCTCCTGGTCGATTGTTTGGGAGCTTCAAAAGCTTTCTTCAGCCCAAACATCACAGTGACCGATGCCAATTGACAATCGACTCGGCTTTGCAGTCTTTGCAGCTTGTGTAACAGAGCTCAGCAACTCAGCATTTTGGCTAATCTACTTTATTTACATATAAACAGACAGGGAGCACTGCACCATGGCTCCCTCTCTCTCTAGCATCAGACAGCAAAGAGAAAAAGAACAATAGTCCCACTTCACAGAACACAGTAACACAAACATCCTGTCTCCGTCACTTCCCACTCTGTGGAGTCAAAACATACACCGTCATGTGATAGACAAAAATCCCATGAGTGCAATCATGGAGCAGGAATTCTAACTGTCCACACTAGTGAGGCTGAGTTGTTGGTTACTGCGGCCAGAGGTCAAACAGCCATGTTCAAGGCAAAATAAAACGTAAAGTAGGTATTCAAAGCAACTATTCAAAGGTATTCAAAAGCGAACTAAAATATTGCTACGTGCCACCCCAGTCTCCAAGGGTTTCTGCTCTGCTGTGTTTTATTGACCTCCCTTAGGAATGTTTCATTAAAGATAATTGTTTAAGATCATTGTTTTGCTAAATGTCCTCTGTATACTTGCCATTCCTTTGCAATGTCTTATTCTAAAATATTGTTTTGAGTTTCGGGTGGGTGGCTTAGCCCGTGTGATGCTGGAGAGAGTCCCTTCTAATTCCCATGTTTCCTCTGTGGGTATGATTAGTTTATTACAAGTTCAGCCATTATTTATCAAAGGAATCTTCTGTCCATGGTTTGTAAGCCAAACCAGGGAGGCTTGAATTTCTGCAAAAACCCCAAGTTTATGGAGGTGGAATAAAATTGGACGAAAGTGTGTAAAAAAAAATTACAGTAATGAATGTACTGCCTAGGATGCTGTTTTTGTTTCAAACATTGCAAATTCTGGATAAAATGGATTGTTTCAAGAAGTGGCAGAGAGATATTTCTAGATTTGTCTGGCAGGGCAAGAAACCTCAAATAAAATTTAAGATACTAACTGATGCTAAAGAAAGAGGTGGATTTGCCCTGCCAGACCTTAAACTTTATTATGAATCAACCACTTTTTGCTGGCTGAGAGAATGGTTGCTTCTTGAAAACACTGACGTGCTGGATCTAGAAGGTTTTAACAACCTATTTGGGTGGCATGCATATTTGTGGTATGATAAGGTCAAAGCACATAAAGCGTTAAAAAATCATATTGTCAGAAAAGCACTGTTTAACGTCTGGATAAGATATAAGGACTTGCTCAAAAATAAAACCCCAAGGTGGTTGTCACCAATGGAAGCGAAGGCTCAGAAAAAGCTCAGTATGGAGGCCAAATGGCCAAAATATTGGGAAATTCTGGAACAAGAGGGAGATAGATTAAAACTACAGAGTTTTGAAAAACTAAAAAAGAGAGTGCGGGATTGGCTCCATTATTATCAAATAATGGAGGCATATAATCTGGACAAAAAAAAATTGGCTTCTAGGTGGAAAAATCAAAATTGGAAATAGAGCTGTTAGATCCCAAAAGTAAGAACTTGTCAATAATGTATAACTTGCTGTTGAAATGGAACACTCAGGACGAAATGGTGAAATTTATGTATGCAACAACAGCAGCAAGAATACTCATTGCAAAGTACTGGAAGACACAAGATCTACCCACCCGGGAATAATGGCAGCTGAAGGTGATGGACTTCATGGAACTGGCGGAAATGACTGGCAGAATACGAGACCAGGGTGAAGAGTCGGTGGAAGAAGATTGGAAGAAATTTAAAGTTTATTTACAGAAACATTGTAAAATTAAGGAATGTTAGAAGGAGGCTGGAATGAAGTTATGTGGCTTTAGCGGAAATATTATAAAGGATTAAGTAAAAATAGATTGTTAATGGATGATAGGAGGAAAGGTAAAGTTACATTATATTAACATAAAGTATAGGATAAAAATTGGGAAAGATGGAAAGGATTTGCTGAAATAGCTAACCGAACTAGAATACAAAAAAAGGGAGGTGCGAGGAGGTCAAGGAAACAAGTAAATGAAAGATAAGTTATGGGAAGGTTTGTTGTGTTTTTAAATTGTTTCTATTTTTCTGTTTTTCTGTTTTTTATTATTTTTTATTTATTTTTTTCTATTCTCTTCTTTTTTTACTGTGATGTGTTGTTATGTTTTTGTTTAACTTGGAATTATTTCTTTCTCTTTTTGTAACATTTAAAACTTTAATAAATATTTTTTTAAAAAAAATATACAGTAATCCTTTGCTGGAGGAGCCAGGCAGCTTTCTGGGCCAGCGAATGGCCAGAGGGCGCAAGGAAGGCGCTTGCTCTGCACCCGAGGACACCTGGCTGGCAGTCAGAAGGACAAAAGCCACAGGGGGAGCGGCTGCTTCCAAGCCTGGGACTGGGGGGGGGGACCAAAACCTTGTGGGGTGCAGTGCTATGAGCCCCTGCAGCCTATGCTCAGCTTGTATATATATATATGGAAATAAAAGCAGATTTTTAAAAGGGACCCCAGTCTCCTCTGACCTTCATTCCAAGGAATATGAATTCTTGGTAAGCACCTGAAACTCATGGCGTCCTGCACATTTTGGAGATTGGGGTGGCGGTTAGCAATATTTCAAGGTAAATGGACCCCTGACCATTAGGTCCAGTCGTGGCTGACTCTGGGGTTGCAGTGCTCATCTCGCTTTATTGGCCAAGGGAGCCGGCGTACAGCTTCCGGATCATGCGGCCAGCATGACACAGCAGCTTCTGGCGAACCAGAGCAGTGCACGGAAATGCTGTTTAACTTCCCGCCGGAGCAGTACCTATTTATCTACTTGCACTAGTGTGAACTGCTAGGTGGGCAGGAGCAGGGACCGAGCAACAGGAGCTCACCCCATTGCGGGGATTCGAACCGCCAACTTTCTGATCTGCAAGTCCTAGGCTCTGTGGCTTAACCCATGGTGCCACCTGCGTCCCTTAGCAATATTTTAGTTCCCTCTAAATTATGTTGCTTTGAATGCATCCCTTAGATTTTATTTTGCCAATTATTTTCATCGATTTCCCATAATTTTTAACAAGTTGTCACCGAATGAATACAAATTCAACACAGATTTAAAAGCTGCCTTCTCTCCCACCCCCAAAATGCCCCCTCTGTTTCCCCGACTGCTTCACTCCTTCACTTCACGTCCACTTTCCTCCAGGCAGCGGTGAGGAGCTGCTTCTCTTCGGCCATCCAGTGCACCATGATGGATGCCTGTCGGCTGGGACAGGGTTACCAGACGTCCCCGTTTCCCGGGGACAGTCCCCGGGTTTGCAAATAAGTCCCCGGACAAATTCCATCCCCGGAATGTCCCCGGATTTCATCTAATGTCCCCGGGAAACGCAGCGGCAGCAGTCTCAGCAGCCCAGAGCAGTTGGCTCTGGCTGGCTTCAGGAGCTGCTGGGAAGTCCCCATAGGATGGTGGTGCAGGGGCTCAAAGATGCAGTGTCCGGGCTGCCTCCGCCTTCCCTGACCCCAGCAACTAAGCTGTGAAGGCAGGCTTCGTGCTGCCTATCAGAGCAGCCTCCCAACTCCTACTTGCGTGCAAGCAGGAGCGGAGCGGGGATCTCTCAGCTGTGAAAGGAGGCTTCACGCTGCCTATCAGAGCTTGCATGCAAGCAGGAGGGGGCAGGGATCTCTCAGTTAGGCAACGGGAAACCTCCCTTCCCAGCTGATGGATCCCCGCCCCTTCCTGTTTGCACGCAAGTAGGAATGGGATTGGGGCTGTCCGAT